>NC_085923.1:644547-1289094 GCF_035222485.1 Podospora pseudoanserina
TCATGATCAATCATACATAGATACAACTCAAATCGGACTACACTGTCTAGAAACTTCCTTTCTACCCCGTAATTTTGGCCTCACTGAAGGGCGCTGGAGGTGACCTACCCTCTGCTGCCATTAAACAAGTCATCCTAACCTCTTCAGAATTCGTCATCATGGATTCCCATCACGCGTCCGCGTCTCGTATCCGCCATCCGGTCCAAGTTTTTCCCATCCCTGTCACGTCACAATCGTTAGCGCCTCATGAGCATTGCTCCCCTGCCTCCATCACCAAATCTCATTGGGCGCCCCACGAATTCTCGGTGGCTTGGCTCGCCCATTCGTCCCGACTCGACTCGATCAGGTTTCATTTGCTCGACTACCGTTGCGATCCCTTTCACGACAGTCAACACCATGATGGCTTTTTTTTGTTGCATGAATCCCACCTTCTTCGCGCCCTTCCATGATCGCCACTAACCGCTCACTCATTGCTGTTCGTTACCAGCCCATCGGGACACCATTCGTACTTTCTTTCCCCCTGGTTTGCTCTAGAGAATGCCGACCTGGCCGTGGGCGCAAAGATGGCGTGGACAGAACGGGGTGTTGCGCTCTTTGCGTGTGCCACTACCATGGTCGTACTAGCTGCCACAGCCGTCGTCCTTCGCTTCATCTCACGCGGCTATGTCCTTCGTAGGCTAGGCTTAACAGACTGTTGTATCCTTATCACGTTACTCTTCTCCATCGCCAACACCGTCGGCGTTGCTATGCGTTGGTCCACCCTGTTTTTTTTTCTCAGCACCAATCCTGACGCGTTCCAGACATCACCTACGGACTCGGTCGTCACCGAACAACCATCACCCGAGACCAAATCGAGGGCTACCGCTTCGTAAGACCCCCCTTTTCTCCACCATCAATCTCAAGCTTCCCGCTAACCCCCTAAGTGGATGTACATCAACATCATCATCGGTGGAACAAGCCTCATCCTCACCAAAATCTCCATCCTCCTCCTCTTCCTCGACGTCTTCGTCATCGCCACAGCACGAAAAGTGACGTACTTTTTTCTTACACTTGTCATATGCTACGGCATCTACCTACTAACCTCCAACATCCTCTTCTGCATCCCCATCCACTCATTCTGGGAACTAGCCGCTTCGAAAGAGAGATGTCTCCCCTCAGACGCGAAATACTACGCCGACGCGGCGGTGAATATCGCGCTTGACTTTTCGATATTTTGCATCCCTATCCCTGTGGTTAGGGGGATGACTACCCTGCCGTGGAGGGAGAAGTTGTGGTTGTATTTGGTTTTTGCCCTGGGGTTTTTGTAAGTCTTACCGGGGGGTTGAACTGGGCGAGGTGGTTTGCTGACTGTTATGCAGTGTCTGCATTGTCTCTTGCATCCGCCTTCATTTTCTGTGGTATGACACCGAGTCACCGGACAAACCATTCGAGGGAACTCACATGGCGTATTGGTCTACCATTGAGATGAATGTGGCGATTATTCTAGCTTGTACACCCACGCTCAAGCCGTTGATGAGCAGGGTTTGTCCGTGGGTGTTGGGCTCGGCTGCGGTGCCGGATGGGACGTCTCAGATTCCTACGCTGCGTTGTGGGAGGGGGAGTCTGGGGGGTGGTTCCCTGAGCTGAGGTAATTTGGGGGGAGGGATCCGGAGATGAGGATGGCGTCATGAGACTTTTTGTATTCATATTTTATTGCTGCTGCGAGGGTACGGGATTGAAAGGCTGCATGATTGTTAAAGTATGTGGGGAACAAAACGACTTGAAATGGGACGGACATGGGCATGGGCATAGGGAATCTGAGATTGATGCAATGGGATGTAGGATTTGGACTGGGATTATATGAATTTTGCATGTTCGAACTAGATGTCTACAGGTAAGTAGGTTTTGAAAGTTGATAGAACTACATGTACTCGCTGGCGGTGGAGAACATCCAGACTATCATTTCGAGGGAAATCCAATGCTGATTCTGGAAGGCATACTGCCAAAACCTAAGGAAGATTTCTCTCCCATTTTTACATTTACTCCCCCCCATCTTCCAGTGGCCTCAGGCGCATAATCGCCAACAGAAAATAAAACTTGAAAATAAAACGGGGCGGCAAAATAAATTTCGGGATCCAAGTGCCAATGAGGCATACATGGAGAATGCATTCCCGAGAGGCGTGATAGTCAACTGCCCAATTCTACTCTTTTATGACTGGATAGGTACTAACTTTGCCAGCTTGTTTTCATGATCGTACTATGCTACCTCAAATCACGCCTTTGCCGAAGATTCGGCTGAGTTTATTGATCCCGGCGGCACAGCGGAACCCCTCGACCTCGCCTCACCGCGTATTGGATAAATATAAAGTTGTTTACGCCCTCAAGCCCAGTCACAGATCCCAGATCCTCGAACCGTTGCCTCTCTAGACTCATCGACTCCTTATGCATTTTATAAGACGGTGACACTTGCTGCGCGGCAACGAAGACCCCACACCCAAAAGGGTTACTAAGGGAACACTAGTAAGATCTTATACGGACCAATTATATCCCTACCATAGTTGAACACCTCAAAGAGCGCAGGACCTCGGTTTATCACTAACCCACTAGTTCCAAATCTCTGTGGTAAGCTAGCTGGAGCGCGTGATAATGCTACGCCTCCTTCGAACTACTGCTGGGCCCAATTCCTATTGCCATAAGCTTATTTTACATTATTAACTAACCTGTCGTTTTGGAAGAAGCTGCATACCATGATATTGCTACCTAAACGGGGAAATATATATTGTCTTGATATAAGATTGAAAATACAAGAATTATTGGGTCTACAAATATATTCCGTTCTCTACACCCCTTTAGTAGTAAATAAAACAAAAGAAATGTAGGAGAAACAAAATAAAGGTCGAAATATTAAATATCTCGAGAAAATAAAAATATTATAACACGTCCTAAATAACAGCCAAGAAACATTTTGCGTCCTTGTATAGCAAAAGCGCTTGCATGATATTCTGGTGGTAACCATAACACGTTCTGGTTATTACAAATAATCCAGCGGTAATCTTGTCCTAAACCATACGAATAACATACCGGACTACTAAGCTGATTTGGACTTTCCATAGTAGCCGTAGCTATTTGGATACGCCCGATATTCGTATTGATGTAAGCGTTAGTATGGTCGAACGATAGATAGGTAGCAGCTAAATCAACATTTATCGTCTGTGTGCAGGTTCCCGATGCCGCATTCCAGATCTTGATAGTCTTGTCGTCCGAGCCCGATGCCACGCGCTGGCCGTCCGGCGAGAATGCGACCGACCGGACCCGGTCGCCATGGCCCTTTAACGTCTGTGTACAGGTCCCCGATGCCGTATCCCAGATCTTAATGGTGTTGTCGCTCGAGCCCGATGCCACTCGCTGGCCGTCCGGCGAGAACACGACCGACCGGACCCAGTGGCCATGGCCCTCTAATGTCTGTGTACAGGTCCCCGATACCGCATCCCAGATCTTGATGATCTTGTCGCTCGAGCCCGATGCCACTCGCTGGCCGTCCGGCGAGAACGCGACCGACTGGATACTGCCGTCATGGCCCTCTAATGTCTGTGTACAGGTCCCCGATACCGCATCCCAGATCTTGATGGTCTTGTCGTCCGAGCCCGATGCCACACGCTGGCCGTCCGGCGAGAACATGACCGACTGGACCCAGTGGACATGGCCCTCTAACGTCTGTGTGCAGGTCCCCGATACCGCATCCCAGATCTTGATGGTCGTGTCGTTCGAGCCCGATGCCACTCGCTGGCCGTCCGGCGAGAACGCGACCGACTGGACCAAGTCGCCATGGCCCTTTAACGTCTGTGTACAGGTCCCCGATACCGCATCCCAGATCTTGATGGTGTGGTCGCTCGAGCCCGATGCCACGCGCTGGTCATCCGGCGAGAACATGACCGAGTGGACCCAGTTGCCATGGCCCTCTAACGTCTGTGTGCAGGTCCCCGATGCCGCATCCCAGATCTTGATGGTCTTGTCGTCCGAGCCCGATGCCACGCGCTGGCCGTCCGGCGAGAACGCGACCGACTGGACCCAGTGGCCATGGCCCTCTAACGTCTGTGTGCAGGTCCCCGATGCCGCATCCCAGATCTTGATGGTGTGGTCGCTCGAGCCCGATGCCACGCGCTGGCCATCCGGCGAGAACATGACCGACTGGACCCAGCCGCCATGGCCCTCGAACGTCTGTGTACAGGTCCCCGATACCGCATCCCAGATCTTGATGGTGTTGTCGTCCGAGCCCGATGCCACGCGCTGGCCGTCCGGCGAGAACGTAACCGAGAAGACCCAGCTGCCATGGCCCTCTAACGTCTGTGTGCAGGCCCCCGATGCCGCATCCCAGATCTTGATGGTGTGGTCGCTCGAGCCCGATGCCACGCGCTGGCCGTCCGGCGAGAACACGACCGACTGGACCCAGTGGCCATGGCCCTCTAACGTCTGTGTACAGGTCCCCGATACCGCATCCCAGATCTTGATGGTGTTGTCGTCCGAGCCCGATGCCACGCGCTGGCCGTCCGGCGAGAACGCGACCGACCGGACCCAGTGGCCATGGCCCTCTAACGTCTGTGTACAGGTCCCCGATACCGCATCCCAGATCTTGATGGTGTTGTCGCTCGAGCCCGATGCCACTCGCTGGCCGTCCGGCGAGAACACGACTGACCAGACCCGGTCGCCATGGCCCTCTAACGTCTGTGTACAGGCATTCCATTCCGCTTCTACAACTGATATTGTGCTAATCCAGCCAGGCTCTTCCTTCTTGAAGAATTTCTTTATGATACTGTTAGTCGGTGCGAATACAAGGGCTGATGTGTATGCTTGAAGAGGGGCTTTCTCAATTATCATCCTGTAGGACAGCGCAAACCGATATGCATCCCGGACGATAGCTATTAACCTCCCTCGAATGGTATGTCCCTATACTACTGTTAGACCAGCTTATAGCATTTAGTGGTCTCATACTTACCAATAAGCTCTCTAACTGTCGTATGGCATTGATGCCCTCTGGTAAAGCTCGGAGTAGACTAAGAGCTTCAAGCCAGTAAAGATACTTCGTTGTAAGGAATCTGTGGATATCCCCATCATCTTGTAGAAGATGGACCCATTTTGAGCTTGTGCTAGAGACCAAATCACGTAAATGGTCAATCCAGTAGATGCATGAATATCGTACCGTTGCTAGCGGGTCCGGGTCTGGCACTCGGACGTTGTCAATCAAGAATCCCGGTGCATTTAAGCAGTATATGTCTCGTCGCAGCTTCTGAGACATAACATTCAGTGACCTCCAGAAGATGATATAGCTCACATCCTCTATCCCAGTAGGGAAAACCAGCTTGAAAGCTTCTTGAGAAGCTTTGTTGGAGGCTTTGTCCGAAGCCGTGCCGAAGAGAAAGTCCTTGGCCGATTGGTGGACGAAATAGATCGTTCGTTCTCGGATGATCAAGAACGAGCCGCAAATCTTAACAATCTCTTCCAAGGACTCCGGATCATCGGAAACGTCATCCGGCATCTCAATAAGAGAGGCAAGTTCATCAAGGCGGATAGGTCGGCGAACGGCTGCGGCGACGGCAAGAATCTGCTTGCAAAGCTCTGCATCCTCGGAATGGCCAATCTGCTCTAGCATCCGCGCATATAAAGAGTCTAGTCCGCGCGGAAATGTCTGTAACTTTGCTAATATATGCCGCTTCTTAACCTTCGGATCCGCGAGCGCCTGGCAGACCAACGCCACCCACAGAAACGTGCCATTTGCGTTGGAGTGTAAGTAATCCTGAATCTTGCCTATCATGTTGGCATCGTGTTTCGTTTTCGGTGCCAGTTGATCTATCCTGTTTTGGATAAATGCGTTGACAGCAGTAGAGATACATTCGGCGTTGAGCTCGAGGCTTAGCCTCGCTTTCTGCGTAGCTGTTTCCAATTGCTCTTCGATATCTGGCCAATTGCGACTCGAGATGATCCACTTGATTGGGGAGGATGTGCATGAGGTCCGGGTGATCAGCTCGAGAAGCTGCGGCAAGTCTGTCACGCATTCATCAAGCGCGTCGATGATCAAATATGTCATTCTCAAGCCGGGATCTTCTAGAATGCTAGTAAAGATCTCACACAGGACAATCCATACGTTAGGATCCTCAAACATCTTTTTTCCTGCATGATCATAAGGTCGTCGTACGTGTGAGATGAGTGCTGGTTGTTGGCTGACAAGAAGGTAGATTAAACCGCGGAGGACGGCAGTGGCATTATTAATGCGCGAGTCGGTGGCTTGGCAAAAGAAGAAGGATAGAAGGCCAGGTGGTGTAGACTTTTTTAATTCGTCGATGATGCCGCAGAGCAACATAGTCTTGCCTTTGCCGGGGTCGCCTTTGATCCAGAGCAGCCGTTGATCGTCACCGTCGTGCCATTGTTGGAATTGGACGTTGCTGAGAACCCAACAGTAGGAGTCTTTCAGGAGGCCGCCCTTGGCAGCTTCGATCCGCTTCTTATCGTGGCGAGGGTCGGTGACACGCAGGTCGGCCAGACAGCCGTCATCCTTCCCAATCTTCTCTCGCAACCGCTCAAGGGCCTTCTCTTTTCCTTCACCGTAGATAAGAGGCAGATGGACGTCGAAGATACCGAAAAGCGAGTATGCCATGTCTTCTTCACGTGTTGTATTGCGTTGCTTCATCCATGCCATTCGGTCATGGACACTGAAATCAGACAAAGGACTACCTCGGAGGGCCTCGAGGGGAATTCCCGTTACGTTGTGGATCATTCCCTCTAGAGAGTTCCTGTCTCCGATACGCGCCTTCTCCCTTGAAAAGAACTCGACTGATGTCGGGGCAATAAGCTCTTGGAGGGTCCATCCTCGAGTAAACCAGTTGCATTTCTGAAAAGCCAATTTCCAACTAGGATCGCCGTCGGCGTGTCGCTCGTATGTTGAGACGTCTGTAAGATAGACATAGCACTTAGCCGCATCGCGATACCACCTGAACATAGAGTTGATCGCCTCCTGAAGCTCAGTGCTGTTGGACTTATCGATACAGCATGTGTCTACCCAGAAGAATTTCAGCCCGTCACGCCAAGCTTGATCTGCGCAAAACCGGATCTTGTTGTAGCCGAGTTTGCTTACGGCTCTGCCGTCCTTTAAATCTTTGTAGCTGACTTCCTCCTCATCGGGCCCCCATGTGTGTGAAAGAATCGCATATGGTGGAATCTTGTCGCTGGGCAGGTCCTTCGTCAGGCGGATCTCGCCGGCATCATCACGTTCCAGGAGACGCATGGTTCGGGACCGCCGAGGCTCGGCCGGAAAGGTGAAAGGGCAGAGCGGTAGGTGCGATAGATAGACGAGGATAATTGCGATCTGCGGGAATAAAATAATTAGAAACTGAAGTAAATAGCGCGCCGCCATTGTCTGGTGTTGAATTTATCTTACTGGGTAGTTATAGTGTATGAGGAAGACCCTTTGTAATGTGTTTAAGAACTATCGCGGGCTTCGACTGATCGTGATGAGGGGCGCGCAAGGGTAGAGTAGGAGAACGCAAGCTGTTCAGAGATCCAGCTGCTGTTCGAGAGAGACACGGGACGGTTGACCATGGTATTGCGAGTCTCGGTGGGCTCGAAGCTTTGAAGTGATTGATGTTGCTATCGTAATCGGCGTTGGGCTTCTTCGACCCCTCATGTTGGGCGTTGATGGATTGGCAGCTAGGCAGCGCACGCAAAAACACGGGACGTTCCGAACCAATCAGAACTAATTATCTTGTGAAGGTAACTCGTTGAGACAGCACCTTGCCGTGCACTGGTTTGGCTACACCCTTTTACAACCCAGACTAACCTTTAGAGAATCACTCTTAGAGAGACTGGGCTCTGGAACCGCCACAATCTTGCAAGTACTACGAAGTACTAATACCCTTCAATTTATTTAGCTGCACCGAACCAATTGTCAGAAGTAGCCTTCAACCGAGTATCCCTTTCAGAGGTTCTGTACAGGGGTTCGTCACACGTTACATACTCACTTCAACTCTGTCACGGATAAGTTAAAGGCGCTAAGTTAACGCCATGGCCGGGAACGTCAATACTCAGGGGGGAACTTCGACCCAACCCACCATCGACCAGCTTCTCGCTCGTATCCTAGAGCTTGAGGATAAGTCACGCCTTTCCCACGATACCCTCACGCAGGAGAACGCTATGCTCCACCAGGAGATTGGTACTTTGCGCAAGGAAGGGGAGCGTGCTAAGCTCGAGGCACCCGACCGTTATGAAGGTGCAAAGGGAGAGCTGGGAGGATTTTTGATCCAACTCAAGGCATACTTTTGGTACTACCCTTCCCGCTTTCCAGACGAGGAATCCAAGGTTGTGTACGCTGCGTCCAGGCTCAAGGACAAAGCACTCACCTGGTTCGAGCCGATCTTGGGAGACTACTTCGACAATAAGCACGACGAGAAAAAGGATGTCACCAAAAAATGCTTCAAGTCATACAAAGGCTTTGAGGAGAAGATCAAGGAGGTGTTTGGAGAGTACGACGAGGGCAGGCGTGCCCAGGAGCGACTGGCCAAGTACCTCATTCAGTGAGCCGAAGAGGAGTGAGCCGAAGAGGAGGAAAGGATAAGGCCCGGAAGAGCCGTGAGGTTGGTGGGTGGATAGCATAAGGTTTAATTGATCGTAACACGAAACATCACACTGGCAGTGTCATCCTCGTTGTTGCTGTGACGACCCCGGGTGAGCACGCCTCGCTCCGCCGCCGAGCCCACTCCGCTACTCCGTGACCGTGTCTCCCTCTACGTACATCATTCCCGCGAGCCGTTTACTGAAGCCAGGGCCGGTTTTTCTTCCACTCCACCTCGCGGGCGTCACGCAACATTTGATATGCCGCGGTGACCTCTGGGAATCCCATCTCTCCAAGCCTCTGCTCAACCCGCACCCTGTACTCGTCGCTGTACTCGTCGTTGTACTCAAGTCGAGGGTGGGAAGACGGCTCCCTGCTTGCAGGACAACACCGGGGTCAAGCCCCTGGACCCCCGGCAGTGCCTGACAGCGACAGTGCTACAGAAGATTGCCGGAATGCCCACAGCTTTTAGAACCAACCAGATTACAGCCAAGACCAACCAGCTGGTGCCAGTGCCATATGCTGTCCTTTGCCGTTGAAGCCAGGCGTCTGAGACAGTGCCACTCTATCCCGCGAAGCCTCACGCACTCTCCCTTCCCAAACTCCTGTGAGCTTACCGTCATAGTGCGCCCACAACCTAGGGAGGAGATGGACATCTTGAACGCAGTAGAGCCGGATTTCCACATGGAGAGGCCGCTCATTGAAAACCTGGTAACTTCCCCCACGCTCGGGCGCAAAAAGCCTGGTGCCTCGCTCCTTGGTGGCCAGCCAGGGACTCTTCTCCGTTGCGCTCAGAGAGACATCGCGCTCGATGCACCGGGCCAGCCCGCAGACGAACCTCCGCGGGAACGTGCGCGTGGCGAGTTCCATCAGTTGCAGGTCTTGGACGCCGGCGAGACGGGTCTGGAAGTGGCTGAACAGCGCATCTGAGTCGTTTCGGACGTCGAAGAAGACCTTGGGGATGGTCTCTGACTCTAGGATGTCCTTGAAGGTACGACCTGTGGCCGAACTGGGGGCGCAGAACGCTTTTTCACCGAGGATGTGGATGTCGGCGAGGTATGCCTGGCGACGGGGCAGAACGCAGATCTGAAGAATGGATATAGTGCCGTGTCTAGAAAGGTTGACTCCCTCGAGGTCGATGTAGAGGGAGGGCGGCGTAGTAGGCTGGCCGTCAAAGATATCCACGAGAGCGGACATGGCCGTAGCGGTATCGATGAGATTGCCGGAATCTAGGGTGTCGGTACTCATGTTTTCCGAGGGTATCAGCAGGTTTCGCTCGTTGTTCGGATTCTGAACAGAGGCAGAAGTCGACATGTTTCTTGGCTCTAAGAGATAAACGTTAGTGACAGGTTGCCACTCTGATGGGCAGGTACGGCTAACGTACGTGTGGGGAATGATCCCTAGGATTGTCGCTAAGTGTAGGCAAGTTTCTCAATAGAATGAAGCACGAAGACGGACGTGGTAGAGTTCTCTAGTTGGAGGGCATTGTAACAGTCAAGCTCGTTATTATAGAAGCCGGTTAGGACGCATCGACCGCATTCTCCTCGATTCGAGACATGGAGTCTTAATCTTCTGACCCATGGAATGTGTTTTGCAGTACCGGTGTGTCTTATCCGTTTGTTACTGCAGTATCCTGGCTATTCTTAACGCTAATAGGACAAGTCCAACGTTATCTTTCTGACCAAGCCGTCAGGTGAAGTCTGTCGGCCAGCGGCAGCACCATGACGTATCCGCACCCAACGATCCAGGCTGCCTTGCCAGCCTACTAGGCAGCAACTTGAGAAGTTTCTACACTTGCCTCTTCCTACACGGTTCCAAGTTGAGAAGTGTCTTATATATAGCGTCTAGAAGCACCAAAACACTTCCAGCGGGGACATTTGAGGATAAATCCCTAAAAACTCAATGTGGAAATAGCAAGTAAACAGGCTTAAAAGACAGTAGAGCACCCATGCCCGTTTGTTGACAAACGCTAGCCGAAAATTGGCCAGGGATGATGGCCTGACAATGTGCGTTCCTGCGTCGGTGGGAGGTGAAAATTTGCCTACGGCGGCCCCCAAGCCAGCTCATCTGTGGCCTCGGCGACTGGGTAGCATTCCCTCAACGACACCGAATCTCGCCGCCTCTAGGAGCCTTCGCGAGCCATCGGGATATTAACACGTAGCAGTGTTCAGCCAACGCCCTCCGTTTGCTGCTCTTCCTCGGCCATGATTGGCATGCAGGAACCTTGGACGAGCAGCACCCAGCCCGCCTTCCCCCACACTCGCATTGAGGTGTTGGTACCTCTGGGACTCCTTGTTTGAACAGGAAGTCTCGGAGCCCTATGGCTCCGGTTCGATTTTGGACCAGTAGCGAGCTTTTCGCTTTGCTGAGACCTTCATGCCTTTTCAGCGTTTTGTCTTTGAACAGCGTCTCCTGTTGGTGGTTGAGGTCGTCAGCCGGCCTCGTCGTTGCCCGGCCATTCCGCTCCTTTAACCACCTCTCCCTCCAAGCTTCCTCTACTATTCTGTCCGTGTCGATGATTCCTCCAGTCCAAACTGCGATTGTTCTGGCGGCTTCCTCTACCGCTGTAATGCTCATATTTAATCTCATAGACTTCTTTAAAATCTGCTGTTAATGTGCGTGACACTATGGACGTTGAAGACAACCGTACTAAAACAGACCTTGCTTCCTGTCTGTCTCTTTAGCGGCAATATCACCCCAGCGACCCCATATCGGAGGGAATATGCCGAGCAACGGAGGGAGTATTTGTGATGGGGTCTCGTTCGGTCGGCAGAGGCTGGCGCTGTTGTTGACTTCAGTTTGGTGAGAAAAATACGGAGCAGGCTGGGATTGCAACTTACGCGGATGAGGTCGGTTGGGCTGGGATCGCGACTGCCTTGTCTGGCTGAGCATTGATCTTTCCACGCAGCAACGCTCGAGAGTGGAGGCTGTAGTTTTGCCGAGGGCTGCCGTAGATGATGTCGCTCTTTGGAAAACGCGTTGCAAGAGGAGGGAGACGTGAGGCTGCGTGTTTGGGTCTTGCCTTAAAACCTAGGAATATGTTTCCATCCGATATTCTGCTGCTCCCTGCCTGTCCCCTGCTGCCAGGTCCTTCAACCCCTCCCTTCCCCGTTCAGGCCCGGAGTTTGACGCCGTGGACACTCTCTACATGGTTCTTGAAATGGTTTAGGTGCTTGAACTCCAGCGCCTCCTCCTTACATTTCGGGTAGTTGCACAGCATCCGCTTCGCGCCGCCTAGCTCTCGCGCGTGCTTCTTGTCGAAATGGCCAAACATCACCGCCGGTCGGCAGTACTTGAACGTCCTCTCCTCCCGGGACAGCGTGTCATCACCGATGCAGCGTGGGCATTGCTTCCTGTCCATCAGGAGCGGGAAGGGGCCCAGTCCAGGAGACTCCTACTTCACTGTGACATCGGCCTGCACCTCCGCACGCGCCCTCCGTCGGATGCGGTCCGGCCTCGCCGGCTCCCTTTTGCCGCACAGAATTACCATCAGCTCGGCAGCCTGGATGCGGAGTTCGAGAAGCTCTGCGGAGCTCAAGTTGTCCGGCTGGTCGTAGAGGATCTCAGCGAGCTGAGCGCGCTCAGGGATCTGCAGGTCGACGGCCGGTTCGACGTACTCCTCCTCCTCTTCCCCGTCGGCCTCCATGTCCCAGGTCGGGCGGTTCTAAAAGTAATCCTTCCGGTAAACTCGCTGGACGGCCGTCTTCAGCTTCTGCTCCTTGGTCGCGATTAGCTTGGTTAGCTCTCGGATCCTGCCCTCGTGTTCCGAGCCCTTGATCCGGTACCGGCCGCCTTTGAGCCGTGCCCTCTCCATCCTTAGCGCTTCGATCACCGGATCGGGCGGCAGCAGCTCCCACACCTCGTCGGGAGTCATGTCTTTGCTCGTGCGGGGGTCGCGCATAAGGCCGATATGTGAAAGCATCGCGAGAAGGCTGTCCTCGGTCAGCTCGTCCAAGACTACATTCTGGAGATGGAACCCGACCTTCTCGTTGATGTATGCGCTGTTGAACGTAACCCACTTCGGGTCGTGGCGCATAATCTGATCGCGAACGGCATCCGAGGCCTTGCCTACACGCTGTTAGAACAAGGCTATCCTGGAGATGGAGAGGACGTACCGTCCGCTGCGTTGGCCGCTCCCCTACGCCAGGCCTTTGGTTCGATCTTCTTCTCCTCTCCGGCGTCGAGCGACTGCCACTCCATGTCATAGAGTAGCCTGTGGTACGGAAGAGGCCGATACTCTCGCTCGTCGGGTTCTCCCTCGTCGGATTCTCCCTCAACAATGGGCTCGTCATACTGGCGGAAAACGGGCCGCTTGAGCCATTCCTCTTTCCAGCGTAAGGCGGTACACTTGACCGGTCCCCGGTTCTTTGCCTGGAAGATCTCTCTCACGCTGGTAAACTTCGATACGGCAAATGCACGATCGCGTACTGCGAGGCTGACGATGATGGTGATGAAACAAAAGATCAACCTCCTAGTAGGAGTAAAGTAGAAGATGGTCCTAGAGGAAACATAGTTAGATCTGAGATATCAAACAACAAGGCAGTCACTTATGGCCTTGGCTTGTTGTCCATCCCCTTATGGTGCGCAAGTTTGACGTACATGGCAAGGATGTCCTCGCCGGTTTCCGGATGGCACACGATCATCAGTAAAATGTCCTCGTAACAGAGCGCCTTTGGCCGGCCACGACCCTCCAACTCTTGCAAGATCATGCTTTCCAACAGCCTGGAATCCTTGTCGGGCGCCTCGTCTTCATCGCAAGGGATGCTCGTGGCGGCGATCTGGGACAAGATTTCCTTCGTGTACTCGTCTTTGCCGGTCTTCGTCTCCCCGTCCACAAACTCGGCCGGCCGTGCTCCTGTCAAGGCGAGGCCGAGGTAGCACCCTGGCAGTTGGATGCGATGCTCCTCTCAGGGCAAGATGCCAGTATCCGTACTGGATATTGAAGGTCAGTAAGACAAGCAAAGTGTCCACGTTCGCAACGTCTTTGCCGAGCATGTTTGGCGCTCGTAGTTTATACCTGGCAACCAGGATGGCGTCATGCCACTTGCGAGGCGCGTTAGCTATTACATTGGTGGGTGGAGGCTGGAGGACGTACCTTCTTGATTTCTTTGGTGTCGTTCGTGTCCATATAGCGGCCTGTGACGCTAGTGTATAGCTGCTTGTACTGGCGGAAATATTGCCGCGACGTCCCCCACGTCGCGATCCGGTATGTCTGACAAAGATATTCGAGGAAACTGACTGCTGTCGCTCGGGTTGCGACCTTGACGGCATCTCGCCAGTCTTGGAAGCGGTTGAAGGTACAGTAGCTGTATGTTCGTTAGCATGAATGCCGATAGAATACGATGCATGTAACCATTTACCTTTCCATTTTGGCAGGATGCCGACAATGTTTATCTTGGTCGTGTCGGCATAGGCAGGTGGAAGGAAGTGAACCATCTCGAGCTGCTTGCGGAAAGCGGCATGTTGGTCGGCCGTGAGGGCCTTTGCCTGTTTTGCAACCTGGTCGTCGTGGGCTGCTCGCTGTTTCGCGGTGAACCGCCGGACGAAATCGGCATTGCGGTCACGCGGCTGTGGCTGGCAACGTCCTGGCATGGCGATGGCGTTGAGTTTTTGGGTTTGGGTGTCTGAGGTTGCGAGTGTCTGGTGTTGAGTGTCGAGGGCGACCGGCTCTGACAATGGTGCTCGACATGCCGGGAACGAAGGGAAGGGTGAGGGATGCCATTTTACGCCCTTTGCTGGGGAGCAGAAAATGGATGCCAGGTTGAAGAAAACAGATTCCTGGATTCCGGACTCAAATGCTTTCTCGAACCAACCGTGTGACGAACCCCTATCCAGAACCTCTGAAAGGGATACTGGTTGAAGGCACTTCTGAACAATCCTGGTTCGGTACAGCTAAACAGTGTACAACAATGGCTTGTCTCAATCACAATAGTCTAGATACCAACGATTGTGACTTATATTGCATACTACGGAACTGTCTATCTACACCAGCCAGTTCCTCCGTATATATAGACCTGGGGAACGTGGACCGTTGACTTACAGACGGTCCTCGGTCCACTTATAATTGGCCGATACTGGACCGTGGACCGTGAGCCCCGGCGCGGTCCCCGGTCCCCACCTTATTGGTCCGTTCCGTCCAACTGGACCGTGAGCCCCGCTCGATCGCTCGGTCCAGCCCTGATTGGCTCCCGTGGCCCCACCGTCTCCCAGAACTGTGGCAGCCTTGCACGCGTGCAGGCAATTCTGGCCCTCTGATCAGGCCAATCCGGTGCTTATTATGTGGCCTGCGAGCCCATAGTATCATTTCTTTATCCTATGTAAAGTGCGGCCTGCGAGTGAGCCACTATCACGCAGGTATATTTATTTAGGGACTTATTAAAGGCATATTTGTAGTGTTATAGTTATTTCTATATATTTTCTTACCATTTTAAATGGAGGTCGTGCCCGGGTTAAGCAAAGCTTTGTTTCTAAACTAAATTTGAAAGCCCTAGGTACTAAAAGAAATGCGAAGCTACGAATGATAATAAATCGGATGTCCTTGCGAGCACCTGGTTTCCATGTTTTCATCGACTTGAGGCAGTCATCATGTGCCGCTTGCTTTTCCTGTCGGCACTTCGCCTTTGACACCTCGAAATCATCACCGGGGTTTCTTGGGCGCTTGGAGACTCCTCGTGGCGATGTGATACTACTAGTTGGTGTCTTTGGACGAGTTGACGTTCGAACAGTTTGAGTCGATGTCATAGTTTTGGCCCAGTCCAGTAATTGAGAATGGCATTCAGTACCGCCGGGGTAAACGTTGGGGCGTCCGGACAGTGGGATGCGGCATAGAATATGCTCAATCAAGGCAATGCCATTGGCAAGATCTTGTTCCGTGATAGAGAGTTGGTCCTTGAGGAGGATCGTGCCACCTGGTGTGATGGCATACTGCGTACCAAGTTGAAGCCGCTTCGGCTTGTCAGCCTTTTGTTCCAAATGGGCCATGTGTATGGGTAAACTTACAAATCTAACCATGTCTTTAACCTGTTCTTCATCACCAGAGAAAAAAGTCTTGCGGAATTTGGTGAGCCTTGTAAATGGCCAGTCCAAGCTGTTCCAAGTTCTTATGCCTCGCTCCAAGTGTCATGTGGAACGTCAAGGCTGGTTTCTGCCAAAGTTTTTGCCTCTGGGTAATTGTGATTGCTTTCATGATCTTAGCTGCTCGTTCGTGCTGTGGAGGGGAGTTTGGTTTGGTGGTCTGAGTTTGATGATATGGACGGCTCTCCCCTGGAGGGAAGAGTGGCATCGAAACCTGCGAGCAGAGCTGCCTTGATATCGGCAAAGAGCTTTTCACGAGTCACGATGTGGATTATATGGCTCGTTCTCATGAGCAGCAATGACCATGTCTACCAAGCTGTGAGTGTCCTGCGCCACTACCCACGTCCCCGAACAATCAAGAGCTGCACAAAGAATTAACTACCAGTACTACCTATTTGAATCCAAACATGTCTCAAAGGGCTCACCAGTGAGAATCCAGCAGCTACGACTGGACAGGGCAGGAGAGAACCTATTGCAGTTTGCCACATTCTGGATAGCCACCGCGGTCGGGATATACACGCTGGCGAGCATCGCGCTTGGGGTTGCGTCAGTGGTGTACGCTGTCAAGGCGTACGATATGGGACTCAAGCAGTACCAGGTGCCAGTTTGGCAGTTTTGTCTTGATCTCGAACAGGCAAGCGACGTAGGGAATAGGAGGTGGAGGGAGTTTTGTTATGACGATGACAGGGGAGTGTAATTAACTACTACCAAACACAGACGCTACATCGACTTCACATCTCACCGATTATGGCTTCCACCCCCCAGTCCGATTCCTAAACAACCCCTCCGGATCAACCTCCTCCGCCACCTCCCTCGCCAACGCCCTATTCTCCGGCTTCAACCTCCCGAAATAATCCTGTCTGTAGAACCCATAGTTCATAAACACCGGCAAGTCAACATTATCAGGTAATTTCCCCTCCGCCTGCCAGCTCAAGACCCTTTCCCGAATCCCGGTATATGTCTCCTGCATTTTGCCATCCATAAGGGGGTAATCCAACGGGTTGAGAAAAGCATAATTCATCTCAATAATCAGCTTATCCGCATCAGGATCAGCATCGATCAAATCAGGGGACTTTTCCCTCGCCGCGGCAGCAATGCGTTTAGGGAACGGTTGGTAGGCTATGCTAGCCACAATCCCGGGAACGGCGAGCGTGGTGAGGGAGATGTTTCTCCAGTGGGCGTGGATTCCCTCCAACACTTCGACAGAGTGAGTCGTGGACGGCAAGGGGATTGTTTCTGTCCCGATTTGGACTTGGAATCCTTTCAGCACGACCCAGTTGGAGAAGGTCATTAGGTCGGCGTAGGTGCGGGTTCGGGCGGTGTTGGCTATGGGGCCGATGGAGGTGAAGTTGGTGAAGGTTCCTGCGGGTGGGGTAGGGCCGTCGTAGAAGAGAAAGAGGATCCAGGAGTCGACGAGATTGACTTGTGCGCGCTCGGCCGTGACGATGACGGCGGCGCGGTCGTCGGTGTTGTATTCGGTGAAGTCGCGGACGGCTTGGAGGATCTTTTTGTCTGTGGCTGGGGTGCGGAGGAAGAGGAGGTTACCGCCCCAGACGTTGCCCTGTGGGTAGGCTTGGGTTTTGTAGTTGGTGACGATGCCGAAGTTGTTGCCGCCGCCTTTGAGGGCTTTGAATAGGGAGGGGTGGTTGGTTGCAGAGGGGTAGGTGATGGTGCCGTTGGGGAGGACGAGTTCGTATTCGAGGACGGAGGAAGCAGACCAGCCGTGTTGGGCGGACATGTATGAAAGACCTCCACCGAGCATGAGACCGCCTGTGCCCGTGTTGCCGATGCGGCCGCCTACAAAGGTCCAGCCGGTGCCTTGGAGCTTCTGGGCCAGGCCGTCGAGACGGTTGCCGGGACCAAAGTCGAGGATGCCGGTTGCAGGATCGAGGTTGGCATGGTCGAGGTTCTGGGTCGAGATCAAGGGACCGCCGTCAACAGAAGCGTAGTAGTTGTTCGGGGAGTGGCCACCGGATTTCACGGCAAAGTGCTCGTCGTTGGTGTTGAGAACCGAGATGATGGTGGATACTTCGGCTGCAGACTTTGGGAAGATGATGCAGGACGGCTTGAGGGCGCTGCAGGATGCGGACCAGTACTCGGTTTGCTCGGCAATATATGTCGGCGAGATGGGTGCCGAGACTTCGATGTTGGTGTTTGCTCGAAGCTCGGAACAAGTATCTCCCTTCACCACCGAGATCAAAGAGGCAACGGCCACGAGGGAAGCCACGAGGGACTGCATCTTGAATTCTGACTTGAAGAAGACTCGATGGGCCAAATGGTACTAAGATCCTAAATGCTTTTGGTTTCACTGACCCTTTTATCCTTGCTGTGTTCTACTTGACCCTCTTGTTATCGTCTAGACAAAGTCAACAATGACGTGACGTCCAGTGCTATCCCCAAACGGATTTTTCTCCGTCCTGTATTCCGGCAAGATCACCGTCATCTTGCATTCGAGCCCCCAAAACGGGCAGATGCCCCCCTGGCGGGAGTTTGGATAAGGAGAATGGAACACGCAGTCAATAGTGAGACAATAACGGCGTGAAATGGTGAGAAAAGTCGGTAGCGAGCATGAAAACTGCTGGCTTACATGCAGGGCGATACTAGAACCTGGTTTTAGGGTATAAAGCCTTGGTAAGTCTGCCATGAACCCACCGCATTGTCAGCCTTTTCTCCGAACTTACCTCAACCATACGGCGGCAGTTGGCTGCTGTGTCCTATCACTACCCAAAGTCCCGTGCAGGCTACGAACTGACCTGAGCTGGCGACTTCAATCAAGAATGGCTTTCTTTTGAGGTTGACGATACGACGGAATGGTCAGGTCCCACAATATGATCGCCATATTAGGCCCTGATCAGCGGGTATAACCGTTCTTCGATCCATTTGACAACAACTGACAGCTGTGACATGTGGGGCTGAGAGGAGCAGAACAGTTGCATTTCTGCGTACTTCGGCCACAGAATCCTGTTTCTCCAGGGCTTGGTTCTTTTGGTGTATCTGGTGTTACCCAAAGTTACCTTGAGCCAGCTCGTCTGAGTTGCCGGGAGGATGTGATTGGCTTGGCCCCAACTTGACGTTGGCAGAAATCTTCAGCTCTAGCTGCAAAAACCGACTAGCTTGCGTTCCTTGCGATGATCAGTTCTGAATCCGTGGATGTTCAAAAAGAAGGTCTGTCCCGCCCCATGCTCGAGCAACGCCAGATCCTGCAAGTCTTCCTATCTAGTGGCAATCTTTTTCCTGGAAAGGAAAGGTGGGCGTTTCTACAGCGAGCGAAGTTACCTCGTCACCATCAGACCACTTTTTCAGCACAGCACAATGTTGGTTCTGCATCAGGATGTTATTTGCTTGGCGCAGACTTCAAGTTCACTTTCACGATAAGCAGAGCAAAAGGTCTTCATTCAGGTAAAACGGAGGGACACAATAACTAACAGGAATCAAGAGTGGTAGGAAATCTTTGACGCCTGGTCCAACAGTTTTGCGCTAAGATACCGAGTCAAAAGGGGGGGTGTCTCAGCTGCAATTTCCACTGTCCTTCTTAGGTCCCAGCCTCTCCACCAACAGCAAGCTACGACAGGTGTCAACATCTGTAAATCTTCCGTAGTATAGTGGTCAGTATGTGAGCTTGTCATTCCAACAACGCTCGAGACCCGGGTTCAATTCCCGGCGGGAGAGTCAAACCACCATATCATTTTTGCCATTTTTGCCCTTCTCTCACTCAGTCCATTCACCCTCTTTTTGCCAACATTAGAATAGTTACAAATATGGCCCGAGAATTTCCATCGTGTGCCCCCACAACTTCTCCTGCCCCTTGTCACGAAGCTGATCCACCACTTTCGTATTAGGCGTACAATCGCACTTGTTGCTAACAAGAAACAACCCTCCCACGGTAGCTCTACCCGCCTTACCACTCCACGGCACACCGCGCCCCCCAAAAGCAGCGCTGGTGCTCTGAAACAAATGTCTCTGTCCAGACTCCTCGTCAGAAAAGGCCACCAGCCAGTTCACCCCCTCGATAAACCGGATAAAAGCCCATCCTAAAATTGACTTTCCATCCCAACCCCGTCTTACATTCCCTGTATCCACCGCCCCAGGCAATGAATGTACAAAGGTCACGTTGGGGTTCTCCTTGGCTAACCTATCCAGCATAATGGTGTTCATCCCAATATACTGCGGCCTCGCCCTCCAAATAGTGAAATTCCCCTCCTTTTTCAACTCCCAGTCTTCCATATCGAGAAAGTAGGTTGTCTCCATCCCCCCACCCAAAACACTAACCACCCTTCCACTGTCCAACAAAGGGAGAAGGTGGAGAATGAAGAGCATGCGGGAGTAATACTCCAACGCCTGCGCCACCTCATGCCCTTCGGCAGTTTCTTTCCGCTGTCCCCCCCAGGGTGCGAAGCCGGCGGAGAGGAACAACAAGTCGATTTTGGATTCAACGGATGAAATGAGGCTGCACACTCGTTTTACGTCGGCAAGGAGGGAGACTTCCGCTTCGGTGAAGATGATTTCTGCTTTAGGGTTGAGGGTGTGCAGTTCTTTGATGAAGGGGAGGGTGCGTGATTGGGAGGGTTTTCGGCCGAGGAGGTAGATTTTGATGGGGGTGCCTGTTGCGACCAGGGCGCGGATGGTGAGCTTGCCTATGCCGGAGGTGCCCCCGACGAAAACGGCGACGCGGAGGGGGGTGGTGGAGGTGGTGATGAGGGCGTTGGAGGAGAGGATTTCGGTGTAGGAGACCATCGGGAAGAAGGCGTAACAGGTGCTCTGCGAGATGAAACTCTGACTGTAAGGTACCTTAGTTGACATATACGTTCAGTTTAACTTTCTGAGCTGAAAAATGAGGCCATGGTGGTGGAAACAAACCAGGGCTCTTTCAGCACTCGTAATGTTGAGGATCTTCGGGCTCCGGGGTTCTAACCAACCCGTTACACCAAATGCGGACGAATCATATGGCTAACAAGTTTCCGCGCGGGATGCGGCGCAATGAATAACCATGGTACAATTCGGTGCCTTTTTTCGCCGGCATGTCAAAACCGAGGTGCTTTGTTTCTAGCCTGGCGTCGTACAATTCCATTGTGAGTTGCTGCGCAGGATCAAGGTCAAATGCCTTCGAAGCAGTGGACAAGAGTACATTTTATCCGCCGGAAGGATCTTAAGCGTCGAGGTAAGATGCCCTACGAGGTCTGTTGATGTGTCCAACGGTGTCATAGCATATATCACAGAAAAGGCACCATACGTAAATTTTTACTGATTTTATTGTGCAAGTAAAGAGACATCGCTACTGGCTTCAAAAAAGACTGACCCAAGTCCCTATCCACCGCAATCATCTAAGCCACCCAGAGAAACCCTAACTCACCACGGGCCTTATCCTTCTCTCCAAATTCCAAAAAAACTCCAAAACAATATATGCACGCTGAAACAAAAAGAGGTAAGAAAACACAAAAGGAGAAGACTTCACGGGTATCATGACACACACACACATGCGCTCACACACCACTTCAACCCCCTACCGCTTCTTGGCATGTCGCTTCGAGTGTCGGGCAACATTATCTGCCCTCCCCTCGTAGTCGCACTCGGTGCACCTTATCCGCTCCGACCTGGTGTTGTGTTGCTGAGCGTACTCGGGGTGTTTCGCCCACAAGTGCCGACCAAGCGCGCGCTTGTCAAGGTGTCCCTTGCCACAGAGCTCGCATCGGAATGGCTGGCGGTGTTTACGTTCGTGTCTCTTGAGATCAGACACTTTGTCAAAGGTCTTGGAGCAGTTGGACTCGGAGCACGAGTGGATGTGAGGAGTAGAGGGAGAGGTGATATCGGGAGAAGCCCCAGTGGTAGCCGGAAAGGGTGAGTCGAAAATGGGAGGGCTGTAGCTGAATGTCGGAGAGCTCTCGTGAACAGACGACGTGGGGCTGAGGGCGACGCCGAAGTGAGAAAAAGGCGTTGTAACATCAGGCACGAAGGTGTTCAGGTTCAAGTTCATATCGACAGCAGGGAAGAGCGTAGCGTCCATAAAGGGGGTGAGGAGATCGTCCGTAAGGAAGTCCTGAAGGGGCAGAACAACTTCGGGACAGAGATCCGACCGGCTCACATGGCCAAAGTCTTCGAGAAGGGCTTCAGCAGGGCTGCCTGTGAAAGGGGTACCAAACTCGTTAATCATGGAGGACGAGGGCGAAGTAAACAATGTGTTATCCACTTGACCTGTCATCATCAACGAGTCCCACGGGTCGGCGGAGAGTGTGCTGGGTGAAACGGAGGAGTCGCCGAAGGCGGGTGTAAAGAGTGGTGTGGTGGTGAATTGGTAGTCGAGCTGACCAGCCTGAGGAGAAGGCATGGCCGTCTTCGGAACCCACACCCACTCCCCCTGTTCCTCAGATGGGACGCAGGGGGAGTGGGGTTGGGGGGAGTAAGCGTTGGTGGACATCGTGAAGACCCAACTCACGGTTGATGTGCCGTGAGCTGGAGATGCTATTTGGTGGGGTTGAAATTGTTTGGTTTCGGTTGGTTGCAGTTGCGATTGATGAGCGTTGTTGATTGGTGGCGGCGAGCAAAATTCTTTTGTCAAGACAGCAGGTTTAGGTTGGCGATAGCGGGCAGGAACCAGTTTAACGACGTAGTTCTAGGTCGCGAAGCCTTCTAGGCCTCTAGTTGCCGCATCCTTAGATGTTGGTGAGTGCTATCGTCTGCCCGAACAGGACTGATCCTGTTGAGGTCGCCGTGTCCAACTCGTTGCCTCCATCCAAACGCTGATGTGGAGAACCGCAAAATGGATCTTCAACTAGTAGTCGAAGGGAAGAATTGTCTCCTCCGAGACCCCAAAAATGATATTCTTGACGAGTCTGCCGAGTCGCAATTTCATGCCGTGGTTTCATCTTGACATAGCAGAAGTCGTGGGAGGTGCGTTGAACAGGAGTCCGGGATGCCCAGGATTGAGTGCTCTCTGTGCTTGAGAGAAGTAGGTGTGGTGTTGGGTCGTGACGACCCACCATTATGGGAGCGCATATCTGGGCGGGGGTTGACCACCAGGTCGGGTGTGTTCGCGGCAATCCAGAAAACCAAAGAGGTTGGCGTTCGAACTCGAGACCTCGACCTTTGGAAAGTGGACCGTCCAGGTAAGCGCTTCTTTGAAGCACTGGCTTGAACCCTGAACACGCGGTATCTTTGTTCCCGAGGGAGCTGAGACAACTCTCAGACCGACGTTCAAGATTCCGTCCAGCTCCTACCGAGAGACCTCGATGTCGATTGCGGGGGAAGGAAGCCATGGTGAGGGTGGTGGGCTGTGGATCGTCGGGCGCAGGGTTCCAAGGTCGAAAATCCATGGTGACGTTGCTCAATGAACACAGGGGGATGCTAAATCTGGAGTGTTAGAAACAAACTTCACGGGTTGCACATGCAGGCAGCTAGGTAGTAGTGTCCGAGATCTGAGCTCACAATTTGGATTCTTCGACGGCTAGGTAAGCAGTATCTAGGCAGTCATGACGCTGACAAGGGTGTTGAAACAAAGGCGCGTAGACGCGCGCAATAGGGCGTTGGAAGTGACCTTTCAGGATTTTTGGTGATAATTTTTGGCTGACGGGTATGGTATCGAAGCGAAAGTAAGAAAATGGGTAAGGAGAAAAAGAGAGGACGAAAGGAGGCGGCAGTCAGGGTCACGATGGGTTTAAGAGCGTCCTCAGGCGCAGCGCGCAAAAATGACAGCCCGCGCAGCTGCATCCCTGCCAATCCGGCTGTCTGGTGCGGCGACTGCGCCTCAGGCATCCGGCGCCCTCACAGGGCTGATTTCGGTTAACCTATAAGTGGCCAATCAGAGCCACTGGATGAGACGGTGCCCCACTGAGGACGGATTTCCCACTGTCCCCAGAAGATGTCCTCAATTGTGGCTCAACGCCGATGGACGAGACCTCGTTTCCGATGGGACAAGGTGGTACATCAGGTCACAGATAATTCCCAATTGCATCTATGTTCTTCAAGAGTCAATTAAGTAGCACAAGCCTCATCTTCTAGTTTCCCTATGCGCAACACAGTAGTTAAATACCCCCCGCCTTTAAGATACAATGTGTGGCTAGTGTTGACCAAACCCCACCGGTCTGACTGATACCCCGCATCAGAATCCGTCCTCAATTTCTCACTTCCACTGCAAACGTCATGGCATCACCGAAGTCGCACGGCGGAAGACTCATGCCTTACCTCGGAAGCCTACTACAAACAACCTGGGAAAGTGAAGCACCACCCTTCCGTCCGCCAATGTCGGATACTCTCTCTTCAGTCCTCTCACATACTGCTCCAAAAACGCCTTCTTTGCTGCCTCATCCTGCTCCAACAAATCCAGGTACGGCTTCAGCCCCGTGGTCTCAAACCACTTGACAATCGCCTCATGTCCCTCAAGGATATGGTGATATGTCGTGTGCCAGATCTCGACGCTTTCGCAGTGAGGCTTCAGTGAGTTGTACCATGTCCCCACCGACTCGATCGGGTCAAGCTCCGGCTTTTGGTCTTGACCCATAAAGTACTTTGCCCACGGTCCCGGAGAGTGGTATGCTGTGTCTCTCATCAAACGATGAGATGGCTCAGCAAAGTTATCCGGCACCTGGAACGCCAACAAACCCCCTGGCTTTAGTCGCTTGAGGTGTTGCACAATCGTTGCGATTCTTTCACTGCTACGCAGCCAGTGGAACACTGCATTGCTAAAGATGAGGTCGGTGTCTGGGGACGCGATGAAGTCCTTCACATCGCCGGCTTGGTAGTCGATGCCTTCGCCGCCATTCTTCTCGCTGGCAGCGGTGACCATGGCGGGGGAGAGCTCAACGCCGGTGATTTGTGCGCCAGGCCATTGCTTCTTGAGGGCAATGGTCGAGTTTCCCGGCCCGGAACCCAAGTCGATGATCCTCTGCGGTTGTGATAGGCCGGAGCGGGAGAGGAATGAGATCAAGTCGTTGATGGGCCTGCCGCGGGGAGCTTCGAAGCGGAGATATTTCTCCGGGGACCAGTCGGGTTTGGTACTTGTGGTTGATGTTGCCATGGTTCGTGGAGGACAAGGCGCAAGTCGAGTGGTTTTTGCAAACGCCGTGATCCGGGCTATGGCTGCCATTTTGTTGCGAGTTGGGGGCCTAATTCCAAGATGATATGTTGCTGAGAACAAGGTATGCGACGTTGGAGGCGTTCCATGTCGATCAACCGGTTGAATAAGTCCGATTGGATGATTTGTCTCAGGGTTGGAGTGTCTTTCGGAATGACCTGGACCGTGCGTTTCACTGCTAACCCTGGGTTTGTGTCAAATTGGTCAACCGGACCCGCTATTAGGCAAATTATCACCTTGGCAGTGGGACCTAAGCTACGAGGTTCGGCTTTATCGGGCTACCTAGGGACTTTCCCTCGTGTAATACCAGAATTAATGCCTTTTTGGATCCTATACTGTATTCAACAGTTTGTAAGCCCCCAGCTCAAGACAAAGACAGCATTAACAGAGCTGAAGCTCAATACCTATATATGCCCAGGATTAATGCAAGAGCCTGGAAATCTTTAGTATGACCGAATATGTTACAGCAATTGTGTAGGTTCTCACCAGGTATTAAGGGCCCACAACTGGGTACAGGCGTGGGTCACAGATAAAAGATTGAATTGTCGGATAAAGAAGAAAAGAAAGGAAAATGAAAAACACGGCCCACGACGCCTTCTTACACCTCTCAAACCTCCGGACCTCCCCTACAAAGCATGCGAAATGTCCACTAGAACCGTCCGAACTTCCTCGTATCTCCTCGTGTCTCTCTTAGCCTCCCGCCTCCCACGTCAAGCGCAAGCCTCCTATGTGAATCGCCCAAATAACCCTAAACCGGATATCATCCCATAACATCAGGCTCAGACCAACGATAACCACGAGGCTAACCCAACGCCTTTGCGTGTTTCGTTTCATTGCCTGGATGGACCGGTATGCTCAGAAATTGATGATGTTATCATCGAGCAGGTAGTTAGCAGGTACGTAGCATGTAGGTAGTAGGGCAGCGCATGCTTGTCCGTACATTGTGCTGCTTACTGGTGCTTTCAGTGAACGACATTGGCTCACAACCGCCTCCTCGCCCTTTCTTCAACTGCTTGAACGAGCTCCTTGAATGCCCTCATGTCTCCCTCCTGCGTCTCCATTGCCCGGTTAACTCCGGAACACTCCGCCTCGTCCTCACCCCCCAACTCGATATCCATGTGGCCATCGCTGTCTGATTCTTGCCAGGGTGAGATCGTACCAGATGAGAAACGGACATATCTCTTAGCCGAGAGGCAGCAGTCCATATCATCTACCGAACGTAAACTTCGGCCGGCGACATCATTCAACTTTGCATGCTCCATACGAAATTGAACAAGATTGGGGAGTCTTGTCCGTATGGCATCGAAAACCACTTCCCAAGCACCGTCAAACTTGTGAAGGGTCCAACCTCTTCCCCGATCCGCGATAAACTTCCAGTCATGGGTGGTAAGGTCGTTCCACTTCTCGATGTCGTCGCTGGCGTATTCCAAGTACGAGACAATCATACATCGGTTCAGGCAGAGTGTTTCGAGCGTGGTTTGGGCTGGAACCCAGTCGAACTGGTCGTGGTGGCCAATGACATACTCCCCCAATATCAGCGTTTTGAGATTGGGGAAATGCAGACCCTTTCCATCAAAATACCCGGGGGCAACCCCCCAGCACTCGCCGAAAGTTATGTTGAGTGATGTGAGCCGGCTGGCGAAACAGGGGAGGAACTCCTCCTGAAGCCAGGGCTCAAAGGTGAAACGCTCGTCATAGTACAGGTCGTAGTCGGGGCCGTCGTCGTGATCCTCCTGAGCGACCAAAAGACGCAGCTCTGTGATGTCCTCGATGACCGAGCGGAAGAGGCCGGTTTCCAAAAACTCGGTGAACGGCATATTTTGCAGGTTCTCGATGGTGAGAGATGTGATGGGGGTGATGAATTGGTTGGCACGGGATTTCCGCCGTTGGATCGCTTTGAACACGTTCTCAATTGTGTGCATCCGGGTAGAAAAGGTTTCCACGATTTCTTCGCGGTAGCCGCTTTTCTCGACGCCTTCACACCCTTCTGTGAAGCGAATGTTGACAGCCCGGAGGTTGGGCAAGCTTCCGAGGCCTTGGATCGCTGTCACGAACTCGGGCCAGTCTCCCGAGTCCCACGAACACCATGTTTCATAATCGCGCTCTAGTTGGCGGTAATAGCTGCGCGGTGGCGGGCGGACACTGTAAACCTCGGCTTCACGGGCAGCTTGCTGTACGGCCGGACTGTTGACAATTTGCTTCCACGTGTCGAACGCCTTGTCGTTTCCGTTGTGCATGAGAGCGATGGTTCGGAAGAGATGCTTTGTTGCGAGAGCGTTCCATTGGCGACAGACTAGACGGGCATTTCGAAGACTTTCTGGCCTCACCGCTGCTCCAAGATGACGGTATCGATTCATTTTGTCAGGCTTTTCCTTTTCAAGGCAGTCAAAAATGAGATCCAGGACCTCTGTTGGAATGGAATCGATCCCCATGTTGAACAGTATGGAGGTGGTGCTGAGATGAGCTGGAGAATCAGGGGAAAAGTCGGTTCTTTATCAATCATGAAGATCAATTGGATGTGCAGGCAGCCGCCGCATATGTTGGGTTCAAGGAGCAATGCTCACTAAACCATTCTCGTAGCAGGCGGCAGCTCCGTTGGTCCAGTCAAAGCTCTCTCTGCCTAAGGTACGGTCCTAATTATTCCCGGCTTAGCCCCTATTACCAACCTCAGGGGGTAGTTATGTTGCAGCCATCATGCAAGACACATTGGGCAGCAGAGCCTAGTCGAAATATAGCGTATAATTGACCGTCTCTGAAGGCTAGGTTGCCACGATGTTCATGCCGATTCCCATCCCGTGAGCTGTAGGAAAACAGACGACGACGGTGGAAACCACCTTACAAGCCATGCATGACAGTCCACACATTGGAGCAAATCTGGTGACTGGCCAGAGAGATAATGAAGACTTATTACCATACATAGTCTTCGGCTGGGTAAAACCCTACTTTTTACGACATCTGATTAGATACCCCGAAACAAACCTCTCACCTCCTCTTCCTCACCCCTCCAACCACATACACCCCTTTCTCCCTCCACCCAACCCTCTCACCACCACCATCATACCCCCCCATCATAGGCACCATATCCTCTTCCCTCTCCCTCCACCTTACCCCCTCCCCCCAACCCCTCACCCACTCCATCCCCGTCCTAACAACCCCCCCCAACTCCCCCGTCCACCACAACCCCATCAAAACAACCCCGACCGTCACCGGCACCGCAGTAACCCAATAAGCCCACTGCCCAACCTCCATATCCCTCACGTCAGCCGAATTCATCCCAAAAATGCTCGCAATCGAGCTCAACGGCAGAAAAACAATCGTCACAATCGTAAACGCGTAAATCGCCCTCTCCTGCCTGTCACGGGTGGTATCCAGCTTATTCCTATTAAACTCCTCCAAATGCGAAGCATGGCTCCGCAGTTCACTAAACTCCTTGTCGCGGCGGTCGGTAAAGCTGATTATCTCATCGATGAGTAGTTGTCTGTATCCGTGGGTACTGACGGTTATGTCTGGGGAGGGGAGTTGCGTGTAGGTGTACATCCCCCTGTGACTCGCATGGGGGTGGCGGGGTTGCATCCTCCAGTTCCGCGTTGAACTCTGCGACATTGCGTCAAAGATTGACCTCTGCCACGCGACGGTCCATTGGACGATGGACACTTCTTGTTTGAGCCTCCCCAGTTTGTACTCGTGGGTGCGGGTGGAGGGTTTGGTGGTGATGTCGGATTCGATGGTGTCGAGATAGGAAGAGTAGGTCTCGCTGATGTCGGGAAGGGCGGGGGTGATGTCTTTGAGGAGCTGCATGCTTATGAGGGAGAAGAGGTCCGTTGGGAGGATGACTGATCTATCGAAAAGGGTTCGTCCGAACGAGTTGGCGACTGATTGGATCATGGTGTCGGTTCCTTGGCGGAGGGAGGAGAGGCCGGAGTCGAGGAGGAATTCGGAGCGGGTCGTGTTTTTGGGGGAGATGGCGAGGCCGAGGAGGATGTGGATCCAGGCGTCGACGAGGAGCCAGGGGGTGTGGACTTTTTCGAGGTCTTCTGGGGAGGCGGCGCTGAATGTGGCGTTGAAGGAGGAGAGGGCAGCAATTTGTCGGTCGAGAGTCTTGGTGACTTCGTTTCGCTGGCGGGAAAGCTTCTCCATTTGCAAGGACCGTTTTGCTTTGTTTATCTCTTTGGAGCGAGGTTCAACAGGATCGTCAGGCTCCAACGTTGGGTGCTAGATGTGTTAGCCCAGCATGCTGCTTTTTGTGTCCTTTGGAGATTTGGTGCATACCTCTATTAGACTCAAAACAATACCCCAGAACCTATTAACAGTCGGAACCTCCAACTCGGACGGAAAAAAGAATTTGAAGACGATGTCGGCCTTGTTGAAGAAGCTCACTCGACTCTCGTATATCTTTTTCTCACGTTCCGAGGGCGGTGATTCTTCTTTCGCTTTCTCTCCTTCCTCCTCAAGAAGCTTGTACACATCGCGGCGTTTCGACTGCCGCAACTCGCTGTAGGCTTTTTGATCCTGGCGTGCGGTTTTGTTAAGCAAGTACTCGTCAACCTGCACAAAGTAGTCCTTGAAGACGTCATAGTTGATCCCGCCTATACCTGAGTTTGATACACCGTCCAGACAGGTGAAGACGGCAAAGGCAGAGTTCGGCTTTGACTCTGCAGTTTTCTTGCCCTCCCGGGGAATGGTGATCCGAACTGTCTTTCTCTGACTCGAGTCATCAGGCTGCTTCGAGGCCGAAAATTGTACTTCGTCATCACGCTCCTCCCGTTTGAGAGATGAGAGGCCCATAGGAGATGGCAGCGCCGGCTTGTGTCTTTGTACTGTTAGTGGCCTTCCTACAACCTGTGTCCAAGAGGGTGCAACATACCCAATCTGCATTTCGAGCAAGATTCCAGCACGAGAACGGGAAGCCAACTTTGTGATCCACGGCCACTCATCAGGTTTGACGGGTCTTTTGTAGTAGAAGAAACTGAGAGTGCGAGGCCAAAACTCGAGGAAGTGTGCCATAAAGGACTGCAGTAGATGTATTGCAATTAGCATTCAGGGGCTCAGTCATGTTTGTCTCATGGGGTACGAATGACGTACAAACCAGCTTCCGCATTCTTCAGTCGGTAGTGCCCAGACAATATTGTTCTGATAACGAATGAAGACTCTGGCGGCGGGCTTCAGCGTTGATATCTCCTGGGCTGTCTTTGTGACCCTGTGTACATTGTTGCCGCAGAGGGCGCTAAACGGCATTCGACCACATGTCAGGAGAAGAGCTAGATAAAACCTGTT
Source organism: Podospora pseudoanserina (assembly GCF_035222485.1). Classification (NCBI taxonomy): domain Eukaryota; kingdom Fungi; phylum Ascomycota; class Sordariomycetes; order Sordariales; family Podosporaceae; genus Podospora; species Podospora pseudoanserina. The sequence continues at coordinate 674,538 of NC_085923.1, forward strand.
AATCGGATTCTTGACTGCTGCGTGACAAAGTATGTGACCTACAATTGTCTACCACGATACACCAGAGTTGTGCTATATGGAAGCATAGCTCAGCAGGCGCTCCTTTGAGCTGACGCACAGCCTGTTGCATATCACGGTCCTTGGTGGCTCTCGAAAACTGAGCCTGGAGCAGCGTTTGAACGGGAAAGCTGCTGGCGTTTTCGGCGGCGAGAAGGCCGGAATACTTCTCTAGAGAAAAGTACGGTAGGCAGATCCATGTGACGGTCCGGTTGGCAAAGCTTTGCTCCTTGAGACTGGGGTCAAAAGGAACAGGCATTTGGAGGAACTTTGGCTCCATATGTCGCACGTAGGAGCCGTTCGAGGTTTGTATTTGCTTGATGCCTTGACGCTTGACCCGTGCGATTAGATCGGCGACACCTTTCCGTTCGCTTTTGGTCAGGCCAAGCAAGCGTGTTGTCTGGGTCTAAGTGGAATGGCAACAAGCCAACATTAGCCAGCGAAAGAAGAAGAAAGATATGCATGGTGTGACGTACTGCAAAGTTATCAAAGTCCATGGACTTATGGGTAAAGTGAATCCACCGAAAGACAGGCTGGTGCTGTACACGTTCCCCTGGAGTTATCACCAACTGCGCACCATGCTGTCCACCTATCATTCCGTCGCCTGTGTAGCCGGCCTCGAGCACTTGATACGCAGTCCCAGTTAAACTTTCAGCGGCTTCAATATCCTGCTCTGTTGTATCCAGAGAGTCGTCGTCTGACAATTTCCCCACATCTCCCAGGGGATCTTTGGAAGCACTTGGTGGCACGAAGGAGTAAGGACCTGTAGCAACCGGATTCCTCGTCGGCCCAGACTCAAATGCAGCATCAGTCTCCCACATCCCCATAAGAACCAAGTCTTCCTCATCCAGGTTCCTATCATCCCTCTCATCCTGAGTTCTTTTTCGCCTGGGCGGCCTCTTGTAGTCCCACTCAACTTCCTCGGCACTTGAAGCAGCATCTCTCCTCTTCTCAACAATGAACTCGGTTTTTCGTTGTTCCACCGGGTATTCTGGGACGCGGATATACTCAATGGATGATCGTCTAGGGTGAGCTGGTGCCAGGACAGGCGAAGTAGGTGAATACGCCGGGGAATATGTTGGCGAGGCTGGCGAGAAGTCGCGTCTATCACGCTCACGAACAGGTGAAGTATACCGTGTATGTGTCACTGTGTGGTGTGTCCTACGAGTTGATGGTCGCGTGTAGTTGGTACGGCCGGCGGCTGGGCGAGAATAGGTCGAAGGAGGAGGCGGAGGCGGACTACGTCCACGGGGTCCATGTCCAGCATATTCAGTCGAAGGCCGGGGTGGTGCTCCATAGCCATAGGAATAATACTCTCCCGGAAACTTGACATGATTGGATCTTGTTTCATCGACGTCATAAGGGTTGGTTGGGCGCCGAGCTGGGGGTGGTGGATTGTAATGTCGAGGTGGAGGGGGGGGTTGTGCCTCGATCTTGTTGACATACATCGTTACACTGGAGAGGAGATGTTATTCGGTGACGAGAAAGTCTGTAATACATTTCTTGGTTGAACCTGATGGTGATGCTTGGCAAGCGGTGAGCGGTGAAAGTGGTGCTGAGTGCCTGAAGCGCGTTGCTCAGCCGCAGAAACCAGTTGTGGCTGCAGGTACGGTACTGCAGCAGTGGCACAGCAACTAAAATAGACTAAGCCTTTTACGGACGTCAATGTTAGTGTCGATCCGCCATCACTCAGGGGTTCAGGGGTTAGGGTCTGCTGCTGTTCAAAATCAGAACATGTCTTAGATAGCAGTCGACTTGCACGTTTTGTAACATGTTATTTCCCAAATCCTTCTAGAAGCCCTTTCAAAATACCAGTATGGATAGAATACAGTGTTAATATCGCCCTTGGTTGCACCCGCTGCACCATATCTCGAGCCGTCTTGGCTATGGCATATTACAGACCACGAACAAGAATACGGACCAAATATTCAGGGGTGTAACCAGATGTTGGGGACTAGCACGGGAAAAAAAAGCAGGACAGATGAAATCTGCCGATCCATTTCTCCCGGAACATAACCCGGCATGTCAGCTGAAGATCTTACAGGTTGTCAGTCAATATGTCTCCAATCGAGCTTAATATGGCTATTTGATGAAGGGAACGCCCCTCACATGTTTCCGCTCGTAGAATGCCAGGCCGGTGCTCAACACAGTTTTTATAACAGACGTCAACCTTTGAATTATAACCAAGCAGTCCAACCTTCCAATTGTACACTCTATGGCATTGTTTGACCAGTGCTGCAGTCAAAATGTGGGCTCTTTTCCTTTTCAAGATTCTGTCAGCAGCTGTGCTCGTAACAGCCCAGGGTCCGCCCGCTGTCGGAGGCGGGTGCACCACTAACTCCTTCAACATCCCCAGCTGGTTTATCACCGATTTCAAGGATCTGGTCGACGACGAGAGGAAGGTGGCATTTGGTATTCTAAACCGGGCAACGAATTATACTGCCCAAGCAACATGCGGCATCGATAGGAAAGGGTACAATCTCTGCTCTGTGTCTGGACAGTCAGCCCCTGGGAACGGCACAATTGAGATCAAGGCCTTGGTTGAGGGAACTGTGGCTCAGGTCTCTGTGAACCAAACCTGGAGCTGTAACGATCGAGGCACTCCGTAAGCTCCCAGTACCTACTTTGGTGTTTAGGCTTTCACTGACACAAATACATGTAGAGTCCAATTCACGGCATCAGGCCGGGCTCGTATCTCTCTTTACGATGTACCGGAACCAGAAGCCAGCTCTACATTCCCCCCACTGTTGATTCAAGGGACGCTCCACGCACCAGTCTTCATCACCCCAGACAGGGCGGCAGGCCCGCAAGGTCATGACCAAAAAGGTTGTCAAGCAGCGTCAGAGAAGCCAGAATGGAATATTACCCATATCTACTATACGGATCGGCCAGCGGATGGCAACGTCGAGTCGCCTTCCCGCACCTTCAATCTTTTATTTACAAACACGGCCAATGGGTACGAGGGTGGTTGCGTGCATGGTTCCCTTGTAGGTCCAGCTGGGGAAACGAGCCTGATCTGCGCCGGGTCCGAGTTCGGGAATCTCGGAGGGAGCAGATATGCAATCAGCACCACGGCCAGCTTCGACCCTTCTGATTTCAAGTTCACAGTCAGACAAACTTGGTTTTGTGATGACGAGAATCCATCAAAGCCGTCAGTTCAGCTTCCCTTCTTATCCATTTGCCCATCACTGACGAAGATGTCCAAAGACTCCAATTCACAGCTTCCGCGAGCACAATCCTCCCGCTCACTTGCACCACAACACCCCTCTCGGCCGGCTCTGCGATCAACGAGACAGTTTGCGACCGCAATCCCACTCTCGTCCTCGCAGGAAAAGTGGACAGCGCCACTACTCTCCCGCCCTATTCTCTGACTGAGCCAATCCTGCGGGACAATACCTGCACCATCACCTCGATCCTCGCCCCAAAATGGCAGTTCTCGGCCTTCGAGATTGTCTACACACCAGAGAAGGAAGAGTGGGAGGCAATCAACTTTGAGATCATCCTGGCGACATACTCGGGGTTTCAGTACCCCATTCCAGTCACAGTTAGCAGAGCGGCTGGAAGGGAAGGGGGTTGGTTCGAGTGCGTCATCGGAGCCGACGGGGCGAACGATCAGCCGCTCTGGCCGTATGCCTGCTTGGTGCAATTTAATCCGGAGACGAAGGAGCTGAAGCTCAAGGCGGATTGGCAGTGTAGGGAGTTGGATGCGGATCAGCCGTGAGTTTTCCCTTCCATGTTCTCTTCAGGTCTGTTTCACGGGAAGATTGTTAACAAAAACGATAGCGTGAACTTCAGCGGTTTGACAACGACAACTATCAAGAGTGACTTCACCTGCGAGACATTTCGGGATATGGAGGTCTGCGTGACTGAAGACACGGGATTTGTGTGGACGGCGGACATTGGGGGTGTTGTCTGGCGCTCCGTGCCGCAGTCTAACCCCTGACTCAAGTCGGCATTGATCTGATTATTGCTATTGGATATGAGAGCCAGGAGATCATATAAATGTACGCAACGCGAGGAATACATTGTTCCGGGAGTTCCGGCTTCCAACACAACGATGCTTCGTCTCACCGAGCCAGTCTAAAAACAGCAGCCAACACGTGCGTCCAAATGTTAAGTCGCGTTACACGACCCAAAAACCTTTTACTACCTAGCCTATGAATCCAGCACGCCCATATAAACATGCAGCTAAAGATCTCACTGTTGTCTAACCTCGCCTTTATCCAATCCCCCGTGTGGCTCAAAAGAACTGGTTCGTTGCGTCTAAAACATGCCCCTCATGAATTTTGACACACCACTATCACCTCATCCAGCGGATATCGAATTCGGGTCCATCGCACCCGGCGCTAAATGCCACTCATCAGACAAAAAGGGGGTTGACACAACGACGAGTTCTTCGCCAGAGCACCACCTTGACGATGTCATCCAGCATTGCAAAGCCAACCTTTTCGCAGCCCGAACAGACCTGTCCACCTTGTTAACACGAAAGGCTGGGGCGTCACTGCAGCTACAACGACTTTACACACTCAAAGTTCGTCAACGTCAAGTGAATCTAGCTGAACAGGCATTGATGTTCCGATACTCCGTGTCTACCGAAGACTCGACACATTGGGGAAATCCAAACTCAAGCTACAGGGGCAGTATTCTCCATGATTATAGTAAGCATTCCCATAACTCCACGAGTACGGCTGGTAACGCCTAGAAATAGTTACAGCGGTCCGCGACCTGGAGTACATCCATCAACTCATCGAAACCAAATCACCAGTAGCAGACAATCTCCAACTCCACAGCAGCATGCCAGACGACCTCAAAGTCCTCAAACGCCTACTCCACACCCAGCTCGAGAACCAGCCACCAACAAATGTCACCGGCATCACCCTAATCCATCAAGACAGCCAAACACTAGGAGTCTGGACCGAAAATGCCTTCGAGCCGACATCCCCTGGTCTCCGCAAAATCTCCAGGTTTCTGAAGAAGCTGTTGCCAGGGTTCATGGGAGGTGGACTGATAATATGGCCAATGATAGTCATGGTTCTAGTTCTCGACAACGAAAAGGCAAAGGCGGGAGACGATGTGTGTGCGGCGGACAATCACATGCTTGTTATCTCTGGATTTGCGGTGTTTATATTTTCTATCTTTGTGTCGTATCACTCGAGAAAGCCGCTGGAGATTTTCTCCGCTACAGCGGCGTATGCAGCGGTTATGGTTGTTTTCTTGGGTGCGGCGCTGGGGGCTTGAGATTTGTCCCCAAGACAATATCGATAGACAACCACAGTGTTTTGGTAGAGGGGCAGTACATGGAGAAAGGCAGAGACTAGCAGGCATGTAAGTTCCTCCAATACAAACTTGATATTCTCCAGTTTCTTGCACGACCATGAAATCAACCTCGTCTTATTCTAGCACTTATCTCCGGGGCCTGTAACCCTCATCCGGAAGGCAGATACATCTGATACCGGAGGCTGATTCCGAGACTCCCAGTAAGAGGTTTCCCTCCTCCCAAAGCCCTTCCCGCTGGTATCCTTCAGTTGACGATGTTTAAAATCTTTCAGTGTTTTGTTGCAGCCGGAATCGAGGTCCTGACAGTCGCAGGGTATGCGATAGTGGTCAGTCCGTTCAGGATCTTTCTCGAATATATCCGCACTTCCATAAGCCAGTGCTTTTCTGTCGACTACCATCCCGCATCTCCGCACGGGGCGATTGAACCTCATACCCGACTCTTCATCCAGCAGCCCCACAAGATCGCTGAGGAGGTGCTGAAGACGCCGTGCCCGATGATCCGGTATCACAACAACAATATTCGTTGGATCATCTGCCCGCTCTTTTTCAATCTCCTTTTCCTCTTCCTCACGTCTGTCTTGGGGGTTACCCTGCCGTTTCCATCCTTCGTTGGTCGAGTACAGGTACTTGAATCGGCGGTAGATGATGCTTTGGAACTCGTTCTCATAGCGTCTGAAGACCTTTTCCAACCCCTTTCCCCCCGCGTAGTCTTTCTGAAACTCGACCCAACGCATCGTCCGGAGACTTCCGTCGCCATCCACCACGGTCATGGACTCCTGCACCTCGAGGATATCCCTCTCTGCCCAACGCAGCCTGAGGTTTTCCCGTCCTTCATAGTGCATCGAGACGAATTCATCCTGAATCTTCCACAATAACTTCTTCAGTTGCTCCGTTCGACCACCTTGCATATGAGCAAAGAACTGTGTCGTCTCCCGGATAATGTGAACGCCAGCAAAATATTGGCCAAACAGGTAGGATGTAAATTGGCTGGGCCAGCCGTTACCGTACGCTGCGCAACGTCGTGGGCTGTAGGCCATGTCTTCCAGAATGTCGTATAACCAGTTGGCCAAGTCCCAAGACGCGATGAGAAGAGGCGCTGATGATCGGGCAAGTGCTTTTCGGTTCTTTCGCGATTCGACACGTTGCTGGTTTAATCCTGACATCCATGCTGTCGTGACGGCGCCTACCAGGGCGAGAATGCCCGTCAGGATGGCTGCGATGGTGCTTCCGTCGATGCTCATCCTGTCTCGTAAAGCCAGTTTCGGGCTTAGCGTAGGTCTTTGGGGGTGGTGTTGAAGACAAATCTTAGCAGTCCCAAGACTGAAGGACAAGTGCGGGAAGATTTGGCAAGTTTCCAAAGATGAGGTGAAGCGGTTCCCACATTCTTTTCTACAAGACCATCGCAGATCATTGCTTCTCGACCTCGCCAAAAACGCCGGGTGAAATGGACGACACTCCCAATCAGCATTCTCCAGAATATCTTATCGGAGACTTCAGCTGTGGCTTTGACGCCCCTGACGTAACGACAGATCAAATTCCCTGCGTAATCTGTCAGAAGAAGGTGCAGGAGGCTAGACTCTTCTGATGCTGATCCTGCGACTGACATATGCAAAGCTTCGGAGCAGTGTGCAGCTTCTGATTCGCATATTGAGATAGCTCTGCAGCAGGCGGTGATAGTTTTTGTGGTATGGGGCGTCGTTTTGTGAGCTAAGGTAGGTAGAGAATAAAACACGACAATCGGCCTGATGGAAATTAGGTACCTCGCAATTACATTGGGCTCAAAGATCAAAAGCCACAGCGCGTAACAAGAGCTCCTAATTGGGCGTAGTAATAGTATAGTTTCACCTGGATGGTCGATACCAATGCGGGGCATTTCTCAAGTCTGGAGGGCAGTGCTTGTGATAAAAGGGGTTCGATGACCGGCTTTTAGAGTGCTAACTTGCTGCTTGACTTGGTTTTGTCCATCCGATCATCCCGATCGAGGCGTGGCATCCTTAACCTGTCTCTAGAACGCTTTATCACAATGGGCCAAGGAACGCCCGCAACCGATCCAAATCCTGACATTGAGCTCGGGCACATGCCGCCCGAATCTGAGTTCTCAAGAACCCCTGCACCAGTGCTCGACGAGTTACAGAAGGGTCAAGATGCCGCCGCCCGAGATTGCAGAACCGATCTCCTCTCGTTCAAACGTGAGCCAAGGTTCAGCAGGGATGGAGATATGCCAGTGTTTGGGTTATATAAGAGTCCAGCCATGATATTGGAACTTCGAGAGCTTTACATTCTCAAGCTTCGCCATCTTCGAATAAAGCTTGCCACAGAGGCGCTTGGGTATCGATACTCCATCTCGGAGAAGTGCCCAGATTGGGCAGACCCAGATGCTAGATACACTGACAGTAGGGCGCATGATTATCGTTGGTTCGTCAGTTCACTTGAGGAAGAAGAAAGACTGATATTTACGTACAGTGACAGCGGTAGAGACATGCAATTTATCCAGGAGGCCATCGATACAAGGTCTGCTTCAAGTCGTTGGTTACGCATCCACTCTTTCACCTCGGCGGACGCCGATCTTTTGCGCACTCTGCTCAAGGATCAACAAGAACGCTTTCGCACGGTCAGTTCCCAGTCTGGCACATTGGTTGAGCAAGATCAAGGGAAATATAGCGAGGCAGTAAGCTGGAGTATAGGGCGAACAGCGACACTTTTGGGTTCAATCTACCACAGGCTCTTGCCAGGAATTGTTGGGGGAATTCTGATCTATTTTCCAATGTTTGTCATGATGCAGACTTTCGAAAAGTCGGGGGAAACGGAGAATCCAAGCGACGGGGAAAACTCCAACCAGAGTGGTTATGACAACGCCCGAAACATGCTTCAGATATCAGGGGGCGCAGTTTTAATCTTTGCCATCTTCGTGTCGTTCTTCTCAAACAAGGCTGTTGAAGTCTTTTCAGCCACATCAGCCTACGCTGCGGTGATGGTTGTGTTCTTGGGTGCTACGATAGGGGGGTAGCTTCTGGGTCAACCACATCTGCGAGCGTTTGCAAGGCTGTATCAAGCTTGTTCTCGATGGTATTAGCATTAATAGGTCGAGTGTTGGAGAAGGCGACTTGAAAAGTCGTTGACTGATAGCTTCCGTAGCTTCCATTTTCATTGATACCTAGGCGGATGAAGTACCTAAGGTACAGGAAGCTTGTTCAGGGCCTCCAGCAGTCGTGCAATACGGAGTCCAAAGCACACAAATACCTACCAACTTACCTTTTGTACCGGATGTAATCGGTCATCTAACATAGCTCAGATACCAGGTAGGCATGTAGCGGTTGATGGCTGTCCCAGGTCTATCAGATTGCTCTCATCTGTCATGCCCTCGACGGGCGGTCTTGGTGATCATCATCCGCACCACTGATAGCAAGAATCTGCAGATTACCAACAATGTCTCCACGGAGAGAAATCCTTTCCAGACGGGACTGATTCGATAACTCTGCATCTCCCGGAGAAAAATCTCCGTTCCGATGCATTTCGACACGCTAGTTGTGCTACGTCAAGACTTATTCCTTCGGCATGGCTCCATCGCGCTAGAACAAAGCCCGAGGATCTATCACAGCCTATCGTGAACTCCTATTCGATGTCGAAGTGGGTCTTTTGGATAAACGACTCACTCGAATCGTTAGCCAGCTCCGCTGTGATGGTTAACGCGAAGATCATGTCTCCCCCCTTGCCGATGGTCCGAATGCTGACCAGAGCGTCGGGTTGCATCATGGTGTCTTGAAAGGGGCTATAAACAATTTTATGACTTAGCATTGTGTGATTTCGCATTGGATAAGGTATCGGTACTAGGGTCGGCACTCAGAATCTATAACCTATAATGCCGAAATCAATAATATCGCTGTCTTAAGTGTCGATAGGTTTTTATGGATAGCTTTTTAAAGTACTTTATTGCTCGTTAAAATGTTTTAGAAAGTATAACGAAGTGTAAGGTCAGGATATATATTAGAATTACCGATATAGAAAATCGCAATAATAACGAAAAAAGAGTATAAAAGGGAGGATATCGTCTTTAATTACCTTACCCGAACTCTTATTACATCCTAATCTTATTATTAATCTCTATAAAAGTAAGAAAGACTATTCTATTTTATTTATTTTTAAATAACCTAAAGCTCTTCCCAGTACTCTATTTTAATAATAATAAATATACTTCCTAACGATTATTTTTACTAATAAAATACTTTATAAACGGCCAAAACTCTCCGTCTTTCGCAATATACCTATATTAAAGCGGTAGGTTTCTACTATAGCTACCCCCTAGTACGGTACGACGTAAAAAGCGAAGCTAATAAGGAAGGTTACGAAATTAAATAGGACTAAATTAAATATATTAATTACGGACCTATTAATAAGTACGGCGGCTATAACTTTATTAATAGCTATTTCTATACTTTAGTTCTACTAATATATAAGCTAGAGCGATTAAAATTAATTTTTTATCTTTTCGAATATACGTTTTTACTATTACTTATACCTATTAATTAACCTAATAAGTTTAAACGCTTTCCTCTATAATACCGTCGTAGAAAGAGTCTTAACTATAAGCCTTCCCTTACCCTACGTACCTCTTTCCTATTTATACTAAACCCTTTATTCTAGCCCCCTATCCCAGCCTATAACCCCTAACGGTACCACGACCCTTTACCCCGACGCCTTTACCTTCGGCTAACGTAACGATATTAAATCCGACCGTAAATACCTTTAAACTAAAATAATAAAGTAGCTCCTTTTTACCGATAAACCTTACGCCGAATATATTATTTAAATCTAGAAAGCTATACTCGCTATTACCCTTAAATAGAAATTAAAATACTTTTTTAATCTCGAGAAGTACCTTACCTTTCGTATCGTTAATACCGGTATGCCCTTTATCGAAACTATAATACTTTTTAGTATAAAGTTTATTTTACCTAAGTATAATAAAGCTAAATTTAATAAAGTTATACGGCTATATTTTATTAGTTTAACGCTAGTAAATAATTATTTTAGTTTTAATAGGAAATATACTAAGTTTTACTATAAGGAGAAAAGGAATAAGGAGGAAAGTAGGTTAATTAACGCGGTATAGTTATATATAAATTGGTATAGGGTAGCGGTAGAAGTTGCGAAGGGGATAGTAAAGGAGGCGTATAATAGGTATAAGAAAGAGTTTTTAAGACGGTTAGAAGAGTTTCTAAGGGGATAGGAGGGGGATCGGAGTAAAAAGGATATATAGGAGAGGTATTTTAGAGGGTTAAAGTATTAGGTAAGTAGGAATATAGTTTAGAGTTTAAAGTATTTAAGGTATTATCCTAATAAAAGGGGGTTTAATTTTAATACTAGGGTAAAGGATACGGTTATAGTTAAAATAAGGAGGGGTTTTTTTACTAAGAAGTAAAAAAAAGAATAGAAAGGTAGTAATTAGTAGGAATAAAGGTTAAAGGTTACGTTTTTTAAAATTAAAGTTACGATATAAAGAAAGGAAAGTATTTAGGTTATATAATAGTCTTTATAATTATTACTTTTCCGGAATTATTAATATCGTAATTAAAAAATATATATAATAAAATAATTTAAAGTTCTTAATATCCTTAAAGCCTCGTTTAAATATTATCGACGCCTTTTATTATTCTCTAGTCGCTAACTATTAATACCTATCCGTTTCTGTTTTTCTACCGAATTTATTTCCTAACCGATAGGTAATTAAAGGTAGCTTAGAATATAATAGTAATTTAATATTATTATAAAGGTTAGGCTATTAGTTAATAACGGTATTTAGATTAGCGTTAATATTAATACGGATATTAATATTAATATTAGTATCGGTAATATTAGCCTATCTTTCTATATTATTTAACTATTAACCCACTCGCCGGCCTAATAATATAATTAGTTTTAGCGAATTCTTACCTTTTCCTTTCCTATAAATACCTGTAGTATAACTCTATATTTATATAAAAATATTATAGAATATTAGGAATACTATAGAAAATAAGCTATAACGGCTAAAAGAGAGCTAGGAAGAAGGATATAGTGATGGTAAGAAGTTGTTCGCACCCTCCCTTACCGATAGTCCGAATGCTGACTAGAGCGTTGGGTTATATTATAGTATTTTAAAAGGGGCTATAAATAATTTTATAATTTAGTATTATATAATTTCGTATTAGATAAGGTATCGGTATTAAGGTCGGTACTTAGAATTTATAATTTATAATACCGAAATTAATAATATTATTATTTTAGGTATCGATAGGTTTTTATAGATAGCTCTTTAAAGTACTTTATTACTCGTTAAAATATTTTAAAAAGTATAACGAAGTATAAGGTTAGGATATATATTAGAATTACCGATATAGAAAATCGTAACGATAACGAAAAAAGAGTATAAAAGGGAGGATATCGTTTCTAATTACTTTGCCCGAACTCTTATTATATTCTAATTTTATTATTAATCTCTATAAAAGTAAGAAAGACTATTTTATTTTATTTATTTTTAAATAACCTAAAGCTTTTTCTAATATTTTATTTTAATAATAATAAATATATTCCTTAACGATTATTTTTATTAATAAAATATTTTATAAACGACTAAAACTCTCTATCTTTCGCAATATACCTATACCGAAGCGGTAGGTTTCTGCTATAGTTACCCCCTAGTATAGCACAATGTAAAAAGCGAGGCTAATAAGGGAGGCTACGAAGCTAGATAAAATTAAATTAAGTATATTAATTACGGACCTATTAATAAATACGGTAGCTATAACCCTATTAATAGTTATTTTTATACTTTAGTTTTACTAATATATAAGCCGGAACGGTTAAAATTAGTTTCTTATCTTCTCGAATATATATTTTTACTATTACTTATACCTATTAATTAACTTAATAAGTTTAAACGCCTTTTTCTATAATACTATCGTAAAAGGAGTTTTAACTATAAGCCCTTCCCTACCTTATATACCCTTTCCCTATCTATACTAAACCCCTTATCCTAGCCCCCTATCCTAGCCTATAACCTCTAACGGTACTACGACCTTCCACCCCGACGCCTTTACCCTCGGCCGACGTAATAATATCGAATCCGACCGTAAATATTTTTAAACTAAAATAATAAAGTAGCTCCTCTCCACCGATAAACCCTACGCCGAACGTATTATTTAAACCTAAAAAGCTATACTCGCTATTACCCTTAAGTAGAAATTAAAATACTTTTTTAACTTTAAAAAGTACTTTACTTTTCGTATTATTAATATTAGTACGTCCTTTATTAAAGCTATAATATTTTTTAGTATAGAGCTTATCCTACTTAAGTATAATAAAGCTAAATTTAATAAGGTTATACGGCTGTATTTTACTAATTTAGCGTTAATAAATAATTATTTTAACTTTAATAAGGAATATACTGAGTTTTACTATAGGGAAAAGAGGAATAAAAAGGAAAGTAAATTAATTAACGCGGTATAATTATATATAAATTAATATAGGGTAGCGGTAGAGGTTACGAAAGGGATAGTAAGGGAAGCGTGTAATAGGTATAAAAAGGAGTTTTTAAGACGGTTAAAAAAGTTTTTAAGGAGATAAGAAGGGGATCGGAGTAAGAAAGATATATAGGAAAGGTATTTTAAAAGGTTAAAGTATTAAATAAGTAGGAATATAGCTTAGAGTTTAAAGTATCCGAAGTATTATTTTAATAAAAGGGGGTTTAATCTTAATATTAGGGTAAAGGATACGGTTACGACTAAAATAAGGAAAGGTTTTCTTATTAAGAAGTAGGAGGAAAAGTAAAAGGGTAGTAATTAGTAAGAATAAAGGTTAAAGGTTACGTCTTTTAGGATTAAAATTATAATATAAAAAGGGGAAAGTATTTAGGCTATATAATAGTCTTTATAATTATTATTTTTCCGGAACTATTAATATTATAGTTAAGAAATATATATAATAAAATAATTTAAAATTCTTAATATCCTTAAAGCCTCGCTTAAATACTATCGACGCCCTTTATTATTTTTTAATCGCTAATTACTAATACCTATCCGTTTCTGTTTTTCTACCGAGTTTACCTCCTAACCGATAGGTAACTAAAGGCGGCCTAGAATATAATAGTAGTTCAATATTATTATAAAGGTTAGGCTACTAGTTAATAACGGTATTTAGGTTAGCGCTAATATTAGTACAGGTATTAGTATTAGTATTAGTGTCGGTAGTACTAGCCTATCTTTCTATATTATTTAACTATCGACCCGCTCGCCGGCCTAATAATATAACTAGTTTTGGCGAATTCTTGCCTTTTCCTCTCCCACGAATACCCGCAGTATGACTCTATGTTTATGCAAAAATATTATAGAATGCTAGGAATACCGCAGAAAACAAGCCATAACGGCCAAAAGAGAGCCAGGAAGAAGGATACAGTGATGGCAAGAAGTTGTTCGCACCCATCCTTAACCAGCCGTGGGTACATTCGAATTATTTCTCTGTGGACGAAACCAATGTAAAAAGAGAAATCGGCGCGTAAAAGTGACACCCGACGACCAGGAACGTCGATGCGACTTCCCTGTTTCTGCCCTCTCCTAGCCAGCTGTGGGAGTTGGTGCTCTTGAAGGCAGGAAGAACTTTCGGCTCTAACACATACTCTCTGCTCTGCAAAATCATCTTGTTTCTCTCTCGCTGGACTCCTAAGTGTGGAGTGAGACTTTCTCCTGAAGTCGTAGAAGTTGTGATGCTTGATCCTGAGACTGGGCTGAGCAACGGTAGCGATTTTGATGTGGTGTGAAGGAAAGGAAGGTAATTACTCTGAGGAGACTGGATTATCTAAGTAGGTACCCACCATACCAGGCAGCGGGTGGCTGAAGTGTGTTTAAAGTTGGTATACTCACATTTTTGGGGGCTTGATACTCGCGCACAGAAAAGCTTTTTCCAGTTGGGTTGAGGCTTGAAGCCATAGCTACCTCATTTTCATGTCCTTCAATCACCACCACTACCTTCAGTCTTTCTCCGACTACCTAAACATGCCCAGGATATGGCGGGAGCTCAACCTCATCACGCTGACCCAGCTCTCCTCAAGAGATAGGTTGGCCACAGGATGACAAGGAGGAGCCAGCCAAAAAAGAGCAACGCCCTCGAGCATATATCGTTGATCGACCACCATGCAAGGCAGAGACGGTCTATCGCCGCTCTAATGCCCATGAAGAGCATTCCAACCCCATAGACGGCAAGTACCGCCGTTAAAGCGTAATCGGCTCCAACTTCATGACTGCAGTACGATGTCAGGATAAGAGATCGGCGTCCAAGAGGATATCGTGCATCCTTACCCCCGGGTGTGCAAGACCGCTTGGAACGTTTCCTTTGCACGTTGCTTTCTGTCCAGTTGCGAAGTTCCAGGTTGGCAAGTACCAAGATCAAACAGGCGGGAAGTCATCGTACCTCCAATCAACCATCGAACCACCCATCGCGAAAGTCAGGTATGTACGAGCGAGTGTTGATCGAGGTAGGTACGTATGTCGGTTCCAGAATGAAGATGAGAGCGGCAAAGTGAAAAGAGAAACGTGCAAGTGGCTGCCGTGAAATATGGGTTTTGTGAACTTGAGGCGTAGATATAGATTCACGGTCACCGGCATGGCGCCTCTTTCGGCCTGGTGGTGGTGTGGCTTGCGTAGGTAGGAACCTTATAGGTATTCATAGGTGAGAGACATTGAGGGCTTGTCTTTTCTTGCTCACGTTCATGAGAATACGAGGAATATATGCGCAACTTGAATGCAACGGTTCATAACTTCTTTCATGTTGATGGTACTAGTAAGTAGGTATAATGTCATCATCCCAGCAAGTCAAAGAAACACCACCAAAACAACACTTGACACCCAAACTCCAGCCCGTATAATCTCACAATCATCATTCACCATGTACATTCCATTACATATCGAGCTTCGTCATCATTCCCAGTCAATCCCCCAAAGTGAAAACACCACGCCCCTTGTTTCCCCCTCACCACATGCTGTCCAAACCAACCCGCCCCCCTCTTCCATCATCTCCCTTCAATACCCGCGACTCCTACTCCTTCTCCCCCCCGCCCCCCTAACCTCCTCCCTCCCATAAACCGCATACCCCCCGTCCACCCCCCGACTCCTACTCCTCGACCCCTCCCTCCTAACATAAACCGGCTCCACCTCCGTCATGCCCACCCTTCTTTCCCTGCTAACCGTCCTCGTCCTTGAATGTCCCCTGTGTGAATGCCTCGACCTGCTCCTGGACGTATGTCGTGGCGGATACTCCTCCCTCACACTCCCATACCACGGCTTCCCCGGCACCGCAGGCTTGTTCGGGGGAGCCCCCAAGTTGGTGCACGACCTAATAATCCAGATGAGAAGAAGCAAACCGACGATTGAGCCGATTACGATCCCGGCGATGGCCCCGCCGGTGAGGGTGGTGGTTTCATCTGGGTCTGCGGTCACGGGGGGGTCATCGTTGGTGCCGGTGATTATTGTTACTGTTGGGGGGTTGTTGTCTTGGCGAGGTGAGAGGAGGTTTATTGTGAGGGTTGGGAGGTGGGTGAATAGTATTGGGGCCATTTTTGGGGGGTTGTTTTGGTTGTGATGATGGTCCTGTTGGTGATAATGGAGAGAACACAGAGAGAGAGATGGATGAAAAGGAGGAAGGGATGACAGTGCTGATCCTAGACGCTGAATTTTCTACCATGTTTACTGCGTGGCTGTCAATCAGGATTATGGGGCGGTTGAGGTGATGATGTAATTGTACATGAGGTGTGGTGAGGCTGTATGGATTGGGAATGGCTTCGGGCGTGTTTCAGGGGTATTGGTGGGCGGGGCGGGGGGGGCGCTGGGCGATCTCACATGGTTGGGCACTGCAGACTGATGGAGATGCCAAGTTTGAGATATGGGAATAAGAGAAGCAAGAATATGTTCTCCCTGGTGTCTCTTTGAAGAGAACAACCGAGAACCTAGCTAGCAGGTCTGTTAGCCTGAGTATGCACATTTCGTGAGAGCCATAACAGTACTGTTTTGCTCA
Source organism: Podospora pseudoanserina (assembly GCF_035222485.1). Lineage (NCBI taxonomy): Eukaryota > Fungi > Ascomycota > Sordariomycetes > Sordariales > Podosporaceae > Podospora > Podospora pseudoanserina. The sequence continues at coordinate 690,912 of NC_085923.1, forward strand.
AGCAACTACCGAATAACCATGCACAATGATGTCATAACTATTCCCGCCATCACGACATTTTGCTGCCCACAGGCACACAGTCAGAGAGGAGCATTGCAACACCAACGACACGTCAGGCAATCAAGTCACTCCCAATTCTGAACTTGCCGAAATCATTCCCCTCAGACCCAAATAACAGCCAGAGACCTCCATTTCATCCCAATATCTACACAAAGCACTGAACCATCCTCCCATCCCAGCCCCACATCACCACAACCCAAGAACCATGCCTTTGTCCTCTCAGGGGCCTCCCTGACTGTCACTTTATATCGTGTGGAGTCAACAAAGCTTCAGTTCAAAACCTCACCAAGTCGACTGTTTGCATTGTGGCTGCACCAAATCAACCTTAGAAATGCTGACGCCGACGTAACCGTCATCATCTCTTAGGGCGTGTGGCGCAATTGGTAGCGCGTTCGCTTTGCATGCGAAAGGTCTTGGGTTCGATTCCCAACTCGTCCAAAGCACACATGCCTTGTCACAAGGCAAGTCTGGGATGATGTTTTGCTGCCCAGGTTAACCCCCTGAACTGCATTTTTTGTGGACTAGGTATGTTGTGCATGTCGGCGGCCAAATTAAATTCACTGTAAATAATTGTTGGGCACGTGTGCATTGTTAGTGTCCATGTGGACGCTGGAGAATATCAAAACTCCCCTACTCTTCCTCTTTCTCGTCACCGTCACCCCCATCGACCCCATCTTCTCCCTCATCATCCCCTTGACTGCCCTCATCCTCCTCCTCCTCCTCCTCCTCCTCCTCCTCCTCCTCCTGCTCGCCCTTCCAAACAAACTCCCTCCCAGGCCCTCCAAAGTTAACCTCAAACTGCACAAACCCCCCAAACCCAACAATAGGAAACAACCTCCCCGATACGTCTCCATCCTCATCATCATACACACCCACTTTGACCCCGTTCTTCGTAGCCCACATCTCCCTCTGGGCCAAATCCACCCCAACGCCAATCACATCACCCACCTCCCCATAAGCCATCCCAATAAAATTCGTCCCCGACCCATCAGAAGCATAAATCTCCCCAGCCCGCGAGTTGTAAGCCCACGACTTGGCGTTCGGGTTGACGTCACTCTCCATGACGGTCTCACCAGGGAACTTCACACCCGCCGCCCCGACAGAACTGAATCCAAGTGCCACCATTGGCTTCGGTGGCCTAGCCTTGTGCCAAAGCAGAGTCTCCGACTCTGGGAGAGAAGGAGTGTCCTTGATGGTGATCTCGTAGTAGTAACGATCCAACCCCGGAGGAAGGGGCTTGTCGGCCGAAACGGACACCTCCTTCGCGGAGAGGTGTCGTATCGTAATACCATCCGCTCCTACGCTCTTGGCGCCGATGGCAGTGGCACCAGGTAAAGAGGTCGACCACCGAGATGGCAGGTTCTTCACCCAGGTGTTCTGCTCCTGGAGAAACTCTTCCGCTTCCTCGCTTCCCGAGTTGCGCACCAGCTCGATGGGGCGCCAGCCGAAGTGGTCTGGGCGGCTAAAGTCTGCGTTGAGGGACCAGAGTTGCTTGAGGAGCTTGACGCTTCCGTTGGCGGCACAGGTCGCGATCAAGGAGGAGTCTTGAATCGCGGCGGTGGGATCGGCCGAGATGAGGAGGGCGATCGTGTCCTCGAAGGCGGGAGTGTGGACTACTGCCCACTGTTCGTAAGCCCACACGAGAGCAGTTCGAGAGGAGGTGTCCTTGATAGAGGCGTCCGCTTTTGCCTCCAACAGCAAGCGGACGCACTCGACGTGGCCTCCCAGGGCAGCACGGTGCAGAGCCGTCATTCCTTTCTTTTCGTCCTTGACGTCGATGGCAAGAGCGGCAGCGTCGTCGCGCTCAATGGATACCTGAATCATCTTTGACACAATGTCATCAAACCCGCGAGATGCCGCTTGTCGAAGGGCAGTTCTGCCGCTACGTCCAGCCTTGTTGATGTCCGCAAGGGGAATTTCACGCTGCACAAGCGCGTCGAGAATCAGGGACGCAGTCTTGTGGCTCCCTTCTAGTTTCCCCAGAAGGGCAATGAAAAAAGGCGTCCAGCCATGGACGTCGACGATGTTCACGTCACAGCCGTGCTCAACAAGCAGTTTGGCAATATCTGTTGCTCCTCTTCGGCACGCCAGATGCAAAGAAGTCCTCTTGAGCGTGTCGGTAAATTCGGGATCAGCACCATGCTCAAGCAGTAAGCGGGCGGCATCAATATGCAAGCTGGCAATGGCTTCTTGCAAAGCAGTTGTCCCTTGAATATCCGTGTCATCGATCTCGACAACACCCTCACGTAGAAGAATCTCCATGTTCTTAACCTGGCCCTGCGTTGCGAGCATCTGCAGAGGACGGGCCGAGGTAAGGTTCTCGGCGTTGATGTCAGCCTTGTGTCTAATGAAGGCAAGCAAAAGATCTTCGGGTGCTGCAGTCCTGAAAGCAAGCAGAATGTGGAACGCGGTGAGTTTTAGCACTCCTTCAGGGGCGTCAATCTCTGCGCCATGCTCCAACAGGGCAGCCAACACTGCTGGGTCTGTTCCCTCTCGGGCAAACAGATGTAGCGGTGTCCAGCCGTAGGGTTCGTTCCTGATGCGAGCATCAGCGCCATGTTGAAGCAACAACTGGACGCCCTCAAGCTGCTGGTCATTTCTGATCCAGTAGTGAAAAGCGTTGAACCCCCATTTGGATTTCGAATTTGGGTCTGCGCCCTTCTCGAGCAGAAGTTTCATCATATCCAACCTATTCCCAACTGAAGCTGCCACCTGGACTGGGGTGAAACCATTGCAGACTTCGTTGACATCGGCACCAGCCTCAAGTAGACGCTCGGCCCAGCTAGTCAGCCCAAGATAGGCAGCAACATGCAGCGGCTTGTGGGAGCCGCTGGCAAGAGTGTACTTGCGTTCCTCTGGCGGATTCGAGGTCGGCTGGCTCGTTTGCCAAGCAAAAAAGAGATCAGTTTTGGAGGAAAAGGCGTCAAGTTCTGTCATCAGCTGGGACCACAGGCTGCTGTAAGTCCTCTCCTCTGGTGAAAACAGCTCCTCAGCCTTGCGAACATGGTATGCCCAGTTGAGAAGCTCGTATCTCAAGTGGTGCGTAGGTTCCGTCTCAGAAGATGAGTCGCTGTCTTCTTCGTCTTCCCAGGAGTTGAGATGCTCACGATCGAAGAGACTGGGATCAACAACATCTTCCTCGTCATCAGAATTCTCCAACGGCAGCAGCATTTTCTCAGTCAGCATATGTTGTGGGGGCAGAGCCTCCATTTGAAAATCTGGAACCTTGGACTCCGGAATGCTTGACAAGCCAGCGTGTTTCTGGAACAGAGGGTGGTTGAGATGTCGCAGACAAGCCAGAGCCAGCTGCAAATGCCCTTCGCGAGCGTCGATCTTCAGAGCCTTGTGCATGGCATCACTCGTTTTGCACTTTGCGCAGAGTTCGGCGGCTTCCAGTTCGTTATCCGCTTCAGCAGTCGCCCCGCTAGAGCTGCAAAAGAAATCCTCGATATCGTCAAGCTCTCCGATGGGCGCATGAACCATGAACCTGCCCTCTACAGAGCTCAGTTTCAGAATGCCTTCCACTGCCTGCAGGAGCTGTTCCCTTTCCAGACTTGAAATGTGCTCAAAGGCGAGGTCATCCTCTGTGTTGTCGCTGGAGACATCAACCACGGGGCTGGTGTAAGTACCCTGAAAGTCGTCCATGACTTCTCGTGCTGAGATTTGGTTGTCTTTGGCGAGCACAACCCACGTGAGGGCAGTCTTGAGAAGACCGACGTAGTTGGGCTTTAGGTTGCGTAGGGCCTTGGAATACACATCCCCCAGACCACCCGGGAGCTCCAAAAGCCGTTTGGAGAGCGGTCGCTGGAACGGTTCCTTCATAAACGGGATGGCAGTCTTGACAAGATACGAGAACTTGGACTGGGCCTTGTCCAGGATAGCAACCGTAGCCTCCTCGCGTTCCTTGGAGGTGAGGCCTGGGATGTTGCCGAGTTCATTCGCCAGGAACGCTCGGAGATCTTTCCCATTGCCTTCGCCAACATCAATGATCAACTGGTTGGGAAACTCCTCGTCATGCTGATAGTCGTTCTGAAACGTTGTGGGAGAGCTGCACCCAACAAGAATGAGAATGTGATTCTTGACCAATTCGTCGACTTGGTCCCGAAGAGAACGAAGTTCCCGAAGGAGCGTTCGCTGGTGTTGACCCTCGAGGGTTGACTTGCTGATTCCATCAACCACCACGACCACATCTCTTTGCAAAAGACGGACCAGCTTGCAAAATCCTCCAACGAACTGCGGAAACTCGGACATGCGCTCTCTCTCGTGGGGCTGGGCATTTTGCAAGTTTGCTTTTGCGGCCTTGAACACCGCAGTGCAGCTCTCCAGAAGACTCGCGTTCTTTGTCTCCAGGGCCAACTCATAGAGCTGAGAAAGCAGTGTGTGCAGAACCGTCTCGGCTGTGATGACTTGATCTTTGCCTTCCTTGGCGTCAGGATTGCAGGTGACGTAAAGGTAGGCGGTATCCGGGTTCCATGCATCCTCCTCGTCCTCGTCATCATCACCCTGGCCTGGGAGGAACTGTCTGACAATGGACGCCATGACATAGGATTTTCCAGTTCCTTCTTCGCCCGTAATGCACAACATCTCACACTCGTCCGACTGCTCCCACGTCTCATAGTCCGGCTCCTCGAAGACCCAGCTGCAAGTGCCTTCAGGCATCGCAACAAGCGCATCAATGGTGTCACCCAAAACTCTCCGACACCCTTCTAGCGGTTGCAGCGCTTCTTGGTATGCCTTGTAGTCTTCCAGGGCAAAGTCCCACGGAGACTTGCGCTTGGTATTGCTGGCCAGCTCGTCCATTCTCTGGGTAATCATGTCAATCTTGTGGTGGAAGGTCTCGAACTGCTTGATAGAGCTGGCAATATCGGCCACAACTGACGACACACCCTGGAGCTGGGAAAGAGTCTTGTCTTGGAAGGCACCCTGGCTGCCCTCGAGGATTTTCTTTTTGAGGATAGCAATTGTCTCGCGCTTTTCCTCGAATTTGGTCTATGGATAGGTTAGTGGCCGTATCTATAGCACAGTCCTTGGCGCTGGTCGAACCTACCTTGTTAGACCCGAAAAAGTCCTTGAGGCCATGCTTGAGCCGAGCAAACGACCCAGCCGTGATATGACGCTTCACAGCAAACGAAAAATCGAGGACGGCCACGTAGGTTTCCGTCACATCCTGGAACAGCTTCTCCACCAGCGGACTGGGCTTCCAGTCGGGCTTTTTGCCGCGTTCATCGTAGAGTCGGTCGTAATGACGAACGATGATCATAATCTCACTGATATCGCTGAGGGCCGTGCCAAAAAACTTATAAAGCTCGTAGTTGCTGTGGATGGCTGTCAGGGTTAGCTTGACGGCGTACCAGGCCAGCCCGACGCTTTCTGGAGCCCCTTCCGTCAGGTAGTCTCCGGCCGTGATGAAGTTGTCGATGTTCTCCATGATGTTGGTGATCCACGATTCTGGAATTTCCACATCGGCCAGCTTCTTGTTGCCATACTTCTTGCCAGTAGCTGCCTGCAACTGCTGGGCGGCTTCCTTGGCGTCTTCTGGTCCGGCATATTCACGCAGGAACTCATTGAGGACGGCCACCTCTTTTGGATCGGTATAACGCTCGTGCTTCGACTTTTTGAACCGCTCAAAAGCCTCATCGTAGAGACTGCGATGGGGTGGCGAACCCATGATGACACCTTAATGATCGTCAGCTTACACCTATTTAAAAAGAAAATAGGCCTCAAATGATAGCCAATAGGCCTATAGACTATATTTGACGTGTGGTCCAAGATATGGTGTGCGTTTACTTACTTTTGCGGTGCCAATTGTATTGTCCACAACGTGGGTGGCCGAAGAGAGCGGGAGAGAGTGAGAGAGTGGTGGAGTTGGAGACGGGTATCGACGAGCTGGAAGCAGAGACTGATCAGGTCAGGGTGAGGTCTGAAGAACTTAACCAGGAAAGCAGTTAGTTGTGATACCTGGAATGCCGAAGATGTGTAATCGACTTACTTCCTGACATGCAGCTGCCAAACCACCATCGGAGATTTGAGGAGTCTCGTTGATTCCACACGTCGAAGGGATGGGCGTGACGGGCTTCGAGGTTCCTGACGGAGGATACTGATCTGACGACGTGGTTTGGAGAAGTGGGCATGATTATAGCTACTGGAAAAATGGTCGTCAGATTTAAGTCTCCCAAGCCCCGTCTGTCCCTGGCTCCTGCGTGGCTCCATGTTTACGGTGCGATAGGGATGAAGCAGAAGGGCGCGGGGTCGTATCGGGGTAGTGGGCATCATTGCGTGTGGCTTGGAGATCTGCAAGTCAGAGAGATCAAAAGAAGGGATTCGCTGCTTCGTTTCATCGAGGTCCACTGAAGTCGCTGGTCTCATCTCGTCGGGCAGTCACGCTAAGGCCAGCAAGCATGTTAGGTAAGCACCAGCTGAGAAATGGACGCTTCTGATTGGTTAACTGTGGGGCGAGAGCTTAAACTGCTGCCTTAACTCCGCATGTCAGATTTTGGTGTCACTCTCATGTTACGCCACTTTTACATCCATACCACTGGTCCATCCGTGTAGTACGCTGACCGCCGAGAATCGTGATGCATCTGACGTGGCCCCGAAGAGTCGCGATTGGGCAGAGCTTACCCTGCAGTCATATCACAACATGACCCCTGATCGCGGACAGTGATACTGGTTTTCGATCACGAATTTATGCTAGGTACTGACTTCCGCTTTTCGTTGTCAGCTGTAGGTCTCCTATCTAGGATCAAAGTCCGTGCCGATTTCCGAGGACTCAATACCTTGCAGTAGAAAATGAGAACTGTGGAAGCATTCAAGTCTCTTGAAAGATACCTCGGTATCGTAGGGTGCGTATTTACATTGTGCCGGTACCTGATGTTGAGCTAACTTTACAACCCAGGAGTTCTCATTCTACCTCGCCCTTTCCCTTCCTCTCATCCATTTACTGCGACAGGAACTGCACAATGGCGTTGTAGTTGGCCTTGGCGTTGTAGTTGCTGTCGAACAGGAGAGGGTTGCCCTGAGGGCGCCACGAATCCTGGTCACGGACACCCCAGACGGTAATGGAACGGCACTTGGGCTCCTCCAAGCAGCCACGGGTCACGGCGACGTAGTCGTTGCTGTTGTTGTTCTGGATGTCGAGCTCGGTAACGGCGACCTCCTTGACGCTGGTGGCAGCGAGAACCTTGATGGTCTGGGCAAGACCATTGCCCTGGCCGGACTGAAGATGGCCCTGAGTACCGATACCGTCGATGGGGATACCCTGAGACAGCCACTTGTTGACGTTGGCAACCATGCCGCGGGTGACCTTGGCGTAGTTGGGCTGGTCGAGGTTGTAGTCGTTGATGTAGAGCTTGGCCGAGGGGTCGGTCTCGCGAGCGGCGTCGAAGGCAATCTTGACGAAGCTCTCGCCGAGGACACGAGAGAAGACGCTGTTGCGGAGCGAGCCATCCTCGTTGAACATCTCGTTGATCACATCCTATCGAGTTGTGTCAGCTCTCCAGTTTCCTTGTTCACAACATGATCACAACACATGACATACCCAGTGGTAGATCTTGCCCTTGTAGCGGCCACCGACGGTGCGGATGTGCTCCTGGATCACACGCGTGAGCTGGTCACGGTTGTTGATCTGGTTGACCCAGCCGGCGAGCTGAGAGTGCCAGACAAAGGTGTGGCCACGGATGGTCTTGTTGCGCTCGGTGGCCCAGTTGACGAGGTAGTCAGCCTGGCCCCAGTTGTACTGGCCCTGGCGGGGGTTGAGACTCTCCCACTTCATGCTGTTCTCGGGAGTGACCTGACCGAAGTTGGCCTCGATAATGGCGGCGTTCCGGCCAGCCTGAAGACGGCCCTGATCGGTGGCAGTGCCATAGAACTCCTTGCCCTTGGCCTTGAAGAGCGCGTCGATGCTCTGGGAAGCCTGACGGTGCTCGACGGTGGGAGCCGCTGACACCAACGGTGCCAACAGAAGCATAAGACTGGCCTTCATCTTTGACGGTGGGTGAGACTCGGCTGGGATGACTGGGTAGCTGAAAAAGAAGCGGTTAGGTTGGAAGGGCCAGCCTCCTATATACCTAGTCTCAGATTCCATGATGGCTGCTCGGGATTACCCACGCATCTCTACCCTTGGGTCCCACTGTTCCGATTCGATGTATCCTCTGTTGACTACATGATATTGTTCTCGGCCAACCATGCTCCATCAGTCCAAGACGTACCTGAAGATCATAGGCCATGCTCCCCGATCTTCACCCACGCCTTCCCCTTCCATGCAACCAGGATTCTCCTTCCGCACAGGAGCAAAAAAGCCCCGAATGCCATTTTGCGGGGCCCCACGACGCAGTGCAACACGATCTCGGTCGGGCATTTTTGCTCCCCCCAACTCCCATCTTTAGCCGCGTTGCTGAACGGAACGGTTAAAGGGCCCAGGTGCGGCTTCGACTCCTTTTTGCCATATTCAAGACAATATTGATCCCTGCTGGCCGTGGACCCCAGAACCCCGTGCCAACTGCAAGATGCGCGCGAATGACGCTCCCCAGAAAATCTACGGCCACTCCCAATTGGTGGTAAAATGCGGCGAAAGCCACGCGAACGACATCTGCCGGATGGGCGTCTCCGCGACATCATCACAAGGGATCGCTGGGCAATTACTGACACCAGCGGTTAAGTGCTCTCCGTTGCTCTCCAAAACCCATGTAGCGCGTGGCTTATAGTTCATTTGACAGCCTGCATTCTGTCTTCTCCAACAGCCCGCCTTACACACAGCCATGTTCGTCATCCCTTCAACCTCTGTCATATAACTGCCAATATCCCCAAACGATCCCGATTCGCCGGGATGCAACAGAGGTGAGAATCCCATGGCGGGTGAGCTGAGGGGAAGGGCATACAGGATGCTATTTTGTTCCTGGACACCCGGTGATGTGCTTTACAGAGACTTGCTGTCCTGGAAATCGGGCGACTTCAGGGGCAAACACTCAAAACGACGGGAGTTTCAATCTAAACAAAGGAAATAGCAATCTCGAGCACGACGGGTTGTTCTGTCCTAAAAGTAGAATTGGTGCCGATTTCCCGGGCGGTTCTAATATGGCTTGAGGCAGGCCGCGTTGCCAAAATCAACCACTCCTCGATACCTAGTTGATGTCTTGTCTTGGAGACCTCAGAGGGATACTGAGGTATACAAAGAGGTTGCCCCACCTCCCCCAATCATTGGTTTAAAAGCTCACAACCAACCAACAGACTAGAAGGCCGTATGGTACAAATCAGCCGCACAGCAGACATAATCCTATGGCTAATCCTTCAATGTCCAAGCCCACGATTCACATCACAGCGCTTGGATAATCCTGATTGGCATCAACAGTTCATAACCTACCACATGCCCAAGCTGCTCGCGCCTAAATTCTTGTACAACTCATACTGCCCCCCAGCAACAATTCATAGAGTTGCATGGTAACACCAACATACTACCAACACCTAATAGCCACCAGTGGCACGGTCGTGCGAGATAGGTACCTTGCTAGGTACCCAGCACCAAATAATTTACTATCTCAGCTTTGTCCACAGAACCGCCCCAATCATCTCTTCAAACTTGCCGATTGCACATCAGGGGCAAATTCCCACTATAGCAAGCCACAATTTCAAAAGAATAACTAGGGCATTATATCAGCTAATCAGAACAGCTCTTAGCTGAGGGATAACGTTCCGCCTCAAGTGAGGTAGATACTATGTGAACGCCGAGCACATAACCGAGGTCTGATGTGCTCTCATGTCCCCCACACCACGAAACATTTTCAACCATAGGTACAAGTTGGTGCCTTGAAACAATGGGTAACTCCCAGAAAGTCAGCACCCTAGATTTGCTAGCTTTTGACTCCAGCGGTAGGTACCTGAGCCCGGACATACAACCTCTTCTCACCCCGTCCTCTCACGCCTGCTACGCGAAGCAGCAAGCAAACAAAGCTGCAGCGCCAGATACGCCTGGGCTGCTGCCCCGATAAAAGAGAACAGTCCACTCCAGCACGTAGGGAGAGATGGATATGCTAGGATGGCGCGGCACCTGCGCTGAGAGCTCCGATCATGGTGAATATTATCGACCAGTGCCACGCCGCTCCACGTACCTACCGGTTGTAGACCGGCAACAAGGCTGTGAACAGATCAAGCCGCAACATGATGGAGCTCTGGATCGCAACCCAGAAGTTGGGATCCTCGGTTGAGCCGTGTCCGGGGAGGCTGTGGTGTCATGATGGAATGAGCGTAAGCCAGCTGCTAGCGTTACGATGGGGACGATGGCGTTGAGGTTAGGGAATCGCGGTCCCATGAGTTGGTTCCTCTGAGGAGTATCGCCCGGCTAAGGCTCTTCATGTCAGCACCGATTGATCCATCAAGAAATCGACTGTAGGTGCTCAGTCCTTACACCCAACGCCCTCAAATGGGCAGCTTCTCGACTATTATACCCAAAAGCAGGCTTCCACTCGGTCAAAACCTCAGAAGAGTCATCAAAAGCCTGAAACTGCTTTAAGATGGCCTCTTCCACTTCAAACCAGTTGGCCAAATTTTGTCTGTGGCATGGGGCCCTTGATGCCGTCGTACAATGCTCTTGCGTCGCGTTGAATCGTTCTGATCTCCTTCACCTTCACGGGGAATATCAGAACAGTACTCTTTGGCGAGAGCCGAGCGGTCCGATCGTCAAAGACATATTGCTAGTGTTGGACGCAGTCGGTGTAGTTGCTCAAGCAGTACGTGACCCTTTGCATATGGGATGATTCGAACACAGAGTAACTGGAAAGGTTCGCTGCTGCCGGTGGGGCAGACGCAGTGATTGCTTTTGTTGTCAAGTCAAAGTGGTGAACAATCTCTCGTAGGTCGGTTTGGCATTCTGGGTTAGGGGGGTCGATTCATGTTGTTAGGCTGGACATGAAGACTGGCGACAGTACAGGGATGGGATGGTAGACTGAGACCTACTTCGAGCGGGAGCAAGTGGTCTCATCAAGAAGTTGAAGTTGCCATATCGCCGAGATGGCATCTTGAGTCGAAGTGGTTGAGATGAGTTAAAAGTGGTACAAATCTTTACTGTGAGGGAACCCGGTCCAAAACGGTTCCATTTACTCACCTACCGTGGATCGAGAGAAAGAGAAGTCAGCTGCTTGCTGTCGAGAGGTTTCAGGCAGATTTCAGCTGACTCCCTTGAGCCACAGCAGACAAGGCCGGCCCAAGGGTAACCAATCCCACAACGATCACAGCTTCAAATGGGCGGCTGACTGTGGCGCCTGTTCAGCTTAGTTTGTGATACCTGCCCGCACTTGAGGAAATGCCGGCACAGATTCGCAAAATTACAGATAATCTGCCCAATGTAAACATTTGGTGGCTTCACTGAATGCTCACTCAGTGATAATGAGGTTGTCCACACTATGGCACCAGCTCTGAATATGCAAAGTTGCTGGCCAAGGTTGGCTCAGACAAGAAGCCAACGTTGAATGGACACGTCCTCAACAGGTGTCTTACCAGATCTAATACACCACCTTTGATGTTTCTTCTTCTACGTCACTTCTGCAAGGGAGCGACTAACACCAGAAAGACTCTTCACGAATCAAGTGAGGGGCATCTTAACGGTCAGGCCGATGTTAGCCCTGCATACAGAAACCGCCCCTGGGCTACCAAACTTGCCTTTTGTTCCGTCATTACCAGTTCTGTCTGGTGATAAATGAACATGGCAATTACCAAATGGGTATCTTTCCTGACTGCAGATATGTTTGCGAGATACTCCGCCGGAAATATTGTGGCCTGCATATAGCCCCCAAGCATGGAGCTTTACCACCAGACAACGGACAACCTCGGCCGAGGCATAAGAAAGGATTTCCTTAGGTCAAAGGAATGACAAAATCACCACATAACAAGAAGCCATATATTGTCAAATAAGATAAGGGGTGGTCAAAAGTGTCAGTTCTGGTTCCCAGGTGGCCCAGCGAGGCCGAACCTGGTGTCTCTGGCCCCACTGCCAAGATATTAAATCCTTAACAGTGGGCCTCATTGACTATTCTGACATGTATCTCCAACTCCTATGAAGATCAGTCGAGACTTGGGCACCGCTTTACTGGCTCTTGATCACATGAGCACAACAGACAGGCGAGATCTCACCACACATGTATATCTTATAAGGTGTCACGATTTATCTCCTTGCTTGCGGCGAGAGACTCGGTAATCGAGCGGGATACAGACGATGGTGGGCCGCCTCAGCCCTGTTGGTCGGGACGAGGGAACTGTGTCACCCGCGCCACCTCCAGGGCTGCTGACTCCCAAGAAGTTCAGACGACCCAAAAGATGACTCCTTTTCCTGGGACGGCGACTGATGGAGTTGTCATCACCATCAATGCTGTTTTGTTGTTTCTGTTCCACCAAGTGCGAGAATGGCCCGTGCGGCACTCGGAAGGAAGTGGTGGGATGATGTGCATTTATGCGTGATAGCGAGAACCAGCCCATTGATATGTCGACTTTTCGAGCCATGACGACACCACTTCAGATAGCTACGAGGTGATGTAAACAGGAACGGAGGTTAAAGGACGGTGAATCCACTGCAAAACGTCTGTGAGCTCCGGGCCTGGACCGGATCGTCAACGCCCAGACTTTGGGGGTTCGTCGGTAAGAAAGATGCCGGAGGGGCAATGAAACATCAACTTGGGCTGGGAGGTTGACGGATGGTCTGTTGGAATGACTTTGTCAGCGGGCATACTCCGTAAACATCATCAGCCTTGCTCAAATGGAATATGACGGGTTGAGGTGAGGTGCAACTGCGAGTAGCCGTGTCGGCACTGCATCATCTTGGATGGCGGCTGATGACGCCACAGCATCCAATATTGTCCTGCGGTGGAAGATGCCAAATGTCAGGCGCGAGCATGAGCATGAAACGAAATGCGTCTGGAGGTTTGTCGAGGGAGCGAGGGCAACTCGAGGGAAACAATGAAGCTGGGGACTTGTCTCATGGCGATGTCGAGAATGCGACGTTGGCGTGCCATCTGAACAATGTTTGGCCAATGTTTCTTTTCAGCAAGCAACAAACGGCAGACTCGGTGATGATGTTATTGTGAAAAGACCAGAAAAACCCCCTTTTCCACAATGATAGCAGCGACGTACCGTGAGACCTCAAGACTATCAGGCTGAACGGTGAAACAATGGGGTCGGCCGTTAAGGCAACGGCGGGCGGTACCAAATCACACAACACGAACCGAACTTTGAGATGAGGGGCATTTTCATTTGAAAAAAGTCTGACCAATCACACGTCGCCGTGGACTCGGTGGGGCATGTTGCCGTGTGGGCTGCTGGCATCGTCCCTGCACCGTACCAACGCCCCTGCGTTGCTTTCTGGGAACCGCTTTTCAGTGGGAGGGCAGGCAATGGCGAGGCGCCGAGAGAGGCACAGAGACACAGGAAGAGCAGCAAGGCCAAGGGGAGGCAGTCTCCGGTAATTGATTGATTCTCTCTGACTGGATTCGACAGAAAACATATAGAATACTAAAAAGACAAAAGGGAACCGTCGCCCTGAGTCCTGGGTTGTTGCTGTGTTGGGCTGAGAAACGCCCGAGCGCCCCCCTCGTCACCCGCCCCAGTTTGTCTGTTCCAACATGACATCTCCAACATTGACATTTTGTTTTTCTTGATGGTTTATTTGCTGCTGCACACGAGAGAAACATACCGTCATGTGTCAGGCAATTCCAACGTTCGTCCACCCACCACCACCTGCACCAACGACGACGACGACACCAGCGACACCAGCGACACCATCGTGACCGTGACACCCGCCATCTTGTCCTTCCATACCATCCACATCAGAATTCAGAAAACAGAGGCAGAGTTAGCAGAGTTACCCCTGGTAGCTAACTGGCGCCGGCTCTGCAAGATTGGACGCTTATTTGGTCGGTGGGGAAATATCGATTGGAAAAGTCACGAATTGGGCTACCCCAGTGACCCCCAGCGCTCCCAGCGCTCCCAGCGCTCCCCAGCGCCCATCGCGTCGGCCACGCCCACCAACGGCAGCCCGAGGATCAATCATACCATACACATCCTCCCAGTGTTCCCCCCTGCGCGCGCTGCACACCACCACCCCCATTCGCTCGACGCCCAGTCGCACCCCAACCCGACTCTGTCTCGGCTTCCCCTGGGACGACTCCTTAGCTGCTTGGGAGTACAGAGAGAGTGAGAGAGCCGGCAGACCATGTCCGCATCGAATCCGTCCTCCTCCTCCTCCTCCTCCCACCACCACTCCCACAAACAAAACGACTCGATCAACTCGCTCTCGTCGCTGTCGCCACGCACCCGGCTGGACAGCCGAGACCACCGATACAATAGCAGAGCCCCTGTCAATAGTAACAACCCTCCCCCCCAAGTCACACATAACAAGCGTCGCTCTTCCATTTACACCACCTTCCCTCCCGCCGCGTCGATCAAGCCGAACCCTCCACGAAGCTCTTCGCTTTTTCCTGGACCGGCAGCCACAGGATCAGGATCAGGATCAGGATCACCAACTCGAGCAACAGCGCATGCGCCTCCCGTCTTCCGCGACGTCGTGTTCAATGACCCTCAGCCCACGGGCACCCCTGCCAGCAGAAACGAACCCCAAACAGTCCACAAGAGGGGCCATTCTCGGTCGAGTAGCGCTGGACTGAGCGACGGGTTTCGCAACCTCAATCGGTGGTCAGCGTCCACAGCATCCAGTCGTGCATCGAACTTTGCCGGCTTCACCAAGCGGGTAAGCACCGAATTTCTCGGCGGTGCCTTTGGAAAGAGCAGGCCGTCGACAGCGGACGAGTCTCCACGCTCGGGAGCCACCCGCACTGCAAGCCGGCCCCGCAGCGACTCCCCCGTACCAGCGCCGATCCCGCCCTTGGAGACATTGCCGCCCATTTTGACCGGGCCGTCGCTGGAGGACGAGGTCTTTGAGTCTGATGTGCTGACACAGTCTTCTGTTGCGCCAATCGAACCGCCGCGACGACGCATTGCGAGACCGGCCGAAGAAATTGACCCTGACTGGGATGGTACACCGCAGCTTTCCGAGCAAGAGTCAGGATCGTCGCTGCAGCGGCTAGGGCCCGCGATCACGCTGCGCCCAGCTGATCCCATCACGCCGACCGATACTACCGTTATGACCATGCCCTACACACAGAATGGGCAGCCCAGGGGCCACTCGCGAAACCGCTCAACCGGGGCCAAGGGGAGCGTAGACACGAATGGGTCCTCGAGGAGTCGGGAGAAGGAGAGAGAAAGAGAGAAAGAAAGGGAGCGAGAGAGGGCGGGGAAGCCACCGTCCCAAAAGGCCATGCTATCGAGAGCGTTGCAAAAGGCGAACACGGCTGTGCAGCTTGACAACGTCCAGAATTTCGAAGCTGCAAGACGGGCATACGCCGAGGCGTGTACCGTGCTCCAACAGGTGCTGATGCGAACGAATGGCGAGGAGGATAGGAGGAAGCTGGATGCCATCGTGAGTTTTGAAATCCCCAGTCGTGGCCCCGTTTGACTCTTGAGCCGATGTCACGGGGCTTGCAGACAGCCAAACAGCAGTGCTCACACATGTACCCTTTGTCCGATAGCACCAAACCTACACAAACCGAATACAAGAGTTGGACGAACAGCTGGCCGACATTGAACCGGAGGGCAAGGAGCTACCTGAACGACCGGAGAGCTACGAATTCCACGAGCCCATATACCACGCGCAGGTCAACGGCAGAGAGAGGGAGTACGAGAGAGAGCCGACGTCTGCAGTATCGAGACACGCACCCAGACCAAGCTTCACTCCGCGGGCGCCACCGCCCAACTTATCCGTGGACACGTCGAGGGCCGGCCCCCAAAACGGCACGACAAGCTACCTTACCGAGCAGTATTCTCTGCAGTCTGCTTTTTCGAGAGCCAGGACTGGCAGCGGGACACCGGTCCAGGGGCAATCACAAAATGGATTCATGCCACGTCCGCTGTCACCTTTGAGGCGACCGTCATCTCCAGCAAATCCCCCGCCTCCACCACCGGACAATGGGCACTCCGACCGCACACAACAACAGCCCGACTATCTCATGTCGGGCGCTCGTCTTGGCGCATATGATGCTCAGGTGGGTCACCAGAGAGTAAACAGCCACGAGTCAGTATCGTGGCTTGATCCGATCGACGAGTCCGAGGCTTCTAGTGTGTCCTCTGTCCATTCGAGATCATCGTCCAAGATTGTTCGAAAACACATCCGAGCTGCGAGCGGAGACACGGAGGCCGAGTTTGATGCCGCGCTGGACGACGCCATCGAGGCCGCGTACGATGATGGCTACGAACTGGAACAAACATATCAAGGTCAAAACCAAGGGTGCGGGGAGGATGGTGGCAGGGCTGATGAGGAACGACGCCAAGCTGAGCTTGCGCAAGACAGAATAAGGGACGAGGAACGAGACGCCTTGGCGCTGGCCACGGAGCGAGAGCAGAGGTTGCGACTGGAGATGCAACGGGAAGATGAGGAATATCGACGGCAGGAAGCGATAGGGGAGGAGTTTTGGGAGGATCACGAGGCCGAAGAAGAAGAACGCATGCTGGATGAGATGACCAGAGGGTACGCCTTGGACCAGTTTTCGTTTGACAATAACCGGACAGGGCCGCCGATACCACGAGAGTCGGATTCGAGCGGGCTGACGAGCCGGACGTGGCACAGCTCCATGGGATCAAACCCACCGCACACGGCCACCACCGTCATGACGCCCATCAGTGACAAGAACGCGGCGCTGCCTCGTTTGCCCGACTCGCTGCCGCCGCCCCCTTCTCACGCATTGCCGCCTCCGCCCCCGCAAACTGTCGGTTCTCAAGGCTCCAACCAGACGGTGCGAAACAGACGTCTTTCGGGACAAAATGCAGCGCAGCTCAAGATCGAGACGTCGAAGCTTGCACCTCCGACCGGTCTTGCCACGGCTTCCTCTGCTGTCCCATCACAGCCGAAGTCGGCCGGGAATTACATTGTTCAGCAACGGCAGGCTCTGTCAGCGGGACCCAGCCGTTTGATGGGTGCTTTTTCGTCAAGAGCCACACCGTCTCCCGGTCCCGCGGGGCCGGACGATGACGATGCCCCGCCGTTGCCCCTGGGTTTCGTCCACGAGCACGAAGCCTCTCGTTCTGCCTCGCCAGCCTTGACGCGCCCGACGCTACGAAGCAACTTCTCGTCGGCGAGTTTGAAGAGCATGAAGTCGCGCAATTTGTCCATTTCGCACATGGACGATGGAGACATGTCGCCCGGGACACCCTCGAGCAACCAGTTCGGCATGGGGGGCTCCAGCACACGCCTACCTTCAATCCCGGCACTCCCCGAGGCGTACAAGGACCGAGCCAACAGCACTGCTGCTGGGGGGATGCATCTGTTGGACAGCCACCTTCACAGCTTTGACGCGCCTGGGTCGCCGAACCCTTTGTTGCCCGATGCTCCTGTCGCGCTGGAGCCGTGTCCGAATGATACCCTGCTGAGACCGTTTTGGCTGATGAGGTGTTTGTATCAGACGCTGTGCCATCCGCGAGGAGGGTACGTGAGCAACAAGCTTTTCGTGCCGAGGGGTGTCTGGCAGATGAAGGGGGTCAAGCTGAAGAACGTGGAGGACAAGATTGCCAATTGTGATCTCTTGACGGCGGCGCTTCAGAAGCTGGCGAGGGTGGACACGTGCGATGCTGACTTGGTGCTGGAGGAGATGCAATCGCTTGAGAATGTGTTGGAGCAAATCCAGGCTGCGCTGTCGAGGAAGCTGGGCAGTGAGGTTGGTGTTCAGGGGAGCGGGACCATGTTCAAGGACGCGAGCGGGATGGAGGCGGAGGCGGCGTCGATGCCTAGGTCGGGGAGCGTGGCCGGCAAGGGGAGCAGTTTTTCTTGGAGGAGGCTGAGGAGCAAGAACAGTTCGGCGAATCTGCCTGGGTTGGCGAGTTCGTATGGCGGGAAGGGGGGGAGTGGTGGTGGTGGAGCAGGGGCGAATGCTTCTACTGTTAGCCACGAGTCGACGGTAAAGGATGCGTTGTTGGCGAGCTTGCCCATGACGAGTCATCCCACGAGCAGGCCGGCGAAGAGGGATGTTGGGAATGTGTTGTTTACGGGGCCGAATGCGGGTTACATGAGCTCGTTGGCGAGATTGTTCGATGCTGCGCAGTCGATCGGTGAGTTTTCTTTTGGTCTCAGGGCATGGAAGATGGCTAATGATGATGTTTATACAGATCAGATTGCGCGACAGGTCGACGACCCCGGACTGCGTCACGCCGACAAGACGCAGGTTGGGCTTGAGCTCTGCACCCGGCATGCGGCCGAGTTTTTTGCGTTTTACATCTGCCGCTTTGTGCTGACCGACTTGACGATGCTGTTGGACAAGTTTGTGAAGAGGGGGGCTGAGTGGGTGCTTGTGTAGGATGGCATTAGAGCAATTGCATAGAGGAGATTGTTTATAGGAAGGGTAGGGTATGGGAGGGAGGAGGGTCAGGTTACAATGAATGGAGGAGGGATTGTCAGTCAGCCAGTCAGCCGGCGGACAAAGGGTCAGATCTAGAAAAAGACCTGTATATAATTTTATACCACTTCTCTTGTCCCCTGGTGGGGAGTTTCTTTTTTCACGTTTTTTGAGCCTTCTGAACCCTGAGTTTGAGACCCTTGATTTGATGGTGGACTAGTTGTGGCTGATAAGATAAGGGGAATTTGGAGAAATTTAGCGGGACGGTCCATCTTGGCGCGCGCGCGTCGCTCCGGACCTTTTGACTTCAACACCATCCCACTATAACGACAGCGACGCCAAAAACACGGCGCTTTCGACGATATCTGCTCGACAGATTCCAATCTTTGCGGGTCAGGTTCAACAGTACCGAGTGAATCGACCAGAACAATTGAATGAGGTGCACATGCCCCGGTGGTCTCCTCAGCAGCCGAATGCGAATGCGACCATGGCTGGTGCAGCGGCAATGTCTGTTGGCCTCGAGGCCGGCAGCTCTTGGAGGTAGCCTCTGCCTTCGAACTCTTTCTTCCCTCTCCCCGACGATGACGACGACGACGACCCGACCGATAACGACGAGAATATCCTCCCTTCCTCCATCTCGACAACCTCTCCTCCCCCCACCAATACCCCAACTCCGCCGGGCGGCATCCTCAACCCCCACAACCAAAGACGGCCCCCTAGAACGAAAATCTGCCTCCCTCGAGGAGCGGATCTCCAAAATCCCCATATCCCGGTATCGCAATTTCTGCATCGTCGCGCACATCGACCACGGGAAATCAACACTTTCCGACCGCCTGCTCGAGCACACGGGCACCATCCTCCCCGGTCAAGACAACAAACAGGTCCTGGATAAACTCGATGTTGAGAGGGAAAGGGGGATAACGGTCAAGGCTCAGACGTGTACGATGATATGGAACTACCCCAAGGATGGCCAGGATTATTTGCTCCATCTAGTTGACACACCCGGGCATGTTGATTTCAGGGCGGAGGTTACGAGGAGTTATGCCAGCTGTGGGGGAGCGATCTTGCTCGTGGACGCCAGCCAGGGGGTTCAAGCCCAAACGGTGGCGAACTTTTATTTGGCGTTTGCCCAGGGGCTGAGTCTAGTGCCGGTGGTCAACAAAGTCGATCTGCCCACTGCTGATGTGGACAGGGCGTTGGGGCAGATGGAGGAGGTGTTTGAGTTGGATTGCAAGGATGCTGTGAAAGTCAGCGCGAAGACGGGGAAGGGGGTGGGGGATATCCTACCGGCTGTGGTGGAGAGGGTGAGGGCGCCCGAGGGGGATTTGGACAAGCCGCTGAGGATGTTGTTGGTGGATAGCTGGTATGACACCTTTCGGGGGGTGGTGCTTCTGGTGAGGGTGTTTGACGGTACGGTGAGGGCGGGGGATCGGCTGGTTAGTTTTGCGACTGGGAATGAGTATGCTGTTGGGGAGGTGGGCATACAGTATCCTGGGGCGGTGCCGCAGAGGTGCCTGAGGGCGGGACAGGTGGGGTATGTGTTCTTTAATCCGGGCATGAAGAGGATACAAGACGCGAAAATAGGGGATACGTTTACTGTCAAAGGGAAAGAAAAGGAGGTGGAGGCGTATCCCGGGTTTGAGGAGCCGAAGCCGATGGTTTTTGTGGCGGCTTTTCCGACGGATCAGGGGGATTACGAGAAGTTGAAGGATAGTATCGGGCAACTGGTGCTGAATGACAGGAGTATCACTCTGCAAAAGGACCATTCCGACGCGCTGGGGGCGGGGTGGAGGTTGGGGTTTTTGGGGAGCTTGCACTGTAGCGTTTTTCAGGACCGGTTGAGGGGGGAGTATGGGAGTGATATCATTATTACGGAGCCGGCGGTGCCGGTCAGGATTGTCTGGAGTGATGGGAAGGAGGAGATCATCACTAACCCGGCTGAGTTTCCGGATGGGGAGGATCACAGACTGAAAAGGGCGACGCTGTATGAGCCGGTTGTGGCGGCGACAATCACGCTGCCGGAGGAGTACTTGGGGCGGGTGATGGAGCTTTGTGAGAGCGTGAGGGGGGTGCAGAAGAGCGTCGAGTTTTTCAATGCCACGCAGGTCATTCTCAAGTATGAGTTGCCGACGGCGAGTTTGGTGGATGACCTGTTTGGCAAGTTGAAGGGGGCCACGAAGGGGTATGCGACGCTGGATTATGAGGATGCGGGGTGGAGGGAGAGCAACCTGGTGAAGCTGAACTTGCTCGTGAACAAGGAGCCGGTGGATGCAATCGCGAGGGTGGTGCACAACAGCCAGGTGGAGAGGTTGGGGAGGCAGTGGGTGACCAAGTTCAAGGAGCACGTTGACAGGCAGATGTTTGGTAGGTCTTGTTTCGTCTTTTGGCTCCAGATGGAGTGCTAACAACAAAACTTGCAGAGGTCATCATTCAAGCCGCGGCAGGCAGGAGAGTCGTCGCCAGAGAGACGCTCAAACCCTTCAGAAAAGACGTCTTGGCCAAGCTGCACGCCAGCGACATTGGCCGAAGGAGAAAGCTGCTCGACAAGCAAAAGGCCGGTCGCAAGAGGTTACGAGCTGTGGGCAACGTCGTGATTGACCAGTCGGCGTTCCAGAAGTTCTTGACAAAGTGAGCTTTTGTGCACCCTGCATCATGAGAAATGTAACATATTGTGCAAATTACCACATCGAACGAAAGGCACATGATGATGTTTATGTTATGCTTTTCGATTCATCCTCGGTGTCATCATAGTCGGGCAAGTCGTCTACGACAATATCCCTCGTCATGCTCATTCTTTTCGGAAGGACCATTGTTTCCCTCTGTCCCTTACTCTGCTCACCCTCTTTTTCAGTCTGTCCATCCTCGGGATCAGTCTCCCCATCGTTGTTAACCACCACCCCCTTTACCTCTCCCTCAGCCGCCCCAGGCGGGAAAATGTTTCTCACCCTCGCCTGGAGAACGCTCCCCAGCCGGGTTCATCCCGAACGTCACCCCCAAACTCCTCCTCCCACGGCGCCGCCTCGGTGGAGGGATCTGGGGGGTAGAGGGTGGGGTCGAGCTGGGTGATGAGGCGGAGGGTGATGGTGAGGTTCAGGGTGTGGGTTAGTTGAAGGTGGGTTAGGGTTAGGAGGGGGCGCGGAGCATGGTTTGATATTGGGTTGATGGGTGAGATGGTATGGTGGGTGACAGGGGTGGCAGAAGAAAAGTAGGTAAGGGGTGGAGGTAAGTACCTTAATCAGGCGAGGTTTCTGTATGACATGACCGATATGAACGTGATCCATACCTACCTGGCACTCACGACGGATGTTCCTGATCAAGGTCAAGAGATGGCTAGTGTCCGTGCTGCTGCCTTGGGTTATATCCTTGCCAAGGGGCTAACCACGACCAGAAGGATGAGGAAGGCATTGCGAGATTGTTGTCTTCCCGACAACCCCCTTCTACCTACCTGATAAAACACATAAACACGCTCGAAACGCTCGCTCTCCTTGATGTCTTATCACGATCAAAACATTTCTTACACCTTCACATAGCCCAAGATGGCCAGCCAACCGGAAGAAACCGCGGCTGCCCTTTCCTCCCCCCGCCCCCGCAAAATACCCCCTCCCCGCTCCAACCCGGACGACGGGCCCCTCTGGAACATCGACCTCCGGATGCTCGCCCTCGATGTCAACCTAACAGACTACCTCTCTGGCAACGACCCCGACAAAGGAGGAGATGGTCAACCGGTGAGAAGAACTCAAGTCACCGTTCGAGCATGGCGTAACTGGGCCCGAGGGGGTGGTGCCAGAGGATATCCAGGAGAGGGTACAGCATTACCAGGCTCGGTATGTCTACCATGAGTTTAGGTGGCGTTTGGAAAAAGTACTGCAACAAGATTGGGGTGACGGGGTTGGGGGAGTGGGTTTTGGGGAATATGGATGGTGATATTGAGGAGGGAGCTCGAGGGGGGTGGTATAGGTTTTTGAAGGGCGTGTTTGAACCTGGAGATGATGAGAAGGTTGTTAATGTGGACGGGGTATCACGGTTGGAAACTTGAATGTAAATAGAATGGCGTGTTTTATTGGATGCTTCTAATATTGATGAATACCTAGCAAGCATGTGAGAGTGTGCCAAGCGTCAATGGGTGTTTTGCTGTGGGACACGCTGGTGGTGGATGCCGGTGGACCCAGCTAGAACCCGAGGACCCTTGGTGCGTCATAGGCGTGGGGTTTTAGCGTAGGAGGCCCCCTGTTTTCTCGGCAGCGGGTTTGACGTCGGAATGGCCATGATCGTCATCACTCCCATATGTACCAACACAACACCGCTTCTGCCGGCCATGTCAGATCTTCACTTCTCTGAGGTTATATCTTCTCTGAGGTTATATCTGCACATAAGCCCAAAAATGGCCGAATCTGGAAGTAGTTTCCTTGAGATGAAGAGGGCCGGGAGGCCAACCATCTCGCTCTCTTCAGGCACACCGCACATGATAGGCCCGGGTGATGTGTGCTGGCGTAATCACGCATCTGGGCCAGCCTATGAATGCCGGATCGTCCGAGTCACTGGGGCAAAAAGTGAAGTGCCAGTCTGCTGGTCGCCCCAACCCCGTGGTGCCGCTCAACGCCGATAAAATCGTGGCGGAGGCCTTTCCACCCCCATCATTTTTGCACCTGTCTGATCAAAGAGACGAAAACACAGCGAATGGGAGTTAGCAAACACTGCCTGTCCTGCCACTCTTGTCAGCTGTCTTGTGCTCCTTTCACTGACTGTTCCCATTGCCCAAATGTGCCCAGTTGTTTGACGTAACTCTGCACGACCACAAAGCTGCCTCTTTTTTGCCCGAGGTAGCTTTTGACTGAGGCCATTCACAGGGTGACAGGCACATACCTACTTATTGCCACTTGCAAACCCACCCCCCTACCTCTCTTGGTTTACTTTTCTCCCTTTTCTCCACAAGTGCCAACGCATCATACCTTACACATATTCAAGAACCTTTTACTTGGTATATATAAACAACCAACGCAGTCACCTTCCCGTCAAACCATGCCCCGACGTCGTGACTTTCCCCAACGAGAAGAGAACCCCAACCGCCGCATCGACGCCTGGGACGACGGTTTTGCTCCTCCTCATCAAATGCCCCGCCAACGCTCCCCCTCCCCCCGTCGCTCGCGACCCTCAAACCGCTACCCTCCCCGAACAAGACAATTCACCCCCTCGCCACCCCCCTACAATGACGACTACCACCACTCCCCCCGCCCTCGTACCGGTGGTGGTGGCGCAAACCAAGATTACTTCCACGACCACCCCCTCAACAACAGCAACCCTAACCCTGACCACCACCGCGGCCGAACATCACACGGTCAACAACAACGGCCGCCGTTGACGAGGTCAAAGTCGACTTCGGCAAAGGAGTTCTTGGTGACAGGGTTGGAAAAGGTGCAGCATATGAGCCCGAGGTGGCAAAAGGCTGCGCAGGCCGCGGTGCAGGCGGGGGGGTTGGCGGCGTTTCAGGCGAGGAAGCAGCCGGGGGATTGGGTTGGGGCTAAGGGGGTCAAGGTTGCCACCGCGGCTTTTACGGCTGGGTTGGCGAGCAGTAAGATGCATAAGGAGAGGGGACGGGATAGGGAGTATGAGAGGGATAGGGATTATGAGAGGGATAGGAGTTATGAGAGGGATAGGAGCAGGGATAGGAGCCGGGATAGGAGCCGGGGGAGGGATCGGGACAGGGAGAGGAACAGGCCGACGGGGGGCCAGAGGAGGGGGAGTAACCTGGATGCTATTGGGAATATGGTTGGGGGGTTTGTGGCTGAGCAGTTTGCGAAGAGGGCGCAGAAGGATAGAAGGTAGAGAAGACGGTGGGTGAATGACGTGGGATGGGCGTTTTGGGACACAAAGGCATGTGATGATGGAATTGATAATGGGATGCATGGTAATGGACACGACAGATTGGCTTGGCGGGCATGGCAACCGGTCTAAACAAATGCATGGGACGCGTATCGGGCATTTTCAATAGCCATGACATTTCTTCGAATATTTATTCAGCTTAAATTCACCTTCTCAACCGCATCATCCTGAGGTACAAAGTGACAACCCCATCAATCCCTCACAACCACCCCCCCAGGCATCTCCCCCAACCACCCATCCACCCCCTCCACCACCCTCCTCTCCCCAAAACACCCATTCGCCCTTTCGATCGTCTGCACCGGCAACCCGCAAATCTGATCCCCGGAGCAATCCACCCTGTCAAACGTCCTCTGCAGACTATCCCCCCTCCACCCGAAGACGTAATCCCCATGATGTCCATACCCAACCCCATCCCCAAAGCTCCACAAAAACGGCTGTTTCCCTTGTTCTTCCGGCCAGAGATCGGGATCGTTGAAAAGGGTGGTGTCCCATCGTGTCTCGAGCATGATTTGCGGTATCATCACCGGATGGGAAGCCGGACATTTTCCCCCTTGGGTGTACCCTACCGTGCCGCCCTCTGCAAAGGAGACATGGGATTGGTGGTCGGGGCTGTCGAGGTTTTTGCCGTCCCAGCAGGGGGGGAAGGGGAGGGTGGTTAGGATTCCGGAGGGGCAGGGGTGGGGTGGGAAGGAAGAGGTGAGGTTGGTGAAGCGGGTTCCTTCGGTTTCAAGGCAGGTGTAGGTTATGCCGTCGTAGAGAGCCGTGGGTTTGTGTTCTGGTCGTGGATGTCCGGATTCGTTGACGGGGTGGACGCGATCGGGGTGGCCTACTCGCATGCGGAAGCCCGGGGCAAAGGCTTTGATCGTGCCGGGTTTGGGGTTGATGAATTGGGGAAAGTAGTAGATTGTCATGCCGCCTTCGCGGGCGGACTCGTGGAAGAGGGAGCCGAGTTGGGGGACGCGGTGGTAGGTGTTGTTGCGGGCGCGGAAGTACATGATGGCGGTCCAGTAGTTGGAGAAGTCGTCTGTGAAGGTGCAGGTGGTGCAGGTGGAGAGGGTGGCTGGGTCGTGGGTGAGGGGGTCCATGGTGGTGTTGAAGGAGTTGCCTCCGACGATTTGGTGGATGTGGGGGGTGCCGAGGACGCCGGGGTTGACGAGACTTTGTGGAGGTCAGAGCAGTATCGTTTTGGAGGCTAGGGAAAATGTGTCTTACGGATCGATGCGGTCTCTGACCAGCTGGGAACACGACATCTTGAGGGATGCTGGGCGGTATTCCCTCCGAGCCGTGGCCAGCCCGACCATGGCAAGAAAATCGACGTATCTCATCCTCATCTGTCCGCTAGGGAAGTCGGTGCGATCTTTCGGGTTAGGTATCTTGGAGCTTTCAGACCCAGTGGTGAAGTATGGCTCAAGTGCGCAAAATACTTATATTTTTGTTGTAAAGATCAGGCGGACTCCGCGGAAGGTGGCAACCGTGATCTTCCCGTCTGCAAGTCCTATAACTATCAACAAATCCGGCAGGGTATTGATCAATCTCAGCATGATGTTGGTGTTGGTGGTAGAAGGATTTAGCCAGTACTGCTTGTCCCTGCACTACAACCACACCATAGAACAGGTCTTAATATGCCGTTGTTTCGCAATCATGACGATTGGCATACAGTCATAAGCTGCCGGAGGACCAGATACATCGTGTTGTTGCCGCACCCTCAATTGTCAGACAGATGAATTCCTTACTAGGTGCCGATCGAATGCTCATTCTCAGCTATCCCATAGCCCCACGCTTTCTACAGTGCTCTCCTCTTCCAGCGGCTTCAACCGAAGATTCAGCATGGTAACCGGATTGACACAGACAGTATCGTCCTCCTCCTCCTCCAGCTCGAGATTCACTTCGACTCGCACCTTCTCCCCAGTAGAGGGAACCCGATAATGCCATCCGGGTGAAGAGGTGGCCGGTCCGTTGATTTGGAAGATTTTCCGCTTATCAAAGACCGTCCCTCCACCGTTGGAACTCGGAATTTGACTCTGGTCCACCGCGCATGTTTCCACCACAGTTGCCGCACCACTCAGCCGCCCATCCAATACACTCATCATGACTGCTTCGGCCTTACGGCAACTTTCAAACTCAAGCCTATCCAGCTGATACTCCAGCAACACTCTGAAGCCAGGATCCAGGTCTTCCAAGCTTGCCAGAATGATGGAGGGCCTTTTGATATTCCAGCGAATACACCCCACAAACAAATTGATAGGAATGCAGGTGGTGGGAGTATCGACCAACTGCCCGTGGACGAAGAAGCCGCACCAAGACTTGCTTGTCTCGTTGGTGCCGAAAAAGACGTTGTCGTGGATGTCCCAATGTGTTCGAGGCATGGCTCGACACTCGTTGACGATCAAGGACGGATCCAGCCGCAGTCTCAACGCGCTATGTCTATTTCCAACGACAGGATCGCAGCCCTTACTGAATGGAAACACTGTCTCGAATTTGGTCGCCAATGTTGCAGTCTCCACAAGGGTCCTGTGTATGTCGTTCCACGGCTCGCGGGTGAGTGCTCGTCCAAAGTAAGCCAGCTTCCAGGGTTTGTATCTCACATACCGGCCACCGGATATCTTACGAACCATCACACCAACAAATTCGCTGTTTAAAGAGCTAAAAGCTTCCAGGATACACTTGTTCCCATCGTCCTCGCCGACCTTGCTGACGAGATATACCAGACTGACAACCATCTTGATGCCCCTCGGCCCGATGCTTAAATCGCGATAGATAGAGTCAGTCACACTGACCTCGAGATTCCTCGCGCATTCAAACGGCCGCGGAGACTTTGCAAGAATAGCCGACCAAGGATGCGGCTTGCCTGCTGCCTTGATACGACACTCGTTGCCGCCCCTGTCGTTTCCGGTACAGTCCTTCCGCTCATCTTCGCCCTCGGTCCATATGAAAATACTCCGATCCGCCGTCGACTCCAAAATAACCTTTTGCAGCCGCTGAAACGCACCCATTCCCTCCCCATACAACAACGACATCCTCACGTCAAAGATCCCAAGCAGACAGTACGCTATGTCCTCCTCCCTTGTCGTTAGCCTCTTCGAAGCCCAGCTCATGCGTCTAGCAACAGCATAATCACCACACGTTGTCTCCCCCTTCAATAGCTCCTCCGGTATGCCCGTGATTTCCGACAGCAACTCACTCAAGCTGGCCTTTGTGCCGCGCTCATTCCATTCCCTGTCAAAGAAGATGACGTGTTTGGGCGCGATCAGCTCCTGGAGGGTCCAGCCCCTGGTAAACCACCTGCATTTGGGGAGGGCTTTTCCCAGGTCATCCCCAGCAGGCTCCAAGTCGCAGAGGTAGACGAAGCAGACCTTTGCTTTGGCATAGTAATCGTACATGGAATTGATCGACTTGGTGAGCTCGGCGGAGGAGCTCTTGTCGATACAGCAGGTGTCCACCCACGCGTAACGGACATTATGATCGAAACGGGCCTTGATGCACGTCTGCAGAATCTTGGAATAGCCCGGCTGCTTCTTCTTGACGAGCTGACAGGTGTCTTGTTCGTCCTGGGTTGAAACGAAATAGAGGTAAAAGGCTAGATAGCAGGAGACCAGCATCAGGGATAGCACCAGCAGACACGTCGTCAGAAAAGCTAGATATAGTGGGACTTCACCGACCGTGTAGGAGAGGAGTGACCATAAGCTGGCGGCGAATAGTATCGGTATGATGATTCTGACCTGTCTCAGCCGCCGAGAGGAAGCAGCATGGCGGTGAAACAGCGGCAACTGTTGTAAAGCAACTTCGGTAGAGTCATCCCAGGTGTGAGAGAGGATGGCGTACTCGGGAATGTCGAGACTGCAATCACTGAAGTTGACGACTTTTAGCTGAGGAGGTTGCGTGTTCCTGGCTTCGGGACCAACAGTGAGAAGGCGCATTGTGGTACTCACGTGAAACGTGGGCGGAGCAAAGGAGTATAATCTAGACTTTCAGGGTGGTGTTGTTGATAAGTCTGTGGAACCTGGGGGACATGAACCGCGCCAAAAAGGCGCCAGTTATCAACCCCTCACCAGGCTGGCTCCCAACTCTCGTTTACTACAAATAAACTCTCCTCACTAGCTGGCCAAGAACTTAACAACAGGTGAATATTGGTCGGGCAAAAACATCCATGCGTTATCGATCAAAGCCTGACGACAAAACTGGCTAGTAGCAATCTAAATGCAGATAAACGAACAGAGTAACTGCAGATGGGCTCACGCAAGGCACCGGCAGCCAAGCACGCAGCCACACCACCTCGGTTGGTGTGGCTTTCCGAGAGGCAGATATCTCAGCTGAAAGATGTGAATTGATTCGAGAGGGTTAGGGTCAACGATACGCCCCTTAAGTACCCCTATTTCACCTAGGGGGACGCCGCCCCACCCCTAGGTGGCCAACACGCCAACCTCGCAAACCACCTCGCGATCCTATCTCTACGCCTACGTCTACCTGCACAAATCAAATCTCAGTACATACACACCCCAAAAGAACGAGAAAAACAAACCCAAAAACCCCTCCACAACCAAAACCATCCACCAAAACTCACGGAATAATCCAGGGCGTCCGTTTATATACCATGATTTTCATCATCCGTCCCCCCATCTGAACATCACCTCCCTCCGCTGCCCCCCCTCACACCAGCATCCCCCCCTTTGCCCTCGCCAATGCCGACGCCGCTCCCCCCGCCGGCCCAGCCTGCGTCTGGTTCTGCTGCTGAAACTGTTGCTGAACCTGCTGCCCCATCTGTTGCAAAGCAAAAACCCGCCTAGTAAGCGTATCCCTCGCCTCCTGAAGCTGGGCGTTCCCCACCTGTCCCTGGTTCTGTATAGGATTAGCCCTCCTCACCTCCTCACCATTATCCTCCGCCTTCCTCTTCG
Organism: Podospora pseudoanserina; assembly: GCF_035222485.1. Lineage (NCBI taxonomy): Eukaryota > Fungi > Ascomycota > Sordariomycetes > Sordariales > Podosporaceae > Podospora > Podospora pseudoanserina. The sequence continues at coordinate 720,160 of NC_085923.1, forward strand.
CTCCCGCCGCCTGTGGCGGCGGGGGAGCATTAGGATCAGGGAGGTCACGTCCAGGAGGATGACCGCGAAAGTTCTGCGCAATATCAGCCGCGTTGGCATCGGCAGCTTGCTGCACCGGATCGGGTGGCTGCGCAGCGATGATGTTGTCGATATCCGCCATTTCCTGCTGGTTGAGGGGATTTTCCCGCACGGCTCGGATCTGCTGCTTTGGCGGGAGGACTATATTGTTTTTTTTGCGCATTTCTTCCAGCTTGTCTAGTTCCGCTTGGCTTTGCCAGGGCGTGAACGGGCCGTCCTGAGATCTGAGATTGGGCGGGCCGACAAAGTTGTCGTGGTTGTTGCCTACGGGCACCATTCCAGGGCAGGGATCGAGACCAGCTACCTGCCCGATCATCAGGCCGTGGTGCCAGTGTGGTCCGTACACCTGCAGCTGTAGCTTACGGATCCGTTTCCTGATCGGGGTCTGAGGGAAGGGGATAGAGATAGGTTGCGCTTGGGCTTGAAGCGTCATGTTGGTGATCTCGGCGGGGCTGAGAAACTGCCCGTTTTGGGATAGCCGTTGGATTTGACCTTGGACCCAGCGGTTGATCTTTTCGGGTTGCTCGCGGACAAACGTGTTGAATTCCATCTTGCGGAAGTTTTCGATTGCTATTTGGATGTTGCGGACGTAGAGGCCGCGGTCGGCGGGTTTTAACGAGATGAACGGGTGGGCTTGGTGGATGGCGTTCGCCTGCGCCGTCCAGTCGGCCCAGGCCCTACCCTGCTGGTCTGCCGGTCTGAGGAGCTCGTGCATCTGGAACTGGGCTTCCCAGGCCCTGAGCTTGACCACGGCCTTGTAACACTTCTCGATGTGCTCTTCCATGTCGCGGCGCTTGCACCACACGTTGAAGTAGTTGGTGTACTCTTCTTGACCCATGGCTCTGACGCGGGCTTGTAAATTCGCTTGTCGGGTGTTCAACCATTGCATGAAGAGCCTTTGACGCTGGTGCTGTCTCCTCATCGCCATCCTCCTCTCCCACACTGCGGGAAGTTCAGGCGGTGAAGGCATATCGGCGGGGTCTGGGGTCAGTACGGGCGGCTCCAGAATTGCCTCCTTGATCCAAGACTCCAGTTGAACATCTGTCCACGGGACCTGAGCCTTCCAGTCATCTTTTTCCCAGCCTCTAGGCCAGTCGCGGTTGTCGTGGTCGCCGATTTCATCTCCATCAGTCCTGTATCTCTCGCACTCGGTGTCTGCGTCCTCCAACAACTCCCTCCAGTTTGGGCGGTGATCCGGGTTTTCCATCAGACAACGTACCAGTACTGATTTCAAGTGGCCATCAATGTGTTGTTCTAGGCCATAGATGTAAGCCCCGTACGACCAATGCTCTTCCAGCGGCTCGTCGTTGCCATCTTTGTCAACACCGGTCATGCTCGGCGTCCAAGGCACTTTTGTTGGATGGGGCGGCGTCTGGGGATAGTCTCCAGACATGATGCACACCAGCGACTGATTAGTTGGCAAGGGGTTAGTCATCGGTGTTATTCAGGGAAACGGGCAGTGTGAAGTGACGTACCTGGGCAGCCTGGAAAAGGTTTGACTTCCAGGTGAATTTACCTGCGGCCACACGAGTGTCCAGTTCACCCGGCAGCTGGGGAACGTAGTCCCATTCTTCGGTAAACTGCTCTGGCATATAAAACATGGACTTCCCATACATTCTGTACTTCCACATTGCTTTCCTGTGACAAAAAGTAAGCTAATCTATGCAGTCAACGCAGCATGTACCTTGGGTTCCAGGATTGGCTTACGGGTTCTCGAATTGTTCGTCATCCATGGTTGTCGAACAACCAAAGTCCGACATCTTGAGAACAGGGACGGTGGGGTGGTTGTCATCTTCATGGCCGTCAAAAATGTCACCGAGCATATCTAAAAGTAAACCGGTCAGCACACGTGCATCAGTTTCCGACAAAACCTCGAGATGCAGCTCACAGTTGGATGGATCAATGTCAAAGTGGACATTGTTTTCGCCCGGGAGAGCCATGTCGGCCCAGTCTATAAGGCCATTATCGTCATAGGGGTATAGATCGGGGGGGTACTCAAACTCGAGCAATCCCCTCAGCACTTGACACATTTTGTTAGCTGTCACAACACCAAAATTACCGGAGTAGAAAGCACGTCTCGAACCTACTGCATTTCCAGATTTCCCACAGGAACCTATTAGGGGCTGTGAGTTTCCTATGCTGCAAGCTGGATATCACCTGTGCCAGACTGCCATGGCTAAGATATTCCAGCAGAATCACCTGCGGCGCCTGCTGGACGGGATGTGTCCCAGGCAGCGGCGAACCCGGAACAGGAGGTATGGCGCCTGGCTTGAGGTACTCGTTCAAGTCTTCCAGCTGGACAATATGCGTGGCGTCCCTGAACTTGTCTTGGAAATTCGTCTCCCTGATCATGTTCTCGTTCCTACTCCTCAGGGACGTCTTGACGACGATCTCGTTCTCACGACCCTCGTCATCGTGATGCCGGAACAGGCACGCCAGCCCGTTCCCCCCCCATCCGAGCACGGATACGTAGGTGAGTTTGTAGTAGGTTTGGAGGTAATCTTTCATCACCTGCCGAGCAGTCACCGCTTCCGCATTCTCGAGGAACGCCGGCGCCGTGTTTCCCGGCTGGAAGGCACCGCCAAAAATCTTCTCAAAAGGCTTACGCCAGAGGATGTTCGGGTAAAGGGTGGAAGGCTTCGGGCCCGTGTACGTGGCTGGCCAGGAAATGGTTGGGGGCATGTCCTTTGCATAGGCTGGAAGGTCGATTTCGTTCAAGGAGACACGATGACCCGTCTCTCGGAATTGCTGAAATCCAAAGCGACACAGCCGTTTTGTGTCCTCCTTTACTGGCCCCCCTCTATATCTCTGGTACATGTGCCCTGCCGGTATCGGCCTGCCGATGCCGTTTGTTATCCATACGGGTGGCCGACCACCTGGGTACAGTATGGGCGGGTGTTGCTGTGCCATTTGTACCTGCAGTGCATACTGTGCCTGTTGTGCCTGTCGTGCCTGTTGCGCCTGTTGCGCCTGTTGCGCCTGCTGCTGCGCCCATAGTTGTGCTCCGAAATTATCTTGAGCTTCTTGGTCCATTTTGTGGTGTTGTGGCTGCAGCCTCGATATACACCTGAAATCCTTTACTACCCGCGATGGGTCACTTTCGTCTGCACAAGCAAGTAGCAAAATTTGTTATGATAGACCTTCTCGATGTATATATCCCAAGCACTCAGTACAAAGAAGCACCTTGTGCAAAGACCACCACCCCTTGCTGCGCGATGCATCCGGAAATTCACACAAAGAATTCTAGACGAGGTACCCATTGTTTTGTCGACAGGTTCTTTTCATTTGTACCACACTCCATAGAATGACACAGTTCAAGCTTCTCAGCCTTGTCACACCCAAGCGCCGGACATTCGGAGGGGAAAGTCCAGGCTTGTCATCTCCATCACCAGTGAAACCATCTTTTTCCATGGAAGCTTTCTTTGACCATACCTAAGGTAGAAAACGAAAAAAGAAAAAAATGTCCCACAAACCAGGCATCATCGTCGTGCACTCCCGCCCCTTATCTCCACTTTTGCCTCCTATTGTCTTTCAAACATGGTACGAGAACATCCACATCCCTGATGTACTAGCAACCGGACATGTGAGCTCCGCAGCAAGATACCGCCTCACATCGCCCGAAGCTAATAACTCGATGCCATTTCTTGTTGTCTATCACTTGCCAGACATGAACTGGCTGCACCAAGACAACTGCCAATTCTGGAAAATCCCGCTCCACAGCAAGATCCTACCCGGTGACAACAGCAGCATCCTTGATGTTGCCGAGTTCAAGACCGAGTTTTACGAGACTGTGGACACGGTACAATTTTGGGGGCCTGCCGACGGCGGGAATGTTCCGTCAAAGTTGTTGCTCAGCTTCTTCCCACAGTCCAAGCAGGGTGCAGATTCGAGGTCCCTTCACCAATCCGCCCTCGCCAACCTGGGAATCGGAGGGTCCGAAACTATCCAGCAGTCCATGAAGTCAACATTGTTCAAAGAAGATCAATCCCGCCCTCACCACCCCGCCGTGCCCGCACCACGTGGGACACCAGGAGAAATGGAATATCTTTGCACGGTAAGAAAACTTGGCCTCTGGCTTGTTGACCTTGCCGTGATCTAAACTAATATCACAGCTGGAATACGCGGGCGAGATAAGACCTGGCCCTGGCGTTGAATCCAACAGTCGGCCGGAATACACCCTTCTGAAAGCGTTTGAGTGATGGGGTAGTGGCTTACTGAGGTGCACAACGGTGGTATCTTAGGTGGCCTATGTTAGCTTAGCTCTGGTGGATAATCATGGAAAGGGAGCTTTTGAGCGTACATAACCCTAACCCGACAATCGGGCCCCTAAATATCTCTTAGGCATCAATTCAAGACTTTTCACCGCCATCAACTCCCAGACAAAAGTCTCATCAACATGCCCAACTTTACAGAATGGAAAGCCCGCATCCGCCGTCAAGCAAAACCACACCCCAAATTCCAGCCTCATGATGTCTATTCCGCGACCCCGCTGACACCCAACACAACCCGCGTGATCCGACTGCTACCACAACGTGAACCCACCACCACCCAAATAAAATGCGAGCTGTTCACCTACAACCTCTCGGGAAAACAAAGCGGTGAAAGACACCTCTACGAAGCCGTCTCATACGTCTGGGGGACAGGCCCAAGATGCCATTCCATCACGCTCAACAACTGCGCCTTTCCCGTGACAGAAAATCTCCACGCGGCCCTCTGGCACCTCCGAGACCGACAGCTGGAGCGGGTGCTGTGGGTTGACGCCGTCTGTATCAACCAGGATGATAACAAGGAGAAGGAGAGGCAGATCCCGCTTATGCGCACCATTTACGCGCAGGCCGGACGGGTGATTGTCTGGTTGGGATTGCCGTTGGATGGTCATGGTGATCAGGCATTGGGGAGTATCCGGCAGGCTGGCGGGGAGGGACTGACTGTGATGGAAGATGATTATACGTCTGTGATGGTGTTATTGCGGAGGGATTGGTTTCGCCGGATGTGGGTAAGCATGCGATGAAAAAGGTTACGAATGATTGCATAACACTAACCTGCGGACCTGCCGGGAACGGCTCTAGATCCTCCAGGAAGTAGCCGTTGCACGGTCGGTGGTTGTAATGTGTGGATCAGTCCAGATAGACGGGCACGCCTTCTGTCAGGGTCTTGCTGGGATGGATCATCTCCTCCCGGTTGATCTACACCCCATCATCCACCCCGTCGTCCAGCTCATCCGCGGCGCACCATACCGACCAAAATACCAGCTCCATTCACGGGGTGTCTTTTCCATGGGCGAGTTGCTGGACATGTACCGCTCCTGCAGAGCCACCCTCCAGCACGACAAGATATACGCATTGCTCGGCCTAAGTCTCGACGGCCTCGATGCTCCTGCCTTACAGCCAGATTACTCCCTGCCGTGGCATGAAGTTTTCCAAAGGGCCACTGCGCATATTTTTGGCGCGTCATGCACGGTGAAGACGTGGCCGGAAAGCCACACGGCAGTCATCACAGGAAAGTGTCTCTTCTTGGGGCAAATCACATCTGTTGATCAGGATAACAATCATGGAGACGGCCAGGTGCACGTATGGGTCCACTGCACCACGGCCGCGCAGTCACTCGGGTACGGCGAGCATGGATGGGATTGGGCTTTCCCGCCTTTTTCAGAGTCGGTCCGGGAGGGGGATATCGTATGCCATCTGCAGGGTGCGGCAAGGCCGAGCATCGTTCGACTCTGCCAGGATCACTTTACCGTCATCAAAACCTCGGCACCGTCTGGATCACCCGGGGAACCGGATCGACAATCTAATCCATCAGAGGATCACCTATCCAATATCGCCCTCACGTTCACAATCCCCCCAGGGAGTTCAAACAACAGCTATTATGACGAGGCAGAACAATCCACCGAACTACTCACCATAACACCATCCTACCACGAAGACCCCTCAACCGAAACAAAAAGACTACACGACACAGCAGCCCTCCTAGAGGACCGTTTCGTCCGCTCCCTCCACTACAACGGCAACATGTCCCCAGCCCTGCAACATCTCATCTCCCAATGCAGCCCCAAAGTCCCCATCTCTGAACAACTCCTCCAATCCGTCGTCTCATGCCCAACCGGCGAACCGATCCAAATCATGCAACTTCTCTTCCAAAAACGCGGCGACAAACTCCCCATAACAGAATCCATAGTCCGGGCTGCGGCGGCAAATTCACGATTGGGGTACCCAATCCTACAGCTCCTTTTCCAAAAGCGAGGGGAATCCCTCCCGGTTTCGGAACAGGTAGTCGTAGCCGCCGCAGGGAACACTGACAAGGGATGTCAAATCATGAGTCTTCTCTTTGAGCAACGGGGGTGGGGGCTTGTCATCTCGGAAGAAGCGGTTGTGGCGGCCGCAGGTAACTATTGGTCTGGACATCAAATCCTCCGTCTTTTCTTTGAACAGCGCGGAGACAACCTCCCAATTTCTGAACGCGTGGTCGAGACCGCGGCGGGAAATACTCGATGCGGATACGAGACCGTGAAAGTTCTCCTCCAGCAACGAAAAAGTCTACAAATTTCAGACGGGATGGTGACAGAAGCAGCGGGAAACCCCCGGCATGGTCATGATATCATGCGCTTTCTTTTCGCGCGAGACAAAGACCTGGCAATATCTGAAAACGTGGTCAAGGCCGCGGCAGAGAATGGAGGAAACGGATATGAGATTATGCTCCTGCTTCTCGAGAAGCGAGGCAAGCGCCTACCAATCTCTGACGAGGTCGTCAAGGCGGCGCAGGCCAATTCCTTGTATGGACATGATATTATGCAACTTTTGGCTTCAGCTCAGAGCGCCTGAGTGATGATGACACATGCAGCGGTGGATTTATATCTTGGCGTCCTTCTTCTTGGACCAGAGCATCAACCCGCAGGCAATTCCTACTCCGACACCAGTGATGGTTCCGGCTCTCCTGTAAATAAGGTGTTAAAGAGAGAGAGAGAGTAGTGACGGTGAATAAAGCGAATTACATACCAATTGACGGGGTTCTTCTTTGGGCTTGGGGGTTCTGAGCCCCCGACTCCGCCTAGCTCTTCGCGGTCGGTGTTGACATGGCGGACTTGTTGGCGGCAGGCGGGGAGGATGGTTCGTTGAGGAAGGCGGGATCTGAGGACACCGGGGAGGGTGGTGAGAGATCTGGCGGCTGACATGGTGATGTGTGCTGTTGAGGAAGTATTGTGATGTAGGTAGATGTAGTTGCTGTGATTTAAGTCGTTGTTGATATCGTGATGGTTTGATGTTTTGTTGTGTTGATGATGGGGGGGGGGAAGTCAGGTGGAAGATTGGTCCAAATCGACAGCTGCTTTAAAACACAATGAATGACGCGCCAATGGAGGCGATGATGAAAGGCAAATAAGTGCCTTGCTAGCAATTGAGTTCCACCTGCCCTTCCTCCCAGCAGCAGATCAATATGGTGAGGAAATATGACGTCATCACTTTGTTTTTTGTCCGCCCTGTTGTTTCTGGTTTTGTTTTCGGCCAATGGAGTGGATCTATTTTCTTCGTCAAAACACCTCAAGTTTAGGGCGGGAAATCTCCTAAAGTTCAACGTCTGTTCTGCCCAGCAAAATGATGCCTCCCTTCGCGACATGAGAGGCATCACTCATCTGATACCTGTTGTCCAGTCAGACACAGAGTGTGCCGCCCCTATCAACAAGACAGCGGGGAGCACGAAGCCTATTGGAGACACTTGGCCGCAAGAAAGGTACCATGCATACTGGAAGCCAATTAGAAACTGCTTAAGAGGCATATCTGCACATGCAGGCATGCCTCCCAGATAATACGAAGTCACCCACCTGATTCTGATTTCGTTTCGATAAGGGGACTCCGGGTACTTAAGGCAGCTGTTTGTCCCACCCAACGAACGAACAGCCAAAGAGTCAGACAACAAACCTTGACGTCCCCCGGACACAACTTCAAGCCGTTGAGGCTCACGAGGATTGACTTGCCGGTCATTCAGAGGTGCGTCTCTAACAAACAACTCTTGCATCACTGGATGCTGCATACTGACTGAGAAGACAGGTCGGTCTCAACAAAGTTAAGCCCGCGCCGGCGGGGACGCGCCGAGTCCCCGCGCTCAACAAATCTCGCAGCAATGTATTAGTGATCACGATGCGGGGTTTCTTCAAGGCGAGGTATGCGGTTGGTGCGGTGCTGGTGAATCCTTGTTTTCGGGACCCTTGGATTTCCATGCATCGTCTGGCTCGTGCCCTCTCGTTGAAGATTTCTCGCTTCCAGGTCGCTTGGGTGAGGAGTGGAATGGAGTTGGGTTTGGTTTCTGGCCCTTGGGGATGGGAGATGGAGGGGTGGAGGGTGTATTTGGAGCAGTCAGGAACGGTGGTTATATCAACGGCGAAGCGAGTATTTTCTCACCGACCGACTACATTGGCTTCAATGTTGGATTGCCTGGGCTTGCAGAGTTTCCTCAGCTTCCGGAATCTCAGGCCGCGGAGCTTGATGTCATGGTGAGCCAAATACTCAACACGACAGACAGCCAATCAACGCCACCATCACCCACTCTATTGAGCCCTGCCTCCTCGTCCACCTGGACCAATTCGGATGAGAGCAACTGTCGATCAGCAGCACCGCTGGAAGAGAAACGTAAACAGCCCAGCTGCTTCAGGCGTACCTCCACCGCGAAAAAACACAAGAGATACCATGAAAGGCGTTTCGCGTGTCCAGTGTCTGGTTGCAATGAGCGTTTCAGTCTTAGATTGGACCGCGAGCGGCATCTCCAGACGGTCAAGCATGGAGGCGAGAGGAAGTTTCACTGTCAGTGGTGTGTAAAGAGGTTCACGAGAAAAGACAACTATCATCGGCATCTCAAGAAACAACACGAAGAAAATTGATATATATAAAAAAAAAAAAGAACACACGAGGACAGAACTTGGGCACACATGGATCAGTAAGGTTTTGGCGGGACAGGGGACAACCACGCGTTTTCGCCTATGGCTCTCTTTGGGTCTCACTCGACGCGAAGTTTCGGAACAGGCTGCATCATTTGCAGGCCACGGTTGTCCCCTTGGTTACTCTGACATTCGTCTGTGGGGAGGCCACATGCGGTGTTCTGGTGCCGTGATGTGGATTGGTCCCGGGAAGCACCATTGCCTCAGAACATGGCATGTGGCCTCCCCATGGGGGAATGGATGATGTCAGCATAGTTCCGAAACGAATCGCGCCCAAGGGGAGCCGTAGGCGGAAACGTGGGCTCTTTCGGGGACCATTCTCCCGATCAAGCTGTAGGCTCTGACACTGCCACTGGGCTGTCAGGGAATAGCTGGGTGAATGATCTCTGCGAGAGTCTTTTCGTGTAATATTAGGAACCAGGTAGATAGATGGGTACATATAAACGCAAGGGGCCAGCATTGATCAGTACCAGACACCGTGAGCCAAGTACGTAAAGGCAAGATCAACAAGACTAGGTACCACCCTTTAAGTTCAGATATACAACATGGCGAGTCTCCCGTGGAGATATTAAAAAATCACGCAATGCGAGGGAGTATTCCCAATCGTACTCACCAGTCACATGCATGCGCTCAAGGAGATGCCCCCTGACGCCGAAGGCGTACTGACCACTGGAGATACCGCAAATGTGGATAGCTACCTTAGTGACCACCACGGGACTGCAGACATTAAGCTGATTTATTCCAACACAAAACCACTAAACATTACGATTAATCTACCCCGTAAACACCACATAAACCCCTCTCAAGCATATCTCTCCTGCTGCGCAACAACCGGCTTTGTCTCCCGGACAGGCACATGCATGGGCACAGGCTGGATTGGCATCATAGGTATCACCTGAGGAGGAGTTCGCATCATCGGAGCTCCATACGGTGCAGGCAACACGCCCGGAGGAGCGGCAGGGGCGTATGCATTCGCTGGAGGCGGTGCCATCACATAGACAATCCTCGGCCGCCTGTTTCGATAATTCGTCTCGATACACCCAATGATAAAAAGACCAAGGTGCGTCAGACTACATTCCATGTGTCTTGTCAGAAGTGATGCATCCCTCAAACACCAACGGCAAGGATGAATAAACTTACGTCAAGAAGACAACAAAGGCAGATAATGTCTGTGAGAGTCCACTAATTTTTCTCACAAGAGCCCTCATTTCGGGCGAATCGAGGTCGATAGACGATGTCCACCTCCTAGTTTCAGAGTCCCAGGTTTCGTAATACCCCTCAATGTGCCGTTCTGCATGTGTCGCCGAGAGTGTAACGGTCAAGAGGGTCAAAAAGACCAGGCCAAGCCAGAGGATCAGGTCGACACCAACAATGGCGCCGGGGTGGATGCCCCTGTTGCCCTCACGCTTCATGATGCAGATGATTTCGGCAACGTCCCAAACCATGCAGACGACGGTCTGTGAGCTGTCAGTACGTGTCAATGTTGTCGACATGGGCATCAGATCCAGCTCACCGACGGTATGATGATGATGCCGTAAAAGCCATAAACGCCATCAGTTCTTGAATCAGCCATCAGGCCGGCCGAAAGACCTATGGCGACGATGCAGCAAACAATCGAAAATATCCTGCCAGCCAACTTGGTGATCCGATAAGATCTCGGCGACACATATTGTGGCGGCGCGTTCAGCGGAGCAGGCACGAAATGGCCTGGAGCAAAATGTGGTGTTGACTGTGCGGGGTCCGATGCTTGTGGCGGCACTGGTGCAGGTACTGTTGTAGATGCTGCTGCGGGTGCTGCTGTAGGTGTTGGCGTTGGTACTGACCCCGTCGCCGGGTCGGTCGTCGTCTCAGCCATTTCTGCCATTTCGATGATGGTGAGAATCGAGGAGCCGCGGCGTCGGGAGCTAGGGGTTCAAAAGGACCTGATGTTTAAATTGCACCTTTGCATTAAATCCTGTGGGCACTCTGCTAGCTGCTGCCTGGGCATAATTTACCAATCCTTTGGTTGGCGAATCATGAACTCGCTGGTGTTGCACGGAGCCTGTCAGAGACCCGCAAACACGGCCCCTGCAGGAACGAGCCACAATCCATGCCAAGGAATCAGGTCTCGTGTTGAAAGAAAATCAGGTTCCAGCCTGTGTCGAGTTCCAGGCTTCAAAGAACTGGTTCTCGTACTTTGGTATGCACTTGACCTTCTCAGGTGGTTCAAGTTGCCACTCGATAGTTTCGTCCCGGTGTCCAGGCGTGCTGGCCCAGCGGGAAACATAGCCTTTTGCCTCTTTGATCCGTTTGCCATCCTCGTTCGAGTACTCGAGGTTGACGGCAGGAACAACAGCAATCTTTCCGTAGCCGTGGAACCACATGTCTTTGCAGAGCAACTGTGGCTCACCCTGAAGACATTCGCCCTCCCTATGGGCTCGAAATGCAATGGTTCGATCCATGATGGGTGTCGCTGTAAACGCCGCGGCTCCGTTCCAGCAGGAAAACACCTGAAATGGTTGGTGCGAAAGCAAACGTTGCTGGGCGCTTGGATTGTTCCAAAAGAGATTCCAGGCCGAGTTCCAATTTCCATCTGGCGGAATCTCAAAGAAGGAGTCTCCGTTCATCCCTCGCGCTATCCAAACATCGTAAAATGTTGGGTCTGGGCCAACATAGGTCCAGTCCATAGCGCACATCATGTCGGCACCGAGTATGCGCTTCTGATGTAAGAGCTCAAGAATATCTTCCAAACAGATTGCCACATCGTTCAAAAAGACAATGGTTGTGTTCTTAGCGGAGAACTTGACGGCCTCGGTGTCGTCTACCAGCGGCTGAAGAGCCATATTCCTCAGTTGAGCAAGCTTTTGGATTCGGTCCCCCTTTTTTGGGTTGATGTTGCTCGTCTTGAAGTAATAGGTGGTTGTCAAAGCATCCAACTCGGGTCGTAAGGCAGCCAGGACCTCCCCGGTACCGTCGTCCGAATTCCCCTCGATGATGGACAAGGCGCAGGTTTGTGGACCTAGAAATCGAATTGCCTCGATGACGCTCCCCAAGAGTCGGGGAAGAAGCGATGCACATTGTCGAAGATCGAGTGCTATGAAGTATCGGATTGAGCCTGTCTCTGCGTTTTCCGGTGCGACGAGATAATCGTAGCGTGATGTGTCGGGTTGGGGGCAATGCAGTCGAGGTAAGGTTGTAGCTTCTGGGTTCATGATGGCGTCGACGTAGGCCGCTTTTGATTCTTGTGGTAGAATGTCAGAGGCTTGTGGTGTTGCAGTGGTTATTGTTGCCGCTGTTGGAACTGATGTGGCGGAGCTTGAGGCCGATGCTGGCTCCATTGGAAGCGTTGAAATCGTCTTTGAAGGGCGCCATAAGGACGGACGCGGTATGCTTGATATCTGCTCTCGGCCGAGCCAAAGAGTGAGGGCCAAAAGCAATAGCCCGCCTGCGGGCAAGATGAAGATGAGAGCTCGCCGCGTCATGTCCGAACTGTGGGTGGAATGTCGAAGCATTTTTTTGGGCAGAAGGGGAAGAGGTCGCAACTGACTGTTCAAAAGCAATGGGGAAAGGCGCCTTTGTGCATATGCCCCGCTTCTCGTTTGCACTGACTCCGAGCGAGATATAAGCAATGGCAAGATTTCCCCTGTGTTGAGGTGGATGTCACAGCTAAACGCCGGTACCATTCTGTCGGGATTTAGAACGTCCCCTGATTTGCTGAGACGTCAAGGGTTACACCCAACACATGACTCGACCACAGGCCTATCCTTGTGCCAGGAGGTCAAGATGCAAGTAGACGCTCGAGACCTTCGCCAACATCAGACAGATGTAGATGATCATCGTTGGTTGAACATCGCCGTTCGGGTACCTATACAAATCTTCACCAATCTTTCGTCGCCGCCTCTAATACCTACTTTGCCTATCCACCTACCCCTCCTTTTCTCATCATGTTTTCTTTGTCAAATCTACAGCCTCCTTTGCAATGGCCATCCCTCTTCTGTCCATACTTTGCTTTCACGCTTTCAACGGGTTAAGCCAAGCGTCGTTCTTCTCACACCACACAAATGCAACAACCCTCATCCAGCAGAAAAGGCAGGGAACCGTTCTGGTCACCAAATACTTCACCCTTTTCTCAACAAGCAACCCCTCGAGCATTCGGACAGCCAACATTGGTTTCGATTGCCGCGTCGATTTGATCCACGACCTCTGGGGTTTCTGTCCGACCTCTGTCATCTCAGCCACTGACTGCGGCCTGGCAGGCAGCTGTGTTGACAAGCATGGCTGTTCTGGAGGATGCGGGTTTACCAACGCTGCTCTGACAACATTTACTTGGTTTGTTCTGCCTGCACTGCTTTTGCCCTACACAGAGCTAACGATTTCGTTGATGTAGCTCTGGTGCCTTGGCGCCATTTTGCTCTACAGCGCTGCTTACTCTCCCCAACAACGTTGGTCCATTTACCTATCTTGCATGCGGGAAGGGTCCCAGTACCGACAACTATTTCGCGTTCACGAAAAGAGGTGAAACCACTACCATTTCGACTATGTCTATGACTAGACTGCTTCAAGATACGTCGACGTCGGCTAGCTCCGCTATCCTCCCTACGCTGGTTGACTTGTTGACTTCCGATCCGGGGTTTCCGACCTCTTCAAATGAAAGGACGAGCCAGTCTAACACTAAAAGTGACGGGAACACCCAGCCAAACAACACTGGTGCCATTGTAGGCGGCGTGATAGGCTCCTTCGCACTGCTATGTGCGTCAGGCATTGCCATAGTCTGACTACTGAGACGAAACCGCAACTAATCTGCTATTCCAAGTTCCAAGCCGCATACCATTTCTACCCCTGAACATGTCGATCAGAAATCAGCGGACCACAAAGTGGCGACATGGACACATTACAACAACGCTGGCTGGGGCCCTCAGGAGTTGCCGGCGCATCACCATGGCGCACAGAACACAGACCCCGTTGAGCTCCCTGCGGTGTACCAGCAGCACAGACCATAAAGCACCATGAAATACAATGTATAATGCCTTATCATAACAAACGAAAGAACTCTGATACCATCTCAAGTTGTTGGGTAGCGGCGTCAGCCTCCGATCAATGATTACGAAGGGTCTTGGAAGGCGCCTCCTTTATCCACACCGTTTCCTACATCACAAGACCAGCAACAACCCCCATCAAACCCACCAACAGCCCAGCTCTCACGCTGCCCCTACCCACCACTCCGCCCGCAGGCACGGGTACCTGATTAGATTGTGTAGGAGTCGGTAACAACCCACCAGTCCCCGGCCCAGTAGTAGGAGGAATCGTCACAGTGACAGTGCCGCCACCAGCAGCAGTAGTAGTAGCGTCATCCCTATCCGGAGTGGTCGTCGTGACCACCTCACTCTCCTCCACCTTGGTCGTGGGCACATAAACCGGAGAGGTATAGCTCTCCAGCCAATACTTTGTACAATTCCCATAACAAGTGTACCCATCCGCAAAGTAAGTCGCGGAATAACTCTCCTCCCCAGCCCAAACCTCCTTACCCCCCTCCCACACCTCCGTCCGCAACCCCACGTCCCGCTTCTTCTTCTCCCACCCCTGAGTATCGGTGTACTCGGTCAAGGTGACCGTCCTCCTCCCCCCCCTCATGGTCCCCCTGCACCGCGGCATGAGATACGCATCTGCCCTCCAGGTGATCCCCTCGTGCACAAACGTGCTGCTTCTACCCCCTTCGTCAAAGTACGTGAACTTGACGTCACCTTCAGGACAGCAGTGGACGATTTTCTCCACGACGTCGATCGCGCGGGTGCTTGTGCCGTCGACTGTCCTCCAAAACGGGTGCCAGGTTGTGGAGGTGGCGACGGTATAGCTGACTGGGCAGCCGACGTAGCTCACGCCGGTGGCGCCGCCGGGGCGGAAGGACCAGGCGGCGTAGCAGTCTGGGTTGTATTTGTCGTAGGGGTCTCCCAGCTGGACGGCGGTGCACTCGGGCACTTTTGGGGGACTGACTGTGAAGGTGGGTGAGGGGCGGGGGTCATACACCCAGCAGGTCTTTTCTACTGCGTAGAGGTCCTTGCCGATGCCGCATGATGCCGGGGGCGTGAACTGGGCGTAGGTTGTCGGGGTGGCCATTTTGAAGGGTGCCCGGTAGGCTGAGAGACAAGAGAGAAGGTGAGAGTGGAGAGAGGAAAAGATGGGGTAGGAATGGGAGTTATTTTGTCTTGTTTAAAAGCCAAGAAAGCTCGCATTGAACCCTTGCTGCTTACCATTCCTGAAGAGACGGGCAAGGGGGTGATGCCAAGGCCGGGGAACGGCGCTATCGAGTGAGGCGCGTTCGATGTTGGTGCGACACACTGCCTTGGCATGGTGGTTGTGATTGAATCTCTGAATGGCCTCATGGCTATGTGAGTGCTCGAATGAGATGTGTCGACCAAGCAAATCAAGAGGACTGATCACCTCGAATTCAACCTCGATGGTATCAATCAAAACATCGTGGGTCGCTGGGACATGTTTCTGTCGGCCAACGTATCACAGAAATACCTGAGCCAAGGCACAAAGTTGCACCACTAGCACCCAACACATCACCGACAGGATTGCAACCGCTTCACCCTGGATACCAGGTATCCTGCATGTCGTCTAGGCCCCAAACAGCACGGATTGATATCACTCCCGAAAGAAGCTGAGCTTGTAAATCGCCAGCAAATCACCTGAGCCTATCCATCATACCTTAGCTACTAAGGTACGCAGCCGCCCGGTCCCAGCAGTTCCAATCACAGGCCTCTCAACTCCTTCCACCTACTCATCTCTCCCTCGTCGTAATCCTTCTCTTGTTTTTCCTCTCTGAGCTTTCCAGAGTGAACGTGGCTATACTTACCTTATATCAGCTAGCTCTTTCCACTTGAGATGAAGACACGCAGAGGAATGAATGGGGAGTCTTGAATCCCGTAACATACATGCCGACGATGATGTGCATCCACCTCTTATCCGTGCCGGATTCGTACATCCGTTGCGTTTACATGTTTTCTTCCTCCAGGGCATCTATTCGACACCGCTGCCATTCGATCCTTCCTTCGAGGCAGGCTCTCTGATCGAGGTGGAACTCAATCGTGGCGTCACAGAAGCTGTTGAAATGGTTTGCTGCGCGCATACCTCCAGTGTTGACTGACATGCTCGGCGTAGTCCGGGCTTTCTGCAACATGAATGGCTGTGGGACAGCGGCAATGATTCACTGGCGCGCAAAGTGAGGGAAAAGGTGGTGAGAAAAGTGACGAATGGTGAGATTTTAACAGGGAAAAGAGAAGCTACAAAAAGTGTGTGAAATACAAGCCCCAATCCGGAGAGACCACAATAGTTGCTCTTTGGCTTTCCCTTTGGCTTGGATTAAGTTTAGAGTAGCCCGCCAGCCGCAACCATGGAAACCACACAGATGACGAAACCACGGCACCTGGAGGCGGTTCGAATACCTGCTCGGGCTAAGTTCAAGGCCCACATATGGCAACAGGTAGGTGCCGGAATAACAAAAAGGATAAAACTTGCTCGCAGCGCCATATCGCACAGGAAACTCAGACCTGTCTTTTTCTGTCTTCGGGGTTGTTACATCGCTGTCGGTTGTAAACCATGTTGGCCAAAACTGTTTTGGGCGGCAGGGAAAATCGAGTCCAGGTCATGAGAGCCTGGCAGCCCGTAGCTCTTGACTTAAGACGGGCCATGATGAATGCTTGACAGCCGAGGGTGCGCTCGATGAGGGCGGACAAGCGTCGATAACGGAGTTGGAGAAGCGTTGCGGGAAAAGATCATAACGGGCGAAAGTTTACCGCCACCTTCAACAAGACATCCATCAGACTTGAAATCAGAACCTAACCCTAACCTTATCAGGTGTCACATCAGACGTCATTCAATCAACACGTATGACTAACACACCAAGGTCTAAATTTGGTTTGGAACTGTGATGTTCTCGCGAATTGAACAAACTGAGCAATAATGTAAGACGTGCTCGGCTTCACCCAGCTCACAGCTTACCGCTACAAATTCGAAACCAGCAGCTCCGGCCAAACCTTTGTCAGGTCCGGCATAGGCTGACGCAGCAGCAGACGGCCCTGATCATCATGATAACTGTTGCGAAACCGAGAGATATGCTCAATCCCCTCGGGCAACCGGAACAACCAGAACCCGAACGTCGGCATCCACCCAGCAGCACTCGCACCCCCAGCTCTCTTCTGCTGCAAACTGAGATAGTTCTGCGCCGTCTCGACATCAAACACGTAGTTCTGCGGCTTTGGCACTGCCTCCCTCACAAAAGACTCCCACGTCAGAGCGCTGTCGACCGAGTATGTCAAGCCGCACGAATACCGAGTCCGGGGAGGCGGGTTCGACCCCAATGACGGCACCCCGAGCACATCGAGAAGGCGATTCCAGTCGTTGAGCGTGCTGTCGAGACCGAACCAGTAGAAGCTTGCGTTCTCTCTCAGAGCATCAAGGACACCAGGGCGCGGATCGTGGGCGATACGGTCAAAGCCAGGGGACGCTGACCAGATGGGCAGAGGGCTACCATGAAGCAATCCGAGCTGATCCTCGTCAGGCTGGCCGCCATCTCGGACGACAGGCGTGCGGAAAACGAAGAAAACCTCCCTCAGTTGGGCAAGTGTTTGTTTCAAGGCCTTCCTGACTTTTGGAACAAGCTTGGACGCCTCAAAAGAGGCGTCAAACCGCACTGCGCCGGCCCTCCAGTCCGCCTTTGCTGGGTCTCTGTCAAGTGCGAGGTTGAGCAAGCCGACATGTCGGCGGTCATGAGTTGTTTTGAGATGGTAGAGGAAATTCGACGGCGTCACAAGAGAAGCCGGGTTCTCCCCGTCGTTGCCTTTGGTGTGGAAAATGTGGAGGAAGTCGTGTTCAGGGTTGAAGTAAAGGACCCCACGGGGGTGGGCGACTGGTTGGGCTTTGATCTCCCAGGGTTTGATGAATCTGCAAGGAAGGTGTACGCGATAGAACAGCAGTGCTTCGTGCCTAGCTTCGCTGTTGACGCGCATCAGCTTGCTGATGGTTTTGACACCGCCAACTTCAGCGATGAACTCCTCGCCATTTGGCGTGTCGATGTTGCTCTCGATGGCGTAGCGGCTTTTGGCTTCGTGGAGTGGTGTGAGCACCACCTGGATGATTCGTTGGCGTTGGAGAGAGGTCCTCCAAATTTTGACCCGCAGTTCTGCAGGTAACAATGAGAACAATGCAAAGGCATCATTCATCGCCTTGCTGTCGACAGGGCTGGTGGTGTTGTGCTGGAAAATGGAGAGCTTTTGCAACGGATTTATGGATGCCATGTTGATGGCGGTATGGATGGGATGAGAAGGATGGGACAAACGGAGCAATGACGAAGTGGTGGGAGCGGCGGGCTCCTCTGATGTAGACGGCACCTTTGCTGTGGAAAAGCGCGGGATGGACGCGGGTAGGTGCTTCCACGTAGGGAGGCTACTGTTCATCAGCCCCCGTGATCGACCACATGCAGCATCAGTACGGCAGAGACAGAGCCGAGTATAGCTGAGCCATCCGCGACATCATGGAGGAGGTAGATGATGTGTATTTCCAAGGAAAAACAAGTCATGAAAATCCCGCAATATTTGACTTCCAAAATGCTGCTGATAGGGAGCCAGCCTTCTGCTAATGCCTACAGCAACCGCCGAGGATCATGAAATAAACCGGCCTAGGCGGTGGCTGCGCTAATTATGCTGTGCTGTGTCCGGAAGGCTGGCAATTGGTGTAGCAAAGCAGGCCAAGACATGTTTGGCTTCAAGACATCAGCGAAAAGCAGTTGATCGACTGGAAGAAAGGAATCTTTTTGTGGGGCTACGGAAGGTCTCGGAGGTTGTGGAATGCTTCGAATGCATCGTCCGCCTCCTAAATGTCGGAAAATTGCTAATTCGAGGATGCCAGAATCCTCCCGGATCGATGAATTTCTGACCAACCATGCTTCTTTTGGAAAACAGAGATAATCGCTGACGCAACCAGGTTCAGTTTCCTTGCAAGGGGTTTATTGTAAGAAGACTACGAGGTCTGTTGATAGAAACATAAGATATATAAAGAGCGTAAATGAAAGTAAGAAAAGTAAGAAAATCTAAGCCAAAGAACTTTGTTTCCATACGGTGCCCATCCTCTTCCACTGCAACCCCTCCCCCCGAAACATCAAACCATCAACAACAACCTACTTCCTCAAGACGAAGACTGATCGTGAATGTCAAGGATGAACACGGACTGGCGGATAAACCCCTCATCCCCGGTAGACTGCTGAAGGCGAAGCCGGGCGTCATTGAGCTTGATGCTGACGGTGCGGTCCTGGGTGGCGGTGAAGCTCTGGCTGTAGGTGAACCGGTCCACCTCGTTGAAGCCAACAGCGGTAGGTCCGACAAACTCGAGCGCGGGAGGGTCGGTCTCGCCAGTGGGACGTCCCACGGTGGTGGGGGAGATCACGTAGTTGCGCTGCACAAAGGCGGAAACACCCGCCTCTGGCAACGAGACATCGCCGATGAGCGTGGCGACAGCGTTGACGGTGCTACGGCCGACGGGGTGCGTTACGCGGAAGTCGAGAGAGCAGAAGGTCTCGCGGGGGATGGGGAGCTGGGCGAAGAAGCGGTCAAGTGTGACCTCCACGGACCTGTTGTCGGCACTGAAGACAGGGCGGATGGTGGCCGAGTTGCACCCATCGCCAGTGGCAATGATTTGGCGTGTGAACACGACACCTTGAGCCAGTGCGGTGGCGGGGAGAAGAAGAGTGGTGATGCCGAGGAACTTCATCTTGAAGACTTGAGTGAGTGGAACTAGTCTTGGGTTTTGAGTGTGAGTGTGAGTGTGAGTGAAACAATTCCTCCAGGGCCGAGGGTTGTGCTCCTACTTATGCTCGAGACCCGCGGGATTCCAAACAGAAAGATCACCACAATATCAGCGGCATTCGAAGCCTGCCCGCTTTACTCGTACGCTTCACATGATCTGTAACAAGCATCACAGTCCGAGTGTCATGCCGAACCTGACAAGTCCCAGCTTACATGAATCGTGATTGTCAGAAATGTGAAAGCCATAGAATATCGATGAGCAGCACTGCAAAATCTCGGTGAGCATGGCTGATGCTCGGCCCACGCTCCATCAGTCAAGCAATCCGGAGGTCCCGTCGTGAGAATGGCGTCATCCAAAATTTGGAAGGGTTCCTTTTGGCCGTTAGTATCCGGAATGACAGCTCATCTGATCACGAAAGTGTAGACTAGTCTCGTCAGCTTTGAGGATGGGATGAGAGCCAGACATCTGAACACTTCATCAACTGTCTGTCTCACACCGACAGACCGAAACCATCCGTGGACGAGATCTTAGAACAGTGGATATTGATGGTTCAACGAGTCCGAGCAGTAGGTCATCATCATGGGTGATGAATAGCTGCTCTAAGCAGGTAGGAGCTTGACGAAACTGTGGATAAACGTCCAGCGATTCCAAAAACTTCCAGCAAGAAATGAGAATACTGTCGAAAGAATAGCATCATATCCTAGGTACATTCCTTATTGCACCATCCACGATGATACAGGTAAGTAAATATCAACATCACCTAGTTGAGAATCTTCTAACCATTTCCCCGGGTATGTTGGCGGACATAACTGCCCGGTCTCTAGGGCTCTCTGGAATGACACTCTTCAGGTGCCACAAACCAAACTACGCCCTCATACTGAGCACACGAGATCAGGAAACAAGCTTTTCCAGGACAACGTTACGTCCCCAAATCACAGGAACCAACCAGTCAAGCCTTGAAACATCATCCACTTCCTCTATAACCAGACCGGCCTAAATCCACGTGTAACAGTGAGCTCAGCCTGAACTCTGGTTCATCACCCCAACACTTGGTGGCGCAGGCTGACGTCGCATACATCAGTAAACCAGTCACTTGAGCCTCAGACAACGATGTTGTGTTCCCAATTTTTGATTTGTCAAAACCTTCCAGAAGCAAAAGAGTCCGAGATGTCGGGTCCATGTGATGATGGGGGGAGAGAAAGCGTGGGGGTGAGTGAGTTGAGACCGCGCGAGGTATATATCCCACGCCCCGTCATCCCAGATCCGTGGTTCAGTGTCGAATCCCTGACCCAAGGTGGTATTTGCTGACACAATGAATGAGGCTTGAACGGCCAAGGTTTTGGAAGTTGTCGGCCGCTCGCAGTCCGCGGGGAGAAATCACGACAGAGGGATGACCAGGACAGAGAGGGATGATGGGAGTTTCAAGGATGTCAGGGAGCAGGATTTGGGTCTTGGATTCTCACCGAGACGGAGATGGAAGGAGGATAAACCTGCAGTCGAACCTCGCGTTCATGTACCAGGGGGCGGGGGGTATCTTCAATTGATGGAATATTATTAACAAACTAGCGACTACAAGTTAAGGCCATAAATCTATATAAGCCATTCAATCATTAACAAAAGCACACCATGAACAAAGGGAAGAATCCAAGGCATGATAATAACTTTTCCTCCAACCCAAACAAACATTACGTCCAACCCATATAGACAACATTTCTATTTCTTTTTTTTTTTTTTTTTTTTTTTCGCTTTTCCATCATTCTCAGGGCATATACACAACTTCAAAACCCAAAATCTTTACACCAACTCCTGCACCCTAGTCACCACCACCTTTTCCTCCCGCTGCTTACTGGGTGCCTTGCTCAATCTCTTCCCCCTATACGGCGTCCTCCCACTGGTAAACTCCTGCCACCTCGCACTCTTCTTCCTCTGCAACCCCCCCTGGTTATTCGCTTTCAAGCTATCCTTCTTCTCCCCCTTCTTCAACCACAACTCCCCCTTCCACCCAACTCTCCTGGCGTCAAACAGCGCCTTGTCCTTCCTCATCCCGGCCAAATGCCACTGAATCCAATACATCTGCTCATGCTCCCTAAGGTACCTCTTCCCATGAAACCCCCTAAGCACCATCTGCCTCCCGAGCAACCCCAGCTTCCTCCGGTCCTCGGCCTTATCATACATCCGCTTGGTAAGCCACTTGACATCTGTAGTCGTCAAGTTATCCGGCATGAGCAAATGAGGCGGCACCGAGCCCCGCTTGTCAACATCACCCGCGAACTTGGCCCAGGGACCAGACATGGCCAACATGGCAATCTGCGCCCTGGCCAAAGCAGTCGGATCATTAGGCGGGACAACCTCGCCGTACCTCACGGACGGGTCATCCGGGTTGGTGAGCACCAAAGCAGTCGCGCCGACAGCCGTCGCCACAATGGGGACACCCGCCAGGGCAGCCTCGGCGATGGCAAGCGGCAGCCCCTCCGAAAGCGACGAGTTCATAAACAGCCACGCGTCCTTCAGCGCCTGGTCCGGCTTGCCGAACCCCTTGAGGGTGACGTGGTTCGTCAGGCCGCACGACTCGATCAGCCGGCACATGTCAATGTCGTACCCCGGCTCCCTGTCTCTCGCCCCGTAGACCAAAAGCTTGTACTCGGTAAACCCGTACTTGTTGACGATGACGTCGGCGGCCAGGATGGCCGTCTTGATGTCCTTGATGAACTGGACGTTTGACAGCATCACCACGGTGGGGGTGTCGGTGCCGACCTGCTCGACCGGCTTGAAAGCGTCCATGTTGCTGACGCCGTTGACGATGGGGTCGATCTTGCGGGCAAACGTCTTTTTGTGCGAGAGCCGGTTGCCGTCGGTGCCGAGGTCTTGCTCCCAGATGGGGTTGAAGACGGGCGTGCACGGCAGGACGACGTCGGCGTGGAAGTAGGCCAGCTTCATGGCGAGGCCGATGCCGGACAGGAGCATGGACTGGACGGGAAGCGGGAGGGTGGACTGGGCGGGGGAGATGTTGAGGCAGCACTCTCTCCAGAGGATGGCGTGGTCCCAGATGCCAAAGGTGGCCCCCCGCTTGTACTTGAGCAGCATGCCGAACAGGCTGCTGATGCCGTGATGTGTCGACTGGAAGACCTTGGGGCAGTCCTCGGGGGTCTGGACCGAAAAGATGAAAAAGTACGAGCAGAAGATCTCGAGCGTCGCGCGAAAGTCGGTCATGGACGGCTTCTCAACTTCAAAGTAGGAGCTCGGATCAACAATGTTGTCGTCGTCGTACTCTGTCAACCAAGCCTCCACCCACGCAGACGCCACCTCCCTTGACTTCCACGCCTTGTTGTAGTCCTTGTGCTCAAAGAACTCAAAGATGCCCAGCATGGCGTTGCTGTAGTGGATCATATCCTGCTTGGGAATATGCCTCGACCTCGCCCCCTTGACAAAAAGTTTGATCAAAGGGACAAACGTGCCGGCTATGTCCCGATATGTATCCGTCACAGCAATCTTGGCGTCCACCTCCGACTCAAGCAGATTGTCAATAACCCCATGGTTCGGCGTCCTCCCGTCCAGCCCCCACAGCGGCAACATCTTCAAGCTCTGCACGCTCTTCTCCACCTGAAACCTCGGGATTCCATACTCATTCGCCGACTCGGCCAACACATGATTCCGAATCGTGCTGTGCCCATTCACCAAATCCCTCCTGCAATTGCTCACCCCCCCGGGGGAATCCGGCCAGCACCCTATGTCATTAAAAATAACCGATATCCTCTCGTGTGTGTCCCTAAAGCAATCGCCCGGCCTCATCGTGAGCTGGTTCGCATCCCTCCCCAACCCCATAGCATACAAATCCGAGTACTTGATCGGCAGCAGACAAACCTCCGAGACGTCCTTCTCAATCTCGATCGCGCTGACAATCTGCTCAATCGCCCCGTCCAGCGCAGCCTTTGCCTTGTCGAGCTGACCAGCGTTTCTCGCGCTCCAGTACTTCTTGAGCAGGGGCTCCTCCCGGAGGATGAGCTCGTCCATCCAGCAGGCCGCGATCGCGTCCAGAACCCCGCCGCCCTTGCGCCAGTGGTCCCAGAGCTCGGTTCTCAACCACCACGTCGGCACGGGCCGGTAGATGGTCTTTTGCCGTCTGTAAAGCCACGCGGCCGGGTTCAGGACCGAGATCCACGACATGCTGTGCCCGCAGAAGCGCGCCATCCGCCGGACGTGGTCGACCCGGTGGTGGATCAGCAGGTCGTCGTTCTCAAAGTAGTGGTCGTTGGGTCGTTGGAGGAAGAGCTCCTCGTGCTGGAAGACGACGGGGGGCTTGGCGACGGCTGCGGCTGCTGCTGCTGCTGCTGCTTTGGCGTTGTCCCCTTGTTCCGAGAGCAGCACCGTCATCATGACGGGGTCGCGACGGTGTTGGTAGTCGCTTGTGGTGACGTACTTCTTCCCAGCGATGGTCCTGACGACGCGGCAGACGCGGTCCGAAGGAACCCAGTTCAGCTTCTCCGAGGAGAGGTCTTCGCGGAGGGGCGTGCCCCAAAAGACGGCCATGCTGTCGGAGGACGAGTTGTCGTTGTTGTGGTGGTGGTGGTGGTTGGCGGTGGCCGGCTTGAATTCGGCTTTGAGGATTTCGTGGTTGCCTTTGGGGCTGGACTTGTAAAAGTACTGGAACGAGTACTCGATCCCGTCGTAGGCCATGGTGCCGTGGGTGACGCGTCCCTTCTTGTCGTAGAAGCACTGCTTGGTGTGCTTCTGGTCGGAAACGACCTTGCAGCTGGGGTACCGCGACTTGGTGCTGTCGCCATACGTGTAGGTGGTGACAGTGTCACCACTCTTGGAGATATCGCGCCGGGTGATGAGACGAGAGGCGTTGTCGTAGATGGCAGTGGCAAGCGGCTTGTGTTCCTCTCCCGGCTTGGTCTTGAGCGCGCCTTCAAACACCTCCAACGTCATCGAGTTCTCACCGGGTCGGGACGCAAAACCAGTCACGACCTTGCGGCGAAGCTCGGCGGTGATGCGGTCCTTGACCAGGGTTCTGGAAACACCCTTCTTGGCGAGGCGGGAGATGTTGACCAGGGCGGCATGGCGGTAGATGAGCAGCAGAGATGTGATGGCGTTCTTGACCCAGCGGCATCCTCTCCAGATGAGCGTGATAAGGTACATCAGAGGTGTGCGCATCCAGGGATAGTGCCGCAGGTTGTACCAGAGTTCTCGCTCAAGGTGGGAACCACCTCCGGAGATGATACCAACCCATTTTGCCAGCGTGACGGGGAGATTGATGATGCGGGCAAAGAAGGGAGTGGGCTGTCTGGTCTTGCCTGAGCCAGGGCCGGCGAGGATGTCATTGCCATAGTTGGGCGGAGTGCGAGTACCCAAGACCTCTTCAGTCTTGCTCAAGATGAGGTTGCAGAGCTCCACTTGGAAGTTGACGGAGGAGATGTCGAGACCCCTCTCATTGAGCCATTCCAAAAGACCGTTGGAAGGTGAGAGCTCCGCGCCCATCATGCGCTGGAACATGGAAGCACGAACAGCAGGTGGCAGGAGCTCCCACTCAGAGTCGATCTCGACGCCAAAGCAGAGGTGTTTCATCAGCATGCGCTGGGTCGTCTCCTTGACGATGAGGAGATTAGTGTAATCATCGCCAGCAAGCTGAAGCTCGATTCGCTTGGATAAGGACTCGGTGCCAAACAGGATATGCTCAGCCTGGATGGCCTGGTCGGCAGTCAAGCCAAGGGAGGCGCGAGCAATGTGATGCAGGGTAGCCTCGGCGATGATTTGAGCAGCCAACAACTCCCACGCCTCATTGCCCAAGTCCATCTCCCCAAGGCCAGCGACATCGATGTAGTGGATCTCACCAACCTGCTTGCCAATGGACACAGCATCTTCGAACCCGCCCTCAATAAACGCCGAGCGGGAGCACATGTTGACCTGGATCTGCTTGTCCTGCCACAGCTGCACCGTCGTCTCAAGCAGTTGCCTAGCCCAAGGAGCCTTGTCAAAGTTCGCCGAGGGCCGGTCAAGACTCGACCGCAAGAAGGCAAAGACTCTCTCGGGCAACCCAGCGGTAGCTTGCGTGAAGATGGGAGTACCAGGCAGGTCCCTCCAGTGGGTCTTCTCCGACGTGGCGGGGGGTGCGCCCAGGCGAGGCTGAACCAACGTGTCAGCCTCGTCAACTCGACCCTCGCCATCCTTGAACTTGGGTCTGCCAAAGTCATACACGGCCCAAATGGTCGTCGTCGCTGCCGCCGTAAGCGAGGCAACGTTGAGCGCGATGGCGTCGGTGAAGAACAAGCCGTTGCCATGAAAGACAGCGTGGAGCATGCACCCGGTGATGAAGCCAAAGATGGCAGAGACGAGAATAGCCGCCAAGTGAGACGAGGGATCCGTGGTGAAGCAGCGGTTGAACTATATATACACACCCCAGCCGGTTAAACGATGCACAAAAAGACGAGGTCTCGGGATGTTGTTGCACACTTGTCCCGCCTATGGGGAAACGTACCTGAAACAGAATCACGCCTGAATAGCCCAACAGGTAAATGTAGTACAGTTCGAGCATCTGCGCATCGTCGACGAGGGTCCAAACAAGCATCGTCCCGGTACCCATGATGAGCATCAGTCTCCGCACCAGCCGAAACAGCGCGGAGAAATAAAGCCCTCTCCGCTTTCTGTGATCTCATGGTCAGTTTCCCACTCTTTCTCACTCCCGGAGCACGGCAGATAAGGTACTCACCTCTCCCACTCCCCACTCACGCCCTCCGCCTCCCCCAAGCTCCCCAGCCTTTCGTCGCTCAAATCATACTTTGCCTTCCAGTACTCCCTCAACATGCTATCCAGCATCATCACGCTCGCGCAAAAGTACAGGATCGCGAAGCAAATCGCGTACCTCGACGTAAACGTGGTAAAGTAGTCAATCGGCGCCGAGTTGGCCGCCATCGCGATGCTCACCCACCGATCCATCAGACAAATCAGAAACAAGCCCACATTATGCCCGATATCCAGCTTGCCGTACCGAAACAGCATGAAGATGCTGTGCTCCTTCAACCCCTGCGCCATCTGCTGCTGGCGCTTCAGAGCCTGGGAAAGCTGCGAGAACCAGGCGACAGAAAACATCTCGGCCGGTTGATTGTCCTCGGTGGCGTCCTTCTTCATGAGCCAGAGGATGTAGGGCAGGCCTTTGACTACCCTTCTGATCAGAGGGTCAGGCGTGATAACCGTGTTCTTGAGGTGGCCAAAGTTGGTGCTGCCTTGGGTGATTATCTCGCGAAAGGCCTGCAGGGCGAGCTTCTTGAAGTCGTCTGGGTTTTCTGAGAGGGAGTCAGACACCGACGAGGTGCTGCTGCTGCTCTGATTGCCGGATGATTGTTGCTTCTCCAGCCGGGTCGTGTACCAAGTCAGAATGTCCTTCTCGGTAAACTTGGGCACGTTGTCGAGCCAGTTGATCCACTCGTGGCAGAGGCTGCGGTATTGGATCAGGAGGATGATCAAGAAGCCGAAGCCGACCGAGAGGTAGATTTCGAGGTCGTGGCCGTTGAGGTAGGTCGACACGATGGGGGAGATGAAGAGGAGGGGGAGGGTGCGCCAGAGGACGGTGCGGCCGGACGTGAGGGGGGTGCCGTGCTGGTGCATGGTGGCCATGATTCCCAGCACGTTCAGATACGTCGAGATCAGCACAAGGTACGCAAAATACGTAAATGCCGGCGCGACCCCGACCTTGACAATGTGAATCACCGTCCCGACAACACCCACCAGCAAGGTCAACGCAAACCCGCCAGCAAGACGCTGAACGTGGAAGAAGACCATGTTGTTGTAGGCATACTACACCTCATATGTCAGCCACTCAATCATCACAAGCAGCAACAAAAAAAAAACTCACATTGTAGAGGTAGTAATTTCCCACACTCCCCACCCAACCCGTCACCCCCGCCGAAAGCAACAAGCTGATCAACAAGGCATAACACGCCGCCGACAAATACTTCTCCCCCATGTACGCCGTCATGAACAACCCCCTCCCCAAAAACGTCAGCAGCACAATGTCCAACATGGCCGGCAGGCAAAAAATCGACAAGGCCCCAAACTCGGACGTCGCCCTCCTCATCCCCTGCACGGCCTTGAACACACTAAACCCCTGCCTCGCCGGCCCCTCAGGGTCAATCTTCCTGATCCCGGTGGACGGCTCCGGCTTGGCATACACCGTCATCAACCCCTTCTGCTCCTTGGTCAACGGCGGCGGCGGGTCAGCCGCGAGGAACTCCCGGTGACGGGCGTAGATGATCCGACCCAAAGCACGCGGCGGCATGCCAAAGTAGAGCTCACACTGCGACCCGAGGACCCAGAGCTCGGAGAAGACGGCGGCCTGGTCGGGCTGGGAAAAGACGGGGCAGTGGTCCGTCGCTTCAATGTAGACGTCTTCCAGCGCCGACTTTCGCAGCGCGCAGAGAAAGAGGAGGATGACAAACTCGGCGTTGGGGTCGACGTGCTTGCTGTCGTGGAGGCAGTCCAGGGGGTCGTAGGCGAGGGTGAGGGCCGAGTTGATCGTGTTGAGGGGTTCAATGTCGCCGACGAAGAGGCAGTGGTCGACCAAGTTCTCCATCAGCTCGTGCAATTTGAGGAGGTTGCCAAGGGAGGGAAGTCTTTTCGCGCCCAAGCGGGCAAAGTGGGAGAGGCGGTTTCGCAGGAGCTGCTCCATGGTGATGGTCCCCTCTTGATACTTGCGGGAGTGGGCGTCGTTCCACGAGGCGACGGAGGTCTCGTCGAGGAGGAGAACCCGGCAGTCGTCCTGGATGGGCCGCTTGAAGGCGTGCTCGACTTTGCTGGTTTGGAGTCGCTGCAGCAGGCTGAGGGCTTCGGCTGGGGTCGAGCCCTGGATGGCTGTCCTGATGCTCAGGGGTGCCTCTGCCGTCGAGGTGGGATCCAACGCCTTCTCCAACCTCAGCTCCTCTTCGAACCGCTCGATACGGGTCAACCCGTGGTGGGCAAACCAGGTGTGAAGGATGGTGCTGACATCCCAGGGACACCTCCGCGAGATGTACAACCTCACCCCCACCTTCTCCTCCCCCCAAAACCAAAAACTCGCTGCTCAGCCCCCAAAACTCGGCCGCATTGTCCGGGATACTAAACCCCGTCGCGAGCCCCTTGTAAACAACAACCTTTTGCTGCTTCAACCCCTCATAAAGCGCATTGACCAAGTACGGCTCGGCAGAACTCTCCTGAAAAGCCCTGAGCTGCTCAACAATCTTGTTGATAACCACCTCATCCACCACCTCCAACATCTCCAACTCCCTCAGGTGCTCCTGCGTAGCCAGCACCGCCTCGTAATGCTCAGCAGTAGCATCAACATGAAGCGGCACACACCCCAAACACGATACCTCCTCCCCCGCCCCCGTCCCGTCCCAAAACCCCACCAACGAACCCGGCATCTCATATTCGCGCCCAGCACCACCCCTCCCAGCCGTAGAGGAAAGCAGCGACAACCGATGCCTGTCCACCTCCCCCACCTTGTCGTCATCCCCCTCCCCAACCTCCACCCCCTCCAACAACACCTCTATCTCCGGCAAAAAATCTTTCATCTCCTCCAAATCTAACCCCGCCACCTCTTCTGCCCCTTCTCCAAAATAAACCCCCTTCCCCTGCCCCATCCACACCTTTTGCAAGTCCGTCGTCTCCGGCTTCCTCAAAACCTCAAACCCGCTCACACTCCTCCCCATTTCTCCCCCGTTGGGGCCATGGGCCAACACCCCCTCAAAATGCCTGGCCAGTTTCTCCCCCCTCACCACCACCGCCGGGCTGGGCCTGACATCCCAACGATCCCAAAACCCGACGAAAAACCAGGGCCGGTCGGACCTCTCCCCAAGAACGCGGGACATGAGGCTGCGGAGAGGGTAGCTCCGGAAAAAGTCACGTCTTGTTCCGTTGGGGAGGATACACGCGTTTTGGATGATCAGACCGGCCACGAGTGACAGGTCGACGTGGGAGAGGGGTTGGGAGTCTGCCAAGTCGTGGGGGAGGGTGATGAGGGTGGGGATGTCGATTTCTTGGAGGCGGGTCAGGAGGTCGTGGAGGATGACTACGTCTTGGTTGTTGTCGGAGGTGGTGGTGGAAGGGGAGGAGAGGGAGATGACGACTCCGGAGGCGGAAAAGTCATCTTTGATCAGCTTGGTCAGGTACCGGACCCAGTTGGGGAGGGTAGCTCTTGTGATGTGCTGCAGGGCGACAGAGCCGAGAATCACAGGTTTATCCTGCGAGTTGCCAAGTCCTATCCTGGGGGGGTTTGTCCTGATGGGAGAGGATGTCGAACCCAGTGATCTCAGGGGGACAATGTAAGCGTGATGAGAGGGGTGCTCATTCTCACTCCCCAAACCAGCACCACCATCCGCCAAGATGGCAGCAGTGTCCTCACCCTCGCCCTCGCCGAGAAAGTGAAGATGCTGAACCGACGACAGCAGCTTCACTTCCGTAGTGCTCGTCGACGGGAGGGACGTCAACGACCTCGACTTGTTCTTGGTTTTACTTCCCGGTATTGATGGGGGTATGTTCCTATTAGGGCATGTTAGCTTGATATCAAAACCAAGGTGGCGATGGAGGCAGACATACCTCTCTGTCCCGCTCCGTCGACGACTCCAACTCCTCCCCAACACCACCAACTGCTTGATCACAAAGTACAGCACCGGCAGCCCCAGGCACACGGCCCCATACACCAGCGTGAACACCTGCAGCGGCGTCTTGAGCCGGTCCTCGGACGGTATCACCTTGTTGCAGTAGACCTGGCGTTGGTCGGTGAGGTTCCCGTCCGGGTTGCATTCCTTGACCACCGGGTCACCCGACGTCGGTAACTGAAAGAATGAGGCCATGATGGCGATATGGCGGGAGGGTGTGACAAGCAGAAAGAGAAAGTAACAAGAAAAAAACTAGCACTAGTGACGATGCGGGTGCGTACTTGGAGATGGGTAGGTATCCCGCACACGCACACACACACACACGCACACGCACACACACACACACCGACGACGCTAACAGATGATTAGGGATTACTAAGTCATGAATAAATAGTTAGACTAGGTAAAATGACACACACGATGATAGGGAACGGTGGGATGCTGAAAGCAAGGCAAGGCAAGATAGTCTCGGTGCTGGTTGCTGGTGCTGGTGCGGTGCTCTCACACCTGCATGACAGAGGGTAGGATGGATCATGTGTACACACCGGTATTATTTCCTCCTATTCCACATTCCCCCCCAAGAGAACAATAACCGCCCTTTCCGACGGGATATCCAGAACAATCGACGACGAGATTGTTGCCGAACCTGACCCCTGTGTGCGTGTGTTTCTCGTACTATGTGTTGATTGTCGACGACGCCAAGGTATAAATTTACCTCAACCTCATCAAACCCACCACACACTTTGTTGCCTATCACTGGAGACGACGCAGGCGACGATGTTCAAGAAAACGAAAGTAGAACTTTCCCCAAGGCCAGAAACAAGGTGGCCCACGAGAATGAAGACGACGACGATCCTGCAGAAACGAAAGACAAGATGACGGTGAAGAGATAAGATGGGGTTGACCGACAATGGGGGGAGGGGCCAAGGGGTCTAGACAAGCCACGAGAGGAGATAAAAAATGGATATTAAGGGAAGGGGATGTGGTGATCAGTGTGAGCAGATCCCCATTTGTTTGTTTGACGAATGACAACGAAACCCACCCACGGCAAATTCTTGGCCCTCTTTCTGCTTGGTTACTTGGCTCCAAGATGAGCTTGATGAGCTTGTTCGTCTCGCCTCGCATGGACCCGGGATGGGTATCCATCCAGCCACAACATCCGAGGGAGACCCAAGCCTTCTTTTTTCCCCCAGCCGAAAGAGTCAAAGGAAGAGAAAAAAAAGCCTCCTGGCTGAACTAGGGCTGCCGGACACCCCGGCCGTTCATTGTGGTCACACACCACGGTGGCGGCCACCGAATGGCCAGGCGCCAAAGACTCGTCAGAAAGAAGAAGCAGTCCGTTATCCATCCCGGACATGTTGTTGTTCTCTTGGACGACTTCCGGTTTCGAAAAGAGGCTGAGACACAAAATGTGATGTAACATCTGCTTGGTTAAGGCAAAGCTTGCGGGATGCGGGTGTGGCGCCCTCACTACTGAAAGACAGCAGCTGTGCCAAAGAGAAAGCTGTCTCAGCAAGGTTCTTGGTTTTCTTGGTGCCCAAATCCGATATCCCACAGTTTTGCGGCAAATGCAAACCTCGAGTTCGGCGTCCGAGTCCAGGTCCCAAGGAGGGAAAGGGAGAAAAAAAGCGAGGAGGGGGGGGCTTGGTTGTGTCCGTCCTCGCTCGGGGACCACCACAGCACACAAACCACACAACCACCCACCTACCTACACTACCTACCTACCTTACCCTACCCCACCGAACATACATATCTCTCTTGCCCCTTGCAATGTAACAGCGGGTCTGTTCGCCAGTCAACTTCAGGGAGAGTCGACTCAGACTGAGTCGCATCCCAAAATAACGCAGAGAGTGGTACGGGTACGGAGCTAGATCTGCAACCCTTTTAGCGCATGTCCACG
Source organism: Podospora pseudoanserina (assembly GCF_035222485.1). NCBI lineage: Eukaryota > Fungi > Ascomycota > Sordariomycetes > Sordariales > Podosporaceae > Podospora > Podospora pseudoanserina. Next base: position 752,471 of record NC_085923.1, read on the forward strand.
TGGATACACGGTGAGGGTTTGAAGTTGCACAGTTTGACTTGGTACAACGTCAGAGAAAATAAAAAATAAAAATACGGGCTCCGAATGAAATTGTCTGGTGTGCCTTTTTTGCTCTCCCTCCTTCTTTGTGTGTCTTGTGTGAGCTGGCCGAGGCCAAGCTCCGCTGTGCCCACGTTTGCCGTTCGCTAATGTATGGTGTTGGTTTTGTCGATGGGACGCAAATACAACGGATGTTCCCAAAGGGGAACAAAGGGAACAAGGGGATAATAGGCAAATAACATAATATGCATCTGTCGAGGTTTCGCCCCCACGGCCCTATTGTTTTGTCCAGTCCAGGTGTGGACAGTTCTTTGTGAACGTGGTGTCGGTGAGCTTCGTTTCTGGTAGGGCCAAGATCCAACGTGGACAACCAACGCTCGCTGTCAGCTAGTTCAGCCTGCCTTGCTTGGGCATATGCTAGCTTTCCCGCTAGGTAAGCACTGGTAAGCTAGCTGCTGCGCACTAACAACACTTCCAGGTTCCCCATAATCCTTTAGGCCCGAATTGTCATAGCAAAAACGGCCGGCAGTGTACGACAAATGGCGCCGACGTTGGCATCGGAGCGGCTGATGGCTTTTTTAGAAAAGAAAGCAAATACGATGAGAATGGGTGAGATGGGAGATTGCGCGCGCTCGGTTGTCGGTTAACGGTACGGCTCCCTGCGTGGAACGTCTGTGAGTCTCCCGTCCATGAGAGAAGAGTCGATGGGAGCTGGAGCTGTGTGTGTGTGACAGTATCGGGGGGGAGGCGCTTGGGCGCTTACCGGGGCTTTGTGCTCCCACAATAAGAATATTCCGGAACCTGGGCAAGGATCGGCACCTCAGTTGCCGGCCTGTCATCAAAAGCTGATCGGGGAGCAAGGGGTCAAGCTGATAGGCCGCTCTCCGCCATATACGCGCTAACGCACGGCGAGATCGAAGCCCCACGGAGATCACTTCTTGTGGTGTGGTTGCCAAGCCCAAGGTTGCTCTGATTGTTGACTTGGTGACTTGTTGGCGTTCCTGTCTTCCGTTTTCGAGTGACATTGCAGCTCCAGACGAGACGAGATGCAGCTTCTTTCCTGTACAGTACTCGCCGTATGTAACCCCGCCCGGCCAACGTCGAGCCTTGTCTGTGACTGTCAACCACTTGTTTCTCCACGCGGCCGTCGACTTCGTTCGTTGGAAGGAAAAGAAAAAGAAGAAAGAAATTTTCTCGTGTTGGCTTTTGGGCGTCCTGCAAGATTTTCCCCAGGTCGGGACAAATTCCGAAATGCTCGAATCGAATTGGGCGAGGCGAATCGCCTTATTCTTTGCCAAGCTCCCTCGAGGTCAAAGAAAAACAGGTACGGATACGATACAAAGGTACATCCAACCATCCAACCTCACAGTCCAGTCTGGACAATTATGCAATGCAAGGACCGTCCATCACATCCCCAATATTTCCCCAACCTCAACTCACAAAGTCTCGCCCTGATGACCAGACCTCGACTGAGTCCTCGCCCATCGGTAAACCATCTGGTCTGGTTTTGGGCGTGGGTTGGATGGCGTTTTGGCGCCATGTCAGGTTGTCATGTCTGTGAGGGAACGCTGTGCTGGTACCACAGAGCTTGTCAGATCAAGTCTTGTCCGAGCACCTTACCGGAATCATCCCAGTACCACTTCCAATGACGTGACTGCCGTCAGCCGCAACGCTCAAGTGGGACAAGCCTGAGAGGGAGAGAGAAAAAAAAAGAAAAAAAAGAGAAGCAATACGGAGTATTCGCCAAGGATTCCGTCGTGCCCAACAGGGCAGGCGGGCGAGAATATCACCATCTACTGTGTGTACAGTTTTGTTTTCGGTGAACTGTGTCCAAGGCCGTCAGCGCCAACTCGCTTAGCTTGAGAAAAGTCGTAAGAGTTTTCCTTTAAACGGATGTCACGGTTAGGTCAGCCAAGAAGCTACACACCCGGCACGGAAGGCTCTGCCTAAGAAGAGCCTCTCTTCCACCTTCTGTTCCTGAATCCCGTCCTTTGATGCATTGTTTATTCTTTTCCACAGCGGGGCCCCGGCTTCTTCCATAGCAGTCAATAGCCTAAATGGCTCACAAAGGGCACAATCGCAGAGGGCAAAGCCACGCCGCACAGCACAGGCAGGATGTGAGCTGTGCTGAAAGAAGCTTGCTGTTCCTGATGGTGTGCCTGTGTATCTCGAGTTCGAGTCCAGTCCAGTCCAGTCCAGTCCCATCCCGCACCGCATGGCAATCAGGGCATATTTGTCGGGTGCTCCCGGCCCTTGTGGAGCTGAGGAGCAAAAGACGTCAGCCCGAATTGGAAAGAATTCCGGCCGTGGAGTTGCTTTCGTGAATAGGCTGAGTAGTTGATGTGATTGTCTCTTTCTGCGGAGCCCTGTGTTTTGTGTTCCGTCGTGTTGTGGCCAGTGAAACGAAACTGAGTGGGATGAAGTCGAGACCCCAAGGCGGTAAGCCCGACCCGGGCCTCAGGAACCTTCCACCCCCCTCCTGGGTCCCCCCTGGACAGTTCTGGACAGTCTGGCAGAAGGTCTTGCCCATCCGGTTGCGGCCAATGCTTCGATTTGAACCATTGCCGCAGTGGTCGTGCATGGTGCCGTGGAAGTAGGGCTCCCGGAGTACCGGGACACATGGAGCAAAGCGAGGACTCCACTGCCCAGAATAGTACCTTGTTGCTGGCTGGCAGAGTCAGGCTGATAAAGCCGGCCTAATTTTTCCCTTTGCCGTGATTCATATGTCTCATCAGTGAGCTTTCTTCCGCAGTCACGGCAGCCCCGGTACCGTGTTTTTAAATACCAAGCCTGACATCCCTATTCTGTCCTTGCATGTTTCGTTAGCCCTATCAAGCCTCCCATATATACCATACACCCACACACACACACACACACACACACACACACAACTAGAAGCAGCAAGCATGTGGCCCGGGGATTCCATCGACAACCTACCTGTTCAACCTCCCAGCGGACTTGACGACATGGACAACGACCACTACGCAGACTCGGTGAGCTCTTCCTCGCCGTCGGATTCACCCGCCGCGAGCTCGCCGCTCACTAGTCCCGACTTATCTGAGGATGGCTTCGACATTGATCGTTCCCCATCACCACTTGGTGGTCGTGAACAAGAAGCTGGCAGCCCCAAGTTCACCCTCGTCATCGGGGGTCTTGGGTATATCGGATCACACACCGTGTTGGAGCTTCTAAGAGAGGGGCACAATGGTATTGTTCTCTCCCCCCACCTTTTTTGCCGTCTCATGCTAACCGTGCCGTCTTGCAGTCATCATTGTCGACAACCTCAGCAACAGCTACCAGACCATCCTGGACAGCATCAAGACCTTGACGGCCAAGCACTGCAAGGCCAATGGCAGGAGGATGCCCTTGATCCACTTCCACCGTCTCGACTATCGCAGCCGATCGATGCGGTTCCTCATCGAGAGCTACACGGACCTTGTCATGTCGATCGACGGCAGCGGCAGGCAGCGCATGACGTACCAGTCCCGCATCGAGGGGGTGATCCACTTTGCGGCTTACAAGTCGGTCGAGGAGTCGATACGGCGGCCGTTGCAGTACTACCAGAACAACGTCTGCGGGCTCGTATCGCTGCTCCAGCAGCTCGACAAGTACAACATCCACAATTTTATCTTTAGCAGCTCGGCGACCGTGTACGGGTCCAAGGCCAACACGGGCGAGCCGCTGCGGGAGTCGGACCTGATCCACCACGCCGAAGAGCGGGTCGACGAGTCGACGGGCGAGCGCATCGTGACGCAGCCGTCGGCGGTGGGCCTGTCGTGCCCCTACGCGCGGACAAAGTACTTCAGCGAAGCTATTCTTGCAGATGTGGCGGCCGCGAACCCGGCCTGGCGCATCGTGGCACTGCGCTACTTCAACCCCGTTGGCTGCGACCCGTCGGGACTGCTGGGGGAGAACCCGCGGGGGGAGGCGACCAACCTGTACCCCGTGCTGACACAGGTGCTGACGGGGCAGAGGGAAAGGCTAAACGTATTCGGCACAGACTGGGCGACACGGGACGGCACGGCGGTTCGAGACTACATTCACGTCCTGGACGTGGCGCGGGGCCACATCTCGGCGCTCGGGTGGAACGGCGATCGCGGGGGGACAGGGTTCCGCGCCTTCAATCTCGGGAGCGGCACAGGCACCACTGTGCTCGAAGCAGTCCGGAGCCTCGAGGCCGCATCGAAAAGGACTGTCTCACTGGACTGGGCCGGACGAAGACCAGGAGACGTTGGCGTCTGCGTGGCGTCTACCGAGCGAGCCAGCAAGGAGCTGGGGTGGTCACCGCGGGAGAGCGTCGCCCAGTGCGCATCAGATCTGTGGAACTTTGTCGAGAGGACCTTGGGGCTGCAGCAGCAGCAGCAGCAGCAGCAGCAGTCAGTCAAGGTGTGATGATGTCCATCCCGTCCTGTCAGGCCAAAGCAAGCCAAGCCAAAGCCAAGCCAAGCGACTGATTCCCTTCGAGGATGTGGTTTCGTTTCGGGATCGGGTGGATGTCGGTATTTTTTTCTTTCTTCGATGGGGTAATAATGCTAATGGGTAAAATTGGCGATTGATTGATTGATTGATTGATTTGATTGATCTGTTTGATGGAGGGTTGGTCAAGGTGGTCGTTTGACGTTGCGGTGTTTTGGAGTCGCGGACAAGGGTCGACAGCTGAGTGAGTGGGACGCGGCACACACATCTCTGCCCTCTGCCACCTGGCAGACCCAGGGCAACCTCAACTGACACACCTCACCTCACACACACCTGAAAAGGGCACAAACACACACACACACACACACACACTTTCTGTTTCAGTTCATTTTCTGTCTAAGCAGGGAAAGGGATTTGCATTGGGATTTCCTAGGTTTCCTAAAAACGGCTGCGACTGTCTTTTGTTTTCTTTTGTCATTTTTACAGTACATTAGGCTATGGAATAAGGATACACATTATACCTACTTAGCAAAGCAATAAAGGAAACTGAAATAAACAATGCAATTGTTCAACTCCCGTGCTCCCGTCCCATGTCTTTTCTACACCATATACGACACCTTGGCGTTGTCTTGGACTCTCTTGCGTGTGGATCTCGCCCAGGGCTTGTCCCTTCTTGTCATTTTCTTGTCAAGAGCTTGTATTTCTTGAAGAAATGTGCCCGGTAGTGTTGGGGAAGCTTATATTGAACCTTCCTGGTTGCGCGTCCCCCAAGAAATAGAGATTAATTGCTGTCAATTGCTACATGCGAACACGGCTGGCCTCGGCACAAACGGCACCGGGGAACACACTCTCCAACTTTTTTAACCAATTACATTTCTTCTGTTGAAATATTTTCCCCCTTCAACTTCCTCCCTCGACCCCTGCAGCCCTAGGCCGCTAGCTTCACATGCCAAGCGATCCTCCTGCATTCAACACTTCTGTTCAAGGCCATGATCGTCAGCAACTGTTCGATTTCTGCGCAGAATACTTTGGATAGATTGAGCGAACGAGACCCTGACGGAGGCACGCGACCGGCCACGTCAACACAACGAAGAAAGAAAGAAAGAAAGAAAAAAAAAAACTTACCTTAGCCGAGGGCTTTGGGCATCCTCTCTGCGATTTCAAGTAGCATCCCTCGAGGTGGGCTGCCTTGCACTCGCACAGCTACGGTAATATCAACATCGAGATAAGTCAGCATGGATACCATACTACGACTCTGACGCTGCCGGCAGAACAGTGTAGATGTAAGAGAGCAAACTCACCGACTTGCCCTGCAGAAACGTCGGACACCGGTCGGGCTCGCAAACACAAGCCAGACGAAAGTCATGCTTGGGGTGTTCGTGCTTGTTGTGCTTGCCTTTGCCCTTGGCAGCTCGCATCTCCAGCATGTTCACGTCGGCCGGTGAGCTCGAGTGAGCCAGCACCGTCGACGAGAAGGCAGCAGCAACTGCAACAGCAACCAATGAGAGCTTCATGCTGGGCAAGCGAGCGAATCAGGCCGAGGTAGCAGCAGCACTTGGGGCGATGAGATGAGATGGTGGTGTGGTTTTGGACGCGCAAATTCTGCTGCTCAAGAAATCTTGGCTATGAGGGGATCAATATATCCAAGCACATCAGAGTAAGCTCCCAAGTTCTAGCCCCGCCTTCGCCCTCAGCTCTGCTTTTTGACGTGGCGACTAGTTAACGCCGTGGACGGTGGTGGCTGCTCCCGCCCTACAACACCACCTTTTTTTTTTTTTTTTTTTTTTTTTTACTTTTCTGAGTTCTGACGCGAGCTTCTGCGCCAGAGGCGGCTGACGGAACAGTCCAGGCACGACGCCAGGCACAAGGCACAGAGGACATGTTCCCACTCTTCCGCTGCCGCGCTGCCCCTCCCATTTCTACTGGACTGAGACCGATTGACACATCACTGACGAGAACTTTTGAGTGTTTATGGCTGAGGTAAGACAAAGCTCAGGCTGGGAGCCCAAAGTTTCCGAGAATCAACCCATCACCCTGTGTAATCGAACGTCGGGCGTAGTACAGCGGAACTCCGTTTTCGATGGTACGTCAAAATGGAATCACGCCAACGTTTTCTTCTTGCGGCACATCCCACCCCCCCCCTCCTCCTTCCTGGTGTAAGGTAGCCCACCGCATCCACCCACCGACCCGAATATCCAACCCCCCCTGAAGCTCCCCCTGCCCCCTGCCCCCTGTCCCCTGTCCCCTGTCCTGTCGCTTCCTCTCTCCCTGGTCCTCGGACCCTCCAACCACAGAAAGTAAAATCGTGGATGAACCGCGCGGCACCCCTCTCTTGCAATTAAAGGGGTGTGAATGAGCCAGGGGGTACAGAAGTGACTCGTCACATTTCCCTTGCATTTATCCAGGAACAGAGATTGTGGAGAAAAACAATGAGGCGAACATGGGGGGCGCATTCGGCCGTGGGAACGGGAACTACGGCGATCTGATGGCCATCCAACCTCACCACCTCACCTCCACTCGCCGGCCTCCACCTCCGCACACCTTACCCCAAAATAAACCTCATGATCGACATGTCTCCAAATTCACCAACTCACATGGCGCTATTGAAGCTCCAGCACTTCAGCCTTCCAGGTTTAAAGCAGGTTTGCCCCCAGCTCATGCATTGCACCTCGTAAACCAAAAAGCCACTCGAATGCTTGTTCGCCCATCATAATCACCACTTCACCGAGTTTCCCGAAACCACCTCATGAGAACCTCGGCATCTCGACAGCCGGGCAGGCCAGGACCCGATGCCAATCGGTGGTGGTGACGTCTGCCCTATGGAGCAACTGTTGACCACGTCAACAAAAAATTGGTCATCACACAAAGATCTTTCCACTTGTAGCAGAATCCTTCGGGGAGAGTTCCCCACCTCTCACATCTCACTTTTTGTTTTCTTCAGTTGTCGTGATTCACGGAAACAGTTTTTCCTCGCTCTCAGGTCAGACCATTCACCTCGTCCAGTCATCATCAACGTCGAAAAGGGGCCCGTGATTACACAACCTCGAGGCCGGTAACAACAGCGTAACAACAGGATTGGCTGAAAAAGGGCCGGTAACGAACAACGCATACACACACACACACACACAGCAGATGTGAAATACGAAGAGTAGATTGCATCCCACACCCCAGCCAGCCCTCTTGCAGAATGCATGCATACTTTATTGTACAGACCTGAGAGCTACATGTTGTACGTAGGTACCTGTAGATGCAAGCTGCGAAAGATGTGATGAGGAAAGCAGGCAACTCAGCTCCCAAAATTATCCGGTCACCAGACACAAAAGACATGTACGGAGAAGATCAATGGAGGCTTGGTTGCCGAAGTGCTCTCAGCTGCTTTACCTGGTACCGGGAGAGAAAGGTGACAACACATTCCCTGGGACCGAACTATTTACCCATCACACGCATGAGCCATGGCACCACCATCTTGAAGATGACCTCATTGCGTTCGAGCCTTATGTTTGCGTGTGCCAAGATGACGGCGGTGAACTTGGTGGTCGTCAATCCTCTGGAGTGTTGCAAAACAGAACACTTTCTACCTACCTAGCTACCTACTAGCAAGATACACAACCAATAGTAACCAAAAACACAAACACAGACACCACAATCCCGTCCCGAGAAACAGGTTCTTGTCCACTTCCATCCCCGCCGCATCGAGTTTGTGCGCGGGGCGCGTGTGCTGTGTGTGTGTTTTCGTCCTTGTTCAACCACACCACCAGACTAACACCGTAAAGGGAACACGCAATTCGAAACCATGTGGTGGAATACAAACTTTGCATCACAGTATCACAAAACAAGGAACATACGGGGGGTTGAGCTACAAGCCATCATCACCAACACGAAGTGCGCGGCCCCAGCTTCGATGGACCAGGTAAACTTCGCCTCCAAGCCCTCATCATGAAAACTTCTCTTTTTTTTTTTGCTTGCCCAGCAGTGAGGAATTCTAGATCTCAATAATCCCTCACCAACACACACCAGCTGAAGTCAAAAGTCGCAGTACACTTCCCCCATCACCAATCGTAGCATCTCCTGAGAAAAACGTGGCGTCCAATCACGATTGATGGCCGTGCAAGGTCTAGAATCTCTGCCTTAGAACCTTACCTGGTAGTGAGGAGGCAAGGAATGGATTGATTGTAACTTTGCAGCAAAAAGCCCCAGTTATCAAAAGACGTCAAGGTCTAGGCTTTGCTGCAGATGGGTTAGGTGTGTCGTCGATGCAGGAATCCAATATGGCTTTGCAACCATCGGGTGGATAGATGCTTCATGATGGATACCTTAGATGGGTTCTAGAACGACAGAAAACAATGCATGGAGGGTTTCGAATGACTGCATGAAAGCTTATTGTTTGCCTCGCCTTGCAGCAAAAAGACAGAATGAAGCAGGCAGTTAGTTCAAGTCTAGAACCTTACAGCTCTCGCTTGTTTACAACAAAGGTTGGATGCATGACAATAGACTCAAGCCCTAAAACGTCATAACAAGGGCCATGTGGTCCATCATTACAATGAGACTCAAGCCTAGAACTAGCGGGAAATTGTCGCCAAAAGTTGCCATGTGGACATAAAAGATGGGGTTTCTACAGGTTAACGAAACGAAACTAGCCCCTTTGTCTAAAATATAGATGACGCTGAATATTCCACCTGCCCCCGGTCTATCATCGCCCACCCAACCCAACCTAACCATCTCTCTCCATCATCAACAACACCCCCCCTCTTCCTCCCCATCCCACTCCTCATCCGCCTCACCCACATACCCCCCCCAACCCCCATCCCAACTCTCATACCCCCCCTCCTCCGTCAAAAAGTGCGCCCCCCACCGCTCCCTCCTCACATCCGCCAATATCCTCTCTTTTTCGTCTCCCTGACAACTATGCGCAATAACCACACTCCTCTCCCTCAACTCTTTTGGTAACTTCTTCACATTCTCCCTCACATAACCCCCCCACCACTCCCTGGCTACATTCTCAAAAACAACCACGTAATCCCCCTTTTCCCAATACCCCTGATCAGGAAAAACCCCCGGGTTATACACCACCACCGCCTCTTCCCCAAGCGCACTCCTTACCTCCCCCGCGGCCTCAGCCATATACCCCACATGGCCCCCATCAGCAGGCGCCTCGTCAAAGAAAATCCCCTTGATATCCACGCCCTATTTTCATTATCATTAGCCAGTGTGTACCACCCCCCGCACTGTGGTTTTTTTTTGGTTTGTTTGTGGACTTACGCAACCCCTCTTCTCACACCCCCAAACTTTATACCTCTCTACATCCCTCCTCATCTCTCCCTGCTCCCTCTTCCCATAGCTGCAGTAGACATACCCCACCAACTTTACATTTTCCACATCCCTCAGCTGTTGAAGCACCCGGACGTAGTTCTCGTCCGGCCTGTCGCCCTCCCCGGGGCCATTGGACGGGTTGACGACGACGAGGAACTGGAGGGTGGGGTGCCGGTTTGCGGCGAGCAGCAGGGGGGTCCAGGCGTCGGGGGAGGGGTAGATGTAGAGGGGGAGGAGGATGAGGGCTTTGTTGTTGTTTTGGGAGGGGGAAGAGAGTTTGGTCATTTTGGTGCCCATTTTGACGGGGAAGAAAAATAAATAAATAAATCAAAAAATAAAAAGTTTATATTAATTTGGTGAGATAAGGTAGAGAGAGGTGAGGTTGTATTCGCGTGCGGGAGTTGGAGTCGGGGTAAATGATAAGGTGGGGAAAAAATAGAGGTGGTGGTGTGTGGTGATGTGTAGTGGTGGGGAGAAATGGTCTATTGCAGCTCTTTTGATCTAAGAAAACAAAAGAAAATAAAAAAATGTCCGCACCACAAAAAAAAGCCAAGGTGGAGACATGATGTGAAATGATGCAAAAAGCGGGGAGGAGGGACGCGGCACCCCAGGGACGATGATGGTGTGCGTGGCTCTGGTGTGTGTGTATGTGTGTGTGTGTGTGTGCGGCAAAGTAAAACAAGAAAGCAAAGAGAGATGATGATCTTCAACGCAATCGTAATTATCAGCCAGAGGAAAACCGCCGCAGCACCTTTGTCCTCACCTGCCTTCCATCGCAGTACTCAGCCCCAAAATTGAGGTTCATCCCCTTGAGAATGGTGCTGAACCCATTCGCCCCTGGGGCGTTGCAGTACGCCTGCTTTTGCTCGGCGTTGGTGTTGAACGGAGCTCCTTCGGGGTACTCAATGTGGAACACGGGCTTGCCCGCGTCGACAAACTGAGAGAAGGTCCTGCAGTCGTTGAACTCGGCGCATTCCTCGTTGACGGCAAACTGCATCCGCGGCAGCATCGTCTTGACAATGTCGCCGGCGTTCTTGAGGCCGATGGCCATGTTGCGCTTGTGAGCCTCGTCGGCGAGGAAGGTCATGAAGGAGACGGAATCCTCCGGTGTCAGGTCCATCCCGTTCTCGTTCTGGTACCCATCGACATTGTCAGGATCGACAGCGTCGCAGCCCATCCTGCTGGCGATTTCGATGCGGCCGACCATGATCTCCCTGATCGCCGGGCTGCTGATGTTGAGCCATCTCTCGTCCGGCCACCCGTCCAGGACAAGGCCGATGTCCTCCTCGGGGAACTTGGACGAGTCAGGACGGTTCTTCTCGTAGGACCCGGCGCTGAAGTAGCAGATGACCTTCTTGTTGAGCTTGTGCAGACTCGACACGGCGCGCGAGTTTTGGTGCATGAACATGTCAATGTCGTACACGTCGACGTCGGGTTCGACAACAGGGTTGTTGGGGTCAATGTCGAGCTTCGCGTTGAGGATGATCTGCCATGACGTGTTGACCTTGGGCTGCCAGATGGTGGTGGGTTGAGGAGCCGGTGGTAGTGAATCGTCGTCTCCTCCGCCGCCGCCCCGGTTCTTGAGACCGAGACCGAGGCCGAGGCCGACAATCAGGACGATGATCAACACGGCGGCCACGGCAGCCAGCACCAGCTTCTGCCGGCGTGACAGCCTCGATTCCCTACTATTCCTCCGCAACCTGCCCTCTTTACCCTCCATTCTCTGTTGTGCCGGTGGCCACAGGTGAGAGGGTTGCTGGTGTGTGAGCGGTGAGGGGAGATGGCGTCGGTGGCGAGACGAGGAGGGACAAAGAGTGGGAGGGGTAGGTATTGGCCTGGAAAAACAGCAGACAACAAACGAGGCAATCAGCAAAGCCTGCGGCGCGCGTGGAACAGCAAGAATTCCAATGCGAAATGCCGGAGGAATGATCGGATTGAAGATCTTGGCAGCCCTCGGAGTCGGGTGTGAGGGGAGCAGGCAACAGAGAGGAATGGAGGCTCGATAGAGATGGCAGAATGCGGGCAGCGGCCAGACGAGACAGACAGCGACTCACTACTACTCACTTTCAGGCGGGTTTGGCGGCAGATGTGACATGCCAAAAAAAGACGTTCGAGAATCAGGATACGAGTTTCGGCTTTGCGCCCTGCCGAGAGACACATCCACGCCCACGCGCTCAAGGTGGAAATGGTGTTTGTGATGGAGACGATGGTCGACCCTCTTCGAGACGTCTCGGTCTCGTCCACGCTGCGCGCTGCGACTGGCGGGCGTCACCGAGAGAGAGATCGACAGACAGAAAGAAAAGTCGCTGCCACTGTCGCTGAGGTGGTGGTAGTCGTGTCTGTGATGGTCGGTGGGGTAGGATTCGTGGCTGCCCCCCCCCCTCCCAGCCGCCCTGCGACGGCACCGAAGCGGAAAAGATGGCTGCCAAGATTCCACGTTGACAGGGGAGGAGGGGCAGGGGAGGGGCGGGCTGGCAGGGGAACACAAGAGCTAGAGGTCCGTTCCGAACACCCATGAGGTCGAGGTATTTCACGATAGATGCATAACGCCGATCTCTCCAGACGCCCCCCAGACGCCCAAAGATGACGGCCGATGCAACCTCGACGGTCAAGGGTCCCCTCCCTCTTTTCCCTCTTCCCCACACTTGCTTTTTCTTTTCTTTTCTTTGGGGTCGAGGTTCTATTTCCGGCTGTTGTTGCGCTGTTGTTGAGCCTGAATGTGCCCTGATTCTAGAGTGATAGCCGACGGCTTACATGAGCTGAAATGGGTCCATGTCTTTTATTCTGCAAATTCTGCAGTTTTTTGCGTGGTTTTTTTTCGTCTCCCTTGTTCAGTCATCAAACAAGTGTCAAGATGATGATGATGATGACGACAACGACGGCTTCTTCCAGTCTTCCAGCCATGGAAGTCTTACCTTGCCGGGAACTCAGGTGAGTCAAGAGACCAGCTCAAAGTCGGCCAGCCATGCATTAGGGCTCTATTCGCGGCTGTCACCGACGCATTCATTGGGCCATTCCGAGGGAATATTGGTTCTTCGCATTCCTGTACGCAAGGCTCCGAACGACTGGACACCCACCAGCACCGGCCCATGACCAACATCATACATCCATGGTCCATAGGGCCTAGCGTGGCTGTCGCTGACTGCCGTCCGTTGGAAGTTGGAAAAGCAAAGTTCCACCGGCCGGCCACTCACGTATCGCACTCGCATGCACCCGGGCCCAGCAGGCACCCTTCGACGACGGTGTCGGATCCCCGGGTCCATGTCGACGTTCAAACGTCCGGTCCACACCAGACGTCCACATGTCACGCACTTCGTGTTCCCCTTAGCTCCTTTTCTTTCTTGTTCTCGGTCTTGATATTGCGGCCTGAACGTCCAAATAGGGTAATCTTGTTGTCCGCTGTGGTGTAGCACCGTCAGCGCCTCTTCTCGGCGCGTCCACGCCGTGCAAGCCGAATCCCACATGTCTTTGCCTTCAGGCACTGGAGTTGGAAGAGAAGAAATCCAATAGTCTGTGCCCTCGCCGACGTCGCCCCCCGAAAGCCATCCGGAACACTAAGGGCCACCAAGGACCACACCTCATTTCCTTTTGGTCAGTCAGTGCCGTACTGTGTAGGGTAACAAATCCAATACTGGCAGCTTGTGGCTGGCAAGGGGGCCCGTCCAGATCATCCACGTTCGCTAGCTTTGCTCACTTCTCACAATCCGAGCGAGAGGCTGAGAAAGAGGGGCGTAGTCTCGGTCGAAGCTGGCCGCCAGTACTTATTCGAGATCCAACCCAACCTGTTCGGAACCACCATCAAGCACCAACGACACTCGTTCCTGTCGCACCTTGTTACCCGGCAGGTCAGGGAGTTTGCCTTGCCTCACGGTATCGGTCATTGTTTGGGCCAGTCAGTCGCCCTTCAGACGTTCGCTCCTTGTTCGCTCCTTTCCCGCTCTCCCCATCATGATCTTCCGTAGGGCTGCAGCAGTTCTCGGAGGCATCTTGGCGCTAGGTCAAGGTGCCTGTGTGAAGGCTGCCCTCTCCACCTCCAATACCATCTTGGTCCTGGCCCGTGATGCCGCTTCCGCCACCTCGGCCACCTCTGGCCTCCAAGGTTACGGCATCCCATACGAGGTCCTCCTTGTACCTCAGTCCGGTGCCACTCTGCCTCCGCTCAACTCCTCAGCAGAGTCCGGCAACTACGGTGGCTTCATTGTGCTCAGCGAGCTGGCCTATAACCTTCCCGGTGGCTGGGGCAGCGCCGTCACCCCCGCCCAATGGCAGACCATCTACAACTACCAGACCACCTTCGGAGCTCGCATGGTGCGTCTCGATGTGTTCCCCAGCACCGATCTTGGTGTCACTCTTGCCGTCCCGAATGCTGGGTGCTGCAACACGGGTGTCGAGCAGCTCATCAGCATCAGCTCGACCGCTGATTTCCCCACGGCCAACATCAAGACGTGAGTGCCTGCCAACCTTGAGATATCACGAAGCACAGCCCTGCTAACCATGCAAGCAGCGGTGCTGGTGTAAGCACACAAGGTCTCTGGCACTACCCAGCCACCATCATCAACTCTACTCTTGCCAAGCAGGTGGCTACTTTTGCTCCTTCTTCGGATGGCACCTTCACCACCACCACGACTGCTGCCATCATCAACGACTATGGACGTCGGAAGCAGATGGTCTGGTTCATGTCGTGGGCTACCGACTGGGCCCAGGGTCCCAACTTCCTGCAGCACGCCTACATCCACTGGTTGACCCGCGGTGTCTGTAAGTGCTCTTTCGTTTTCTTGTCGATACCTGCCCGAAAATGCTGACTCGGTCATGCTTCAGTCCTCGGAAAGCGCAAGATCTATCTAAGCACGCAGGTGGATGACATGCACTTGGCCACGGGCTTGTACCGCCCAGTCAACACCGAGTTCCGTGCTCGCGTGAGCGACATGGTCCAGCATGCTACCTGGCAAACCAACCTCAACTCCCGTCTTCCTGCCGGGTCCAACTACTTTGTCGAGATTGCTCACAACGGCAACGGTGACATCGAAAACGCCATTACTCAGCCCGGCGGAACCACCACGTGCAATCCCAACGAGCCCGTGTGGTACGATACACCACCCGACACTCCTCTCGAGTTCCAGAAGCCCCTCGGCACCGGAACCAATGTCTGGCCCAGCAGCTGGACAACCTACCCGTGGTCCTTGACCTGTGCCAAGCTGGATCCCCTCGCCACCTGGTTCAACACCAACCCCAACACCTTTGCCCACCTGTCCCACACCTTCACTCACCTGGAGCTCAACAACGCCACCTACTCCGACGCCGACAAGGAGATCAAGTTCAACAAAGCCTGGCTCCAGCAGCTCGGCCTCTGGACAGCCAGCAAGGTCTCCCAAGCCGGCCTTGTTCCTCCTGCTATCACCGGCCTCCACAACGGCGATGTCATCCGCGCCTGGTGGGACAACGGCATCCGCTACGTCGTCGGCGACAACACCCGGCCCCCCCTCCGCCACCCGTCCAACTCGTTCTGGCCTCGCATCTCCAACGTCGCCGACAACGGCTACGCCGGCCTGACCATCATCCCACGCTGGGCCACCACCATCTATTATAATTGCGACACGGCCTTTTGCACCACGCAGGAGTGGATCGACACCTCGGGCGGCAGCGGCACCTTTGCCAACCTCATCAACGACGCCCGCGCCGTCAACACCCGCTACCTCCTCGGCCTCCACCACGACCCCTTCATGTTCCACCAGGCCAACATGCGCACCGGCGACGTGGACTCGTACACGGTCGGCCCCGTCACCGGCAACCTCTCTCTCCTGCAGATCTGGGTCGAGGTGATCGCGCAGGAGATGACGCGGTTGACCAACTGGCCTATTGTTACCAAGAAGCACGACGACATTGGCAAGCTGTTTGTCGATCGCCAGACTCTGGAGTAAGTTTCTGTGTCACCCCAAGTTTTAAGATTAAATGCTGACTGTCATCATCAAAATAGCAACTGCGCCCCCAAGCTGCGCTACAACTACGCCGCCAACGGCAACACCATCACCTCTGTCACTGTCACGGCCAACGGGAACAGCTGCAGCGTCCCCGTGCCGGTGACCGTGAGGGGTGGTGCTACCGGGTCGGGGACGACGGTTGATGCTGTGGGGAGCGAGCCGCCTATCTACTGGACCACTCTGAGCGGGTCCGCGAGGACGTTGACGCTCAGCTCGCCGGCTGTTATCTAGAGGTTTTGGGGAGCATTTTGTATTGTTTTTGATATCATTCATCGGAGGGTTATATAATTTACCTTTGGGCTTTAAAAGGAGACTGGATTATTATTTGTTGGGTTGAATTATCATTATCTAGTGAATGAGAGACCTCTTTCAGGATGGGATTTGCTGTGACGTGGTAAGGTGTGAGAAGCCTGGGTGAGAGAGCATTGTCCCTGGTAAGCTGCTGCGAGTGATATGAGTCAGGCGTCCAGCAGGAGACATCCAGAATGTTTATTGACTCGGTCTCTTTGTATGGTTGCTTCAGGATGTAAGGTATCATGGGGTGCTTTGCTGTTTTCTCATGAGCATTTCTCCTCATGGAGATGCGATCCCCTTGAATATGTGGACATACTGTGATCAAGCACGAGCAGATAATCATCTTGTTCCGCAAGCTAATCTTCACAACAGACGAATTTTTTAATTGTAAAAAGCGTCAATCACATACTCTTGGCAGTTTCTAGTCTACCTCGGCTGTTTTACTTGAGGAACATCCTCTTCGATCGCACTGTCAAATCTGCAGTTCCTCCCATCGCGATTGGGCAATGTTCATTCGGCGCCATGTCTATCCTCATCAAAGACTCAGTGTCGATACCTCATAATGGGGCAACTGCAATTATCAGAGTTCAACCCAACACAAAGAAAGCCCTGATTGCGGAATTCTTAGCGGAGCTCCGTGATTCGAGAAGCTCAAAACAGTGGAATGTTCAACAGGTAGGCTATGGCTCTTTGTCTGCTTCCCCTTCTTTGTATCTGCAAAGTTCCCAAACTCTACACTTTTGTCAACCACGATGGTTGCAATATTTTTTCCACCGCCAAGTCGACCGTGACAGCAGCTGGATACCGCAACACAGGCCACAGAAGAATCAATGATTGCCTATCCAAGCAGCATCACGAAGAAGCCAAAACAGCATCACCAGCCAGCCAAACAGCACTCAAACCATGAACGCCCGAGAAAAAACAACCCAAATCTACCCCCTAACCCTCACCCTGAACTCGCCCTCCTCCCCCACCTACAATCCCACCCTCTCCCTCTCCCTACCTTCAACCCTTTCCCCAAGTCGAATACCGACCCCCCAACCATCACCCAATCTCTCCGCTCTCCCAATTTTACTCCCTGGTAATTCCCAAACAACCCTCCACCTCCCCCCATCAACCACAATCCTCCTACTAACCAACCTCCCCTTTATCCTATCTTCCCTTCCCCCTAACATCCCCCTACCCACCCTCCTCCCCCCCCTCCTCCCCTTCCGCCGGATTGCCATCCCGTTCCATCCCACTCTCACTCCTGAAGACCTGCTTCCCCTCTGGCCGTTCCACTTCCCTCATGTGGAGGACATATACATCGTGGCAGACGCTTCCACGCACCCGGATACTTTACGAAGAAACAAGGCCTACCAACCAGATGTGCTGGAGAGTTTTGTAATGTTGGGGGACGGGCGGGGGGGGGAAAGGAAGGCGTATGATGTCCATGGGGACGGGGAGGACAGGGCTTGGGTTATTGGGACGGGGGTCGGGACGGGGGATTGGGTTGTCAAGGGGTTGAATGAGGGGTTTTGGAGACGGGGGGTGGTTATGGGGAGGGGGGGGTTGGGGACGGGGCCGAGGGTGGGGTTGGTTGGGTTGGTTACCGAGTAGGGAGGGGGAGCGATGAAGGGGATTATGGTGGGTGATGAGGTTTTGGGTTGGTTTTGGTTTTATGAAGGGGGTCTTGTAGGAGGTTGGGGTTGGGGTGGAGAGGTTAATCTCCCGTCGTTGTTGGAACTAGCTCTCAACAGAAGGAGGCTCCGGTCAAATATCACACCGTTTTTGCTCTTGACGAGAATCTGTGGTCCTGGTCAGTGGTAAAACGGACTACCTACCTGCATGACGTCGGTCCTACGAAAGATTGATCGTGGGCAACAAGACCCCTTTTCCATCCTCAGTCCCTGTCAGAGGTCATGGTGAGGTCACCCGCCGGTGTCATCACCAACCAGTGGAAGTGCCCAAAACAACCCCCAGAGAAACATCTCGTCCACCCAACATCTTGCGAGTTGGATGACTACCTACCTGCTTGTTAGCAATGCCCCCCGAAACCACCAGCCCGTCCACCCGGATCGCCATCGTCGGCGCCGGCCAGGTCGGCGGCGCGGTCGCCTACGCGCTCATCCTCGGCTCCGTCGCGCGAGAGCTCCTCCTAGTCGATGTTAAGGTAGACCTTAGAGACGCCCAGGTCCGCGACCTCTCCGACGTCGCCTACGCCACCGGCGCCGGCATGCGTGTCCGTGCAGCTACGCACCACGAGGCAGGGCAGTGCGACATTGTAATTATCACTGCAGGGTCGAGATATGGGTTTGGTAAGGAAACATTCCAAACCAAAAAACGGTTTGTGCTCCTTTGTTAAACAAATCATAGGCGAAACCAGCATCCAGCATATGCACCGCAACGCCTCGGTGATCCGCAACGTGGTCAAGGCCATGACGCCCTTCCGTTCAGACGCCATCGTCCTCGTCGTCTCCAACCCGGTCGATCTCCTCACCTCGATTGCTCAAGAGCTTGCCGGGCTGCCCAAGTTCCAGGTCTTTGGCTCCGGGACGTTCCTCGAGTCGGTCCGAATCCGGGGTTTGCTGGCGGAAAAGGCCGGGGTGGCCGCCAGCTCGATCCAGCTGTTTGTTTTGGGCGTTCATGGCGACGGTCAGGTGGTTGCTTGGTCGTCGGCGACCATCAACGGCATCCCCCTCGACAAGGTGCTCTCGCCCGACACGTTTGGACATCAGGAGCTTGCAAAAGAGTGTAAAGAGAGAGCCGAGGCCATCTTCACGGCCAAGGGGGCCACGCCGTTTGGGACTGGGTCTGTTGTGGCGAGTATCTGCGCTTCGATCCTCTTCGACAAGAGGGAGGTAAGGCCCGTTAGCCATTTCCAGCCGGAATTCGATTGCTGTTTCAGCCTGCCGGTGGTTCTCGGGAGGAAGGGGATCATGAAGACGATTGAGATGCCGCTGGGGAGTGACGAGAATGCGGCCATTGCTAGGTCTGCGCACCGGCTGAAGAGCACGATAGAGCTTACGGATAAGAAGTAAGGAGATGAGCTGTATATACAATGTTTCACATACATACCTACGCAAGGAATTCTCAGGGCTTTTCACTATCAACTACATGCCTCTTGACAGCAAGAAAGCTGTCAGGAATCACCGAAATGGAATCAATCCCAGCCTCGACCAAAAACCTCGCAAACTCTGGGTGATCACTCGGCGCCTGCCCACAAATGCCCACCTTTGACCCCCTCTCCCTCGCCACCCGGATCACCCTCGCAATCATCCACTTGACCGCCTCATCCTGCTCATCAAACAAATCAGCCAACAACCCCGAGTCCCTATCTACCCCCAAAGTCAACTGCGTCAAGTCATTCGACCCGATGGAAAACCCGTCAAAATGCTCCGTGAACCTCTCGGCCAAGATAACATTCGACGGTATCTCGCACATGACATAAACCTTCAGCCCTCCCTCCCCGCGCCGCAGCCCATTCTCCGCCATGACATCCAGCACCTTCTTCGCCTCATCCACCGTCCGGCAGAACGGCACCATCACCACCGCGTTGGTGAATCCCATCACCTCGCGCAGCTGCTTGATGGCCCGACACTCGAGCGCGAAACCGTCGCGGTAGCGCGGGGAGTAGTACCTCGACGCGCCGCGGAAGCCAAGCATGGGGTTTTCTTCCAAAGGCTCAAACTCAGCGCCGCCGATCAGGCCCGCGTACTCGTTTGTCTTGAAATCGCTGAGGCGGATGATGGTCGGTCTGGGGAAAAAGGTCGCGCAGAGGGCCGCCAGGCCGTGGGCGAGCTTGTCGACAAAGTAATCCGGTTTGTGGGGGTACCCAACCGTCAGCTTGACGATTTGGTCTTGGACCTTCTCGTCCTTGAGCCTGTCAAAATGTACCAGCGCCATGGGGTGGACCTGGATGGCGTTGGAGACGACAAACTCCATCCTTGCCAGGCCGATGCCGTCGGCGGGGAGGCGCCACCAGCGGTATGCCGCGGAGGGGTTGGCAAGGTTGAGCATGATGTTTGTCCGGACGGGCGGGAGGTCGGTGAGGTCGACTGTTGTGGTGGTGATGTCGGAAACGCCCTCGTAGACAAAACCGACGTCGCCTTCGGCGCACGAGACGGTGACTTCCTGGTCGGTGTGCAGCACGTAGGTGGCGTCGCCTGTGCCCACCACGGCCGGGACACCAAGCTCGCGGCTGACGATGGCGGCGTGGGAGGTGCGGCCGCCGTGGTCGGTGATGATGGCTGCCGCGCGCTTCATGATGGGCACCCAGTCTGGGTCGGTTGCCACCGTCACCAGGATGGAGCCGTCGATGAACCTGTCGATGTCTTTGGCGTCTTCGATGAGACAGAGGTGGCCTGCCACCGCGGCATCACCGATCGACAGACCCGTGGCTAGAGCACGCCCCTTCTTTTTGACACTGTACGTTTTGAGGACGGCAGGGTCCTGACGGGAGTGCACCGTCTCGGGTCGGGCCTGGACGATGAACAGCTCGCCTGTGATGCCATCCTTGGCCCATTCCATGTCCATCCCACAGCCGTAGTGCTTCTCAATGGTGCAAGCCAAGCGTGCCAACGCGAGAATCTCGTCGTCGGTAAGAACAAACGCCGCGCGCTCGGCTTTGGAGGTGGGAACATTGCGAGTGGGCTGGTGGTGACTCCGTCCAAGGACCATCTTGGTCGCCTTGCCGCCTAGCTTCTTGTGGATGATTGGGACCAGACCGGTGTCGTTCAGAAGCGGCTTGAAGACTTGATACTCGTCCGGGTTTACGGTTCCTTGCACAATGTTCTCCCCAAGACCCCAGGCGGCGTTGATGAGCACGACTTTGTCGAACCCGCTCTCCGTGTCAATGGAAAACATGACGCCAGAACCACCGGCATCCGAGCGGACCATTTGCTGTACACCGACTGAGAGGGCAATGCTGGTGTGGTCAAATCCCTTGGTCTGGCGGTAGCTAATGGCTCGGTCGGTAAACAGCGAGGCATAGCATCGGCGACAGGCGTCCAGAAGCCGGTCTTCGCCAGTAATGTTCAAGTACGACTCCAGCTGGCCGGCAAAGCTAGCGTCAGGAAGATCCTCAGCCGTCGCGCTGGACCGGACGGCAACAGGCAGGTTATCAATCCGAGCCTCGGCCGAGAGCTTCTTGTAGGCGGTGGTGATGGCGGCCGCCGCATCAGCCGGCCACTCGCCGCGGATGAACAATCGACGGACTGCCCGGCCCGTCTCGGCAAGGGTCTCGCGCCCGGCCTGCCATTCCGCCAACAAACTACCAATTTTCTCTCGGATCCCGTTGCCGTCAACGTACTGCCAGTAGGCGTGAGAGGTGGTCGCAAACCCAGGCGGCACGGGAATGCCCTGGCTTGCGAGACGGCTGATCATCTCGCCCAAGGACGAGATTTTCCCGCCGACCAGCGCGACATCACCGCGTGCCAGATGTTTAAAGTCACAAACCAAGACGGTAGACATCTTCAAGGATGTTGACGATGGCCGGATACAGCCGTACCGCAAGATGAGAGTCGGCGGGAAGTGACAAGATCGTCTTAGCATATGCTTCATAAGAGAAAGCTTTGGTAGAGAGTTCTAGACCTTATAAGCCACTTCATTACTCGAAGCATTTGGGGGGTGCAGAGGAGGAGGAGAGGTGTCCAGCTCACTCGCTGTGTCCATCCAACAATACCTCCGTTGTCATGACTCCGCGATGGAGTGATCATCCGGTCGTCGCACCGGCGTAAAGAAGAGCCATGTTCAGGATGACGTTAGCGGTTCGTATCTAGGGGCCAATGCTACGGGACACAGTATGAGGCTTACCCATTGAACGGTCTACCTTTACTAAAAGTACCTAGGTACACAATCACCCGTCCCTGATCATGCTGAACAAGACTCGGTCTCCCAACTTTGCAAAAGCAATGAAGCGGACCATGGAGAATATGTTGAAATAATTAATTACTAAGCAAAAGAGGTATATAGGAACAAAAACAATAATTGCAACACTGCCTGGCAGCAGTGTCCATCCACACTGTCGACACATTCACCGTGCTTCAAGATCTTAACCAGACTGGTACATACCCACAGCATACACATGAGGGTTCAGCTGGGTAAGGTTGTAAGGAGTAACATAAAGATCCAAGTCTGTCAAGACCAAAAAGATGGTACCGTTGACAGCCGGATCACCAGCAAACGTCTCCATGTTGGGCTGCACAGTCCAGGCGGTGTTGTTCTGGATCTCCTCCAGGGGAGTGTAAGTGACGTTGAGCTGACTGACCCAAGCGGCAAAGACAGGCGGGTTGGCACTCGTGCTGGTGATGTAGCTGTTGTTGGGGCCGACAGGGAAACCAGGCTCGTCCCACTGGAGGAAGACCTGACGGCCTGGGTAGGAGAGAGGGTTGGTGCGGTTGTTGGTGATGCCAGGGGAGCAGTTCACGCCCTCCTCAGTGCTGTTGATGCAGTCCTCGTCGTCCTCAATATCAGCAGTGCTGAGGGTGTTGGTGTAGCCGCCAGTGGTCTCATTCCAGGCGTTGGAGCCATTGATGCGAGCGGGGTTGGGCTGGTTGAGGATGTGAAGGGCAGGGAAGTTCTGCCAGACCAGGCGGGTCTGGTTGGCGGGGCAGGATGAGATGTAAGGCGCCAGCAAGGTCCAGGCCCAGGACTGGGGGATGCCGACCTCGAACCACTCGGGCATGGGGAACAAGCCCTCGAACTGGCGGAAGATCATCTGCTGACGGGCCTCGGTGGTGATGCTCTGGAGGAGCATCTGTCCAACATCATGAGCATTGAGGTGGTTGAGGAAGCCGTAGACGCCAGCTTCGCCGTACCGGGTCAGCTTCTGGGAAAAGTCAATGTACTCGCGGACATTGGTGACTGGGTAGTTGTAGCTGCACTGGACTGGAGCAGAGGGGCCGAGCATGTTGCTGAGAAGAGTGGCATGGCCGACTTCTTGCTCAGCCATGAACTGGAGAAGGTAGCGATCCTCAGCCTTCAGACCAGCCTCCTCGAACTCCTCTTCAGAAAAGGTCGCAAGCCCCCAGTGAAAGAGATCGAGCTCGATCCATTCTTGGTAGAGTGCCAGGGCAATGGACTCGTAGTCAAAGTCGGAGAGCACGCGATACACAGGGGCGGATCCGTTCGTTCCCACACCGCCGGAAGGCGTGTATGGTGCTGGGAGCGGAGCGTGTAGCTCGCCGTCACTTGGATAGTCAAACGCGTTGGGTCCAGGGGGCAAAGCTGGGATGGAGGGGGCAAGAACATCGGTGGTCTTGGCTCCAGTGGTGGTGGGTGGTGGCCCGGTGTATGGGCCGTGATCCGTAACATTGCTGTGTGGTCTGACGGGAGGAGTGAAGGCGGGTGTTGAGGTAAAAGTGGTGGTTGGTTCGGAGACGATAGGAACTGCCAAAGACCGGACAGTTAGAGAGAGCAGGGCAGTGCCCACGGAGAGCTTGTAGGCGACCATGTTTGCGACTGACGGCTTGCCAGATTGTGTGAGTAGTGTCTGATGTATCACAGCGTGGAGCAACACAGTGGTCAGGAGGGTGAATCTGATCTTATAACCTCCAGGCGGCCCGAGCTGTCGGAGCCTTGAGCCGGAAATCAGGCCGTCGGTGTGTGTGCCCTGCTCAGAGATTTCTAACCGTCCCATCATCGACTTGATCCTCCCATCCCGGTGCCCCCGCCCAATCCGGTGGAGATTTCCTGGAAAGGAGAGGCTGTCCTTCAAAGACATTTGAGGTCATGACGCACGATCTGCAGGTGGTCGAAAATATGGATGGTATGTCGAAGTCGTCATCCAATTTTCTGTTCCGGCGGTGCTACCCTGTGCAGGGGCAGCCCCGATCGGGGCGTCCTCTCACGGAGAAGGGGAATGGGGAGAGCGGGATGGAGCCACATTTGCATCGATCTGTGGTTGCCGCCGTGGTTGAAAGTGGCCCAGAAGTGGCAGAGTTGAAGGGAAAAAGTGATGACATTATGATTGCTCCACCAGGTGGCCAGATGTCTTGGCAGCTGCCTTGGCCTGGACAACTGCCGGGGACGAAGCTCTGGGCTTCTGTTCTCCCTCAACAAGAGTCGAACAAGCACAACGAGGTAAAGATATCGTTGCACAAAGAGACCGCTCAATCGAGATTCCGGGCTAGACGACCAGAGGAATGCTGCCGCAGCCGGCGTGGCTGAACAGGGTTCACTTCTGTTGATCAACAATGGGTGGCTTGGCGCTGGCGATGATAAGATGGGCAAGATTGATAAGATTAGGCCACACAGCTTATCATGGCTACGTCCGCTGATTGGCCATGCCGACCTATAACCTCGTGCTTGCATTAAATGCAATGTCATGCGATGTTGATTGAACGTCCCTGAATCAGATATGTTGGATATGTATATTCAATCATCCGATGACAATGGTCATAAGTAGATCAATCATCAAATATTTGTACAATCACCAACTACAACTAAATACACATACCCCTTTCCTCAGCTTCACCTTTTTTTTCCCCATTCATTCAGCTCCCGCCTTCCCTCTCCTTCTTCACCCTCTCCTCCTTCCACTGCTCAAACAGTTCCCTCTCCCCCTTGAACTGCTCAAACAGCTCCTTCTCCATCTTCTCCCTCGCCCTCTTCCTCTTGAGCGCCTTGAGCCCCCACGCCCGCTCCACCGCGTCCAGAAAAGTATTCTTGAGCAGCTCTCCAAACTTGTTCACAAAGAATGTGAATCGTCATTTTGGCCTCTTCCCCTCATACCAAGGGTTGAAGTACACCGGCTCGAAATCATTCGCCGGATCAGGCAAGTGCTGCTCAAACCTCCCCGTGTAATTGAGGTACTCGGGCGCCTCATAGTCAAACAGCCAGTCGTTATTGCTCTTCTTGATATTCGTGCACTGCTCCCACTCGCTCCCCGTCATCCACCCGTTGTCGCACTCCCCGTCCTTGCACCGCCTGTCAAACCCGTACGTCTTCTTTCCCTTGCCGTCATACCACCAGCCCGTGTGGGACCCCTTGGCAATGCGTATTTGCCTCCAGGCCTCGTACATCTCGCGATGGTCACAGATGAGCTCGCCGCCCTCCTTCTTGCGGTTGCCCTCGCGGACGATGGCTTCGATTTCGTCTTCGAACTTGTCGCCCTTCTTGCGGTAGTTGCAGAGGTAGGCGACCGAGCTGCCGATGGTGCAGCGGATCTTACCGTAAATGGGCACGTTGCGGCGGGCGCAGATTTGGTCGTGGAGGCACTCGATGGCTTGGTGCATCTCGCAGTCTTCGATTTCATTGTACGAGCCCCAGATCTCGGGCCCGTTCAGGTCTTGTTTATTGAAGGCGGGGAGGGGGGATACCGTCGCCGCGGGGGCGGCCGCGGCGGCGACAATGGTGGAGTAGCATGCTCCTGAGAGGAGCAGGGGGAGGAGATGCATGATTGATGCGTGGGCTCCTTGTGCTGATATAAAGGAGTGAAAACAGCCGAGGACAAGAGAGGGGGGTGAGTACCCTGGGAACAGCTTCGTCTAGCTTGGTAAACGAGAGGAATGGTCTGGAGATCACGGCAGAACTTTTTGGGCGGAGGACGGGGTTCTTATCTGCGGTTTGAGGATGTTTTCGGACCTGCGAAGTGTTCCGTTAGAGTTGAGACAGACTCAGTGGGACCATTCGAGGATCTTGCCTGGATATCCAGTCAGGTGAAGCTGCAATCGATGCGGACTCCGGTTAACTGGGTCCACGCGAGGGAGGACTGCTGGAAATGTTGTTCTTGCTGTGTTGTTGACATCATCCCCGGATCAAAACGGGGTCGAGTTTCGGAGGATGGAATTGAGTTTGGGACCAGACATAGCCACTGGCGTCGGAGAGAACCAAACATCTGGGAAAATCGGGTCGATTTTGATGTCTTGAGAAAAAGGTCTGCTGGCCCGATGCGGAGCTTGTTGAATGTCTGGAGAATCTGCCCTGGCCGGTTATTTTGCTGCTTTGAGATGGCAGAGACTCTGGTTAGACTTCCTTTCGGGCTGCATCCTCAAAGCCAATGGTGGAACTAAGACTCTTGGTATGAAGCCCCATTGAATTACGCACCCGCACACATCCGCACACAAGATGTCGACCCCCTCTTCGTTTCAAATACCAAATAAATCCTTGAAGTGCTCTTTACTCAAAACTACCCCGGGTCAACATCCGTAGACCGATGGTGAGGTGAAAGTTCACTTGCACTCTCTTCATCGCGTGTGGCCCCTTCCAGAATGTTCTCCAGTATTGCCCTGGCATCCTCCTCGGCTGGGCCGCAGTCATTGCCTTCCTCGTTGCCTGGCTTCAGAGACCCGCGCCTTCACTCATCAACCACTCAGATGTCTCAATGCCAACATCACGCGGGTCTGGGCGATGTCATCGAGTTACTGCCTGATAAAAGCACAGACAAAACACACTCTCTCTGAATTCGGCGAGCGTGCACTGAGCGCCCTGATCCAAGTATAAAATAAAATTCTCCTGTCAGAAACTTCCCTCTCTTTTCTTTTTCTTCTCATGATTCTTGGTCCCCATCACTTGAGCCTTGACCTCTCTGAGTGCCTTGGTAAGAGGCGAGAAACCTGGTGGTCTTTCACATACTTGGATATGCATCTTGGATCGTGTATGCGAGTGTGGGGGGCAGTTGGGTGGATCTTGGATGGGTGACTGAAGCTGTTGGTGGTGTAGTGTATCATAGCCAAGTCGTTGATATTTTTTGGAACCTTCTCTCTCCCTTCTGGGAGACTTGCTCTTTTTTTTCACTGAAATCATTGCTTTGTGATGATTTGGGGAGGAAAGATTCGTGGCATGACTCTTTGGAGTGGTACCAGGCATTTTATGCAGCTATTTACTGGCTAAGCCCTAAGCCGTTTAAGTCCGCCGTACTCATCTTCTGATTCATCGTCACTAGTCTCAGGTGTGATCCTGTCTGATACCTGCTGACCGCTTCAAGCATCCTCCTTTACTTCATACTCAGGCCCTACCTTTTCAAACTCGTGTTCCTGTGCATGTATGAGGTGCCGATTTGGGTAGTTTTTGAAACAAAAGCCAAACTCCACACTCGCTTTGTAATTGTATCGGTACCCGTGGATTGTCAATAGTATGAACATCATGTTAGAATAAATCATATAAACCATGAAGGAGTAAGGAGTAGTAAAATGTATGTGAGGTGCCAAGGCAGTAGCTCAGGTAACTTCCGCACAGGCAACAGTCGCACACGCTTTCTCTTTCGAACCCCTTTTCACTGGCATGTTCCTCCCCTTCGAGTATTGGACCGAGATCTTCCTGGAGACTACTGCACAAGACCTGAATAACGTCGCTTTGCACAACCCGAGAGAATCTAGCGATCTTTATGGGTGTCCATTTTTGATCGCCAACAAACACAATGACGGATTGGTTTGCGCCATGCTTCAGAAGTAGGCTGATCACCTTGAGCTGATCTCCAGGTTCCCCTAGGCTCATATCGTCCAGCCAGGATTCTGTACTGCGGGCTGCCCAGCAAAGAGGAGTCCAACCGTCCAGATCAGTGACGTCGACGTCGATCCGGCCTCCAGAAAGGAGCATTTCTACAACCGATGCAAGGCCTGATGCTGCTGCCTAATGTAGTACCGTTCGATCACGACCGTCCGTAGTCTTGATGTCAGCCCCGGCTCGAAGAAGCGCTTGAATATTTCCAATACCTCCACGGCCTGCGGCCATATGTATCGGTGAGCGACCCATGCTATTTCTCACGTCAGGTTTAGCTTCATTCTGCAGGAGGAGGTCTATAATACGACTCGGTGCGTTGTATGCGGCGGCAATGACGGTGTACCCAAATAAACCTCCTGGTGCGTTTACGTCAGCACCGTGCTCAAGGAGGTAGTGCAAAATTTTGTCACTCATTCCAGAATTATAGCCTGGGTCATCAGACTCATACCCAAGACACGCCGCCGATAGAGGCACACCGTAAAGGACATCAGACGCTTGATTGACATTGGTCTTGTGTTCCACGAGAAGTTTCACCATATCAAAGTGAGATGTGGGACGGCAGGCCGCTATCAGAGGTGAACCATAATAGGCATGAGCGTTTATCGACCTGCGCTCCCCGCTTGAGGAGATACGTTGCCTTTTCGATGTCTCCCGCCTCAGCCGCTCGCCCAAAAGGCGTAGCCATGATCTGGTCATTAATCAGGTCAATGTCAGCACCAGCGTTGACAAGTCGCCTGAGGGGCCCGTCCAGCCGAGGTTGGCTCCGTGTTCCGCCAGAGATCTAACTCCATGAGCTGTTCCGATTTTGACAGCAAAAGCTATCGCTGTCCAGCCTTTAAAATGCCCATCTGCAAGCTCCACTGCTTGGTTGACTGATGCACCATGTTCCAGCAGCAAGTCCAAATTAGTATCATGTCGATTAGCCGCAAGCCAACATTAGAGGCGTGAACGGAGCCTTTTCTCGCAGGTTTGGGTCTGCGCCATTTCCCAGAAGGATGCGGGCAAATTCAGGGGGTTGGTTTGAACAGCATTGTGCAAGATCCTGTTCTTTTGATCAAGATCTAAGTAGTTGGTATTTGCGCCATGTTGAAGTAGAAGTTCGAGAGCACGAGGGTTGGAACCTTTTGCTGTAACAAAATGATAAAGGGCAGGATCTCCATTCTTATCCACATGCTGGACGTTGGCGTTGCAAGACAAGAGTGTATCAACGATTTCTGCCTGTGGGCCGCTGGTGTTATAGGCGGCACACATCAAAGCGGTCATCCCTGAAGAGGATATCTGTGAATCGGCATTGGCGCCCTTTCCAACAAGTAGCCTCATGGTGTCGAGAAGGGTTGTTTCGTTGGTGAAAGAGCATACAATTTTTATGATAATATTGGGGTCTCATCATCTGGATTGTTTAGCTTTGCCCCAGCTTCAAGTAGTATTTGACAAAGATTTGTGTGACTCCAGGCTGCAGCGCAGAAAAGTGCGGATCCCTTTGGACTCGAGGAATTAGGATCGGCTCCATTCTGAAGCAATAGCTCTACGCATCTTTGATGCCCCTCGTAGGTTGCCGATGCTAGTGGAGACCATTCCCCTTTCTGGTGACCCATGTTTGGATCAGCTCCAGCATGCAGAAGCAGCTCGGCAACTTTGTGGTGTCCCCAGGTGCAAGCTTGGTGTAAAGGGGTGCTAACCTCAGTGGTGGAACCCTGGAGGTTAGGCTTTGCTGTTTCGATAAGCATTTTTATCATGTCGGCGTCTCCATTGCGTGCAGCAAGGTGCATTGCTGTATTGTCCTGGATGGTCTTGTAGTTGATATTCGCACCATGTTGCAATGGAACCCTTGCGGCTTTCTTTTGCGAGTTCCAGACAGCCTGGTACAGCAACGAAATGGGCCTCGGTTCGGTCATCACCTGTGCTTCAGTTTCCACCGGACAGCCAAGGGTGAGTATCTTGTTCAGAAAGCGATCTAGACCAAGCCAGGATGCCCTGCGCATCACGTCTGCTGGCCAGAGGCTACCGCAATCTGTGGGATACCTCGCAAGTATGTGGTCCACGATCTCAATCAGCAATGTCTCGTTCCCAGAGGCTCCAGCGGCAGACATGGTGTTGATCAGCACGTCGCTAGAAAGGTCGAACGTGTGCAGTATATCTCTTACCACATGACGATGGCCTTTATGTGCTCCTTCCAGCAACTCGGGGACTGCACCATTCTGCTTTGAAGGCTCCAGCACATCAATCGTCCTATGACTAACAAATATAGTAAGAAGTGCTTTCGGTGGCTGAACGATTTGTTCACGGGGTTGGAATAAGCCCAATAGCCTCTGGTCAAAGTATTGCCAATCTCTCTGCCAACAACCCTCTTGAGGACCGACTGTCAGGTCCGCAAACTGGAAACCTGCGCCAGATGATGAACCCACGCTCGTAGAGCATATGAGCACATGTTGCCATCCGTAGGGAGATATCACTCTAGTTCTCTTGCTTGGCCCGCTTTTGGTGCCAGGAATTCCTGCACTTTTGGGAGACATAGGTGGTCGAGACAGGCTGTAGCAATTTTTTGATGCGCAGACTTCCGGACTTTGTCCCAGAGGTAGCCCGAATCGTCACCGCCAATGGTCATCAGAACATCTCTTAGTCGTGGATGGGCCAGTTTCACCTCGTTGTGGTCGATTTCGAAGATCCCAGCAAGATTTGTTTCGAGGCTTCGTCTTGCTTCCTCTACACTTCGAAGCCCGAAGAAAGATTATCCGAATCCAATTGCATTGCAGTTGAGAGCTCTGCGATTGTGAGAGGCCGAGCGGCGTAAAGAGTCCAGGTCAACAGAGCCTTCAAGAAATATTGGTCTGGAAAACGGTTGAACAACGTGTCCAGTAACACGAAAAGAGCTTTGTTGCTTGCTGTCAGGCTGAGCATGTGGTTCAAGGCAGTCAAACAGGGGCTGAGACGAGAAACTATTCGGCCGTCCCTCCTCGACCGCCGTCAATCATCAAAGTAAGAAGAGGCAGTCACCTACCGAATAGAGGGGAAAATAGACACCGGCCCAGTCAGAATTGCCAACACTGGTGGGACCAGAGGGATGGAGAAAACAGTATCAAAAACGATCCGTGACGATGCCCGTGTGGTAGGGGGCACATTATGCGACAAATCAGGCTATGATCGTGAAGTTGGAGGCTCAGCGAAAATCCGACACTAAAGTTTGGGGTTCCAAGTCACCTTCGCTGCGCGAGGCTCCTTGTTCGGGAGGACAACCTGCACTTTGAGTGCAACATTACTATAAAGTCGGAGGCCGACTGGAAGTCAAAACTGGGTCGTCGGTTGATCGGGACAACACCTCCTGACGAGCCGGTGTGGTTCAACCCCGAAATGAAACCTACCAACAAACTCCGGCGGTTGGGCTATGACACTGAGAACCTGGGTGAATTGGATCTCAAAGAGTTTGTCGAGATCCAAGATTACGCCCCCACCAACTCCAGTCTTCGCAAATTTCCAGCCAGTGAAACTGTTCAAGGCAAAGGGCCTGGTTTGGAAGCGGTGTTACACAACACACTGCGACAATCGGGCCTTGATATTCCGGCGAGGCTCTGATCCCCACGACTTGATTGGCTGTATGTGATGGACGTCTTCATCGTCGCAGATCTTCTTTTTTGGCGCATGTTCAGCCATGCTCATTTTTGACAGAACACCCATCCAATATATCGGTTCCATTGGTCTATCGAAATCCTTCCCCTCAGATATCACCAGGACACCATGAAGTATCCGCCAGAAGATGAGACTCGTGACAGCGATACTGGTGAGGGAGAGAAGGATGACTCGGACGATGATAAGAAAGAGTCAGTTGAGGAACTCGTGAACAAGATTCTTGACAATGTTTAAGGGGCAACAAAACCACTCACAATTTTAGAGCCGACTGGGACCGCCTGGCACAGGTGCCGAATACGATTGACAAGGAGAATGCACTTCACCTCTTAGCAAAGGCAATGAAACGCAAGCTTCCGGGAAAAGACACAAAACCGGAGGATATGATAGAGTTTTTGGTCAAACATGAGAACGGTCTCATGTTTGACCAAACAGGTATCGTTACACGCCCCTCCTTCGTGCAATTGAGGAGAAAAAGGAAGACCTGGTAAGGTGGATGTGCCTTTACAGCAATCATGAAAAAGGCGATTCTGTGCTCAGCATGGCCGACAATCAAGAGAAGAAAAACTGGCTAGCATTGAAGATATACAGGCATCGTTATCATGAGGCCAGACTAACTCGGGCCTTGACAGTATCCGTGTGGCAATTGACAAAAGATCGAAAGTCCTACCCGAACTCATCAAGTTGGCTAAATCGGAGACATTGACGGCCAAGGATGTGAAGGGCAATCCACGTCCACCACGCCGTTGAATATAGGAGGTGTCGAGAAGGGCAACTAGCTGTTGTGGAACTTATCACCTCCAAGTGCCCGGCTGTCTCCGATCCCATGCAAGATTGAGACTTCAATAATGACGGCCGATCGTTTTATTTTTATTATATCTTCACAAAACAAAAGCCCTTCGACAAAGCGGCAAAAAAAAATGAAGCACATTGAACGAAGGCTAGCAGTCTTGACACCTCCATTGACAAGGACAAGAAAAGCAGGTTCTTCGATCGGCAGAAACTTGGCATGAATCTCAAGGACAAGGCAACAGTTGAGCTGCCGATCATCATTCCGAATAGCATCAGCGGACAGCATTCATTTACACGCAACCTGAAGCTTGATCTGACAAAGTACGGGAATCGTGATCTGCAAAGTCCGCGGCAATGACTCCTTACACATCCGGCCAAGGGCGAGACCTCTCGCCAGCGCCAGCGCCAGGGGCTCACTTGAGGCCTGAGTCGAAACCCACAGACTGCACTGAGAAAAAGTCAGATCCAAATTTGAGACCAAGACCCGATGAGAAGACTGCCAAGGAAATCGAGCGGTTTCTCAAATTACACTATGTCCGTTCTAGGCCATACGACAAGTGCATGGACATTCTCTACGGACTAGACACACCACCAGGTATGAAGCCCTCGACTCATTGGAGTACCGTATGCTTATCCCCCCGTTCCTATTCACATCCACTGACACATCAAAGACGTGGAGCTTTCTTTTGATCTTTCCGGCTACGACAACTCTACAGTTTCCGAATAGGAGTTCAAGATCTTCCTAGGAAAGCTCAAGTTCAGCGATGTGCTCCAATATGTTGGGATTCCAAAAGTCCCGCTCATCCATCGGAAAGCTGCTGTTAGTCGGGAGCCTCGTGGCAGTGCTATTGGGAGAAATGATCTCCTCTTTGTGTCTGACTGCCTTCGTGACAAGGGAGTCAAATCCATCCTTATCGTCATGGTGGACGATGAGCCGACCGTATCCGACAACTCAGAAGCCTCACATACCTGACCACACACTGATGAAGCAATTGAGAGATCACTTAAAGGCTTTGGGATCCAAATCTGGGATTGGAAAAAAAACAGATACATTCTCCGAGGTTATCTGGAATGTTGCGCCGAATGTGCGCGAGGTTCAACTTTACTAGAATGGCAACAATGCCGTCTTGAGAGGCTGGGCTAAGCCAGGCGGACTCAGGAAGTTGAGCAAGCTAAAGCAGGTGTTCCTTTCCATTGAAGAGGTACGTTGTTTGCGATTACTGAGCTCTCTGAGACAGAGTGGAAGCGGAACTAATACCTGGCGGAGATCAGAATCAGAAGCCCGAACTGACACCTATGTTATGGACTTTTGTCGTGCGCATGAAGGAACTCTGCCCCGGAGTCAAGGTCCTCCGTACCGAAACCACACAGAATTATTAGCCTACCCGCGTACCCCGCGGAATGTTGGCAAGCAACAAACCAAAGATGAATGGATCAAGTGCATGAATGAGTTCCACCACCTCCTCTACCTAGCCGAAGAAAAACTTTGATGGGGAAACCGACGCTGGGGGCTCAAACACTCTGCGGCAGATTGTGGGCGCTAGCATCAAAATTGCCCTTATAGACGACGGCGTCGACTACAAAGATCTCCCCAAGCGCACCTTCATCGGAGGACACAGCTTTTCTACTCGAGACAAAGAGCGCAACCTGATCCATCCGCATTATGTCTGAGGCGTGGGCCACGGGACCGCCATGGCTAGACACATCTACTACATGTGTCCAAGCGCTGAAATATACGTCTTGCGGCTGGAAGACTACCACCACCCAGAGGACCCAAACCTTCGACTGATAGCAGCAAGAAGTGCCGTAAAAGCCATCAGGGCTGCGGTGCGCAAGGAGGTGAACATCAATTCCATGCCATGGACTATCGAACCTACGGGAACAGAAGGAGACCAGAAGCTGGGACTGACAATCGCCGATGCGGCACAGAGAGGTATCCCCATGTTTTACTCTGCCAGTGACCGTGGAGCAAAGCAGAACGCCACATACTCTTCCAAGGCCGCCCCGGAAGAATCTTTACCATCGGTGCAGCATCAGTCTGGGGAAATGCCGTTGCATCAGTCGGGAGTTTAGATCGGATAACATTCACTTTACCAGGAGAAAGAGCCAGCGTGCCTGGAAGCGAAAGAGCCAGTCTGTCTTTCAGGAAACCGTCTGGATCATCAGTCGCCACGGCGCTAGGTGCAGGGTTAGCAGCTCTGATGTTGTGCTGCGTGAAGGTTCATTTGGTCCTGGCCAAACCAGGGCCGGAAAAGGAAAGGATTCAACAGGATTACAGCTTGTTATTGAAGCATGAAATCATGCTAAAGGTCATTTATGGAATTGGCATGACACCTGACACCAAGTTTGTAAAGGTCTGCGGCGTATTTAGAAAGAGTACTTCAGCGGAAAGAGCAGGCCCATTTAATAGCAGAGGTTGGGAAGACACTGTGCGCAAAACTGCTGTTGATAGTGTAGTTCAACTAGCACCCAAGATGACTTGAGGCAGGTAGATTGCTGCAGTGACGGAAAGAATGCTATTCAATTTCGTTCGACGGCAAGCTTCATTTTTCTCAAGCATGTTGAAACCTGACTGAACTAAAGATAGGGTGCATCAAGGCCGCCGGCCAATAGAACTGCAAGCAGAACGTCTAAGCTGCTCTTGTTAGGGGCGGAGATACTGATTCAATGTCGATGGATAACTCGGAGCGAATGGCTCAATCAACATGATTGGGGTGTGCGAGGCACGAAAAGACGAAAAAGAGAGCAAGTCATGAAAGCGAGGAAAAGGGCGCTGACAGACAGCATTGGGGAAAAGAGGTGGTCAGTTATACAAGTGGTTAGGGCTCATATCGTCTAGTTCATGTGCGATAAGGTGACACCGTGCGACTGGTCCAGTGACGTAATGAAATCTTCGCACCAACCACCCACCTCTCAGCCAACGCAACACTCTCGCCGCCGCCGCCGCAACCTGGAACCTGCTGAGACTTGCTGTGCCCGCCTCGGATTTATTCCGTCATTCGTCTCCATTTCTCTCGAGCAAATATTCTAGATCTCTCCTCACTTTCCGCACACTCAACCTTCTCCCATCTCAAGCCAAGAAACACAAGAAAGCTTAATCCGACATCTCCAACGGTTCTCTCCACAGTTCATCGCAACCCCCACACGCTCACCAGCATCACCATGTCTCCTCAAGGCCCCACCACTCAATCGCCCATGATCATGGATGCTGCTGCTGTCCAGCGCCCAGAGAATGCGCACCTGGATAGCAACTTGCAGACGAGCCAGCCGGCGACATTTCAACCGATGGGTATGTTTCGGTCATTTCACCCCCAGAATTGGACTGTATCAACTGACAGGCAAATCAGATACCCAGAAGCCACACGAAGACTCAGAGGTCGGTCTGAGAGGTGGTGATCGCGGTGGCTGCTGCCCTGGTCGTTTCTGCTTCATCATTCCCTGCCCATTGCCCTGCGACTGCTGCATCATCTAAGCGCTCTCAATCCCTTTCTTGATGTCATCACAAGGGTGGACAACTTCAATGTGGAATTATATTTGTTTACTGGATCGGACTGGGTGGTAATTTTGAGGGAGCTGGCTAGATAGAGTACCAGCCATGCATTAGCAATGACATCCCTATTTCTTGCAGAGACTTTGCTTGACTCTCAACCTGCATCTTCTTGTAACAAGGACCCATCGATGAATGGGAATAGGGATTCATCCGATGCAGCTTACTACCTGCAACAGTGCTTACTACATGCTCACGAGGTCCATGGGGAGTTCTGGGCACTGCAGGGTTTACTTGGCTGTTGCCAGATCCCTCATTGATACCACCAACAACCCAAGCAACATGCAAAGTTCGAGTCTCGGCTCATTCTCTGCGTCGGTATGCAACCTATCAACTGTTGCATGACAGTCCCTCCAGCCAGTAAGCAAGATGTGGCTCGCATGCCTCCAAATTGTGTTGCGACTCTAAGTCCGAGTTTGAGGTTGTAAACATGTGCAACCTTTTACTGGTTGAATGCCGCCGATAAAGGTGTCAGAGTCACGCATTTCACTACCGCTTTTGACCGTTTCTGCACTGAGACTCAGTTGGACATCACCATGGGCCTCTACAAAGAGCTACCGGAATCCCTCACCGAGGTCGACATTATCATCGCCGGAGGTGAGACTCTCACCGTTCTAATTAATGACAAGCAGTGAACGAGAGGCCTAACTTAGCGGGCAGGTGGCACGGCCGGTTGTATTGTCGCCGCAAGACTAACAGATGCTGATCCCAACCTTTCCATCCTGGTGATTGAGCGCGGCAGCAATAATGACCTGCCCACAATCGCATATCCGCTGTTCTTCATGCAAAACATTGTGCCAGGCAGCAAGGCAAGCATTTTTTACCAAACAGCGCCGGAGGAGCAGCTGGATGGTCGAGAGATCATTGTCCCTGCTGGTGGTGTTCTCGGGGGCGGGTCGTCGATCAACCTGATGATGTACACTCGGGCTCAGAGGTCCGACTTCGATGGGTGGGGTGTGCCGGGCTGGTCTGCTGATGAGATGTTGCCGTATCTAAAGAAGGTCAGTATTAACCAAGGGATGCTTTGAGAGACTGGATTCACTGACACACTTAAAGCTGGAGACTTATCACGGAGTGGACCACAATGGAACGCATGGTCATGATGGTCCCATTAATGTTTCTACTGGCACTTTCACATCTACCAGGTTCCAAAATGAGTTCCTTTCTGTAGTCGAAGAAACGGGATGGCCCACAAGTGATGATCTCCAGAACCTGGACTCCTCGAATGGAATTGGTATGTTCTGTGCCAGTTTGCAGCTAAACTCTTATCGACCTGCTAATCGGGAACACAGGAGCCCAACCCGCCCTCCGCTATGTATCTCCCGACGGTGCGCGTCAAGATACCGCGAACCGCTACCTCCACCCCCGCCTCCAATCCAGCACCAATCCCAACCTCCATGTCCTCCTCGAAACAAGCGTCATCCGTGTCCTCTTCGACGACAACAAGCGCGTCAGGGCTGTAGAGTTCACCCGCAACCCGCTTTACCACGACACTCATTCACCCACCCAAACGGTCAAAGCCCGCAAAACGATAGTCATTTCCTCCGGCGCCCTGGGCACACCGCCCATTCTCGAGCGATCTGGCATTGGCTCCCCCGAAGTTCTCTCCCGCGCCAAAGTTGAAGTAGTTGTCCCCCTACCCGGAGTTGGCGCAGAATACGAAGACCACCAACTCTGCGTGTACCCTTACCACTCCTCTCTATCCCCATCGGAGACAGCCGATTCTGTCGCCCTTGGTCGCGTAGATCCAGCCACCCTGATCCAAAATAATGACCCAACCCTGGGGTGGAACACCATGGATGTAACCTGCAAGCTCCGCCCTCTTGCCGACAAAGACATCACCGACCTAGGACCGGCCTTTGAAGCCGCCTGGAACAACGACTTCGCCAACACCCCCGACAAGCCCCTCGGCATGATCGCCCCCGTAGCCGTTTTCCCCAACAACCCCGACCTCGTTTCCGTATTCGGCCCGGATAAACAGTACTTCTCCATCAGCTGCTTCACCGTCCACCCTTACTCCCGCGGCCACATCCACATCACCAGCCCCGAACTGACCTCTCCACCAGACTTCAAAACCGGCTTCTTGACCGACAAAAACAATCTTGACATCAAAATGCACATCTGGTTGTACAAAACCCAACGTGAAATCGCCCGACGATTGCCCCTCTATCGCGGTGAAGTCACCCCCTGCCACCCCCCTTTCCCTCCCTCCTCCAAAGCCAGCGCAGTCCACCTCAACCAACCCCTCAACGGCAAGGTCAACAACATCTCCTACACCCCCCAAGACGACGCCATAATCGAGCAGCATATCCGTCAAAATGTCAGCACGACCTGGCACTCCCTCGGCACATGCAAAATCGGGTCGGTAGTGGACGAAAACCTGAATGTGTACGGCACCACAGGCCTCAAGATCGCCGATTTGAGTGTCCTGCCTGGGAATGTAGCTGCGAATACGAATAACATGGCTATGGCGGTGGGGGAGAAGGCGGCGGGTGTTATTATTGGGGAGCTTGGTCTTGGTATTTAGCTAGATACATGATAGGAGGGTTAGATGTAGCGAAACATGTTGTCCCTCACGCCTCTCTTCATCGCGACTGGCTTCCCGTCTTCGTACTCGACGCCTGATTCGCCTCCTTCGCCTGAGAGGCCTTCCATTTTCAGGCGGAGCTCTTCGTCTAGTTCTTTGAGGGTTTTCTTCTTTTTTGGTGGGGTGGCATCTTCTTGGGGGTTGGGCGGCGGTGTTTCTGTGGATGGCTGTGATGAGGGCTGCTGGTTGGGTTGGTGGTGTTGCTGTTGGATGGAGCGTGTTTGCGTCGAATGAGGGAGATATATTTCAATGGCCGACGACTTCGAGACCCGTGGTAGGGCAGGGATTCTTTTCGGTATTCTAAGCATTTTCGCAGTTTTTGCTTGGTGGGAGAAATCGATTTGGGTGCGAAAGGGAAGACTTGGCATTGGAGGCTGATGAGGTGAGGTTAACAACAGAGCTTTGGTGGAGTTTTGTGGAGCCACGGGCGGTGATGTCACTACCGAAGATCAGCAGGGACAGAGCTTGTACGTAGGTAGTGAACGACCCACTACAGTGAGAAGCGACCACGCCCGGAGCATTTGTGCCCGAGTTGCAAACACTGGCTCTTCATCTGAAGTTCCTGAACTTCTGCGTTGGCAACACGCGGGGTCCACGGGCCCCAAGCTCGTTAGCCATGGGGGACAGTTCAACGCCAAACACTAACAATTAAAACACAAGCAATGGTCAACCTCCAACTCAATGTTTCCAGCTCCTCCGCCCTTCGCCTTGCCCGCCTTAAAGACATCCCCCAAATTGGCATGATCGCAGCCTCATCCTTCTTCTATTCCTCATGGTTCACTTATGAGAGATCTCATCACGGCAAGTATCCCACAGACACCCTCTCAAGCTACCGTAATTCCTTTCGCAATGCCATCCTCGACCCTGACTCCATAGTCCTAGTCGTACAAGACAATCTTGACCAATCTGAAAGCAAACACGTGCATGAAGCGTTGGCTGGGGTATATCCTCCGTTTGAGGAGCAAATTCCGCGAGACTCTCTCAACAAGGGGAAGGCCGTTGTATCAGTTGCAACCTTGCCCCTACTGCCAGGCTCCCTGCGTCATGGGCAGTTCCAACCCAACGGTAAAGTCTCTACCTCACTCTGTTGGTTCATCGTGGCTGCAAACAGCATCACTGACGATGTGATCTTTTGCCTCCAATAGGGACGGTCCACCAAACACTGACGATCCGGTTTTGACGCGCGACAAAGACCCAGTGGGGGCTAAGATATTTGACGACACGATTTCATCCCGAAGAGCTCGCGTACGTTGCGATCCATTTCGGCAGTGTTATATAAGCCGCCGCGAGCTAAAATGAGTTCCTACAGTGCGTTTAAAGAACGAGAGGTGATTAAAATGATCGCCACCCACCCAGCCAGCCTATTGGCAGAGGACACGCAACCAGCATCACCACCTGGTTTCTTGCTTTGGCGACGGAAGATGGTACTGGAATAGGAGTGGCAGGGACTCCCATAGGCAGGCTGTCCTTTAAGAATATCGGCTTCAAGGAGCTCAAAACCGTCGAAATACCTGGGTATGAAGCTCATCCAAAACCCATTTATGCGTGGTTGGGTCTACTGGACCAGGCCTCCTCAGAACCTGTCGAGCGCCTGAGACCATAGCTATCGTGCACGTAGGCAGGCATACCGCACTCGAAACAGAAGTCCAAATTATGCATTAAAGTATGTACAAAAACTCCCATTTTCCTATCTCATGTCTCCATCTACTTGGTAGATGGGTTGGGGGACTTGGTGTTCCCAGGAAACTTCCTAAAGATATCCGCAATGTGGTCAATAGGCGCAGCCAACATTCCCATGGCCGACTCGAAATAAGGGTTCTCCCCCGCACTTGGGTGGCTTCTTGAT
This sequence comes from Podospora pseudoanserina, assembly GCF_035222485.1. Taxonomy (NCBI): domain Eukaryota; kingdom Fungi; phylum Ascomycota; class Sordariomycetes; order Sordariales; family Podosporaceae; genus Podospora; species Podospora pseudoanserina. Next base: position 792,322 of record NC_085923.1, read on the forward strand.
GGAACGAACGCCTTGGTGAGACCAAACTTCTTCGCCATGCCCTCCGACTCGCCCTTGGCCGACTGCAACGCCGCCTCGAGCGCCGGCAGGTCATTCTCCTCCTCCTCCTTGATGTGCTGCGACAAGACCGACCAAAGCTCCTTCAGCTTGGGGACATAGTCTGCCGACTCGGCCTTCATGTTCTGGAATTCCTTGAGGAGCTCTTTTACCTGTTGATTTTTGTTAGTATGACTGTGCTGTATCGGAAGCGCTAAATGGAGATGCTCACTCTGTGATGTTGCTTGCGGTCATCCTCGGCCATGGCGTGGCCCTTGTCGCCCATATGAGACTCAAAAGCGGGATAGACAATCAGCTCTTCGGCGACCGAGTGGCGCGCCAGCTCCCAAGTGAACTGGTTGCCAAAGCGCTGTTGGTGATCGGGGTCATTGGAGTTGATGACTTCGTTGTAGTACTGCTCGAGCTCTCGGTGGTCTTTGGTGATGACTTCGGAGATGGATGTGCCGGGCTTGACGGAGGCTGAGAACTGACGAGCCGCACATGGGAGGGTTTGTTGCCTCCAGGCGCTCATGATAGGGGCTGATACGAGAGGGCGTAGACGCATCATGGTTATTGTGATTGTGGTTGTGGTTGTGGTTGTGGTTGTTTAAGTGTTGTTGTGGCTTGTCGAAGTGGTGAAGCAAGTCGAGAAAATTGATCAATGAGGACTGCGAGATTTGAAATGGCTGTTCGTCAGCTTTGGGACAGGTTCTTAAATATCGGCAACCAATTCTCGGCTCCTTCCCTCTGAATCATTTACATCTAGTCCAATGACGCGTTCATGTGGTGGTGGAGAGTGAAGGTACGACAAGTGAAGTGCTCATGACGTCACCACCCATCTTCATTGATATCACCACATTTTTAATTGGAAGTCGCCTATTCATCTCCGCTTCTTCATCAGCGGAGCCCCGGTTCCGGGCTGGCGACATCTTTCCCTTCTGAAAATGGCAGTCACTTCCTTCCTATCGAGCGTCCCTGTCGCTCGGGACACTCATCCCGGCGCGGGCAGTTTGCTCCTGACAGGCGCCATGTTAGAAGCCCAGACGGGCCGGAGCAGCTGAGAACACCAGGCGAAGGGGTAACGTGTGTAAGAACCCCGACATTGGACGGGAGACATGTGCAATGTGGCCAAAGGCTTCTACAGGTGTTGCAGCCTGGTTCTTTAGCTAGATATTGCAATCCTTTTCATCTGTGCACAAACCAGACGTCTTGTCTAGAACACCCTCGCCCTACCATTCATCAACCGCTCAGCATAATCCACCCCCCTCTTCCTCAAGACAGTCGAGTTCAGCCTCTTCTGATACTCGACAGCCACCGCCTGCAGGTTCCGCACCAGAATATCGGTCGTGAACTGAGCCTCGGGTCTCTTCCAGCCAAGTTCGGTCGGGAGACGCTCGTTTTCTATATTTACCAAGTCAGAAACCGGAACTTCAATGAGTGTGATAGAACGATGCTAAACGTACGGAAAAGGTATTCCACACGCGTCTTCTCGACAGTGAGGGCCTCAGCGTCTCCGAGGATGGAGATGAACGCGGCTGTCTCGCCGAGGATGAAAGCCTCGCCAAGTTGGGAGAGGGAGTATTGAGGATTGGTTGATTTGCATGTCTTCATGCGAGCGACGATGGCAGCGGCACCGCTCTCGACATTCACGATGTCGCCCCAGTGGGAGCGGGTTTCGTCAAAGGCTTCCTGGTTGAAAATGTCGGCGTGGCCGTGGAAGGCGTCGACGCGACTATGAAGACATATATCAGAGCAATCCATTGGAGTTTATGGGGGTGTGACATACGAGAGACTGGCATCATGCTCCAGCACGTTGTGGCGGGTCAAGTGGTCAAGAGAGAACCAGCTAGAGTTCGGCTCCGGGTTCGTGCTGATGGCGAAGTCAAAGAGGAAAGCGGAGATGTTGGCGTCGAAGTTGACAGCGTTGAAGAGGCCGTTGGTGAGGTCATCGAGGGTGATGTATTTGCCGGTACGAGGGAGGAAGCCGTGGTTGGCAAAGGTGTTTAGGAATGGGCATGGCCCACGGACTATGAAAATGTTAGCTGATGCAATCAGGCATCACAGATCTCCCGCTGTGAGAATTACGCACCATCGCCTGCCTTAGGCCCATGCCATTGCTCAAAGGGGTCGCTGTTGGACACATTGACAGCTGCAGCGGCCACCGCCAAAGAAAGAAAGGCTGCAAGTCTCATGATGAATGACAATGATAGTACAAAACCGTCAACCTGTCCTACCTGCCTCTCATCTCAACATTGGCCACGACAAGCTCCGTCTTATATCGATCGTTCTACAGACATGCACCAGGATCTTGGGTAGCACGGCAAGTTCCATCGGACGGCGCATATGGACGCGCAAGCGGCTCGACATCATGCGAACCCGAGCATAGCCTCCTTCGCCCAGGTTTGTAATGTGGTATTCCAGGTTGCACTTTGACTAATTGGAGCCACTTCATTGGGGGAAGTCGGATCCTACACAGTGCCCCAATCCGACCTGATCCAGTCGGATATGGGCCGGCCAGGTGGGTAAAGATCCGCATGAATCAGACAACAACAAAGTCCTGGGACTTTGCATTTCCCTGCGATATCATGCTCGGTAGCATGTAAGGTGGCTTTAAAGCCGAGAATGTGACCTCAATCCGCGGATCGGGGCAAGGCTTTTAAGGGGAAGTAAAATGCCGATCCAGCGGTTCAAAGGCGGGCAGACGAGGGTTGTGTCTTCCTGTCACCTACCTATTTACCATGAACGGCATCTCTGGCTCTTGGAGGAAATGGGCGGAATAGCACAAGCTGAGATTGGGTCTTTAGAAGGTTGCAGTGCTGAGATTGAACATTGAGACCCAATCCAGGACTAACCTTTGTCAAAGCACGCCATCAATGTGCCTTTTCGAAACTGCAAGGCATTCTTCGGACTCTTTAAGTCGATGCCCGCCGGGCGCCTGATCCTTCACCGACTTTCCCCGGTAACCCTTCGAGAATACGAGGACCCTTATACCCATGCATTCTGCGTTGTATCTCTGCCTACTTGACACTGCAAAGCTACAGACGACATGCGTGGTGGCTTAAACCCAACAGCTGACGTGGCTTGCTGTTGTGAGAACAGAGGCTGAACTGTTGCCAAGACATACGTTGGGAGGATGCCAAAATCGATTCTGATTTCTTCCCAGACACGATACGACGTTACGTCTCGAAGAGTTGATTGTTGAATTGAGAAGGAAAATTTGTCGGGGGGCCTGCAGTTCCATGATGTTTTAACCTGGTTACACCGTCGATGTCATGAACCCCCGGCTCGGTGAAGACTCCAAATATGGCGATGACACGATGAGACAAGGCTGTGCATGAGAATTCAAATAATAACACGATACAACTCTCTTGCTTGCAAGAGCCGCCATTGCTAGCCCCAATACAGGCCTGTAAGGTACCTAGGTCCATGATGGAGTGGGAAGACTACAAACTCGTGAGCTCCGGAGTCCCTTCAGCACGCGGGGCAGAGAACCTCGTCTCGACAAAACATTTCACCAGACCCTCCTCCCTCTTCTCCTGCAACTTATATGCCTTTGCTATATCATCAATCTTGAACCGATGCGTCAACATGATGGAGGGATCGATCTCTCCTTTTTCAACCATCTCGAGAAGCTCCTCCCAATCTAAAGCAATGTTAGCCACTGAAGCGGTCACTAAAGATATGAGCAAACTTACATCTCTGCACCGGAGCCTGTCCACACCCGATCAAGTAAATACCAAGCTCCATTAGCGCACCGACGTTGAAATGGTTAGTGAACCCGACGTAATCACCAATGATGCCGACTCTCCCAAACTTCTTGGTCGCGTACAGACATTCATTGATCATCTCGCTTGTATCCTGCTCCGCCCCAATCGCCATCTCCAGCTTGTGCGCCCATCCTTTGGCGTACTCTCCTCCGCTCGCATCAATGCTGACATCAACACCCCCAGGCACCATTTCGTGTATCTTTGTCGGCACTGTCTGTCCAGACTCCAATGTTGCATAGTTGATGGTCTCTAGCCCCGGGATCTTGTACTTTGCGTACTCGGTCCGCCAGTTGCTGTCGATACCAATAACACGTGTCGCACCCTTCTTCTTTGCCCAAAAGCACGCCATGAAGCCGATGGGACCGAGGCCCCAGATGGCGACTGTGTCTCCCTCGTTGACGCCGGTGTAGACCACGCTGTGGTACGAAGTGGGCAGCACATCAGAGAGATACAGTGCCTTTTCATCCGGGACGTTGTCAGGGATCTTTAGGAGGTTGTTCTCAGCCAGCGGGATCCTGACGTACTCGGCCTGTCCGCCCGCATACCCCCCCGTCAAGTGTGAGTAACCAAAGATGCCGCCCATGCGCCCGCCATAAAGCTTGGCGTGAAGAGTTGAGGCATTCGTCTTTTCGCATGCAGTAGGGAGCTTGTCCTTGCAGTAACTACACTCGCCGCAAGAGATGCAAAAGCTGTTCACCACCCGATCACCAACAGCGAGCTTGGTGATCGACGGTCCCACCGACTCGACAACGCCGCAGAACTCGTGTCCCAGAATATCGCCCTTTTCGACCTGCACCACCACTCCATGCATCAGGTGTACGTCGCTGCCGCAGACGGTGGAACCAGTGACCTTGAGGATGACATCGTGGTCGTCGACGATCTTGGGCTTGGACGTCTCGATGACTCGTACGTCGTTCTTGCCCATCCAAGCGAGGGCTTTCATCTTCGCGCCGCTGTCGTCCGTGTACCGGCCGCCGTCGCGGTCAGGGTTAGAGATATCGGTGTGAGCCGCACGGTTTTGGTCACCGTGTCCGAGGGCCATCTCGGCCAGCCTGGCCGTCATGTTCTCTGCAACCATGGTGGATGATCTGTCGATATATGTAAATAGGGTACCTTGGGTCGTGAGAGATACCGGACAGTGGATTTGTGGGGAGAAGACATGAGTTCGGCGACGGTAACAGTGCTGCCGTCATATGGACAGGAGTTGTCTTGGCATCCATATCTTCAACCAAATCGTCGACGTCACGACATGTTGCGTGCGGAGAAAACTCTCCGGGTTTCGAGAGTAATGTTGGCTTAAAATTTGCGACTTCCTTCAAGGTAAATCCCCAAATTGACCGGCGCATAAATACATGGTCAGCGGGGTTTGTGGCTGAGAGGGAGGGGAGGGGCAACAGCCTTGGGCTCTTACCAAGATTCAAATAAAGATTGAGAAGAGGAAGGTGCTTTGATGAATATCAAACGAGGAAGGTGCTTTTGAGTATCACGCCATATTTGCTCGTCTCTCCTGCTATGACAGCAACAGTTGTGGCTGGGGCTATCGATGGTGCTAGTAAGCTACTGAGCAAAGGTTTGTTCCCTAAACAAGCTTGACTATCTTCCTGGGGCCGCTAGCTACAACGGCGCTTCCATTCATGACACCATGAACATAGCAATCTCTAACAAACTCCCAACCGCCGTTCACCGTCTCCCACGAACGAAGAACATACGGCGTTGGGGCCCCATCGATCAGCCACACAGCATCACCGGGTTTTGCATGTCTCAAGGATGAGACACACATAGCCATTCCGTGTTACCGCGACCTTCCTTCCCCGCCAAGCTCTGGATATGAGTTCACTATATCTGCGTCTCGCCATCATGCCTTCAATATAGTCGTCCTCAGCTGGTGGTTCCCTCGATTGGTTTCCACCAGTCGATACATCTTCTCGTACAGCCTCATGGTTAGCAGCCACCGGTCGTAAAGGCCGCGAACTGAATCTGGGGCAGGCCATTCTGTCTCAGTGCGATCGCCAATCAGCAATCTGATGAAGACATCCTCTATCGAGGTGGGCTCCGCACTCTTTCGGTACCTATCAACAGCCTGACTCGACGACATGACCATTTCCCGAGAAGCCTTGAACACCCTGGCGAGCTTAGCATCGAGTCAAGGGGCGTGAGGTGGCGCAAGCTCGGCGACGAGGTCCAGTTCCGCTCCTCGAAGAACCAAAGGACCGTTAGCAAACGAGGGGAGATCCAGAACGTTGGGAGTCCCACCCGCGCGGTAAGGGGGTTGACCAGAGATGCACCCAAGGGGTTCAGCATGACGAGCAAGGCTCCAGTCCGGTACCCACGATTGAGGACATTGTAATGCATTGACATCGATGCACCCTGTCCCTGCATGTGACAACAGCTCGAAAAGACCACCCTCTTCAATCATTCGCAGTGCAGCATCCAAATACACCTCATTGGTGTTCTTGGAGTAGTTGGGTTGCGTGAAACGACTGCCTTCGCCTTTGGCGGCGAGCCCATGGACTCCAAAAACCTTGTCCCGCAGATCACTTGCTCTGAGTAGATGGGCCGTCGACATGACATCTTTGAATTGCGGCAGTCCCTTTCCCACAACGCGTCTTACTCTCCAGTGCTGCATGCAACATACAGTGCCAGCATGGAAAATTCCGCAGAGTCATTTTGTTCTTCCAGCAATCTGTACTCTGCGTCCACTCCAATGCTATCCGGAGACGAACATTTGATTCAACAATCGCAAGCGCTCGATAGAAGTCGTCCCAGTTGCAACACATCCGTCCATACATGACACGAGCCTCGGAAGCGAGAACAGCTTCCTGGACCACCCAGATGCGCTCGAACCACTCATGCTCGAGGAGATGCATAAGCGGAAGTCAGCAGGCAGTGAAGCGATACTTGCCCGCCTCCCGATATGCCTTGAGATTGTCCCTTGTAAACGAAGTGTTGATGCGAAGCTGGTCAATCAGGCGGAAGGCAAGGGTGGCCAAGACACTCTTTAGTATCCTGTCGAAAGAATCAACTTCCGTGATCCGCTTCGGCAACCAGCGAATGACCCGGTTCAGCGTTGTCCAGCTCATCTCTCTCGAAGGTGAGCCAAGCCAGATGGTGACCAGGGATGCGGATGAGTCAATATCTCCTATCAAGTACACCTGGTACGACTTTTCGTTTTCCGAGAGCTGGTCAATGCAGATTGAGTCTATCCAGATCAATCGCGGGAGGAGAGTAAATCGGAGGTCTCCAAGAAGCTCAAAGACATTGGGCGCGACGCGCAATGTGCAGTCACTGACGATTATGTGCTCGCCGTCATCTCTCTCGGCTTGGGCCCATCTGTATGAGATCGCCTCAAAAGGTGGGGCCGATTTGAGCTCACCTTCGAACAAATTGCATGACATAGCCTTGTGGCGGTGGCCAAGATGAACCAATAAAAGTCGGATGGTGGTCTTCTCTGGAGATAAGGGAGTATAAGTGTATAGCGGCAATTTGGGTTGACTTGGTCGATAAGCGTGGGCTCTTCGCTGATGATGAGCCTTGTTGTACCTCCAGTAGACGTTAATGATATGCTCCGGAACTATCCCACTCAACGCCCCCCGCCCCCAGCCTCCACAAGAAGCACACCTCGACCTGAAACCACTCAAAAACCCGCTGGAGACGCAGCTTGTAAGCGAGGGGTACCAAGATAAAGGTCCAATACGCTTTGATTTCGAGATCGTGAAAGAAGATTACCGGGAACCTGACAAGCCAAAGCCTTCCAACCAGCGAATCACTCCAACAGTGGCTAATAGTAACGAACGCCACCCGAGCATACGGCCGGCCAGCGAGACGGCACTGTCAATCTGGGCAAAGGGATTGATGCCGTATCTCCAGTATGCATGTCCGTACGCGACGACGAGGATTGACAGTGCATATAGGGGTGGTTTTTCGGTGGCGAGCACTGGAAGAAACCACAGATAAGCGGTAAGGAACAAGGAGAGGGGCAGTTGTACTCGACGGTTGATGTGGAGGTTGTGCGTGAGAAGAAAGAAAGAAGTGGTCCCAATCCATTGCCTCTGAGTCGCTTCCAAGGTTGTCTGAAACATCGTTGCGCTGCACTGTCACGTTGCAGGCAGGTTGAAAGAAGCCAAGAGAAACGAAGGCCTTAAGAGGGACTCATGGCAGGGTGGGTGAGGCTCAAACTCCGACCAGGCAGCTGACTATGGCACCAAATGTCGTGGCGCAGCAGCCAAGCAACTGGAAACAAGTTATACACACACCTGCATCATCCATGATATCTACAACTTCGCCCGGATTTCGTCCGTCACACCGCCTGCCCTTTCAGCTCTAAACACAACCTGATGCAACGCCGCCGCCTCTGGATCATCAGTCTCCTGTATCCACGCCGACATCACATACCTCCTTCCCCCACCCACAACAACCTCAACCTGACTCCCCGGCCAAGGCGACGCCTTCCTCCACAACTCCCCAGGCAGCTGCTCCCAATAATGAATATCGCTCGCCTCCGTCCGTCCAAGAAACCACTCATACAACTCCGCTTCCTTCTCCTGCAAAAAAAGCTGCACAGCGGGCCTCTTGGCGCGCTGGTCAACCAACATCAGCAACTCCACCCTTGTACCATCTTGGAAGATGGCAAAGGCTGATATCGCCAGTACTAGCAACCGTTTGTTGGAACGGAAGAACAAACGCCGGGTTTCGTCCCAGTGGCTCTCTGGCCGAGCTCTTCCCGGCCAGACCGTGATTTTCTCTGGGGCCCGGGGGTCTGTGGTGGTGGTGAGATGTTGGAGTGGAAAGGCGATTGCATCCACCGGTGAGGTTATATTCAGTGGTTGGGTAGCGGTATCGTCCAGCTGGATATAAAAGCTTCTTCTGCAGGTTGTCAGCAGAACAGAACCTTCTGGCTCGGATAGCACTCGTAAGGGGCAGTTTCTGCGGACGAAGAAGTCGGGGCCGTTTTTGTTGAGGGTGATTCCCATCATTCTTCCTCGTTGGCCGGGCGGGCTGGATCGGGGTTTTATCTCCCCTAGACCGAGGAAATAATGCAGGCCTTGGTCTGGTTTGCCGATGTCTTCTTGTGTTAGACGGAGGAGGGAGGAGGTGATACGCAGGCCTTTGTTGGTGACGATGTACTCTGGGTTGATGGAGGCGCTCATGGCGGCGTTGCGGACGCTGAGGATGGAGATGGTTTCGTTTTTGTTGTGGCGGGTGAAGTCGTCTGGGGAGGTGGCGAGTAAGGGGGATCCGGACCTGTGCGGTGTTGTTGAACCTAGAGAAGAAGTGACATGTTTGTTACTTTTCTGCCAAGCAAAGATGGTCATGTCGTTGCTTTTGCGGATAATTTCCTCTTGGAGGCGTCGAAAGGCATTTTCGCCCTCGCCGTAGATCATAGGGAGGTTGACGTCGAAGATCCCGAGCAGACAGTACGCGACATCTTCGGGGCGGGTGGTCTGCCGGTTTGCGGCCCAGGACATGCGGTCTGCGATGGATATTTGGCGGATGGAGGCATGGCCTGTGAGGATGTCGGCTGGGATGCCGGTGATGGATTCGAGCTTGACGATAAGACCGTCTTTGGCGCCTCGCAGGTTCCAGTCCTTGTCGTAGAACTGCACTTTCTCTGGGGCGAGCAGCTCCTGTAGGGTCCAACCACGACGGAACCATCGACAGTTTGGAAGATTGGTCTTTAGCTCTCCGGTGGCGGGAAGATCGGAAAGGTACACGAAGCAGGCGGCGGCCTGTTGATACCAGCGGAACATGGAGTTGATGCTTTCTGTCAGTTCGGCATTGTTCATCTTGTCGATGCAGCAAGTGTCGACCCATGCCCAGTCGAGCCGCTGTTCGGCTGCTATCCTGCAGGACTCCTGTAATTTTCGGTATCCTTGTTTCGACTGCAGCGAAGGTATTTGGTCCCGGACATCTTGATGTGAGACTTCTTCTCCGTCCCAAGTGTGCGACAAGATGGCGTAGGGCGGCCGGCGGCCAAAGAACTGCTTGAAGGCGAGGGTTCGGGTATTGAGGAGACGCATGTTTGTTTGCCCGGCGCGACCTCGAGTGGATCTGAGAGGTCAACCTGGTTGGGGGAATGGGCCGGAAAATGGGGTCTGGACGAATTTTACGGAGCGTTTCCCCCGCTTCTATCACGTATGGAAATGTTGGGCTCAGCCTCAGCTAATTGTCAGCCAGAATCGAGGAACCTCTTATTGGCTGGGATCGGAGGCAGCCGATTTGTGCGTACCTTAGCTTCGAGGTTGTCAAATGGCGATAGCAACGAGCCACATGAACGCTGAAAGCTCATACTCACGATCAACAATGAGACAGTCGAATCATTCCAGCTCCCGGCCTCTTTGCGGGATATGTCGAGAAATATCACTGGATCAAATGGGCGTGTCGGATGACCGCAAGATGCAGCGTCACCAGCCTACCTACCTCGCCCTGAAACAATCCATGGACCATGGATGTGTGCTTTGTCGCTTTATCTGGCACGCCCTGGGGCAAAGCAATTCGCGAGAGGGGGACCGAGGAAGTGACGTTCTAGCTCACGTGTCCGAGAAATATCCCGGCAGAGAGATCTCTCTTGTCGTTTGGCCGGGCGTTACCCCAACAGGATATTTGGATCGCATCCAGATCATCACATCTGGGGAGATCCCTGATGCGGATACTGACGATGAGGATGGTGATGATGGGCCCGCTGATCCGAGCATGCACCCCGACCATCAGTTCGCTTTGTCTGGGGTGCTTGACATTTTCGCATATGCAGGTATGAAAGTGTAGTGTCTCAATCAACTGAGAATTTGACTGACTGTCTGCCAAGATGACCCTGCTGCGAACCACGGTGGTGTCACTGGTCGACCGTTGCCGATGACAGACGGCAGTTCAAACGATGACTTTGCGTTTGCCACTCAATGTCTTCAAAAATGTCTGAGCAATCACTCCGGGTGTGGTCGACGAGACGAGATTCCACGTCTCCCTACTCGAGTTCTTGACCTCGGACCATTTGATGGTTCTCGGGTGCCTTACCTGCTACATACTGCTGGTCGACAGGGTCAATATAGCGCATTGAGCCATTGTTGGGGTGGCCATGTGCCAATTACAACGACGAGTGACAATATTGAGGAACATACGAAAGCCATTTCCAACCTGCCTCCGACCTTCAGAGATGCAGCCCGTATTTCGCGGAGGCTAGGAATTCGATATCTGTGGATTGACTCGTTGTGCATTCTCCAAGACTCCAAAGAGGACTGGGAGAAGGAATCAGCCATGATGGGAGAGATTTACAAACACAGCGTGCTGACAATAGCCGCAAGAGCAGCCAGAAATGCCCGGGATGGCTGTTTCATCACAAGACACCGTGATGTCCCAGCATGTCGACTCGAGTACCGAAGCCCGGACGATCAGTTGGTGGGCAGCATCTACGTTCGGGATCCCACATTCGAAATTGAACGTCTGACACAGACACCCCTTGACAGCCGTGGTTGGGTACTGCAGGAAAAGCTCCTGTCGCCTCGCATACTTTACTACGGAGCTCAGCAGCTGTACTGGGAGTGCAGACATACCTCGATCCGCCAAGATGGGAAATACCATTACATCCAACAAGACGCTGTGCAACCTGCCATGTGGAAGGAAAGGATGGACATATTTGCGCCATACCAGTCCGTATACCCCAACTTCAACAGAATACCACCAGACTGGACCGAAGCAAAGCATGAGCTCGCAGCGAGGATGAGACAGTGGTACAATTTAGTTGAGGAGTACAGCGGGCGCCAGCTCTCTTTTCATACCGACAAGCTGCCTGCCATAGCTGGCATTGCCAAGGAATGGGCCAAGTCTGTTGACTTGTTTTACATTGCTGGACTCTGGCGAGAGGACATTCTGGCGGGACTTCTCTGGTACGGAGGGAAAACGGCAACGAATCCCCCGGCCTCGAGTACACTGCCGTCCTGGTCTTGGGCGCGCTACAGTGGCAAGGTCAGCTTTTGGGCCGCTCGCGATTCCACCTTTGGGTTTTCGGATTACTCTTGTGAGTTTGTCGACCTGTCTTTCCGTGCGAGTGGTGCACTGGGAAACTACGGCGATGTAGTGGGAGCAAAGCTGGAGCTACGAGGGCGTATTCTTCCTGTGCGTCACGCGACGAGAATAAGTCTGGGGAAGAACTTCATTGTTGGACCGAATATCTTTGGTTATGGTGGGGAGCAGATTGGGGTGGCCACTTTTGATGTCGCCCCCTCAACATTCGATGCGCTATTTGTTCTGCTTGTCTATGCTGGTGTCGGCAACGTAGGATATGGCGCTTATTATGCAGCAGGTCTACTCATCTTGCCTGTGCCGACAGAGCAGGGCACTTTTATGAGGGTGGGCTATGTCAATATGGAGAAGGGACATGGAGAGGGCTGGTGGGACACAAGATCGGCGGCTGATTATTTTGAGCATATCCCGACGAGGACGTTGTTCTTGATATAGAACGGACTCGGAATGCATTACGACAATCATCAAGAGGAGGCGGCTCTTTGAGATCTGATCGGTAGCTTGGCACCTTCCCGCCATCAAGAAAACCGGCGATTTTATCCGCATTTACCCACCTTCTCCAACCTCCACGTCGTCGCTTCCACCCGCTGGTCAAACTATATCCCAACGTCATATCTTGGCTCAAGAACTTCACACTTCAACATTTCCGCCCAACAGCCCAGCTTCGATGGATCCACCATGCCTGTGCTCTTTGGTCACCGGTACCTGGCTCTCATAGTTGTTGTTGTCCTGGTGGTGTTTTGGTTCTTTGGGCCGCAGGGTCTGCAGTCTGATGGCGGCATTCACTACCCGCGAGTACAGGGCAAGGCCTTCTCCGACGTTCTGAATTCCACACTTGGTGTAAGTATTGCACTGCCACCTGACACTCTTGCCCCCAGGGCAGCTGGCTGATATTCTGAACAGTTCCAGGAGATATTCGTCATCAACCTCCCAGAGAGATCAGACAGACGCGATGCCATGACTTTGGCCGCTGCTTTGACGAGGCTTGACGTCAAATGGATCGACGGTATTGACGGCAAGGACGTGCCTGAGAGGGTTCTACCAGGTGACAGCTGGGACAAGAAGATCTCAAAGGGAAATAAGGGGTCCTGGAGGGCGCATATGAATGCGTTGCAGCGGTGGGCTTATATTACTTCCCTTGGATGGAAATGTTCATTCTGATATATGATGACAGCGTTGTGCAAGATAACTTAACCAGCGCCCTTATCCTCGAAGACGACGCAGACTGGGACATCCGGCTCAAAGAACAGATGCAAGTTTTTGCTCAGGCTGCGAGAGCCTTCACTCAACCAGCCCCGAGAACGAGATCGACGCTTGCAGACACCGAGGGCCGTTCCGAACTCTCGGTCTCTCAGATACCGATAAATCTTCGCTCGCGCCTTACACCGTACGGGGACAGCTGGGATGTCCTGTGGTTGGGTCATTGCGGCACGGAATTTCCATCTGCCTCTACTATTGTCGCCCACAAAAGCAAAACGCCAACAATGAACAGAGTCCCGTTGTTGCGAGTTACCATCCCCAGCGATGTCACCGTGCCTGATGCCAAGCATCTGAAGGCGCATCCCTTTGCCCTCCAAGACTCGCTTGCCAAAGAGTACGCACCCCACACGAGAGTCGTGCATGCCTCGGACAAGACAACGTGCACCCAAGCATACGCTGTCAGTCAACAAGGTGCTCGGAAGTTGCTATACCAGTTCGGGTTGAAGACGTTGACGGCAGGGTGGGATTTGATGCTGGGGGACTGGTGTGATGGACTTTATCCTCGAGAGACCGGGAACCGACCGGTTTGCGTTACTGTGCAGCCTCCGCTGTTCAGTCATCACTATGGCAAGGGGGCAGCTTCGGATATCACGGCGCCTGGGGGTGGGTTTGTGAATAAGGATAAGGAGATGACGCCGTATGTGAGGTTGAGTGTGAGGGTGAATATGGAGAGGTTGGTGCAGGGTGTGGGGATGGGGGATTTAATTGATCAGTGGGAGGATGCGGAATGAGATGGATATCTGATCAAGAATGGTTCAAGATGGGTGCGAGCACTTGGGCTTTGACGTAATATTACCATGTTATTGGTCTTGAGTCGAGATGGCAGAAAAATGAAATCTTGCTAGGCCAGCTACCAGATACCCGTATGTACCTCATGGCCGCATTGTGGGTAACATATTCAGATAGATATTTTCACCGCCCACTTCCAACGGTTTAAGCAGTGAGAGCTCTGGAGCGACATCGAGCCATGGAATCCATGGAGAGGTGTTCAGTCTGTATCCACCCCCCTCCACTTCCAAGCAAACATGATGGTTCCACCGCTACACATTGGTCAGTATCATGGGTGGTCCTTGCGATGTCGTGTTGATGCACTTACCAAGGATACCCGCCCTTCAGAAACAACGGACCCTCTTTCTCATCCACAACGCCACCAAACACCCTCAGCGCATCATCTCTTGTACGGCGGGAGTGAAACTCGACTCTGACGTAAGTCTCGTCCGGATTCTTGTGAATGAGAGTGGTAGAGAAGACTCCCATGGCCTTGCCCATTATATAGCCGCGGCCGTGGTCACCTTTCCACTCCTCAAAGGTAGGCTCGCTGAGAGGGCCGAGGAGGAGGACGTCTGGCTGCTCGGCATCACCATCAAACGGGTAGGGTGGGATGGTACGGGTGCTGTAGAAGTTGGGTGCCACAGGCTGGGTATTGAACAGTGAGGGTATGCCGAACCATTCGTAGAGGGCGTCGATTGGGGCGGTCGTAGCATTGAGAGAGTTAGACTGCTCCATGGTGACGGGCACTTGCTCATCACTGAGACTGTCGGTAGTCTCAGCCATACCCAGACCCCCTTCAACATTGTTACTGCCCATCTCCTCAAAATCAAGTAAATCACCCTCTTCTGTCCCCTCTTCATCATCAGTGTCCTTGTTGCTGGTATCGGGCGTCCAAATCACCATCTCCATCCCGCTTGATCTTTCCGTCTCAACCCCCCCCTTATCACCTTCTTCCTCAACAACAGGAGCACTATCCACCACCACCCCAAAGAAAAGTTGCATCCCTGTCAAGACCGCTGCCTTGTTCTTGGCGGCTTTCAACGCTCCTTCCTGCAGCCCGTACTCGCGGCCTTTGTTCCAGGATTCTTTGAGCTGCTTGTCGATTTGAGTGTTGTCGGAGGAAGGAGCGTTGGTGAGGGCAGTGGTGTCGTGTTGGGTGTTGAGGAAATTAAAGGGTGTGAGATCGGGAGTCGAAGAGAGGGTTGGAAGGACGGTGGGAGGGGGTTTGATGAGTTGGGCTATGTCACCCCATACTGGGTCGATGGGGGGGTAGAGGGAGAGGATGGGGTGGTTGTGGAGAGTGGTCATTTTGGGGTTGCTGATGTAGATTGGTGGTGGAAGAAAGGATGGTGGTTGAAAAAAGGATGGTGGTTGAAAAAAGGATGGTGGTTGAAAAAAGGATGGTGGTTGAAAAAAGGATGGTGGTTGAAGAGACGATGATGGGCAGTGGTGTGAGTATCGAGGGCCGGGGGGCATTGGGTTGAACTGACGGGGTGGAAGAAATAATAGCTGAGGGATTATACGGTGGAAGGATGGGAAAATAAGCATAGAGAAGCTAGGGAAGGTGGAGACGGGGCCTGCTTCGTTTGAGGATCGCCCATTTTTGACTGCTTTTCCTGGAGCTGTATCATGTGTTGGGACTCAGATGAGGGACTTTTTTGCTTCTCAGGGACGATGAGAGCAGAGAGACATTTTGCCATCTGGTTCTTGCCAAATATTCTGGGAAAAATGGCAAGATGCGATGCTGGGCAGAGAAGGCTGTTGCAGCACTTCCAAGGTTAGCTGTCCACCAAGAGATTTCGTTTCATGTCTAGGGAGATGATGAGTTTCAGTCGTTTCCACTTGTTGGTCGTTGAGGGAGATAGGCTCTCAGCTTCTCCATTTGGTCACGTATGTACCCAACTCTCAAGTGCATTGAACTCATGGGATATGCCTTCCATTTCGAGTAGCAAGGCTGGGCCTGACATCCAAGATTGAAAATACTGATATGGTCAATCTTGAGTACGGGACTCATGGACATAACATTTTCTAGGCTTGTAAGCTTTGGACGATCCCTGCCTAGGTCGTAAGTCTCCAAAGATAAGGTACGTACGTAGTTTACCTTACATTGATAGGCGTCACGAAAGTTCTCAAAGGTTACCAACAGGCTCGTTAAGGTTTGGGTACAGATGACAAACTCAAGTCAGTACCTATAAATGCAGCCTTTTGCCCGTTGCAATTTTTCTTTTGACCAACAGCCTTTCTCACCTACCTACCCACCCACCGACAAAATACTTCTCAATCGACTGCAAACACCCAACTTGGGGAGCAGCCATGACCGACGACGACGCCGACTCAGATCATGAGCCTTTTCCCGAATCGCGCCGCAGCAAACCATATCCCATGGACGACTTGGACAAGAGTGCCATTCTCCGTGTTGTTTCTTGGCATAACCCGGAGCTTGATGAGCAGGGGCATGAAGCGAACAACATCACATCCACATCCATTCGCACCTCCCGAAAGCAGCGACACGTTTCCTGTCAACCCCCCGAATGCCAACCTCGGAGCCTTGGAGAAATTTCCACTTGAGCTGACCTATGAGGCTATACACTATCTCGATATCGCATCTCTCTTGCAGTTTATGCGTACCAACCGTCGCGCCTGGAGTCTGGTCACCAACCTGAGTCCCGCTTTACAGTAACCTACGGGGACGAGCTGCTCGTCATCATCATTTTAACCCAGCTGGCGCCACACTTAAATGGTGCCATGGAGGGTAGAAGTTGTGGAAGGCCAGTGACGAGGGTAGACGGGTTGTGAAGATATTTTATCCTTCCCTTAGCTGATGTCCTGGAATTGAGGAAAACCGCTGTATTTCATGGATGGATTCCGCGGAGGACGAGACCCCGGAGTGGACAGATCTCAGCCAAGAAGACACTTAGCCAGGGACCTTATTTGATATACCTAAGGCAGGTAGGCAGGTAGTTGAAGGCTAGATGATGTAATAGGCGTCCAACCAAGCATAGCAGATCCCTTCATGAGTTCAAGAACCATGTATGCTTGCATGGCTACCTAGTCAGAATGCGTATCTAAAAGTGTGGCCTGTGTCATTTTGTCACCCGTCACGTCGTCTTACCATTAGCTTTATTGTTGCTTGGCTAATACCACTACGTAGGGTCTTGGAGGACTCGAAATAATCACTCTACTTTTCTTCAAAGCAGGGCAATGCCAGATGATCAGCGCACGAAAGGATGTCAAGAGATACAAACACACACCTACCTGATCACAGATCTACCCGACTGTCAATTCGCTACCAAGTTTGGAAACCAAGTCATCGTCACGCTAATCACCACCAAACTGGCCTCATACTTTATTCCGGAGATCAACGCTGCGCTGCGCACCGAGCGGTGGTAGTGTGGAAAGGTTGCTGGTTCGTCATTGTCTTCCCGCTACAAAAGTGCTGTTTTGATTGTGGGATCTGGGGGAAGGGAAGGCTCGGCACGTATCGTTTCAGGGAGACCGAAGACGAGGATGAATGGCTTGAACACAACCAGCCAAAGATTCAGACGGTCAGTTACCCAAGTCAAGGACAACAGAGAACCGGGTTTATTTCACCGGTGGAATTGAAGGGTACAGCGGCTTCGATTACTATGCAGTTACTGCGATGTCCTACATCAGCGACCAGGACATGCCGAGCCATGGGTCAGTTATGGTGTCTCGTACTGGATGCTTTCTGGAGTTAAGAATGGGGGATGAGAGTGGGTTCGCTGAAGATCCTATATACAAGAAGTCCATAGATCTCCTGCCCTTTCTGTACATCATACATTCATTTCCACGGTTTTATTGAGCACTTCAATGGTGTCCCGGGGTCCAGAACCTTTGGAAGGTGAGTAGAGGGGGTACGCAGGTGGTAAATGTATTTTCTGGTTTTGGTAGCCTGTGGCAGTACCGAGGCAAGTTGCAGGGTAGTTGCTTCGCTATCGTTGAACGAGAGGAAAATATAACCCCCGAGTGGCTCATGCTAAACAAAGAGACACCCAGGCGCCTCCTTAGCTGCCCTGTGTAAGGTGGTTGAGACTGGAAGGCATGTCTCCCGAGATTGCTCTAGATAGGTATTGTTTCAACTCCTTAGAGAGACCTTTTAGATACGAGACAACTCTATTACCTGACCTTCAACGCCTGGTGGCTATCTGCAAACGCCTATTAACCATCTTCAAAGCCCTTTTAACTCGGATTTGTGAAGGCCTACTCGGTTTCTGTAAAAGGGCCTACTCCCGGCAGGTGTCTCTAGGTGCATCTCGATTCATGACATGTCCAGCTGAAAAGACACATGTCGTAAGTAGACGGAAAAGACAAGCGTTGGCATAACGTGATCATCGACTCGGCACATTCGGAACCCTGCTCCCCAGAGCCAACCACTGAAGAGCCTGCCCATCAGCTTGGTTCAGAGCTGCATGGCGTAAGCTAGCGTTGCATTGCAGCAAAACTACCACGAGGCGCAGAATATTGTCCACCACAATCACGCAGTTCCTGACTGTTCAGGTAAGGCTCTCCCCGACTAATGCTGGTACACCCCTGGCATGCCACGTAAAGGTGTGATGACTGATGACGGTTCCAGACTTGCTGTTGCGCTGGTTCGGATTCCCAAATCAGCACTATTGCACCATGGCTTGGAGAGCAGAATATCAACCTAAGTATGGCTTAGTTCCTTGGTAAGGTGAAGATGACTGCAGTGGTATAAGAGGAGGTAGAGCTTTGCCAGACATTTACAATCGGTTTCTTTCTTCTCTTCAGTCGCAACAATGGCAGCCAAATTTACGCATTGCTTGACGGCCATTCTGGCCCTGTGCGCCACCCCCGCACTTGCTATTCCAGGTGGCGGCAACAACAACAATCAAGATGTCTACGACTATGTGATTGTAGGCAGTGGACCCGGCGGATCTCCACTTGCTTCCAACCTCGCCAAAGACGGATACTCTGTCTTGCTCCTGGAGGCAGGCGATGACCAGAGCGCCGATATTGGAACACAGCTCATCAATGTCGGCAGTACGTCCAATGCCAATCGCTGGGGATTTTACGTGAGGCAGTATGGCGACGACACGCAGCAGCTAAAGAACAACCACCTGACATGGAGACGTGCTGATGGGACCTTGTTCGTTGGCAATGGAAGCTCTGCTCCAGCTGATGCCACGCCTTTGGGTGTTTTCTACCCCCGCGGCGCGACTCTCGGTGGGTCGTCGGTCATCAACGCCGGCGTTACAGTGTTGCCCAGCAAGAGCACCTGGGATGAAATTTGGAGGAAAACGGGTGACCGCAGCTGGAGGTTGGTGATCCCCTCACAAGATATGCGGCTTTGTCGAGAACTGACAATTCCACAGCGGTGACAACATTCGCAAGATCTTCACGCGTGTTGAGAGGAACCATTATCTCCCACCCGGAACCCTGGGCCATGGATTCAATGGCTATCTCGACATCAACGGAAATGATGGCGAGGTCTACTCTCGCAGTCCCGGCATTCTCTCCGTCTTCAGGTCTATGATTGCATCCATCGGCGGCAACCCCAACAACGCGCTCACCGATGTGACTCGCGATCTCAACAACCCCTCTCCATCTCGAGACACAACCCAAGGTCTTTTCGGCCTTCCTTTCCACGCCAACCAAACCTGGGGTCGTTTCAGTGCCCGCACCATCGTCCTTGACACTCTGGCTGCCAAAAAACCCAGTGGATCTCCTCGCTACCCCCTGACCCTCAAAACAAACAGCCTCGTAACCAAAGTCCTCTTCGACAGACCCCGAAACAAGAAGCCCCGTGCCATCGGAGTCGAGTACCTCGAAGGACAATCCCTCTACTCGGCCGACGCCCGCCACAACCCTTCCAACACAGGCACCAAACGCACCGTCAGAGCCCGCAAAGAAGTCATTCTCTCCGGCGGCGTCTTCAACACCCCGCAACTCCTCCAACTCTCAGGAATCGGCCCAAAAGAACACCTCCGCTCGCTCAATATCTCCGTCCTAGTCGACCTCCCCGGCGTTGGCTCCCGCCTCCAAGACAACCCGGAATACCCCGTCGTCGGCATCGCAAAAGACAACCAACCTTTCTTCACGATCCCCATCCCAGGCGAGCCAGACTGCTTCTTCGGCTTCGGCCCCCCTGGCGTCCCAGATCCATGCATTGACCTCTGGTATCAGGGTCTTGGCCCCTATGCCCGCCCGGCGGCTAACACAAACGCTTTTATGCTCAAGACGAACTACTCCGGTGATGGGGAGCTTGACATTCTCGTGTTTAGTCTGGCTAATTTTGCGTTCAGGGGGTATTGGCCCAATGATGCGGTTGTGGCTATCCCTCCTGATCCGTTGGGGGTGTTTGGCTTTTCGGTTGTAAAGATCAATCCTATTTCCCAGGCGGGGACTGTTAGGTTGAGGAGTGCGAATCCGCAGGATACTCCCTTGATTAACTTTGAGATGTTCCAGACGGGGGCTGATCAAGATTTGGGAGCGTTGGCTGAGGCGGCTGCTTGGGGGAGGAGGGTTTATGGGAATGTGGAGGGGCCGACGGGGCCGATGACGACTACTGAGCCGCCTTGTGACGGGGGGACGGGTTGTTTTGCTGGGGATAAGGAGTGGGCGAGGGATCAGAGTTTTGGGCATCATGCTACTAGTACCTGTGCTATTGGTGGGGATAGGGATCGGTTGGCGGTGTTGGATAGCAAGTTTAGGGTTAGGGGCGTGGATGGGTTGAGGGTGGTTGATGGGAGTGCGTTTCCCAAGACGCCAGGGGCGTTCCCGGTGCTGAGCACGTTTTTGTTGAGTGAGAAGGCAAGTGTGGATGTTTTGGCGGATGCTAGGCGGTGGTGAGATTTGGGCGATGTGGCGCTGTTGGTGCCTACCCTAGGTATCTGATGTAACCAATATCAGAATAGTTACCTTGCTTTCGTGATCCAAATGGTTTTACTGCGGGCATCAGGTTTCGTCAAGGTATCCCAATATGTTTTCCTGAGAAGTCTCCTTTGCAAATCGGCATTGGCACATTGTTTTGGCCATGACTACAAGGAAGCGTTTGATGACAGTCAGACCAATGTTCATTCTGGTATAAAGGGGTCACCTCCCTGAACCATCTCAGAGCCCGAAGAAGTCTTGTTGAGGACTTGGCTGCAGCAGAGGCTGGTCCAGCCCTAGAAGCAATTCACGGCACACTCATTACACCCATACCAAGTCCATCTTAAATGACATATGGTAATAAATTTGGGATGATCTCTTGCTACTCTTTGCAATATCCTCGCCAATTAACTCAGCATGTGGGTCATTTCAGGAGCCTCACAGCCTGGCTGTTATCATCGAATCTTCCCACATCTTGAAGTCAATGGGTCGACTTGTCAACCCATAGATTCTCTTTCCTTTCCAACGATGGATTTGTTCCCCTTTGTCCCTATACCAGACCTCACAAGAGCTTGTGATTTTGTGAACCTCCAGCCAACTACACATCCGCGCTCTCCTTCTCGTTTTTAGACATCTTATGAGAGCTATCACATCTTTCATTTCAATATCTTGGCAAGAGTAGGTTCTTATAAACGCAGAACAACGAAAAGCATTCCTAACATAACTTCTTTGGTAATCCTGAGTTTCTCTCTACCATAGTCTATTCCCAAAATGCAACGCTTTGACCACTTCCCGTATCTCCCTCAGGAACTCAGGAATCAGATCTGGGGCTATGCTTTGAGGAAGCCAGAGCCGGGCGCGCATATTTTCGCCCTACTGAACCACCACCTCTATCATTTATACAGAGCTGAGCTACATCCATCTTGTCGACAAGATACAGGTTCTGAAGCCAAATGCCACACCAGCCGCCGCCAACGAGACAGTCACTCCCCAAGAAACAGCAACCTATTTTGCCTATGCCTTGTCGACCACAGCAACCAGGAACTTCTCTGCCTACATCTTTGAGAACACAGTCGAGGAAAGCTGCGCCGATGCTTGCCGTGAGATAGCACGGCTCGGCCGCCTAGGGAGGTTGCCAATAGGCAGAGTTGCGGGCGAAACACGGGAGATCGAGATTCCTCTTGACCCCTTGGGCAGCCCGAGCACCCGCCGGGTCTCGATTGATAGGTTCAAAGACTTGATTGTCGTCATTGGCGATGTATTGCTCAAAGCGATACCGATGCCGAGAAGTTTCTTGGTGCCGGAACCGAAGTGGGCACATGCCGTGCCATTCTCTGCCACGCACATCGCCATCGAGTTCAATCCCCAATGGGTTCAACCCAACGAGGACTTCGACTGGGGTCCCAAGGAGTACCACGGCTTCTACGATTTCGACGTCATGTACAGCCTAACAGTGGCCAAGCAGCACTTTCCTAACTTTTGGATGATCGACCGGCATATCAGCAGACCCAGTCACGGCATCCCAGTCCCTCCCAACCGTCGGAACTGTAACGCCAAGTGAGGTGGTTTTGTTGAAGTTCGCCGCCGGGCTGACGGTCCGAAGTATGAGTGGTGGTTTCAAAAAACAACATGTAGGGGATGGCGGCAGGTGGAGAACGTCAAGGTTGCTGTCCGCCCTGGCATCTAGGAGTACCACGACGGTAGGCCACTCGATGATTCCCGCCATGCAAATGCTTTCGATTTCAAGGACGAGTTGAAACGAATGGAGACATCGCGGTATGTCTGTCATGGCGATGAGGATGACTTGATTGTCATGCCCAATATGATCGACCAGGATGACCCTGATTATCGTGACGACTTGGAAAAGATACCTGCCCAAGATCTGGCTGAGATCACGGAAGGCTACCCCCATTTGGGAGTTCTTGCTTGGGAAGAGGGTTGTTTTTAGGGTTTAGGGATAGTGGGGAGTATGAAGGATTTTGTTTATTCTGTCTGTAGTCTGGGGTATAACTCGCTAGGAAGTTGGCCATAGACATATTAAACTAAGAATGGGTTATTCCTACTTCAAACATTCACAACATCTCTTCAACATGTATGTTTTCTTCGTGCAAATATATGCCCGACTCATTCGCTTAGAAACACTGCAGACATGCAGTTCCGACTTTGTTTCGGTTCATAAAATAGTCGCTATTAGCAACTGCGGTACTCTGAGTCATGACCGTAGAGTAAGTGTGTGCTCTTTGAAATTACCCCCAGTCTTTTTGGGTAGGAAGGTATAAGACGTTATCAGCTCGTTCTTGTGGCTCTGCCATCAGCCCATCCCACAAGCGCAAGAGGTCTTGGCATAGCCTTTACACATACTGCTAAAAGATTTCAAGTTCACTCACGGTGTGTGGGGCAAGCAATCGGTGATTCAAAAGAGGCAGATGAAACTTCCGATGCAAATAACGTACTTACTGTATAAAACCAAAGAAAGCCAAGGGGTGGCTATGGTAAAAGACGATAACCAACAAAACCCTTAGAGTAACTGGTGTGTGGCTTTTAATCAAGTGGGCCACGCCTTTCAACAAGATACCTTATCAATATCAACACTCTCAAGCGTTGCTCCTCGAAGATTTACTTTCCAGCGGGGCCATGAGCTGAATTGAGGGTGGGTCATGTCTTGAAGCTTGACCTGCTCCAAACTGTAAAGTGAATAGAGGATGCTATGGGTACATCATGTAGACTTTTCTTTTTCAGAATTTACTATCTAATACTTATCTAATTTGTCCGTATATATAGACCTAGGGATCGTAGATTATTATCCTCCGGTAATAATCCGTACGCCGGATCATTGGATCATGGCCATACGCCAGTGATCCTCCTCAGGATCATTCTCCTCGTCCCGAGCGGGTCTATTCCTGTTACCTGATTGGTTATCTCTCTTTTCCTTGTGATTAGCCGGTATTGCCGGAGGCCGTGTTCAAGAACGTGACACCCAACTCTGCGGGGCGGAGCTGGAGCGGGCTGCCTCAACCAGTCAGCCTTGTGACCAGAGCTTCAAATTAAAATTTCAACGTCTGACACCATGTTGGCCCCAGAAACGCCATCATGGCAGTCGAATGTGATCTGTAGCCACCTGGTCACGTCTCACGAGGCTCCTGATATCAAGGTCAATATTACGTCCTTGCAGGCAAGAAGCATTCTATGCCGCCGCCACTTGATACTGAGCCTGCAGACTTCGTAGGGCTTGAAGCTAAAAAGGGCGATACACCAAATACATAGGCACCCCAAAACAATAGTAATGAAACACTGGCTATATTGCTCAGGTCGCACTCGACCGCAACTACCACTCGGCCGAATCCCGCGTCAAAGCTGAAGAGCTTAGGACCACGTCAGATCTCGTAAGTGGCCGGACAATCGGCCGGATCAACTTGACACTTGGTCCAAAATACCAGGCTTCAGGTACCTACGCGCTCATTCCGCTAACAATGTTATCCAGTATCTAGCACAGCTGGCAAGGAGCGAAGCCCGAGAGGCAGCCTCGATCGCATTGACTGCCACCAACCAAGGGCAAATTGGCAAGTATATAGCCCTGGTCGCCATTTTTTATCTTCGAGTGACTGCTATTTCAGTAAGAAATCCCCTGCTGGACCTGGCAGAGTGTCTCGAGCCGGGAGACTACTACATCAACTGCTTCTTGGTCCCAACAACATGCTAACTGATACATCAGACAATATTTGCCACTCCCGTCTTCAAATTCGAAAACAAATGGGTAGACATGAAATGGAACAAGCAGGGTGGCGCAAATCCGAAGCTGACAAGTTAGATGTGCTTTCCGGGTACTTCACAATACATATAGTACTCGGAGTTCTCTTGACAACGGCAACGTACGGGAGCTACTACTGGTACAAATCTCACGCTTCGGCCCACTCGGAGCGAGAAAGACTAGGCAAGGAGTCAGCTACAACAGACCCGGATGATAACTCAAACGGTACCCATTCACGACCAAACTCACCAGCTGCCTCAACGGTTGGGGCAGTTGCGAATGGAAACAGGGGTATTTTGTCTCACATAACCTCGGGATGGTTGCGGATCAAATCCCTTACCTCCATCAAAAAAGCAAGGGGCACCAATGATAGACATCAACTTGGGAATTTGCCGTCGGACTCCAGCGTCCTTTCTCCTAACCATCCAGGTAATCCTCAGGCGGTTTCAATGGTTTAGATCTCATTCTGTGTTCTTTAGCTATAGGGCAGGGGAAGAGGCAGGGAAACAGGACACCGATGCAACAAGATGAATCTATAGAATTCTTGTCATGAACATCTTCTATTACTTCTCTGCCCTTATACTTCTCTTACTGTTGACTAGGTAGAGTGCCGGGCGCTTCCTCCTGCTTCGGGCAATGTTCTTCAGGTGTGTCTGAGAGCAGTTCGTTTGACGATCCCTTCTGATCATACGGTGCCGTATACGGGGTATATGGCGACGGTGGCTCTATCTCGGAAGACTGAGTATCCCTGACTCGTATTCAACTTCTGTTGGCCCCTTGGTGGCTTCTTTGGTGGGAACTGGATTGCCTTCTGATCTAGAAGCAGGCGATTGCTGTCTCAGCCAGGGTTTCAATGACGGCTTCTGGGAGAAAATCTGTATCAATCTAAGATCGTCCTATCAACCTTTGCCGTGCTAGACGGTCCTTGATAAGAGTACAAGCCATGGTTCCAATCGGAATGGTGAGAACTGGCCTTTGTCAACACAGTTTGTGTGATAAACCAGTACCGCGCAACTCCACCGAAGTCACTGCTGGGTTTCTGTTTTGATTGTCTGTTAAAAGTTGTCCATGGATGTTGGGTGAGGGTAGCAAACCACAGACTTACATCTATGTGGAATTTGCCCTTGCCGCAAATTTCTTGCAGAGTCAGGATGAGGCGTTGGATGTCTCCGCCCTCGATCGTGCAGGAAGATAGGTGCCAGTCAGGTCAGCTTTGCATACTGCACAGTGTAAAACGACGGCTCAGCATTTTGCTCCGTCGTTACGGCCTTAAACCTTTGCACTGAGAAACAAGCACTCATCCCTACCTATCACATGAGCTGGACTGCTCCTTTATCTTTGTGCATGATTTGTACGGTTGCATAAGTCCATGGTGAAGATGCATAAAATCAAGTGTGCTCGTTTGGCCTTGCGGGCGCGCTTAGCACCGTGTGCAA
This sequence comes from Podospora pseudoanserina, assembly GCF_035222485.1. Classification (NCBI taxonomy): domain Eukaryota; kingdom Fungi; phylum Ascomycota; class Sordariomycetes; order Sordariales; family Podosporaceae; genus Podospora; species Podospora pseudoanserina. The sequence goes on from NC_085923.1 coordinate 818,205, forward strand.
ACGTATAAGGTAAGGTAGCCAAAAAATAGCACATTGGGCCCTGTTGTTATGGGCCCAACGCGACGAAAAAACATGGTGGGGAAGAAAGACTCTACTCAATGTTCAAAAACAAGAATTCATCATGGGTTGGCCACGAGTAGTAAATCCAATATTGACAATTGAAGACAATGACTGTCTATTTGAGTATGATTGCCCGTCAACTATCGTGTCGAAGGTGATCCGCAACCATGTAAGTAACCCGATAAGGGAATGCATTTGCGTGATAGATGTGTTGAAATGGGAACTGATGAGTTATCTCATAGGGGAGAGAAACCGAGAGTATTGGTCTGAAGAGCGATGGGGATTGGAGCCACTGGTTTCAGGTATTTTATCTCCATGGATAAGAATACATTCGGGTATGGCACAGGGAACTCACACGACGGCTCAAGAGTCAAATCTTTGCAGAAAACCTTTTGGAACAACCATCGAAACAACAGGAGCGATCTGGCTACCACATACTGTAAGTTTCACATACAAGCAACGCACCTTCGTATCTCTGATGGCTGACGCTGAACACCCCCAAGACTCTGCGGTGCCGTGGGGCCAGCATTCACAGCACTCGAACATGTCCAACTGATCTGTACTACCTCCCCTTTTCTCTATTTCGTTGGCAAAGGATTACCAAGGCCTTCCATCTCTAAGATGAAATCTGCAGGGCCTTCACCAAGAGCCACGAAGGCGGCTGCGCGACCTACCTCATGCACGGCAACTCACTCCGGATGTACACCTCAGCCATGTCATGGGATCACCAGAGCTGGACCTCGGCGAATAGCCTCGCAATTTCATCCACCTATATTGAAACTTCGAAGCTTACTGCCGCGGTCATATTCGGATGTTCAGAACAGCAAATGGCCAGGGTTGAGGAGCTGCTTGCATCATGTCCGGAGGTCAAGTCACATCCCCTGCTTACGGTCGGGATATTTGCGGGACTACACAAGGATAGGATCAAGGAGATTGTCAAGAAGGCGATTTATGAGTGCATTGCAGCTATTACAGATCTGAAGCTGGATCGTGATGCGCCTCCGTTGGTGAAGCGAGACTTCAAGCTGAACAGGAAGCTGAGAAACTGGCGGCTGAAGACGAAGATGGCGGAGGAGGAGGCCAGAACTACCAAGGGTTTGCTCCAGAAGATGATAACGCAGGTTGAGGAGGAGCAGCAGCTGCAATCCTTCCAATACGACGGCGAGTTTGCCACGAGCACGCGGAGATTTAAACAACGGTTTACGGAGATTGAGATTGAGTTGGACGCCCTGATGGCTAGGTGCCGGATAATGTTTGACGACATGACTTATTCGAGGAGCTGGTGAGTCTTTTCGATCATATCTTCCGATTGTTTCTTGCCCACATGGGGGCTGAAGTTGCCTTCAGTTTATGAATGAGCGCCTCAGTGATGATGCCGAGCGAGCAAGGGACCAAGCAAAGATGAGTACGGTCATAGCCTTTGTTGCTATGCTGTATCTTCCAATAACAGCTGTGGCGGTAAGAGGTCTTCCTGATAGTAATCTTGGGCTTAGTGCTGATGCGTCTCGTCAAGACAATTTTCGCTGTGCCGGTTTTCGATTTCCAAAACCACTGGAGAGATATCTACTTCCGAAAGGCAGAGACTGGGGAAGATTCCGATCAACCGCCAGTCCTATCTTCATACTTCTGAGTGTACCTAATTGTGTCTGTTGTCCTTATCGGATTCACAGTGTTCGGTTGGTGGTATTACGCAAGAGGTACGAGCAAAGCGCACAACCGGAGAAAAGCTTTGAAGCGCATGCGGCGAGCACATGCGACCACGGGAGAGGGTGGAACAACTCATGAATCTCGAGGGCGTTTCTTGGGCTATGGGATCGACCACAAGGAAAGTGTTTGACAATCAAGACAAGTTCGGGATATGGAGGGAAACACAATCCTTCACTTCCTTCTATTGACTTGTGGAGTCTGACCTCTTACCAGACAAATGTCTCCGGAGAATCGAACCCAAAGAACCTGAAGTCGGAGTGAAGAGAGTATGGGCCCAATTGTTCTGGGCCGGCGGTTTGCTGGACAAATTCTTCCGGTTTAGCGTTGCAAAATGATTGTCTCTGATTGGCACACGTTGGGTTGCAGCCCTGATAAAGTGGAGGACCGGAGCTTGACCACGTCACACATAATGTCAAGCCAACCCCATCAGGGGTAGCGGCGGTGAGGATGTCCCGATAAACACAATAGCAGCGAGCAAACAGCATGACAAAGAATATCTGAATTCAACACACCCTCAACTCACATTGCGATTCCTCTTCCAGTGTTACCCCATGAACTCCCAGGACGTATAGCCCAAAGTCACATACTATTTCTCCCGCGGCCCTCGTGACACCATGCCCTCGTTCACCTCCTCATCCTCTCGATCATCCAAGAAAAACAACACCCCACCGCCAGCGAATTTGCTCCCAAAGGCCCACTCCCGCCCCCACCCACCACCACCCTCATCACGACGCGCTCACTCTCCGCGTCCTCCTTCTGCAAGTGTCACCGCGTCAGGGACATCCTTGGTCAAGCAAAAACCGCCCAAGCAAGTCTCTCGTGGGCTGAGTGGACTGACGGCGACCATCACCTCCCGCACTGATCAAGTGCTCACCCATGTCAACGAGCAAGTGACACAGATTCGTGAGGAGCAACAGAATGGCACGTCACAATGGGTTGCCGGCGAGCTGGATCGAACTTCGCACTGGGTGCAGGGCGAGCTTACCAGGACGAATGACTGGGTTAGTCAACTGAGGGAAGAGCAGCAAAAGGAGGCGAGTCTATGGCTCGAGCAGGAGCTCGAGAAGGCACCAAAGGTCGCGATGGAAAGTGCTAAGAATACGTATCTTGGTTGGCTTTCAGGGGATGAGGGGATTGTCACGGCGGCGCTGGCCTGGATTCCTGTTGCTTTTGTTGCGGGGGAGACAGTGAGGGTTGGGATTGAGGTTGGGAAGGTTGTGTATGACCTGGTTCAGGGAACCTCTTCGAATGGGCAAAGGAGGAGAATTCAGGGGGCGTGACGAGGTCATTTACCATGAGGCAGACACTAGGGGGCATCAATGGGCGTTCTTTTGGGTTTTATTTCTTGGGTTTGCTTGGGGTGTTTGATGACAGCATTTATTGAGCGACATGTATATTTCCGGTAAACAAAACAGGTTAAATAAACAATCGACAGGTTTATAACACCGGTCCAAGAAACGAATCGCCTATATATTGGTTGTCAAAAAGATACCTACCTTATGCCATGAGTACGCCGAAGAAGGAGTCCGCCCACCATGCCCATCACCTCGAAAGTCAAGATACCGGTAGCTAACCGTTGCCTAATAACTGCCAACTATTAGAACACCGCCTCCTCGCCTGGATACCTACGCAACCGACAAGTGATAAAGAGATACTTGACGTTATTATATGTTCTCAAGTGACCACTATGTAGGTGTATCCGTCTGATGACTGCTTGTTTTCAACACATACATACCTACGTCATGAGAGCGTTCCGACAATCGCGAGTTCCTGATATGCCCGTATGTTTTGTATATGACGTTGACTGACTTCCATTGTTGTTTGGCTGAAGTAGGTATTTTTACGAGCTTTGTTACATTGTCCGCCCAAGGATCAGTCGACAATTAAGTGTCGGTTTATATTATTGTATCATACCTGCCAGTTCTATTCAAGAGATAGATAAGGGAATATTTGCGGTGCCTATGAAATGTAATGCAAAAGTTTTGATGTTGGGACTTCGGTTGCTTTCCCCAAAACCCAGAGTCAACAGAAGCCACGGGAGCCTGATCTCCTGTAGTGTGACACAAAACCACTTCCGGCCTGCCATGCATATTGGTGTGACCTGAGGGTCATTTGATGTGGCTTCGAAGCCTTGATTGAGCTTGGTATGTCTCGAGTCTGCACAGCCTGACTCACTGCGAAGCCTTCGAAATCTGCAGTTCAATTCCTACCGCGTTCCGCGACACCTTACCTCACTGCGTGCATTGGCATAGGCATTACAAAATGACCGGTCAGGAGATCTGAGGCTAGGTACTCTTTTGTCACCTGAAGTATACATCATCTTATGGTACTTCCCTATCGCATGTACTTGAGGCAGGCTGTCTTGCTGAAAACTGTCGGTCGCAGGCCTGGTAGACAGGTGTCGGGGATATATTAGGTACCTGTTAATGTACCAATTTAGGCTAGATAGATAAGGAGGTATTATTCTACCTCTCACCTCTGGCTTCACTTTGGAGTTGTGGTTGGTTGATAGAGTTCACCAAAGCTTCGATATCCATTCCGTGAATTTCTGCCAGTAATGCCCCAGGTTGTTGGGACCTACCAACCTAAACGTAACATTCTATACATCACAGGGACCGGGCAATGGTGTGATGGTGCTAGGCTGCAGATTAGGTATTGATGAGCTCAAGCTGCCAATTTGGTCAAGGTGCAGGTAGGGGTGCCGGCATTACCTAATTCACGAAGAATCATTCACCTCATGCATGATATATGCCGCAGAAACCGCCCCTTTTTCTTTGGGCACAGGCGGTCAGCCTACTGAAGCGGTAAATTACAGGGAGGGCCGTCTCGATTTGGATATGTAAAGTATCTGCTAGCTATTCGTAGGTCTATGAAAGCCTTGTCTACCTGGGCTTTCTCAACAACCTCCCAGATTGCTCTTTCAACGCATTCATTCTCTTGGACTTGTTCGGGCCCAAACCAAATATGTCGCAACTTACGAGAACCTCCGAGTCTGCAGGTCGCGAGCTGGTTCCATTGCCTACGATCTCGCCTCCCATCATGCCCTCGGCGGGGGTTCATGTGTTTTCAAATCGGACTACCCTGCCTACCTCAAGGCATTGCTCCCGCACCCGAACTCAACTACCGAGATCAACATCATCATTCAGCCCAATTGTTCTCCTCATGTTGGAACCCTGTGCAGTGTAGGCTTGGCGTTTGTGATCGCCAGGAGGATGGCCGACCTTGGGATGGAAGTGGTAGTGATGTGCGACCACTGGAACAGTGCCAAGGGTGAGCAGATGACAGTTGATGGCGTCGTCTACTAGAGAGGCCTCCACGGCACGGGCAAATTCCAAACCTACCTTCATGGATATGAGAGACTGCTGAAGGATCGGTCGGACCTCTATGGTATGCGGTACAAGGTCTGCATCGAGGAAGAGGTTCTCAGCATGGACGGCATCTCACAGGTCTTGCAAAAGGTCATTCGGGATCGCGAGAGTCTGGCAAGGCACCTTGCGCCATCGACTGGCTCTCTCGCCATCTGCGCTGGCTGCCCTCACTGTGGGTTCGTCGACAAGTACGGGGTGAACAACAGATACTCGGCCGACGGACTAGAAGTCTCGTTCCACTGTCAGGTCCACGGTCGATTCTCTATAGCACCCATAAAGATCCACAGAGGTTTCTCTTCAACTGTCAGCTTCTCAATCTTATCTTGGGATATTTCTACGAGAATGCTCCGTACAACTGGATTGAGATTTGTGGGAGTGACTATGCAGGATTCTGGCAGGAGCAGCTTCTCTGGCGGTTTCTCTCCAAGCCCGCCATCATCGTCTATACCCACCTGATCTCGGATTGGTTGGGAAACAAGGTTTTTAAATCGCTGTATCAGCAGAAAACTGCATGGAACTACTGGGTGAAAGCAGACCAGGAGTATTTGCTCAGTTACGAGGTGCTTGGGCGCGAGGGGAAAGATATCAGTCTGCTTTGGTGGGAGATCGAGCTGTGGGTGGATCAACCTTATCGGCTTTTCCGTGGCTACACCCTTCATTACCTTCACCTCTTGTTTCAACAGGAGAAGGTACTTCTCGGGACTATTCACACCCAGGCGTCTGAGCCCGAGACAGAGTGATTGAGGTGTAGTGTCTCGAGAGAGAAGTTGGTGGGGGTCGAATCCCAGATGTATGTGAAATTGCCTAAGTTACCTAAGAAGTAAGGAATATTGAAATGAGGAACTGGAGTTGATATCGACCACTGCCTCGTATAAAGCACTCAAATTAGGGACACGTATTTATCTTCTTTCAAGCTTGCTAGGTGCACCCCCTCATCAGGAGTCGGTGAGTGAGTTAATTTACAAGACATTTGGCAGATAAATCATGAAAGAGGTATCCATCTATTATTGACTTTGGCTGTTCTGGTAGTAACTTTATTTGCGTTATGCTACTAGTAGTAGGTAAGTTCATAGAAAAGCTCATTATCACACTAATTCAGTAGGAAAAGCATATCCGGATTGGAAAGAAATGTGTACCTGACCAGGGTGGTCTTCAAAGTAAAAAAACACCCCCGGCCAGAGCCAATGTTTCGATTGACGCCTCCTTGTTGTAAAGCGATGTTAATTGGCCAAATCACCTGCGGAGTTATTTTGTGCTGGCTGGTTACTCAAGGGACGACCCCCAAAATTCCAATAACCTCAAACGCGTTCCGCCTTCCGACCCGCGCTCAGCTTTTCGCCCACCTTAGTCGATCGACCTCCAAGATGCTCACTCTAAGAACCTGACTGTCGATGTGATCCTTCCCATGCAGGATCCCTACATGAGCCAAATCATCAACGGGACAAAAAACTACGAGTTCCGCGAGTACTGCCTGAAGCCCAGCGTCAAGCACATCTGGTTCTACCGCACCGCGCCGCACTCGGCCCTCACCCATATCTGCGAGACTCTTCCAGCAAGGACGCGAAACCCCGGCGTTGCCCCTCTCGAGGAAAACCGATCTGGCAACGCAGAGTTCAACAACAGGCACAAAGACTGGGCCGGTTACGATTTCGCCTACAAGATTGTCTCTGTTTACGAGCTGCGGAAGCCAATATCACTAGCCGCGATGAGAGGGGAATATGGGTTCAAGTCCGCTCCCCGAGGTCTGGTATACCTACCGCAGTCTGTGGCCAAGCGTGTAGCGTGGCGTCAACAGAAGCTTGTGCTTGGGAACAAGAATGGAAATGATAACGGGGGTGGGGATAAGGATAAGAAGGCAGATAGGCACGGAAACGGAGGCGACTTGGCAGAGTCCTGAAGCTGGCGATTATTTCACAATATTCATATTCAACCTCTTTGCAGTGTGTAGACTGGGGGCTGGTTTGCTAATTTTACAAATTTGTTTGGAGTATCTCTTCTACAGTTACTGTTGGCATATAGAGCTCAGAGTTGTCAGTTGTATTAGGTGGAGTGAGTGTACACTCCTTCTCATGTGCAGTAGATCGGAGGTGTTTTCTCAACAAATTATCAAGGTGAGATGGCCGAGCGGTCTAAGGCGCCACGTTAAGGTCTTCCTTAATCAACATCCTACTAGCTGGATTCCGTGGTCCGAAAGGGCGTGGGTTCGAATCCCACTCTCATCAATCTATTTTTGCAATTTCTTGCCCAAGCAAAGCCTTCTCTACAAAGTGGCTCCACCCGCCTCTTCACAAGATAGAGCTCTCACGCCTTTCCACTCCCATATTGTTCCAGCAACTTCCTGTGCAATTGTCGCGCAACTTAAGCCCCCCCGAGATCTCAAAAACAGCCACATCCACCTTTAGCATATCTTTCAGCCAGTTCCGCAGTTCAACAGCTATAAAGTGAGTCAACACCATAAACACATGGCGGCTTAATTGGGTCTGTCGTTTGGGCCCCGTCCGAGCACTTTGCATAACTTTGGGATGAGACCCAAGACAAAAGAGTGGCAGCCTCCACCACTGACTCTGCCTGTTCAGCACGAGCGCGCAGATCATCAGCACCCGAGCTCTTGGGGTCTTTGCTTGGCGCGTCCGACAGCGAGGCTTGAGAATTCCCAGTGATCTGATGAAGATTCGCAAAAGTCGACTGGTACATCCAAGCTGGTAGGTCCATATTTCTTTCCAATACACGGTGAGGAAGGTCCAAGCCCACCACCACTTGGGAAGTTTTAGTGCTGGCTACATTCTCGGGATTGCAATAGAACTCCAATACCCCAAGCATCTCATCACTCGACATGTCGAGGATGTGCTTGGTCAAGATGAACAGCTGCGCCAGATTGGGATGCTCGGCCGAGAACCCGACAGGGCCGCCGACAAGATTCAAGTTGACCGAGAGTGTACGGAGGCCTTTGCTGATGCGGTGGCGAGCCAGTTCATCCTGGAAGGTGTTTCCTGCTGCGTAGTTTGCTTGGGCCTGTGAGCCGATGATGGCGGCGACTGACGAGAACAAGACGAAAAAGTCCAGGTTTTCAGTGAGCTGTCCGTGCAGGTTCCATGATGCGTCAATCTTTGGTTTCAGAGGGACAGACCAAGATTCGTGGTCCATGTCCTCGAAGAAGCCATCTCGGAGTACCATGGCTGCCTGGATACAGCCTTTGATGGATGGCATGTGAGCCTTACAGCGATCCAAAACCGCGCGGAGCGATTCTCCGTCGGCAGCATCACATACGGGGGAGTAGATGGCAGCCCCTTGGCTCTGCAAACGTTCAATGAAGGCCAACGCCTCTGCTGACGCAGCTCCGGACCGTGACAGCAGAACTAGGTGCCCAACCCTATTCGCCGCCATCCACTCCGCAATAACCCGGCCCATGGCACCCAAGCTCCCGGCAATGACATACCTCCCATCCCCTTCGAACTGCCACCCCCTTGGAATAACAGCCCCTGTCAATTCCCCATCGCCACCACCCTCAACATCAGCAACCACCTTCTCAGCATTCTTCCCACTTTGCAAACACCGAAACGCCTCCTCCACCTCCCCCGTCCCAAACACCCTCACCGGCTCCGGCAGCCTCAGCACCCCCCGCTCAAACAACCCGAGCACCTCCCCCAGCACCTCCTTGATAACCTCAGGCCGATCAACCGACACAGCTCTCAAATTCACCGCGCAAAACAATACATTCTTTGCAAACTGGTCCATGGGCAATCTCCCATGGGAAAAGATATCCCTCTTCCCAATCTCGACAAACCGCCCATACGGCGCAACCCACTCCCACGACACCACCAGCGCATCCCCCGCCAAACTATTAAGCACCACGTCTACCCCCCTCCCTGCAGTCAACCTCCTGACCTCCCCCGCAAAGGAAAGGTCCCTACTGTACAGCACCATCTCCCTCGGAATCCCATACCTCGCCATTATATCTCTTTTTTTTTCTTGCGACCCCACAGTGACCAATACTGTCGCGCCGATCCAGCTGGCAATTTGGATGGCTGCTTGCCCTGTGCCCCCGGCGCCAGAGTGAATGAGGATCGTCTCCCCGGGGGAAAGGCGCGCAGTGCGGAGGAGGGAGTGGTGCGCGGGACAAAGTTGATGGGGATGGCGGCTGCGTGGGGGAAGGTGGTGGTGGCGGTGGGTAGGCACTCGAAGTGGAGGGTGTCCAGTAGGCCGGGTTGACCGATTTGGGTGAGCTCCCACTCGGGACAGGCACCCGTTGAGACACCCTGCAGGAAATTGTTTGCTGCTTGACGGATACACGCTGGAACTGCTTCGGGTGTAGAGGATGGATCCAGGGCGACGGTGGAGAAGACCAGCCCGTGACGTTCCTTGCGCAGCACGCGAGCGAGACCAAGGATTGGGCCGTTGGAAAAAGGCGTGTTTTCCCCTATCCACATTATGTTGTTTGCTGCGGAAAGGGTGTCGTGAAAGGCTGAGTATTGTTCAGGGTTGAGGTGTGCGAATGATGGCCAGGTTGCGCTGTCTTGGAGGATAATGATAAGGGGCTGTTGAGGGGTAGTCTTGGCATGTGTCCGAGATACCGCCTGGGAGGAAGTGCAGCATGTGGCTGCTATCCCTTGCTCATCAAGGCAGGCCTTGATGGCCCGAGTCCAAACCATAATTTGGTGTCTTCTTGCAGAAACGGGAATCTCCTCCCAACCGGTCACAAGAAGCGCAGTTGTCGAGTAACCCAAACTACCAGCTTCCACAAGGGGGCTGACCTTGTTGGCGATGGTGACACTGCTGAAACGGTTTTATTCCTCTTCACAATCGTGCAGTATCGTTTCCATCTGGAACAAGTCCTCCGAAGCTCCCGGTCCCAGTCGGTAGGGGTAGCCACCGGCCCCTTCTGGCGCCAAGTCTCAGCAGCTGTTTGTCGAAGAGGTTAGAAACAGTTCGTGAAAAGGTGGGCAAAGACAAACCTCTCAAACATGAACGGGCCGATGGTACTCGACGGGTTAGTAACCTCGACCAAAATAAGTTTTCCCCCTCACCTTGAGTCAGCTTCGACTTATACCACCCGAAAGAGCAAAGGCAACACATTCACCCTCTCAAAAGCCTATGCAGATTCCCAAGCGACCTCTCCAACAACGGGGTAGTGTGCAGAACCTGTCCTGCGTCAGCAGCTATCTTACCACCACCAGACCATATTGTTCTCGAGCTCAACAACTCACATTAGCAACAACTACCAAATCATACCCCCCTTCCAACCCCTGTCTCCTATCACCATCCACATCAAAAACACAATACCTCATCTTTTCACCCCCCATCTTCCTCACTACCGTCTCCCTCGCCCGACCAAGGAACAAAGGCGAGATATCCGTAAAGTCATATCGTCCAAACTGCCGAAAGCGCGTCTTAACCTCACCAGTTGACGTGACCAAGGCACTCAGGATATACTCCGTCGTTGACCCCGTTGCAGCCCCTACTTCAAGAATGCGCATCCCTGGGTTTTTGTGCCCCAGCACAGCGAGGTACTTGGTTAGTGGGTCGTAGTATTTCATGAGTTTGTTGAAGTGGTGGTAGTATTCCTTCAGCGTGTCGTTTTCGAGGAGGATGCTTAGGGGTTGACTTCCCCGCGGAGAATGGACTTGAGCTGGGCGGCGAACCAGACGTGGATTTCGCCTAGGTGTGTTGAGGAGAGGTGGCTGTGAGGGAGGGAAGTTCTTTGGGACTGGAGGAGGGGGGGGGATGGGATGTTGTGGGTGATCCAGGAGTGTAGCTGGATAAGGTGGGGTTTGGCGAGGGGGATGCTGGCGACGGGGATGTGGTTGCGGCGAAGGACATGCAGGTGGCGGTGTAGCTTCTAAGGGAGGAGAGGAAGTCGGTGGGGTCGAGTTGGTGGGGTGGTGGGGGGTTGTGCAGGTAGTCTTGTAGCTGCTGTGGGGTGAGGGAAGTGATGTCGGGTGTGTAGGTTAGGTCGTAGCAGAGTCGTCGCTCTTCGCTTTGGGAAGTTTCGGCGTTGGATTCTTTCGTGATATCGGTTATCATTGTTAGCTCTACACCTTCGATCTGTAGAACAACTGTATCCCATGAGCCGTTAGATAACACCGCTTGCACACCTGACTGGCACAACCTGCGGCCACTCTGCTCCGTGGTGTCATAGACATCGACTTCAACTAATTCAGTACTGCCAAAGCCTTTGGCTGTAATGAATAACTTGGCCATATAAGTTAGAACCCAGGTTTCTTTGGGAGTCTCCTCCCCCGTAATCGGCAGGCAAAGCTGAAGAATAGAGTCAAGGTCGCATGGATGGATGGCGAGTGGAATCTTGTTGCCAAAGCACATGGAACCTCTGCGGATGGTAACACGCCCAACAGCATGTCCACCCCCATCCAAGCAGGCATGTTGAATGCCTTGAAATATCAGGCCATATTCATATCCACATTCCGTGAACCTTTCATACAGTCGCTCGTGGTCAATTTCCCGAGTATACTGACGATATCCGGAGGATATCAAGTCTTTGATGTCGTGATTATGCTGCTGCCCTTCTTCTCCCAATCCTCCGTTGGATTCCGCCCTTTTGAAGATGGCTTTTCTGCTCCCCTAACAAATCTCAACAAAGCTCTGCTCCTCACTTTTGTTCCGCTGTGAATATAGAGAAAACTCAGCCCACGCAGAGCTGCCCTTGTTGGCGGCACCCCGATCCAGGACAATATTTGCGGGGAGCTGGATACAATGAGGCTTGTCTTCCACGGATTTCCACTCCCTGACCTCGATACTAAGGAAGACCCGAAGTTCCTACCTGGCAAGGTCGATATTAATTGTATAGGTTGGATGACAAGGAAGTGGACCACATATGGATGTGGCCCAGGTAAGTTTGAACTACCCAAGCCATCTACCCACCTTAAACCCTGCATAACCCTGGACCCCCCGATATCAACACACACTTTATATTCCACCCACAGAGACCAAAAATAAAGCTTTTCTTTTACTTCTTTTTGCTCCAGGTACCTACCAATGGCTAAATATACCGAGGAGGATATTAAAAATGCCTAGAAAGATATTGCCGCTAGTATAAGCTAGCGAAAAGCGTTTAATAAGTACGGGATTCCACGTTTTACCCTAAAGTACCGCATTAATAGTACCCTACTAAGGAACCTTGCCTATAAAAACTAATAGCGACTTTCTTACGGCCAAAAAGACCTTATTATTTAATAAATCCTTCGTTAGGAAAGCCTTAACTACGCTCCTACTTATACTAATGTAAAGGCTTTAGCGGCTACTTTACTAGCTAAATAAAGCGATCCTAACTCCCTTAATAAGCACTAAGTATCCTACTTTATTAGCCGTTATCCCGATATTAAAATAAAGATTAAAAAGAAAATTAATTACGTTAAAGTAAACGAAATTACTTTAAAAAAAATATTAATAAGTTCTTTAACCTTTATTCTACCGTTAACTGGATTAAGCTTAAGTATATATATAATTATAATAAAGTAGGTATAATGGAAGGCTAAGGAAAAAACGGTTTAGTTATTAGGTTTTCGAAGCGGAATAAAAAGTCTATATACGTTAAATAGAACGGAAGAAGGACCTAGACTATTATACTTAAATATATTTTATAAAACGGGAAAGTCCTTCCCCCCGGAATTATCTTTAAAGGTAAAGACCTTTAAAAATAATAGTTTAAGAACTAATTAAATAAGGATTAGTATATAGTTATATTGGAAAATAGTTAGATTAGTAATAACTTTACTATTAATTAACTTAAAAAGGTCTTCATACTTAAGAATAAACCTAAAGATTTAGTAAAACCCCGTCTTTTTATTTATAATAGCTATAGCTTATATACTATTAACGACTTTATAATCCGGTACTATAGAAGTAATATTTACCTTCTTTTCCTGCCTTCCTACTACTCTTACGTCCTTTAACCCCTTAATATTAGCTATTTTTTTAGTATAAAGAAGGCGTATAAGAGGCTTATAGCTATAAACGACGTCCTTACTAACTATACGCTTAACGGTAAAGTCGATTTAGTCCGGCTATATAACCTTGCCCGTAAGTAGGGCTTTAGGAAAGAGAATATTGCCGGCGGCTAGCGTAGGACAGGATTATAGCCTATACGTAAGCGTAAACCGCTCTTTTTAAGCCAGGTAACGTGCGTGATAAGCAAGCGCAACAGACAAGCAAGCGCAACACTTTTTAACACCCTACCACAACTATCCTCAATTACATAACCACAATACTAGGAAACTACAATAACTAAATTAGAAACAGATGAATCAGATGATTCTGCAGCCTCCTTGCAGGTGCGTGCATTATAGCCTGGCTTACCGCACACGCCACAGCACTGAATCTTCAGACGAGACCCCCTTGCACCACCACCACTTTATCGATCTTTCTAGATTACCTACTCACCTACAGCCTTCTAATCCAGTAGATCCTGTACCTCTTATACAGTAAGTGACCCTCCAAGCTGCACACGTGTTTTTTTGGCTCTCCGTCTCTTACTAAGCTCCTCATTGGCCTTGCGTGGCGAAGAGACCTCTACACGGAGAAGAGCCACCTCGTACATTATACCCATTACTCCCTTAATAAATTAATCCATAGCGGCTAGCATTGAGGTTAGAGAGCTGCCCTGATAGTTGGAAATTCGAGTTTTAATAAGTATTAACTATGAGGTAGCCTCTCGAGGGTTATATAGCGTTTGAGAGACCTAAGGTAATACCGTAGTTGGGCTTAAAGCTGGAGATATTAAAGTCCGGAGCCGTATATCCAGTTTAGAAAGCACCTTCTTTAGATTGTACGGCATAAGGCTAGTACCCGCAAAGCCACCCTATATATTCTTCTCCGTTATAGAGGCAAAGAAAGCCTCGCGGAAGGCATAGAGGAACTCGAGCTTACTAATATATATAATATTTATCTATATTAACTACTTAATCTAGCGGCTATACGCCTTCTTTAATAACGTAAAATAGCTAATATCTAATAGCTAAAGTATATAGGAGGAGTGCGGAGGTATATATAATATAATAATGTTATACTCCCGGCAATAGGTTTCGAATTCTTTAGAGTAGTAGCTCTCGTGGCCGTTAAGGATTAATAACCGATATTTACCTTTCGTACGAGATATTATAAGGAAATCGAAGTGCCGAATCTAATCTATACCTTTCTTATTAATAGTCTAGCTATTATCGGTTATTATAATACGCTAAATAGCCAAAAGGCTATATTTTTAATACTAATTAGCAAATTAATATTACCCGGCCAAAATAATAAATAGTAGGATAGCCTAACCTAGAGCATTAACTCCCTAAATAACTATAGTCTATTCGCGATTGCTAAGCTAGGCCTATTTAGCCTTACTACGGCCATTAAAAGTTATAATTACTATACTTACGAAAATAATACCTATTATAAACCCAGTCTCGTCGAAGTTATAGATATCGTTATCCACGATACCGTATTTGGCCTTAGTATTCCATACAAGGGTAAACCACTCGCTAATAACCTTTAAATCCTTATATTTCGCCCTTTAGTAGTTATATTTACGCGTAAAACGCGTCCGAAGTTCTGGCTAGCGTTTAACGAAGTTGTAAGCCCATCGTATACTAACAGGGGGCGCGTCGCGTTCGCGTAGTAATCGGTTGGCTATATCTTCCACGTAATAAAGCCGAGGATAAAATGCACGCGTATAGAGCTTAATTATATATTGAACAATCGTTTGCTCCTCTAGATCGGTAAGCTTACGTGAGTTAGCTGGAATATCGTATCGTGTAGGCCAGCCGGCGCGTCGGTGGAAAAAAGTTGTATGGTTAACGTTATAGATCTTAGCTGTAGCTCGCAAGCTTAGCTTTTTATTGTTTTGAAGAGCCTAGAGAGCTAGATTTAATCGTGCTTCATTTGACGGCGATACCATATTAAATTGTGGAGGAAATGAGTGTTGAAGGCGGAGGTGGTACGACGCGTGGAAAGTGTTGCGCTCGCTTATCTGTTGCGCTCGCTTATCACGCACGTTAGTAGTCCCTGTATGTCACGGTTCTGGAAGACAGTGGGGCCACGAGGGACCAATTAAGACTGGACCGCGCCGACGAGCGGGGCTCACGGTCCAGATAGGCAACGGACCAATAAGATGGGGACCGGGGACCGCGGTGGGGCTCACGGTCCACGGTCCGGTATCGGCCAATTAGGAGCGGACCGAGGACCGTCTATAAGTCAACGGTCCACGGTCCACGGGTCTATATATACGGAGGAACTAGCCGGTATATATAGATATTTCCGCAGTATATAATATAAGTTATAATCGTTAGTATTTAGACTATTGTAATAGAGATAAGCCATTATTATATATAGTTTAGCTATACCGAACTAGGATTATTTAGAAGTGCCTTTAACTAATATCTATCACAGTTAAGCCAACAGGTAGGACGGACCGTGTGCGGGGCACAAGACGCACAGATAATCGCTAGTAGGACCAATCAGGGCAAGGCTACGCGATTATGGGCAACAGACTGGGAAGATACAGTAATCGCGGCAATATAACCAATAGGGAGTTATAGAGGATTATAGCGATTATTACGATTATTAAGAATAAGCGGAATAATTACTATAATTAGGGCTTGGCACGAGGTCTATATATATGGAGGAACTAGCTATATAGATAGATAGTTCCGTAGTATATAATTTAAATTTATATTTACGGTATTTAGTATTTATATTAAAATATTTTATTATATACTATTTAGCTGTACCGAGTTACGATTATTTAGAAGTACTTTCGACTAGTATTCCTTTCAGAGGTTCTAGATAGGGGTTCGTTATACGTTATATACTTACTTTAACTTTATTACGGATAAGTTAAAAGCGTCTTTTTATTACTATAGCCGGACCTAAAAATATTTAAATAGGAGGCGTTCCGCTTAGCCCAGGTAGCGAGGGACCTTCCACTAGCACTAAACCTATACTTACTACTATAGAATAGGTCGTTAAGTACCTTAAGGAGCTTAAAGAAGAAGCTTAGTAGACCCGGAAGTAAATTATTGCTATTACGACCGTACCTAAGTTAACCGTTAAGTTTCCGGTACCGGAGCACTATAAAGGAGGAAAGGCAGAGCTTAAAGGATTTTTAATTTAATTTAAAACCTATTTTCGTTATTACCTAAATTAGTTTATTAACGAAAAGTTAAAGGTAATCTTCGCGGCTACTAGACTTAAAGATAAGGCTTTTACGTAGTTTAAACCTATCCTCGATAACTATTATAAGTAGGAGCCGGAGGACTAAAAGAAAATTACCGTAAAATATTTCGAAAGTTATTATATTTTTAAGATTAAGTTTAAGGAGGTATTTAGGGAGTATAATAAAGTAAGGCGCGCGTAAGAAAGGCTCGTAAACCTACGCTAAACGCGTTTAATAGCTAATTACGCGGCTCTATTTAAGATCGATAGCCTACGTAATACTATTAACGATAAGGGGTTAATATAGCTTTTTTATAACGGCTTTAAGGAAAAGGTAAAGGATAAATTATATAAGGAGTTAAGGCTTAATATTATCGATAAATATATTACTATAGCTATTTAGATTAATAATCGGTAATTTTAACGGCGTATAGAGAAAAAAAGTAATAGAGGTTACTACGGTAATAATAATAATAAAGGATACTTCGGTAATAACTATCCTAACGATAAATAAAAAAGAAAATACTTTAGTATTAACTACTCCGGTACTATATACTCGGGACCGATAAACGTCGACGCTATATAATAATAAAGGTTATAAGGCTAAGGCTAGGGTAGAGATAACCTTAAGTATTTTAACTATAGTAAAGTAAAATACTTTAAAAAGAACTATAGAGTACTTAAACGGCTTAAATAAAAAAAGGAGATTATATTAATTATTATATTAAAAGGACCGAAGGTAGTAGAGGTAATAGTTATCGGATATTAGTAAGGTAGAGCGGTAAACTCCGGGGAAGACTTTAATTAGTACGTTAGATAAAAAGATATAGAGTTCTAAAAGGTAAAGGAAGCCCTAGAAAGGCTAAAGGCGGAGTACGAAAAAGGAGATCTTTAAATATAAATATTATAGGATTAATTAATATAGATTGCTATAGAAGTTACTATAAAGGTCGCTAAAGATAAGGGTTTTACGTAAGGACTTACTAGGTAAACAATATTAAAAAGGTAGTATAATAAATACGGAATTTTTATTTTATAAAATATATTATAGCCTATAAAGCTTTTATATAAAAGCTAAGAAGAGTATTAAAAAGGCAGAAAGGTTATTAATATTAAAATCGCGAAATTATTAAAGGATATATTAATATTTATATAGTATATACCTTATAAAAGAAATACAGTATAGCTTTATTCTAGGTATCTAGAGTATTAAAAAGTACTTTAGTTTTAGTATATTATATATAGATATATAAAGTATTATTAAAGTAAATCGCTATACGGCTATTAGCCGGTACGTAAGGTAAGTAAAAAGGGTAAACTATAGTTAATTAAAAGGACTATAGTCCGATAAAAAAAGGTTTAATAGGAGGACCTAAACGATTATATTTTATAAAAGGTTTAGGATCCGGTTAAATTAAAGGATAGCCTTTAGATTATATAGATCGTACTAAGGTATACGAGGTATTACGTTAAATATATAAACGGTTAAAATATTAACGATAGCGTATACTTATAGGAGGAAATAATATTAGGATAGTACCTAAACTTAGACTACGCTATATATTTACGGGAAAAGGTTAAATAATATTATTAAACTAAAACGCTTAAAATTAAGTAAAAGAATTGCTATCGAACGTAAATATAAAAGAATATTAAAGACGGAAAATAGGAGGAAGCTAGGCAGGTATAGTTAAAAGACTTTATATTATTAAATAACCCGGAGTAAGAAAATGCTTTTAAACGATATAACCGTTTAGGAAACGACTTACGGCCTTTCGCGGAGGCCGTTAATTTCTAACGGACCACGAACGATACTTTCGAAGGTATTAATATAAAGTAAAGGTATAGGATAACGATCCGGTACTCGTTAGCGAGGTCGCTATAGTATAAAGAAAAGGTAAGAAAAATAAATACTTTTAGATTATTATACGATAAAAGGATCTCTAAGTAATAATATTAGTAAACGGTAGTACGAAAATAAACTTAATTTTATTATAGTTCGTATATTAGGCCCGTATATTATAAAAGAAAAAAAAGAAATAAATAATTATATAAAATCTATTTCCTATATAAAAGGTCTATAAAGAGATATTACCTTTAGATATTATAGTCGAAGGAAAAATAATATTAATTATATTTAATATTATAAATATAGGACCCTCGAAGGATATAATCCTAAAGTAATTATAATATAAAGATTATAACTTAAATATCGATTAGAGGGATAGTAACTATTTATAACTAAAAGAACCTTAAAAGTATTTAACTAACGATAGAAGATTAGGAGCATGTACGGAGTAAAGTATAGGACGAGTACCCTCTACGGTACTACCGTAAAGAGTATAGAAAGTAATAGTATATTCTATTAATATAGGCGGTAAGATCGAAAAAGTAGGGTTAACGACGTTAGTAGAGATATCGGAGGTTAATAAATACGTTTATTATAATAACGTAGAGAAAGGCGAAAAAAAGGCGGTACCGGTAGAATATCGAGGATATCTAGCCTTTACGGCTAAGTATTTAGAGGGGCTTTTAGAGTAAGGACTATAGGACTACGAAATTAAATTAAAAGAAGGAATTAAGCTATAGCTATTTAAGGTCTATTATATTAACGATAAATAAAGTAAAGAGCTACGGAAATACTTAAATAAAAACTTAAAAAAAGGATATATTAGGGAGTTTATATTATTAATAGGATACCCCGTATTTTTTATACCGAAAAAGGATAGTAATTTACGATTATATATAGATTATTACTAATTAAATAATAAAATAGTAAAAAATAGTTACTCGCTACCGTTAATATTTAGGTTACGAAGTTAATTAATAAGGGCGCGATACTTTATACGTTTAAATATATTTATTAAATATATTTATATATAGATTAAGGAAGGAAATAAATAGAAAATTATGTTTCGTATACTTTATAGTTATTTCAAATATTTTATAATATTATTTAAACTAATTAATATACTTATAATGTTTTAATTTTTTATTAACTATATAATACGAAAATACTTTAATAAAATAATAATATATTATTTTAATAACGTTTTTATCTATTTACGTATTTTAAAGAAATATAAACGGTACGTACGAGAGATACTCGACGCGTTATATAGAACCAGACTTTTAATTAATAAAGAGAAAAGCGAGTTCTATATATAAAAGATAATATACTTAAAATATTTAATATCGCTAAATAAGGTTTATATAGAACCGGGGAAAATTACGGTAGTAAAGAATTAGCTTACGCCGTAATTATAGATATACGTTAAGGAATTTTTAAGGTTTATAAACTTTTATCGGATATTTATCCGGGGCTACGTAAGTATTACGAGGCTACTTAATTATTTAATTAAAAAGAACGTAGAGTTCCGGTAAAGGTAAAAAGAGGAATAGGCTTTTTAGGAATTAAAAGAAATTATTTTAAAGGACTTAATACTTAAACTATTAAACCTTAATCGACTATTCGAGGTCGAGGTAAATATATTAGATTATACTATCGGTAAATAATTAGGGTAACGAGACGATAATAGTAAGCTATATCCGGTAACTTTCTTTTCGAAAAAACTTAATAGAATACGTTAAAACTATTTAATTTATAATAAAAAACTATTTATTATTATCGAAGCGTTCGAGGAGTAGAGGCTATATTTTAGCGGTATTAAGTATAAAGTATAGGTCTATACGGATTATAAAAATCTATAGTATTTTATTATTACGAAGGTCTTTAACGCGTAGTAAATACGATAATTAAAGTTTTTTTTAGAATTTAATTTCTAAATTAATTATAAAAAGGGTTCGGAGAACGCTAAGGTAAACGTATTTAGCCGGCGAACCGACTATTATAAAGATATATTTAGGAAGTTATTATTATTATTTAAAGAGGCGCTAGATAGTACCTTTAAGTATCTATTATAGCCGTAAATAGAGTATTACGTAGTATATCGTAAGAAGGTTATTTCTAGTAAATACTAAAGGAAGTTAGGTAACGATATTATAAAGTAATACTAGTAGGAAGAGCTAGAGCTATATGGTATTTAAAAAGATAATTAGGGAAAACTATAGTATAAGAACCGAGCGTACGTAAGGCTAGGTAATAGGACGGTATTAGTAATAGAAATTTATATATTAAAGTTTAAAAAATATATAAATATCGTTAAAACTATAAAAAAGATTAAATAATACTTTAATTAGTTAAGGATTAAAGACGACGTTAAAAAAACTATTTAATTATATTATATATATAAAAAAACGAGGGTTACGAAGTATAAGCCTTATAGATTTCTAAAGCTACTACCGGTAGTAGAACGGCTATAAAGTTTAATTATAATAGATTTTATTATTAAATTACTAAAGTCTAAGGATATAGTAATTAACGTTAAATATAATAGTATATTAATAATAGTTAATAAACTTACTAAGTAAGTATATTTCTTACCTTATAAAGAAACTTAATTAATAAAATAACTGGCGGATATAGTATTATAGTATATTATATTAATATATATATAGCTAAAAGAGTTTATTATAGACCGCGATACTAAGTTCGTATCGAAGTTCTAAAGAGCGTTAATAACGAGGTTAAAGGTAATAAATAAAACGTCTTTAACTTACTACCTTTAAACGAACGGTTAAACGGAACGGCTTAATTAAATCGTAAAATAATATTTACGGAATTATATTAATTTCGAGTAGGATAATTAGGTTAAATTATTATTTACGGTATAACTAATATATAATATATTACTAACTAAAACGATTAAAGCTATACCGTTCTTCGCGAATTTCGGCTACAAGGCAGACTTACGGTAGAGACCTACGATTAAGGTACTTAAGGCTAGGGTTAAGGTAAATAAAATATATATACTTTATAGTAAGCTTAAGTAAAAACTAAAGTTTATAAAGGAAAGGATATAGAAATACTATAATATTAAAAAGCTCGAGGGATCTCGCTTTAAAGGGGGGGATATAATATTTTTTTTTATATATAATTTACGTACTAAAAGACTTAGTAAGAAACTAGATTATAGGAAAGTAGGCCCGTTTAAGGTTAAGAGGAAGATATTAGAGACGGTATTTAAATTAAAGTTACCCCGTATAATACGTTTACGGTTATATACTTTCCATATCTTACTTTTAGAGCCCGTACTATAGGTAAGTAAGGCTAATATATAGGTAATAGCGGAGGACGAAAAAAAAAATATAATATAGAAAAGATATTAAATTTACGGTTTAATAAAGGTAAATTAAAGTATTTAATTAATTAGTTAGAATATCCGGCTATAGATAATTCGTAGGAATTATAGGTATACCTTAATTACCTAAATAAATAAAAGGAATTTTATTAACGATATCTGGACCGACTAAAACCTAAATAAATAGAAAGACTTAGCCCTAGCCTATAGCTAGATAGCTATAAGATAAAGCTAGGAGAACCTCGATAGGAATCGAACTTACGCCTCCGATATAATAATCGACGTACTATATACTATATTATAAGGTTAAAAGGTATAAAGGGGATTAAATATAAATAGTATTACGCGCTTTAATTACTTTAGGAAGGAAAAAGCGCGCTATTAATAGTATCTTATATAAATAAAAAGGAAGGACCGGCCGTACTAAAATCGGTACTAAGGTTAGGAAATAGTTAGTTAGGTAAGACGGGAGGCTAAGAGGAGGGGTTGGTATTAAGAATAGTAGTAATAAGAGGATCGAGCGTAAGTATTATTTTATTAATAATAGTGGTATTCCGCTCCGAAAAATATTATTTCTATTAACGAAGATAGGATAAATACGTAACGGCTTTTTACGCTTTATATATAACCTCTTCGGCTTTACGGTAAGCGTTTAAAAGTTATTTCTCGGTAGCTAGCTTCTTTAAAGATAAACGACGATACTCGGTAACTAGGTACTCGACTAGATAAGGTTAGACGGAGTATCGAAAGAGAGACGGATTAACCGACTTATAGTAGTAAAAGTGCTTAATATATCGTAAGTACGGCCTCGACGTATATACTTACCGTAACGGGAAGAATATTCGTAAAAGTAATAAATTAAATTATAAACGATATAAAATAAATAAAGTATAACGATAAAACCTTTAAAGTTAATAAAAGTGGTTAGGGCTAAGCGATAACGGTATTACGGACTAATATGCGGGAAAGGGGGTTACGAGGACCTAGAAACTTTATAAAAGTTAAATATTATAATAATAGGGAAAAGAAAAGGACTTATAAGTAAATAAAAGTAGGCGATAGGTAGTTATTTTAGGCCTCGGGTCGACGGGACGTTAATTTAAAAGGAAAGGTATTATATTATAGTTAAGCTAATAGGTAGGACGGACCGTATACGGGGTATAAAACGTATAAATAATCGCTAGTAGGATTAATTAGGGTAAAGCTACGCGATTATAGGTAATAGACTGGGAAAATATAATAATCGCGGCAATATAACTAATAGGAAGTTATAAAGGATTATAGCGATTATTACGATTATTAAGAATAAACAAAATAATTACTATAATTAGGGCTTAGTACGAAGTCTATATATACGGAGGAACTAGCTATATAGATAGATAGTTCCGTAGTATGTAATTTAAGCTTATATTTACGGTATCTAGTATTTATATTAAGACATCTTGTTATATACTATTTAGCTGCACCGAGCCACGATTATTCAGAAGTGCCTTCGACTAATATCCCTTTCAGAGGTTCTGGATAGAGGTTCGTTATAATATCCCTTTTAGAAGTTCTGGATAAAGGTTTATTATACGTTATATATTTACTTTAACTTTATTACGGATAAGTTAAAAGCGTCTTTTTACTATTATAGCCGGACCTAAAAATATTTAAATAAGAGGCGTCCCGCTTAGCCCAGGCGCCGAGGGACTTTCTAGGTATATACCCTCTACAGTAAAGTAAGTTATTAAGCGTCTTAAAGAACTCGAGGACGAGGCTTAGTAGACCCGGGAGTAGATTTTCGTTATCTCGATTACGTTTAAGTCGACTATTAAGTTCCCGGTACTAAAGCGCTATAGAGGAGAAAAGGCAAAGCTTAAAGGGTTCTTAATTTAGTTTAAGACCTATTTTCGTTAATACCTAAATTAATTTATTAACGAAAAGTTAAAAGTAATTTTCGCGGCTATTAGGTTTAAGGATAGGGCTTTTATATAGTTCGAGCCTATCTTCGACGATTATTATAAATAAAAATTAAAAGACTAAAAGAAGATTATTATAGAGTACTTCGAGAGTTACTATACCTTTAAGGCTAAGTTTAAGGAGGTATTTAGGGAATATAATAAAGTAAAGCGCGTATAGGAAAGGCTTTTAAGCCTACGCTAAACGCGTTTAACGGTAAACTACGCGGCTTAATTTAAAATCGATAGCTTACGTAGTACTATTAATAATAAAAGATTAATATAGCTCTTTTACTATAGCCTTAAAGAAAAGGTAAAGAATAAATTATATAAAAAGTCGAGGCCCGATATTATCGATAAATATATCGCTATAGCTATATAGATCGACGATCGGCAGTTCGAACGTTATACGGAAAAGAGAAACTAAAGTAGGGGTATCTACGGTAATAACTATAAGGGATACTTTAATAATAACCGTCCTAACGATAAGTATAAACAGAGATATCTTAATATTAATTACTTTAATACTATATACTCGGGACCAATAAACGTTAATACTATATAATAATAAAGGCCGTAAGGTAAGGGCTAAGGTAGGGATAACCTTAAGTATTTTAACTACGGTAAGGCAAAACACTTTAAAAAGGACTATAGGGCACTTAAACGGCTCGGATAGAAAAAGGAAATCGCATTAACTACTACATTAAAGGGACCGAGGATTATAAAGGTAATAGCTATTGGGTACCAGTAAGGCGGAGCGGCAAGCTCCGAGGAAGGAGATCTTTAGATATAAGCATCGCAGGATTAATT
Organism: Podospora pseudoanserina; assembly: GCF_035222485.1. Lineage (NCBI taxonomy): Eukaryota > Fungi > Ascomycota > Sordariomycetes > Sordariales > Podosporaceae > Podospora > Podospora pseudoanserina. Next base: position 842,442 of record NC_085923.1, read on the forward strand.
AGTATAAATCGCTGTAGAAGTTACTACAGAAGTCGCTAAGTACGATAGTCTCGCGTAGGGACCTACTAGATAGACGATACTAAAGAGGCAGTATAGTAAGCACGGAATTACTATCTTATAGGATATATTATAGCCTATAAAGCTCTTATATAAAAGTTAGGAAAAGTACTGGAAAAGTAGGAAGGTCGTTAGTATCGGGATCGCGAAATTGCTAGGAAATACACTAACACCTACATAATATATACCCTATAAGGGAGATACGGCATAGCTTTATCCTATACACCCGGAGCACCGGAGAGTACTTTAGTTCCAGTATATTATATACGGATATATAGAGTACTATTAAAGTAAATCGTTATACGGCTATTAGCCGGTACGTAAAGTAGGCAAAAAGGGCAAGCTATAGCTAGTTAAAAGGACTATAGCCTAATAGAAAAAGGCCTAATAGAAGGACCTAAACGATTATATTTTATAAAAGGTTTAGGACCCGGTTAAACTAAAGAATAGCCTTTAGGTTATATAAATCGTACTAAAATATACAAGGTACTACGTCGAATACGTAAACGGTTAAAATATAAATAATAGTATACGCTCGTGGGAGGAAATAATACTAAGATAGTACCTAAGCCCAGATTACGCTATATACCTACGGAAGAAGGTTAAGCGATATTATTAAGCCAAGACGCCTAAAATTAAGTAGTGGTTTGGGGTGCGGCTATAGGCCTAAGGGTTTAAGTAAGGAAGTGGGGCTCTTAGAGGATTCGGGGGTTTAGGGGTTATATATATAAGCGGTCTGCTTCGGACATTCTATTTTAGAAAGGATATCGACTTTTATTTCTTTATATTTTTGTGCCTTGCACGCGTGTAGGCAATTCTGGCCCTCTGATTAGGCCGATTAGGTGCTTATTATATAGCCTGCGAGCCCATAAAGTCTTTTCTTTGTCCTACGTAAAGTGCGGCCTGCGAGCGAGCCACTACCACGCAGGTATATTTATTTAGAGACCCTATTAAGGATATATTTATAGTATTATAGTTGGTTTATATATTTTTTTACTATTTTAAATGGAGGTCGTGCCCGGGTTAAGTAAAGCTTAGGGTCCAAACTAAATTTAAAAGTCCTGGATACTAAAGGAAGTGCGAAGCTACGAATAATAATAAATACTAATAACTTTATTAAACCCCGCGAGGTTCGATAAAAATAATTATTATCCGTTTAATTAAATATATATCTTTTATTATAAGTTAAATACCGAGTTTTTTACCTACGTATAGAGAGTTAAATATATAGTTTAAATAGGACCTAAAAGTAAACTAAGAGTATTAATCGAAATTAATTTATTAACGGATTTTATTTCGGCGGTAATTATTAAAGTTTTCTTTTATCTTTAGCTAAAAGGAATCCTCTTAACGTATTATTTAGCAGTAATAAGTAATTGAGGGGGTTTCCGGGTTAACTTAATTTAGGATAACGGGGATTTAAAAGTAAAGAAAAAGGGATACTTTCCTTTTAATCTAAGTAAAAATAATTTATTTCTATTTATTAAAGTTATAAAGGATAACTATTTTTTTATTTCTAATAATATATATAAGGAAGAAACTATATTATTAATATAAACGTAATAGTAATTATTAATTATCGATATATTCGATAATATTTTACCTATCGTTTTAGCTAGCCTTCCCGGTAATAATTAAGCGTATTAAACTCCTACGGTTCGTTCCGTAATAAAAACGGTTAGCCTAGTAGCTAAATCCCTAAAATTATTATTATTTATCCTCTCCTTAATTACAAACTATATTTATTATAAACCCTTATAAGTATTTAAAAGACTAGTTAATAATAAAGTACCTATCCCTAAGTAAGTAACGGAAGAGTTAAAAGAAAGGGATAAAGTAATTAGAGGACTAGATAAGGGAACTAGGCGTTCTTTATTTAATTTTATTTTAGGAAAGTTAAGTTTACTATTATTAAATTATTATTTAACGTTTAATATTATTTCTTATAAAAATAAAGAAAAGGGGAATATTAAAAGTAAGGGAGGAAAGAATATTAATAATTAAAGGGAGGGAAAAAAAAGACGTTAAAAAGAAAAGTCTTTATTTTAGCTTAGAAAAGTAGAAATTATAATAAGAACTTTAACTCTAGATAAAATCTTTAGAAAAGAACGACTATTACCGCCGACCTTTATAATAGGTCTATATTTAATACTATTAATATTACCGTCGCTATCGCTATTAAAAATATTATTACTATTTAATTAAACGATTAATATAATAACCCTATTTAAACCCGATATTATATTTATATAATTAAGGATATTTAATTAGTCTTTTATTTAATTAAATTAACGTAGCTTTTTCGCTATATAGTTATATAAACGTCGCCTACTTCTACCCTTACCCCCTTTTAAAAAGAAAAATAATATTAAGACTAGCTTAATTACTATTTTTAAATAAGTTTAGTTAATGCCTATAGAGACTATTATTACTATAATAATATATAAAAAGGTAAATAAAAAAGTAAAATTAGTTAATAACGTTAGGTTAAATAATAGTATTTTTAAAGGAGACCCGAACTAAAAAGTAAGGAAATAAGCGGTAATTAAAAAATCCCTATAATACGGTTTAAAATTCGATAATATCGTAGTTCCTAAGTTTTTTTAAAGTAATTAAAGGGTTACGCCTTACTTTAGAACGGTTAACCGATTTAATTAAGTAAACTACTAATATTTTAATAAATTAAAAAGTTAAAATATATATAGTAATCTTATTCGTAAAAGAAGCTACTTTAGCTTAGGATTTTATTAAATATAGACGGATCTTTAAAGAAGTCTTCCTTACTTAATATATTAAGATTATCCCTTATAATATATAATAAAGTAAGTCTATTTTAATTTTAAAACTATTTATAAAGAAAATTATCGAACTCTTTAGGAAACGGGTTAAAAGAAATATTATTAAAGAAACGTATAGTCCTTACCGTAATAATTAATTCCTAATAAAGAAAAAGAATAATAATCTTTATTTAATTAACGATACTTAAAGATATAATAAAGTTATATAATAAAATACCTTTATTCCTTTAAGTATTAAAGAGTTTAACGAGGACTTTAAAAGGTACTTTATTACCTCTTTACTCGACTTCTTTTCTAAATACGATTAAGTTAAATTAGCTTTAACGAGCTAGGATTTTACTATATTCGCGATACTTATCGGCCTATTTAGGATATATATTTTACCTTAAGGAGCTACTAACTCGGTAGCCTAATTCTAAAGAGCCGTAATTAAAGTCTTTTAAGATTTTATCCTATAGGTATATCGGCTATATTTAAATAATATAATAATGAAATAGCTAAAGTAAGATTATAATAATAAAGAAAAGAGGTTAGGAGTTAAAAAGTAAGTCCTAGAGTATTTAAAGAATATCGATATAATTTTATTTAACTATAAACTTATAAAAACTATAATTATAGCCGTAAAATCCCTTTAATATAAACGAGAAATTATTATTTTTAATTATTCCTATATACCGGACGGACGCCTTCTTAATTAAATAAAGATAACGAAAATAAAGAAATAACGAATTTATTATAATTTTAAAGATATTTATATCTTTTTAAGGATTACCGGCTATTATTAATTATAGGTACCTTTCTTTAATTTAATTATAGTTCCGCTATATTTTTTAATAAAAAAGGATACGAGATAGGAATAGACGGAAGTTTAATAAGGTATAATAGAGTAGCTTATTTTTTTAATTATAAAAGTATTGTATTTAGCTTTTTTAACGTTTAATAATAACCGTTTCGGTAGAATTTTTATTATTTTTAATATAAATTTAACGGGGTAAGAAGCGGTAATTAAATAAGTAGGACCTAATGGAAAACGGTACCCTTATCGATTTAAAAGTAATATTTAGAGTCCGGCTAAATAAAAATATAATACTATTAAAAGAAAGTTAAAAGGACTATTATATACTTTAAGGAAATTGAAAAGGTATTTTTTCGGAATATATTTTACGGTAGAAACGGATATTTAAATAGTAATCTACTAAGTTTAGAGGGCGGCTAGCGACGTTCCTAACGCTTTAATAATAAAATAGTTAGGATAGATTAGACTTTTTAACTTTACTATTATTTATATTTTTAAAAGTAAAAACCTTATAATAAACGTACTATCGAGAAAACTATTTAACCTCTTTAATCTAAGGGAGAAAGAGTTAGAACTAAATATTAATAATAAGGTTAACGTAAGGATTTAGAAAAACGATATTTAAAAAATAAGTATTTAATAGGTAAATATTAAAAAGAAAAAAAAGGAAATTATTAGGTAAGGCCCTTATTTAAATAGACTATAGTCTCCTTACTCCTATACTATCGCCGAATTTCTCGCGATTAATACGGAGCTAAAGGCTAGGACGAGGTTTAACATTTAAACTATTAAAAATAATACTTTAAAAATAATTTTTAAAAATAAAGTTTTATTCTTTAAATTAAATAAAAAAGGTTTTCCCCCTAGAAAAATTATTAACTTTTTAATCGAATAAAAAAGAGTTTTTAATATATATTATAACGAGATAGGTTATAAAAAATAAAAAGCTATTTATACCTAAATAGTAAAAAACTATTATTAAAAAGGTATATACGTTAACGTCGAAGCTTAAATTAAAATATATAAATAATATTAATAATAAAGCCCGAAGTATTAAGAGGATTAATATTTATATATTAAACCTTTAATTACCCCGTTTACGAAATAACATTTAAATGTTTAATTTTTACTAACGGCTTTCGGAGAAAAAGCTTACTTTTTAAAAGTAAGGGATAATTTAACTAAATATCTAAAAGTAAAAGTCTTAAACTTAAGTAAAGCTTTTAAAGTTAAGAACTTTATTCTATATAATATTATCCTTAGGTAGGGTTACCCTTTAATCGTAATAGTAGACGGCGGATCGGAATTTAAGAAGGAAGCCGCAAAGATTTTAAAAAGATTAAAAGTTCTCCGGATAATAATCTTACTTTATAATATAAAAGTAAATAAAATAATAGAGTTTAATTATATCCCGATTATATTAATATTAATAAAAATAATAAATAGGATAGAGAAAAATTAAAAGTAATAGCTCCTTTATATATTATTTATTAATAGGATTACGATATAAGGTATTTATAAATATAATACTTTTTATTTAATATATAGGTTTAACCTTATTACGTTAATCGAAAAGGACGTACCGTTATAAAAAGTCGTTTAATAGGAAAAAATTAGCTCTAATAGATTAAGGAGAGATTAAAAAGAAAAAATAGTTATAAATTTAATAAAGGTAAAGGTAAGACTATTAAAATTATAGGAAATAAATTTAACTTTAATAGCTAAGAGGGTTAATATAGTAAGATAGAAAGTTATAACGAGAAAGAATAGGAAAGGAATTCGTAATATTAAGTTTAAAAATAATATAATTAGAAGGAAGGATTTAATATTAATATATAAAATAAATATAAAATTAAATATAAGTATAGTAAGGAAACTATAATACCGCTAAAACGGCCCTTTTAAAGTAAAAAAAGTTAAATTAGATAATATTTATTACTTCTTAAAAACGTTAAATAAAATACTATTACGAACTTTTTATATATTAAATAAAGTAAAAAAGTTTTTTAAGTTAAAAAACATATATATAAATAAAAAGGATATAGATATATAATTAAGACTAAAGAAAATTAAATAGGTATTTAAAAATAAAGTAAAGGAAGGTATAAATATAATAAAAAATAAAAATAAAGAAAAAAAGATAGTAAAAGAAATATTAAGGAGGATAATAATTAGGGAGAAAACTAAAATAAAACGGAAAAATATTAAAATATAAAGGAGATTTAAGAAGGGTAAAAGTATAAAGATAGTTTTAAAGAAGGGTAGACTAAAGGACTTTTTAAGTAATTAAAGGGAAACGATAATAAAGAAATTATAATTATTATTCTTTAAGAGGGTACTAAAGTTTATATTATAAAAATAAAGTTATTAAAGCTATCTATTTTTAAAGGGAAGAAAAATATTAAAGGAAGTAACTATTTAAAATAAAAATTATTATATTATATTTTTTTAATTTTTATTTTTTTTTCTTATTATTTTTTTTTCCTATCTCCTCTTTTCTTTATATTCTTCCCTCTAATTAAAGGTAAAGGAAGATTATTCCTTTTATTTTTTTTTATTTTTTTATTTAATTATTATTTCTTAAGCGCTTTATACTTAGCCCGCTATTTTTTTTATTCCTAATCCTAATTAACTTTCTTATTATTAAAAATTAAGTTTATAGTACTATAATTTAATTTTAATAATCTATTACTATTAAAATCCTCGAAGTAATAACTATCTTTATTAATATTAAACTATAAATAATAAATACCTTTATATTAGTAATTCCTATATTTCTAATCGAAGTTTTTTCTTTTTACGTAATTAAAGTATAACTATATTATTTTAATTTTAGTTTTATCGGGAAACGTTATAAAAAACCGATAATAGCTTTAATCGTATTTATCATATAGATTATTATAACTAAATTTTATATATTAATATTAATTAAAGCCTAATTAAAAAGGTAATACTTATAATAATCTAATAGCCTAGATAAATAAACCTTTAAAGCGATAAACCCGCTTAACGATTTCGAAGAGCTAACGCCCGAAGAACTATCCGTTAAACTATTCGATAAAAATCCGTTTAATTAAACTATTCGATAATATTTTAAAAATATAATTAATAATAATCCTATTTATATTAATATCTTTAAAAAATATTTATTATTTTTTTTTACCCCCCTTTTTCGTTAAATTAGGGAGGAACTATTTAAAATAGAGAGGAACTGCTATATAGTTAGGATCTAAAGGAGAAATTTTAAGGTACTAAAAAGTAGTTTAATAGGGGAGAGAGATATTATAATAAGAATTAGCTCCTTTAAGTATAATAAAGTTATAAACGTAAATAGGATATCGGACCTAAACGTATTTTTTATAAATAACATTTTAATTATTAAAAGCGCGGGTAAAATTAATAGGACGATAAGTAAGGATAATAAATAAAGGTTTTTAAATAAAGTTAATAGTAACTTCGGATTAATTATATATTATAAGGTTAAGGACTCCCTTAACTTAATTAAAAAGTTTTTTAATAAAAGAGGTTATAGATATTTAAGTAGTAAGATCGTCGATTATTTAATTAAACGGAGTAGTAGGTTCCCTAAAAGAAAAGACTATTATAAAGAAGTAGTTAATAAATATTAAAAAAAAATAAAGAATAAGTAAAAGTAAAGAGAATTAATACAGGTATTTATAATTAGAAAATAAAACTATATAACCGGTCCTATAAGCTTTAATAAAAAAAAGATTTAATAAAATACTTTTTCCTTTTTAAACGGCTTACGTAAATATTTAATAATCGTACTTTATAAGCTAAATAAATAATAAAAAATAAAGATTTATTATTTACGTAGCTTAAAGTAAAAAAAGGAATATTAATTTTTCTTCCCTTTTACTTCCCTTTCGATAACCTTTTAATTATAGATTATACTATACGTTACTTTCTTTTAATTTTTTATAAAATAATATTATTAACATTTTTTCTAAAATTTATTTATAATATATCGTAAAAAGAATTTACCGCTAATAAAGAATTTAGCCCTCTTAATAATCTCGTTAAAAAGATTATACGGAAAGCGCGCTTTTAAAGTATTAATAAAGTTTACGGCTTTAATTTCTTACGCGGTATTTTCCTTCTGTAAAGCGATAATATTCTTTAGCCTATTTACTTTAGCTTTAATTTAATTGCCGACCTAGGAGATTATATTATAGAAAAACGGTTTAATTAAATTAATATTATTTTCGTAAAGTAATTTTCGATTAATATTATTAAATATTTCTTTCTTAATTTAAAAATAACGATACTCCTTAATCGGACTTATATTTATAGTATTTATATAGCTTCCTTTACTTATATAATATATAACCTTTAAAGTTAATTAAAAACTAAATAGTAACTTATTAGTTCGGTTCTTACTTACGCTTTTCGGTATTTTCTTTAGGAAATCCTTAAACGTTATATATAGATCCTTAAAAAACCTTTAAACCCTATTATAATAAAGTCGTTAATACGCTTTTTCCTACTTAACGATAACTATAACGCCTTTAACCGACGATATTAAGTCCTCTCTATTTATATTAATACCGGAAACTACTAAGTAATAAGTATTTATAACGTTATTATTAATATTTTAATTTATATAAATTCGTTAAAAGATTAAAAAAGGTATTAAGCGGACGTTATTTTTTATTTAATATTTTATATTTATTATACTTTTTAATATAACCTTAATATAAAAGTAAGGAAGCCTATCTATAGTAAATAGAGTAGAGTATAAAAATATAGTTTTTAGGTTTTAAAATATTACTATATGTATTTTTAGAAAAGTACTTTGTATAGTAAAGAGAAGGATTTAATAGTAATAAAGGCTTAGAAAGGGGATCGTTATTATAAAAACTATATAGCTATAGGCGTTATAAGGAAAAAAATAATAAGGTTATAAATAGCCTATATAAAGAGATTTTTAAGGTATAAGCCTAATTAAAGAGTACGTAATAAAAAATAAAGGAGGAGGGGCTTAAAGAACTTAATAAATATAAAAGGATTTAACCTACTAAATACCTTTTTATTATTATTTAAATCTTTATTATTTCCCTGGTTTACTTCCTTTTTTAGTTTTCCGTTAGCTCTAATTACTATTATTAAAGGAAATAAATATATCGTAGGTTTTCCCTTTAATTATAAAGAGTTTAGACTATATAATGTATTAAACGATTTTTAATAATTAAGTAGGGTAATAACTCCTTTTAGGCTCTATACTTCTATAACGATAAACTCGCTATTTTTTTTTAGGCTAGTAATTACCCGGCCCTTTACTTATAATTATTTAAGGTCGCTAATAATATACTTTTCGCCTAATTATATACTTTATTTTATAGGATAAAAATAGGCTCTTAAAGTTCTTTAAAAATAAAAAGAGGAGATCGTTAAGTCGCCGGTTATAATAGCTCGATAAGGACGGAGGTATACTTTAAGATCCGAGAAATAAAGGTGCTCCTCTCTCTAATTAAAGGAGAATAGATAAAGGAGTAGTAAGATTATATTATTTTCTCTTTTTTTTACTAAATAATATATTTTTTTTCGCTTAGAAGGGATATTTTTTTTTTCTTATATACGTATTTACCTACTAGTTTATAGTAGTCAAATGTAAAGGGAGGTTTGGTTTGGGGTGCGGCCACAGGCCTAAGGGTTTAAGTAAGGAAGTAGGGCTCTTAGAGGATTCGGGGGTTCAGGGGTTATATATATAAGCGGTCTGCTTCAGACATTTTATTTTAAAGAGGACATCGACTTTTATTTCTTTATATTTTTGTGCCTTGCACGCGTGCAGGCAATTCTAGCCCTCTAATTAGGCCGATCAGGTGCTTATTATGTGGCCTGCGAGCCCATAGAGTCTTTTCTTTATCCTACGTGGAGTGCGGCCTGCGAGCGAGCCACTGCCACGCAGGTGTGTTCATTCAGAGACCCTGTTGAGGGTATATTTGTGGTGTTGTGGTTGATTTGTGTGTTTTCTCACCATTTTAGTAAAAGAACCGCTATCGAGCGTAAATGCGAAAAAATGCCAGAGACGGAAGATAGGAGGAAGCTAGGCGGGTATAGCTAAAAGATTTTATATTATTAAATAACCTAAAATAGAAGGACGCTCTTAAACGATATAACCGCTTAAGAAACGACTTACGGCCCTTCGCGGGAGCCGTTAACCTCTAACGGACCACGAACGGTATCTTCGAAAGTATCGGCGTAAGGCAAAGGTATAGGATAACGACCCGGCGCTCGTTAGTAAGGTCGCTACTATATAAAAAAGAGGTAAGAAAAACAAATGCCTTTAAGTTACTATACAATAGAAGGATCTCCAGGTAATAGTATTAGTAGACGGTAGTACGGAAATAAACTTAATTTCGCTATAGTTTATATATTAGGCCTATATACTATAGAAGAAAAAGAAGGAATAAATTATTATATAAAGATTATTTTCTACGTAAAAGGTCTATAGGGAAATACTATCTTTAAATATTATAATTAAAAGAAAAATAATATTAATTATATTCGATATTATAAATATAAGACCCTCGAAGGATATAATCCTAAGGCAACTATAGTATAAAGACTATAACCTAAATATCGATTAGAAAAATAGTAGTTACCTATAACCAAAAAAGCTTTAGAAATATCTAACTAACGATAGGAAATTAGAAGCACGTACGGAGTAGAATATAGGATAATACCCTCTATAGTACTACCGTGAAAAGTATAGGAAATAATAGTATATTTTATTAATATAAGCGGTAAAATCGAAGAAGTAAAGTTAATAATATTAATAAAGATATCGGAGATTAATAAATATATTTACTATAATAACGTAGAAAAGGGTAAGAAAAAAATAGTACCGGTAAAATATCGAGGATATTTAACCTTTACGGCTAAATATTTAGAGGGGCTTTTAAAGCGAGGACTATAGAACTACGAAATTAAGTTAAAAGAAGGAGCTAAACTATAGCTATTTAAGGTTTACTATATTAATAATAAATAAAGTAAGGAATTACGGAAGTATTTAAATAAGAATTTAAAAAAAGGATATATTAAGGAATTTATATCGCTAATAGGATACCCTATATTCTTCGTACTGAAAAAAAACGGTAGCTTACGACTATATATAGATTACCGCTAGTTAAATAACGAAACGGTAAAAAATAGTTACCCGTTACTATTAATATCTAGGTTACGGAGTTAATTAATAAAGGTATAATACTTTATATACTTAAATATATCTATCGGGTATATTTATATTAAAATTAAAAAAAAACGAATAAAAAATAGCGTTTTATATACCTTACGGTTATTTCGAATATTTTATAATACTATTTAGATTAACTAATATACCTATAACGTTTTAATTTCTTATTAACTATACGATATAGAAATACCTTAATAAAATAATAATATATTATTTTAATAACGTTTTTATCTATTTACGTACTTTAGAAAAGTATAAGCGGTATATACGAAAGATACTTAATATACTATACGGAGCCGGACTTTTAATTAATAAGGAAAAGAACGAGTTTTACGTATAGAAAATAATATATTTAAGATATTTAATATCGTTAAGTACGGTTCGTATAGAACCGGGGAAAATTATAGTAATTAAGGACTAGCTTATGCTATAATTATAAATATATATTAAGAAATTTTTAAAGTTTATAAATTTTTATTAGATATTTATCCGGGGCTATATAGGTATTATAAGGTTATTTAATTATTTAACTAAGAAGGACGTAGAGTTCCGGTAGGGGTAAGAAGAAAAGTAGGCTTTTTAAAAGTCAAAAAAAGCTATTTTAAAGGACTTAATATTTAAATTATTAAACCTTAGTCGACCGTTCGAGGTTAAGGTAAATATATTAAATTATATAATCGGTAAATAATTAAGGTAGCGAAATAATAACGGTAAGCTATATTCGGTAACCTTTTTTTCGAAAAAACTTAAAGAAATATATTAAAATTACTTAATTTACGATAAAAAGTTACTTGCTATTATCGAAGCGTTTAAAGAGTAAAGGCTATACCTTAACGGTATTAAATATAAAATATAAATCTATACGAATTATAAAAACCTATAGTACTTTACTATTACGAAGGTCCTTAATATATAGTAAATATAATAATTAAAGTTTCTTTCGGAATTTAATTTCTAAATTAATTAAAAAAAGGGATCGGAAAACGCTAAGGTAAATATATTTAACCGGCGAACCGATTATTATAAGGATATATTTAAAAAGTTATTACTATTACTTAAAGAAATACTAAATAATATTTTTAAGTATTTACTATAGCCGTAAATAAAATATTATATAATATATCGTAAAATAATTATTTTTAATAAATATTAAAGGAAGTTAAATAATAATATTATAAAGTAATACTAATAGGAAAACCTAAAGTTATAAAATATTTAAAAAATTAATTAGGGAAAACTATAGTATAGGAATCAAGCGTATATAAGGCTAGGTAATAGGACGGTATTAATAATAAAAATTTATATATTAAAGTTCGGAAGATATATAAATATTATTAAGACTATAGAAAAGATTAAATAATACTTTAATTAATTAAAAATTAAAAATAACGTTAAAGAAGCTATTTAGTTATACTATATGTATAAAAAAATAAAGGTTACGAGGTATAAGCTTTATAGATTTCTAGAGTTATTACCGGTAGTAAAACGGCTATAGAGTTTAATTATAATAGACTTTATTATTAAATTATTAAAGTTTAAGGATATAGTAACCGGCGTTAAATATAATAATATATTAATAATAATCGATAAGCTTATTAAATAAATATACTTCCTACCTTATAAGGAGACCTAATCGGTAAAATAATTAATAAATATAATACTATAGTATATTATATTAATATATATATAATTAAAAGAGTTTATTACGGATCGTAATATTAAATTTATATCGAAATTTTAAAGAGTATTAATAATAAAGTTAAAAGTAATAAATAAAGCGTTTTCGGCTTATTACTTTTAAATAAACGGTTAAACGGAACGGCTTAATTAAATTATAAAATAGTATTTATAAAATTATATTAATTTCGAATAGGATAATTAGGTTAAACTATTACCTATAGTATAATTAATATATAATATATTACTAACTAAAACGATTAAAGCTATACCGTTCTTCGCGAATTTTAATTATAAGGTAAACCTACGGTAAGGACCTACGGTTAAAGTACCTAAAGCTAAGGTTAAAGTAAATAAAATATATATATTTTACGATAAACTTAAGTAAAAACTAAAGTTTATAAAAGAAAAAATATAGAAATACTATAATATTAAAAGGCTTAAAGGACCTCGCTTTAAAGGAAAGGATATAATATTCCTTTCTATACGTAATTTACATATTAAAAAACCTAATAAAAAGCTAAACTATAGGAAAGTAAAACTATTTAAGGTTAAAAGAAAAATATCGGAGACGGTATTCGAATTAAAGCTACCTAATATAATATATTTACAGTTATATACCTTTTATATCTCACTTTTAAAACCCATATTATACGTAAATAAAATTAATATATAAATAATAGCGAAAGACGAAGAGGAGGAGTATAATATAAAAGAGATACTAAATTTATAGTTTAATAGAGGTTAATTAAAGTATTTAGTTAATTAATTAAGATAACCGGCTATAAATAACTTATAGGAGCTATAGGTATACTTTAATTGCCTAAATAAATAAAAAAAATTCTACTAACGATATCCGGACCGATTAAAACCTAAATAAGTAAAAAGACCTAGCCCTAAGCTATAGTTAAATAGCTATAATATAGAGCTAAAAGAACTTCGACGGGAATCGAACCCGCGCTTTCGACGTAATAACTAACGTACTATATACTATACTATAAGGTTAAAAAGTATAAGGAAAGCGAGACTTAAGTAATACTACGCGTCTTAAGTACTTTAGAAAGTGGAAGGCGCGCCACTAGCGGTACCTAGCGCGGTTAGGAAGGAAGGACCGGCTATATTAGGATTAAAGGAAAGGTCGGAAGGCTAATCTAGGCCTAAGGAAGGATCTAGGGCGTAAAAAGACTACGGGACGGTATCCTGGGCGGCGGTCGGCTACGCAGAAGTACCCGGTAAAGAATCGGGCGGCACCGTAACTATAAACTACGCTACCCGGGCATCTTCCTTCTAAATACCCTACGCGAAAAGACGCTCTTTACGTATACGAAGAGAACGACGTATTCGTTTTACCCGAATAAACTTAGTAATTAGTTACGAAAATTAATCTTTAAGCTCTTACTTCTTACGCTCGAATCTATCTTACTCTTTTATTATTCGGGTTACTATAAGATAATTAGTTACGGCCTAAAAAGAAAAAGAAGATTTACCTACGGGCAAAACTAATATTAGATTTATTATATAGGATCTTACGGCGTACGTATTTAGCGTACCGTAAGGACCTAAGGGCTATAATGTAAGGGGATTTGGCGGTAAAATAGGTAAAATACGGTATTACGGTAAAACTATAGCGGCGGATTCAGGAGGAAAGGGCAAAGGCCTGTTTAGTTTTATAATAACGTTTCTATATATAGTTAAATATAATAAAGGTAAGGAAAAAAGGGGAGGAAAAACCTACAATATAGTTAATAGTAGAAGAAAACTAAGCCGCAGGGGCTTCGGCCTAGAAAGGGAATATTATATTACGGTTCTGGAAGATAGTAGGGCCACGAGGGATTAATTAAGACTGGACCGCGCCGACGAGCGGGGCTCACGGTCCAGATAAGCAACGGACTAATAAAATAAAGACCGGAGACCGCGGTAAGGCTCACGGTCTACGGTCCGGCATCGGCCAATTAGGAGCGGACCGAGGACCGTCTATAAGTTAACGGTCTACGGTCCACGGGTCTATATATAGAGGAACTGGCCGGTATAGATAGATAGTTCCGTAATATATAATATAAGTTATAATCGTTAGTATTTAAACTATTATAATAGAGATAAGCTATTATTATATATAGTTTAGCTATACCGAACCAGGATTGTTTAGAAGTACCTTCAACTAGTATCCCTTTCAGAGGTTCTGGATAGGGGTTCGTCACACTATAGTGCCCTTAAATCTCTCTTTAAAAACACCTACTTTCTATACCGTAGGGGATTCCCAGGTGGCTAAGAAGGTCAGGGACCTACTTAAGAACTATATACCGGCCGGAAAACGGCTTGCGGCAAGGACTCTCACTAGTATTATACTGTCACACGGCAAAAGCCAACTACCTGCAACCATGCCCAACAACACCGCCGATACCACCGCAAGGAGGGGTAACTGCACGTCGAGAGCCTCTCATTCAAAGTGAGGCAGACAAACAGAGGCATGGCGGTTATCAAAGGAAGGCCACTGGCTAGGAGGATATCGGAGGACTTGGCGATGGCCTGAGGCCAACAAGGGCACGGGCCACGCGAGGAAGGATAAAATACGCGTTTGGAAACACCAAGACTGTATCTCTTCTTCTTCTTTTCGGTATCACAGACTTCGAGGCCATTGAAGATTATTAGCCTGAATTGAACCATGAGTTCCAAGCTCTGATGTTACAGCCCTTGTCACATATACTAACACTAATATCTAAGGCATCTATCTACAAAGCTGATGCGGCAAGGTACTAACAGAACGCCCAGAAGGCCCAGGAAGCAAGAAACAGGCGCAAGTTAAATAGAGAAGACTCGAATTCCAAGTTTATGAGGCTCTGTGATCCAGAAGAGGCCCGCATTAAAGGGAGGGTGGTGGAGGAAGAGGTAGTAGCCAAGGAGGATGTGGAGCAGCCAGAGCCAGCCCAGCCTGTGCGGCGCAGCGCACGTCATCGGGTTCAAACCAGGCGCAAGCGAGAAGCAGATGCAATGTCTGACTGACAGTGATTGAGCTACATTTTGGTATAACTCCCATAAAAATTGACCCAATATTAGTCTTGTTGTGGCCAGTGTGAGCATTCAGGGGTAATCTCAACAAGGTTGTGTGGCTGGTGTGGTGGTGGTGGACCAGATCCACATGTGGTCCATTTCCTAGTTATCCAACCTAGTGTTATTGAAAAAGGGCACACATACCTTCCTTTCGTAGTTCCTGTGCTATATAGGCTGCTTGTGGATAAATTGCTGGAGAAGAAGATCCCCAGCGTAATCGAAGTGTGTATTTCTATTTCGCACTTTGGAGACCACCTCCTGAAAACCTAGGCTCTCGAAGTGGCACAAGACCTAGCGGATCGAATAGCGCCCTCATCACTAATTTTCAGCATTCATCTCCGTCAACTCACTATATCCTTGCTGCGTGGACAAACGGTGTCTTTGTCGTTATCTCCTCGGACGGGCCGAAAAGGGAATAGCCAACGCGCGGAGATGCTCCTATCCCACGCCCAACAATCCGTTGAGCTCGGGCGTGTCTCGGAAGCTTAGAAGTTTGTTAGTTAGTGGACATTTTTCCACGTGGTCCAGCCCTCGAGTCTTGAAAATGTCATGCTTCCCGCCTCAATCATATGAAAGGCAAGCTTTATCGTTTCCAGGGTAATTTTGAAGCAGCACGCCAATACTTCAAACCGCTTTCCAGCCAGTACCCTCTACCCAGGGCTCGGTTCTCCTCGCGACTGCATCTTATTGCGGTGTATGCTTAGCTTGGACTCTGGGAGAGGGCGCAAAGCGTGGCGGACAACACGAAGACGGAGATTGTGAGTGAGCGGCAGGGTCGGCTTCACTGACTGGCGCAGGTCGAGACTTTCCTATTTCGAACTCTCTGCGGGTTTGAGGGCGATCTTGCTTTGGCTAAGGATCTTTTTGTAGGTATTGTTAGTAACTACGAGGGGTTGGTACCGTCTGGTAAGACGACGAGAGGGAATTTCTTTCGCGCATACTTTGGTCTTGCCATTATCGGCCACATGCAGCGAAGGGGCCAGCCTTTGTTTGGCGCTCCGGGGTGTTTAAGTGGATGGGACTTGCATATCGAGCATCCCGGGGGTGTTTGATCGTAGACGAAGGGTTCCCCGATCTGGTCTGTCACTTATCAATGGCCCAGGTACAATGGTTGGTATCTGGTCAATTTGGCCCCTTCATGGATAGAGCCGAGCAGATCCGGGCGACGTTGTTAAACCAAGGTTTGGAGCAGAGATTCTGTTTTTCAAATTTGGGAACTCTGTGGGCTGACATGGTGTCTCGGCAGCTAGTATCTTCGGGTGGTCCCGCACATTGTCCCGCCTTGGGCTATCCTGGGGCCAGCCACCGAAGACAAGCAAGTATTGCGCGTGAAAAAGTAATCAACATGCAGAAGGGTGGGTTTATCCGTCGAGAAGACGGGTTCGCCGACAGAATAGTTCAAGCTCTTGGAGACACTGCAAGGTCCTTCAATTTTAGAAGTACAAACTATCTAACTTTATGTTCTAGACGTCTGGACCCAACAATGGAATCGGCCCCACAATGGAAGTTTTGGCACCACCACCACGGGGTGTACCCAGCCAATCATTAAGGGAACCAATAGGAAGTGGAGCGCCTGGGAGCGCGAGGAGCTTGGTGATCCGAGTGATCCTAAAGTGACGAGAGTAATCCATGGTAAGCCTACGCTGGAGGAAGTAATCCAGGTTCACGCTTAGTTCTGTAATACGTAATTCAAGTTACAGTAATACGTAATTCAAGTTACAGTTGTTAGGATTTAGACTGTTGTAATTGAGATAAGCTATTGTTATAGGTTAGATGACCAGGAAATGAACCACATGTGGATCTGGTCACCACCACCACACAAGCCACATAACTTTGTTAAGGTTACCCCTGAATGATCATACTGGCTACAACAAGACTAATATTGGGTCAACTTCTATGGGAGTAATACCAAAATGTAGCTTAATCACTGTCAGAGTCATATATTACATCTGCTTCTCGCTTGCGCCTAGTTTGAACCCGATAACGTGCGCTACGCCGCACAGGCTAGGCTAGCTCTAGCTGCTCTATATCCTTCTTAGTTACTACTTTTTCCTCCATTATTTTTTTTTAATGCGGGCCTTTTTTAGTTTAAAAAGCCTTATAAATTTAAAGTTCGAACTTTCTTTATTTAACTTATATTTCTTTATTCTTTTAGGTTCTTTAAACATTTTATTAATATTTTACTATATTAATATTATAAATAAATACTTTAAATTTTAATATAAATATGATATTAATAAAATTTTCTTTTATAAACCGTTTTCCGGCCGGTATATAGTTTTTAAATAAGTCTTTAATCTTTTTAATTATTTAAAAATCCTTTACCGTAAAAAAAATAAATATATCTTTTTGAAAAGAAACTTTAATAATAATATAAGAACTATTATTTGAGTTTAAAGAAAGTAATTTAAATTTGAATATAAATTATTATTTTATTCTATATTAATCGTTAAGAAAAATTCTTTTTCTAAAGCTTTATGTATAAATAAAATTATATAATTAAATTAAATCGATTTCATTATTAAATACATAGATAATATTAAAATAGGTGCTATTAAGGCCTGTAAATATAGGCTTAAATAGCTATCGGCGCAGTACATTGAGAGCGAAGAAGACTTTGACTGCAGCATTCGACAGTTGCCGTGGCACTGAAGGAAGGAGGATTACAGGGGCGGCGCCCTATAATATATAGAAAAGAATCACTGTAACATAGGCTTGTGAGGCACTGATGAGTGTGGTGAACTAGTATATTGATTGAACCTTATAGACTAAAAAATACCACAGTGGATAGGGTGTGAAGCAGAGGTCTTATAGGCCATCGGCCTCTTACTTGCTCCCCGAGGGTGATTCCGTTCCCGGGCCTGAACGCGCGTTTCCCGGGCCCGAACGCCTGCTAATTGCGCTATCCAAATATAAGGTTACAGGCCACGTTGCCGCTACCGTTTGGCCACTGCAGGCTACGTTGCCGCTACCGTTTGACCACTGCAGGCCACGTTGCCGCTACCGTTTGACCACTGCAGGGCACCGGCCTTAGCGCTCGACCTTCCGGGACCTCGGATTGCTTCCGGAGGCCGAGCCTCCGCTCCGGTAACCGCAGTCCCTAAACACTGCTGATTCAAGCCATCGTATTGCCTCTGAGGCCCTGTAATATACAGGGCTCAGATACACTGTAAAATCCACAAACAAAAGCTGTATTTTAACAGAAGGTATCTTAGATAGTTAAGGAAATTGTTGTTAAGTGCGAAGGTGTTATGTTACGAAGGAAGTGGGTCACTTGCTTATATGGGTTACTTGCTTATAATGTACGTTAGTTAATTTCTAATGTTAGTATATGTTGAAGTAGGTGCTATTGAGGCCTGTAAATATAGGCTCAAATAGCTATCGGCGCAGTACACTGAGAGCGAAGAAGACTTTGACTGCAGCATTCGATAGTTGCCGTGGCACTGAAGGAAGGAGGATTACAGGGCGGCGCCCTGTAATATATAGAAGAGAATCACTGTAACATAGGCTTGTGAGGCACTGATGAGTGTGGTGAACCAGTATATTGATTGAACCTTATAGACTAAAAATACCACAGTGGATAAGGTGTGAGGCAGAGGTCTTATAGGCTATCGGCCTATTACTTGCTCCCGAGGGTGATTCCGTTCCCGGGCCTGAACGCGCGTTTCCCGGCCCCGAACGCCCGCTAAATGCGCTATCCAAATATAAGGTTACAGGCCACGTTGCCGCTACCGTTTGGCCACTGCAGGCTACGTTGCCGCTACCGTTTGACCACTGCAGGGCACCGGCCTTAGCGCTCGGCCTTCCGGGACCTCGGATTGCTTCCGGAGGCCGAGCCTCCGCTCCGGCAACCGCAGTCCCTAAACACTGCTGATTCAAGCCATCGTATTGCCTCTGAGGCCCTGTAATATACAGGGCTCAGATACACTGTAAAATCTACAAACAGAAGCTGTATTTTAACAGTATATTATAATAGAGGGTAATTATAGTAGGGTAGTAGAAAGTGCGCGACCTACTAATATACACGACTCACTAATAATATATGTTATTTATTAAACGCTTTTTGCTAGCTTATATTAACGGTAATATCTTTTTAATATAACGGCTTAATATTTAGTAGGGCGCGGTGTGCACTACGGACCAATTATTAGTATTGGAGCAAGAACTAATTAGAATAGGTTTAATAGGATCGAGGATCAATCTAGAAAAGTCAACCCCAAAAGGGATAGTATCGATAAAATCGATGGTTAAGTCTATCGATCCAGGACAGTGCTAGGCTTAATATAGGGTCTATATATATGGAGGAGCTGGCTAGCGTAGATAGATAGTTCCGTAGTATGTAATTCGCGCTTGTATTTACGGTATCTTATATTTATATTAAGATATTTTGTTGTGCACTGTTTAGCTGCACCAAACTAATTGTTAGAAGCTATTTTTAACCCGTATTCCTTTCAGAGGTTCTGTATAGGGGTTTGTTATATCTAGATATTTTTAATATCCTCCTCGGTATATTTAGCTATTATTAAGTACTTAAAGTAAAAAAAAAAAAACTAGAAAAAAAGCTTTATTTTTAGTTTCTATGGGTGAAATATAAAGTATATGTTAATATCGGGGGGCTTTCGGAAATTTAGGGTTGTAGAAGATTTAATGTGAGTAGATGGCTTGGGTAGTTTAAACCTACCTGGGCCACATCTATATGTGGTTCACTTCTTTGTCATTTAACCTACACTATTAAGTTATACCAAACCAGGATTATTCAGAAGTGCTTTCGACTAGTATCCCTTTTAGAGGTTCTGAATAGGGGTTCGTCACATAAATATAACCGTTATAATCCTTATTATCGAAAAGTTATGGCTATATATAGGCCTAAGGGCCCTGTAGTAGTAGAGCACCTTAGCGCTCACGGCGCAGCGTAACTTGCGACACAGTACCAGTAGCTTACTTCTGGTATTGCAAACTGTTTCTACCTTTGGGCGGTCGACCAAAACCTTAAATATGGAGACTTTGCGTCTTCGACTCGCTCCTTCATTCTTCGCTGTTCTTTACATCCACCTACGAGCGAACGATACCTGGTACAACTACGAATACAGCATGATGTTGGTAATGTCTTTTCAGGAACCACTTTCCGTCATTTTGGCTAGAGCCGGCATCGTAGGTCTTACCGTTGCCCAAGCGCTCAAGCGATAGAGTATTACTTTTACAGAATAGCTAGCATATGTTGCGTGACCTATTTTCTGAAATGCCTCGCCACTTCAGGTCTTTCTACTCTATCTGGCACTTGAAATTCCTTCTCAGACCTATGATTCAGGTGTTCAGGGGTAGTGGGCAAGGTGCCCACGTGACCTGGCGACTTGGAATTCCGTCTTTGACGGGCGGGGCTGCTTTGTCGCGTCTAACGATTTACGTCATTACTTCTACAAGTCTAACGACGAGCCATTGCACAATTCGCATCACAGCTACATCTTGCGACTTGCGCTAGCCCGATACCACATAATTCCTTCGACTCACAATGTGCGGCAGATATGCCATGGCCCTAGTAAGCCTCAACACCTATACCCACCCACCCCAACCCCGGTGCGACCCCCTTCACTAACCAATTCATCAAGCGGCCCTCCCAAGTCCGCCGAATGCTCCAAAACGACTATGACCTCCAGGTCGATGACACCCCTGCCGACGAAGGCGACGGCGCCCCCCGCCAATCTTACAACTTTGCCCCAGGCTACAACGGGGTAGTCTACCGCGCCGACGCCGGTGCTGGTCATAATTATCACCAGGCACTGGATGAACCACAAGAACAAGACTCCTCCCCCACCCCAGCCTTCAAACTCCAATCCATGAAATGGGGCCTCATCCCCTCCTGGATCAAATCCAGCCCCTCCTTTCCCTCTACCCTCAAAACAATAAACTGCCGCGACGACTCTCTCGCCCAATCAGGGGGTATGTGGGCGAGCATGAAGTCCAAAAAGAGGTGCGTGGTTATTGCGCAGGGGTTTTACGAGTGGCTTCAGAAAGGCAAGGAAAAGATTCCGCATTATGTCAAGAGGAAAGATGGGAAGTTGATGCTTTTGGCTGGCTTGTGGGATTGTGCTTCTCTCCCGCCGCTGAATGGAGAGGGGGAGGGGGAGACAAGGAAGGTGTGGAGTTATACTATTATCACCACTTCGTCGAATGATCAGTTGAGGTTCTTGCATGACAGGATGCCTGTTATCCTTGACGCGGAGTCGGAGAGGTTGAGGGTTTGGTTGGATTTGGGGAGGAGGGAGTGGAGTAAGGAGTTGCAGGGGGTGTTGAGGCCGTATGAGGGGGAGCTGGAGGTTTATCCTGTTAGTAAGGAGGTGGGCAAGGTTGGGAATGACGATGCTGTTTTTGTAGTGCCGGTGGGGAGTAGGGAGAATAAGGGGAATATTGAGAATTTCTTTGCGAATGCTGCGGCGAAGAGTAAGAAGAGGGAGCCGTTGAAAGGGGAGGTGGAGGTGGAGATGGTGGGTGGGGGGAAAGAGGTGAAGAGTGTGGAGGAGGTGAAGAGGGAGGATGAGGAGGGGATGGGGGTTGTAGTGACAGAGGGAAAGCAAGGGGTGAAAAGAGAAGCGGAGGATCATGCGGAAGAGGAGCCACCGGGTAAGAAAGTGAAAGAGGAGGGTTCACCAAGCAAGAATGTCAAAGAAGAGGGGCCGGTGAAGTGGGAGTCGCCTGTCAAAGATAGACCAAAGATCAGTGCGACGAGTAACAAGCACACGAGGAGCCCAGAGAAGAAGAAGGGCAAGGTTGCGCCAGCGGGGGCAGGAAGTCAGAAGATTACAAAGTTCTTTGGGAATAGTGCCTAGAGGTTTGGGCCATATTCAGAATCAGGGTTGACCAGCAAGCTGAGCCTTTGCTTCTTGCAATCAGAGAATCAGCCCGCACATTCTGATACAACAGGCACGTTCGTTCAAGTCTAACATCTATGGTACTCTTTTGACTGCGACTCGTGTATAGAACTTCAACGCTGATGAGGTAGCCACTTCACGAAATGCCGCCTCCGAGCCCGAAGCAGTAGGGACCGGCGAAGTGGAGACTCAGCGCCGATCCTTCAGCGGGACTGGGGGCAAGGCGGACCGGCCAGCCCGGGACGGGAAGAACCAGGCCGCCCTCAGGAGCAAGCTTGAAACAAAGTCAATGCATGTTTCCTTGAAAATTTCATCATTCAAAATGCCTCATCATGTCGTGTCGCTGCCTGTAGTGGGACTATGTACATATCCATCATTTGACCTATGCCGCGCTTAGCAGGTGAACACCTTGGGTCCTGGGACGGTGTAGGATTGGAGGTTGTTGTAGATCTGCCCTGAAAGTCAGCATCCGGTTTTCTATCAATACCAACACCGAGACTTACGTTGGCTGTGTATCCGGGGTCGGTAGCCTTGAAAGCGCCAGGGATCTTAACCGTGGGACTTGGGCTGGAGTTTCCACCACCGGAAACGTTGATTTGCGCGCAGCTGATATAGAATTGGGGGGTTGAGCCTGGATTGTGTATGGCGAGGGATTGGATGCGGAGGAGGTACTCTCCGTTGGGGATGCACCTGGGCAGGTTGGCTTGGTAGGATGCTGTGAAGATGGGATGTTAGCATGCTGATGAGCTAAGGTAGTATGAAAACCAAAACGACGTACATCTCATTGGCCAGGATGATTGGCCGCCATTGATGGTCGGGCCCCAATCGTAGATCTTGAACCATTCACCGGATCCGTCGTAGTCTTTAACTGAGCCAGGCGCCTTCGACATGTAGCTGAAAGAAGGTTAGCTGTTATATCCAGTCCGAAGATGACGGCATTTCATACAGAGAAATAGGTCCTTGGTGGTACACAGCTTGATCAGTGTAAAAGGTCACCGAGTCTCCAGCCTTAACATTGACAACACTGGTGCTAGCACCTGAGGCTCCTCCGACATTGCAACGGAGGTTGTTGTCTGACAAGCTGGTCACTGGCGAGTTGTGGTTGTTGTTCTTGCGAATGTGTTCGAAGACGCCGAACTTTGTTGAGCCAACACCGAACTGTTGGAAGATATAGTGGGCTGAGACATCAGCAACACCCAGCGTAAGGGCAGTAACAATGGGGAAGACCTTCATGTTGATGGTATCAAAGATGAACTAGAGAAATTTCAACCAAAGTGCTAGGTGTTTGGTCTTGAGATCCTAAACTAGCTGATTAGGACACAGCTTTGCCAGTATACCAGTATATAAAGAAGTACAAGACGGCCATTTCAATCACTGCGGATAACGTTGGGCCGCAAATGCCGGGTTGAAAGGATCAGAGAGAGTATATGAAACGGCCCGTCTGTGGCCATGATGGGAGTCTTTAGCTGTCCATGCCATCGCGATGAGCCAGTCAAAGCTGCAGACGAAGTTAACAATCCAGGAAAACTGCGTCGTCGAGGATGGGTGACAAATGAGGTTGTGTGTGCCCCAGATTGTCTGTCGAATGAGAAGCTGGATGGCCAATATCAACCCGCACGTTTTGATGGAGACCATTGATGCCGTGCTCTGATACTCTTGTCTGCAACCTGAGTGCCGAACACTGGCTGAGAAAGAGCTCTAACAGATGAGAGCTATCGATTTGACTTGGCTACCCATCGAATGAGGAACTCATCACTCCTAGCTGAAATCATGAATCTCTGTCTACGAACTGAAAAACACTTGCAGCCGACGAATATCTGCTTGCATATCTGCAGATATAGCGATCTGGTGTCCTTGAAGCTGGAGCAAAAATGGCGGAGACAAGCATCCGGTCTAAAACAGGCAGAGAGGTGGTTCCTTCCCCAGACTCGAGACTGCACTGAGGTCACGGGACATGCGCAGGCAGAACAAGCAATGCAGAGAATGCAATCCGGCAGTCAGGTCACGGGAGCTAGCTTGACAGTTGCACGGCAGTTGAAGGGTGCCTGTCTGCCTTGCTGCTACCCCTCCACCCCCTTCCACATGCTGTTGATGGGCACCAAACAGGGCCCAAGCATCTTGGGTTCTTGGTCGGCCCTTTATCACAGATAAATATATGCCTTTGTGCGCCCTGGCGTTCTGCTTTTGCAGTTTTCTGTTCCTTCTTGCATATTTTCCCTCACGAACACGACTCTCACCGTTGCCAAAAACCGAGGACATCGACCCTCCGCATACCGATCGATCGAAGCGAACGTATAAAGCAGCCTCCATCAGCCGCCTCGTTTATTATCCCCAGAAACGCCCATCGCATGCTCTCCCCACAGTTCGACCGACAGACCTCCCCAAACAGGGGCGGCCTCGTGAGCAATCGCCACGGTCTCAATCCTAGGGCTGGCCCGACGGACCGCGAGATCTACTATACGCAAGTTGATTGGGTATAGCCTGATTGAAGAGCAAAATGGGTCGCCAGCATCCGTTAACGACTACAGCACCAGTAGACGCTGGTGGCTGACTGACGGGACTTTATCCAAAGTGGGGGAGATTACAACCTTGAGCACCACTACGGAATTTTTTCTGGAACCGGCCAACCCCGAGCCAAGGACTTCCCAAGGACCCCCTCTACCGCGCCGCTCTGGAGCCGCTGGAAATTCCCCGTTGTTGCCGCTCTCTTTGCCGCAACGCCGTTGAGATTCATCTTCGTGGAAATACCCGGATTTGGCCTCTTCGAATCAATTCCAACTTCATTCAGACCGACCGAATCAGCCACGCCAGGAAAGAGGGGTTGGGGATTTCTTCAGTGACTCGGCTGTCCGCCCGCCAGTATTCTATGTTGCATTCAGTCGGCGCACCGGTTGTGGGCACCCCATAATGCACCGTGATCTTTGTGATCTGCAGCCCAATGCTGCTATTTTGTTCCGAGGCACCTGAGATTGGAGCGCAAACGAGTCCCCTGAGAATGGAGACAGACAACGTCAGCGACTATGCAGGCAAGATTACCGGTTCATACATCAATGCTTGGCCATGAGTCGAAACGTCCCGCGTCGGCGTCTGCTTCCGTTCGGTGCATTGCCTCCCCTGAACTCCCCTGCCTCCGCGTGCCATGCCGCCTCCTCGCCAGACTCATCAGCTTCTTCCGCCCTGGGGAAATCTTGGGGAAACCCCACCGCGCGGCTCCTTCTCCAATCTATCTGCTCCCTTCATATCAAACATGGCTTTGCCAACGCTGCAGATCCCATATTCTCCTGGCGGAGGCTATACTCTGGTCATGCAGCCCAATTTATTTTCCTACATCTCCTCCAAGTCATCGACTCTGATTCTGCCGCGGATCCATCCTATCGGTGACATTCCATTTGTTTTCCCCGGACTGCGCTTCCGTGATTCGATCCTGGGAATGCGGAGTCAGGCACAGTCAGCTTACTCTCGCGATATGGTTATATCCATGGCCGCTCCCCGCCTGAGACGTTTGTATCTGGAGGCTGGCTTGTCTTCTTTGGCCCAGCGCTGAATCCAGAGTCGTCCTGTGCTTTGGCTGTTCTGGAAAGTGACAATGAAGTTTCTCAGCCGTGTTGGCGCGACTGCCCTCGCGGCGTCGCTTTGTAGGTGCTCCTAATAAGTTTTGTGATAGAAATCCGGCTGATAATCGACAGACCTGCAGCATGGCATCGCGCAAATGGCTGATGGTACCTACACTGATCAAACGTCCGGCATCAAATTCAAGACGTGGACTCAAGGCACCGAGGCTACTGAAGCCTCTCCATTTACCTTCGGTCTGGCTCTCCCAGGTGATGCTTTGACCAAAAACGCCAACGAGTACCTTGGTATCCTCGTATGTGGATCATCTACCCTCACTTCTTCTTGTGCTGACAGAGAATAGCGCTGCAAAATCGAAGATGCCGCTGCTCCCGGCTGGTGCGGTCTTTCCCACGGCCAGGCCGGTCAGATGACCAACGCCCTGCTCCTCGTTGCCTGGGCCTCTGAGGGAACTGTCTACACTTCTTTCCGCTGGGCCACCGGCTACACCTTACCTGGCCTCTACACCGGCGATGCAAAGCTGACCCAAGTTTCTTCGAACGTCACCGACACCCACTTCGAGCTGATCTACCGTTGCCAGAACTGCTTCTCCTGGAACCAAGACGGCACCAGCGGCAGCGTCGAGACAACACAGGGATTCCTCGTTTTGGGCCACGCGGCTGGCAGCTCTGGTCTGGAGAACCCAACCTGCCCTGACCGCGCCACGTTTGGCTTCCACGATGCTGGCTTTGGTCAGTGGGGTGCTCCCTTGGAGGGTGCCAGTTCTGAGTCGTACGCCGAATGGGCTGAGCTTGCTACGACTACTCCTGAGACTGACTGTGAGGGGTAAGTAGCGGTACTATCAGTTCGGGAAGGCGTGATGCTGACGATCCTATAGTACTGGGCCTGGTGATGCTGAGTGCACTCCTGCTCCCGAAAAGGTCTACGACTACATCGTTGTTGGTGGCGGTGCCGGCGGTATCCCCGTTGCCGACAAGCTCAGCGCCGCCGGCCACAGCGTCTTGCTCATCGAAAAGGGACCTCCTTCCTCTGGTCGCTGGGGTGGCACCATGAAGCCCAAGTGGCTCGAGGGAACCAATCTCACTCGCTTCGATGTCCCCGGCCTCTGCAATCAGATCTGGGTCGACAGCGCCGGCATTGCCTGCACTGATACTGACCAGATGGCTGGTTGTGTTCTGGGCGGCGGTACTGCTGTCAACGCCGGTCTCTGGTGGAAGGTAATTTCAAACTCCAAGCCCCATCCTGCAGAAAGCTTGCTTACAAATAAATCAGCCCCCCGCGTCTGACTGGGACTACAACTTCCCCGCTGGCTGGAAGTCCAAGGATGTTGAGGCTGCCGCCAACCGTGTCTTCGACCGGATTCCTGGTACATTCAAGCCATCTGCTGATGGTGTCCTCTATCGCCGTGAAGGCTTCGATGTTCTTTCCAGCGGCCTGAGGAAGTCGGGCTACAAGGAGGTTGTTGCCAATCAGTCGCCCAACGAGAAGAACGGCGCGTTTGCGCACACCCACTTCATGTTCCGATACGGTGAGAGAGATGGCCCGCTTGCCACATACCTTGTTTCAGCCAACAACCGTGACAACTTTGACCTCTGGACTGGCAGTGCTGTGCGCAGGGCTATCAGAACCGGTGGCAAGGTTACCGGTGTTGAACTCGAATGCTTGAGGGACGGTGGCTACAGCGGTGAAGTCAAGATTAGCGCCAAGGGTGGTGTCATCTTCTCTGCTGGTACTTTTGGCTCTGCCAAGCTTCTCATGCGCAGTAAGTCTTTCTTGTGGGCTTTCTCAAGCACCGAAAGCTAACACACAATGACAGGCGGTATTGGTCCCCGTGACCAGCTCGAGATCGTTGCCGGCTCCAAGGACGGCGAGACCTTCATCTCTCGGGATCAGTGGATCGACCTCCCGGTCGGCTCCAACCTGATTGACCATCTCAACACCGATCTTATCTTGACTCACCCCGACGTCGTCTTCTATGACTTTTACGAGGCCTGGACTGCCCCCAATGAGGGTGACAAGGAGCGTTATCTCAACAACCGCACTGGTATCTTGACCCAGGCTGCCCCCAACATCGGACCCATGGTCTGGGAAGAGGTTACTCCTTCTGACGGCATCCCCCGTCAATTCCAATGGACTGCCCGTGTTGAGGGAGATGGTCGCATCACTGACTCCCCACGTATGTTAGCCCTTCTACAATGTGTAACACCCACAAGCTAACAGATTAGATGCCATGACTCTCAGCCAGTACCTCGGAAGAGGTGTCGTTTCCAGAGGCCGGATGACCATCACCCCTGGTCTCGCCACCGCTGTTTCTGAGCACCCCTATCTCCACAACGCTGGTGACAAGGAGGCCGTTATTGCTGGTATCAAGAAGCTTCAAGCCGCCCTTAACGTGATCCCCAACATCACATGGGTCCTTCCCCCTCCCACCGGAACTGTTGAGGACTATGTCAATGGCGTAAGTCTTTTCCTCATTTACGCGCCATGAACAATGGCTAACATTGTCGATAGCTCCCTGTCTCCCCATCCGCCCGCCGTTCCAACCACTGGATGGGTACTGCCAAGCTTGGCACTGATGATGGTCGTGAGGGTGGTACTGCCGTAGTTGACTTGGACACCAAGGTCTATGGCACTGACAACCTCTTTGTGGTTGACGCCTCCATCTTCCCTGGTATGTCGACGGGTAACCCGTCTGGCATGATCGTCATCGCGGCTGAGAAGGCTGCTGAGAGGATCTTGGCCCTCAAGGCTTAAGTGGGAGTTAAAATGGAATGTACAAATAACAAGGTGTAGGTGGTAGGAAAGTAGCAAAAATTGTACATGAGCTCAATTAGTACATGATGTTGAATGGGACGTAACAAAGTGGGTTGCTGTACGGATAGAATATCGTGTAGAGCCGAAAGGGTGTATTGATACTATGTCGGGGCAGACAGGATATGCTGAACGATGTCGTTATGAGACTTGATTGTTGAGATACCTAAGACATACAATGAGGAGGGTGATGACTGGACGTAGGTATACAAGTATGAAGCCCTGAATACCCGCGGGACATACCTGTCTGACCTCGGTGCAATGACCCTCGGTAAGAATCGATACGGCTGATGGTTAAGAACTGGCTGGATTAATGAGTTTTTCTCAGTTGAACTTGCGTGTGACACCACGGTTGTAGCGAGTAATATCAATGTCACCGTTCTTCTTACCTTTTTGCCTACCCACAACACTGTCTCACTCTACTATTACTCGACAACACCATTATCAACGACTATAGCAATGTCACACGCTTTGATGCTGAGAACCGTTACCGTGCTGCTTTGTCTGGCGGTAGGCTTTCTCTAATGAGCGTGGCTCAGAAACATCACTTTTTCCCAACATTTATACTTGAACATCGCGGTTTCCTAGAAAACTGCAAAGGATCTTGTTAAGGTAGATATACATATAGCTATATTAGATCTGAATTTGGTCAGCTCCGGAGCCGCGCATCATTTGTATCTGAATTACGTGGATCCCAAAAAGCGTAGCTCAAGGTGCCCAACGGTGCCTAACCGTAGGGGTTTTCTGTGACACCCACAACGCACAACATTATCATTATGTACGCGTCTGCTACGGAGTGTAGATTTCTATATCAAGGCCTTGGCAAAAGAGCATAATAATATCTTTTGAATTTCCAAGACTACTTTTGGCTCGGAAGCTCCAACTAATCTCCCAGATTTCCACCTTCAATATTCATTCACTTACAGCCCCTGGCGCGTGCAACATCCGTCTCTTGGATGGTCGAGATGCAACATCTGACCCTTTCTCTTTGTTATCTGCGCGCTTCTCAACACGTTCATCCCTGTTCCTGTTCTTTTGATATTTAAGTACGCCGTAAAGTGAGCGGCGAGTTTTACGAGGGTCTTTTCCAAGTCAAATTTTGAATGGAGATATTCCCCAGCGTGACGATCATACTTAGTACTGGCCTTTGCCTCCTCGAGCTCATCCTTTTATAGTTCTCTCGAAATACTGCTGTTCTAAACTCTTCGTGCCTGATTACCCCTCGTTTTTCAAACTCAATGAAACCAAAGAGCTCCATGGCATCGAGGTTATCCGTGTCATACCTAATGACTTTGTCAGGCTTAGATGGGCAATCAGGTATGCGCTCAGGGGTGTCACTAGGTTCGTTCGCCGGAGGAGTTTCTGGTTTGCTTGCGGGAGCGAAAAACTCGGAGATCGTACCAAAACTCGGCTTTCCCTCGACCTCGCGAGCGCGGTAGAGTGCGTAGCAGACAGGTTGTAAGATCTGTCCGTCCCACCAAGCGACCACATCAGCCTCGCTATGCAAGGCGGCCGTTGGATTATTTTGAGACATTCCGACTGTCTTGAGATGGTCTTTATGCGACTGAATGACTTTGAGGCCTATGTCAACTAGTAAGCTGGGTGGGACCTCGATCCATCCAACTGCAGGCTTTCCTCTAGCTGAGGGATCGCTCGGTTTGCGAATCTTTTTGCTTGTTAGAGGTAGAGGCTTGTGGAAGTGGCTTGACTGGTGATGGAAGGGCATCCAACACGTTGCTGGGGAGCAACGTACGGTTTTGACGGTGCGTGTACCATGACTGTTGTTTGGCCCTCTATTGTGCAACACAGAAAGTCTGACAGGGAGAATGCGCTGCAGGCGAATAAACGGAAGAGACAAAACGGAAGATTGAAAAGCTTTTGCAGGAATCTGTGTGGGTGCCATCACGGCTCCTGCCGGTTGTGCTAATTAAGCCCGTCACTCTTTCTTAATTCCGCCTCTCAAACTGCCCTCGCCTCGAGGTTTTTACCGTCCTAGTAGGAAGGGAAGGTGAAAGCGGTTAGGAAACCGGAGCGGCAGGAGTGGGATGGGAAGGTGGACGATAAGTTGATAAAGCGGGTTCATGGGGTTTGGATGAGCAGAGGACCTCGTCTACAGGATTCGGGGGGTTGCACGGTTGGGTGTACTAGCCTTTAAGAAGGGTACATTTACTTTTTATGAGGTGACAACGCCTTGGTATTGTCTAAAGTCAAAAGCTAATTAGTAAATATCACTTAGGTTATGTAGATTTTGAGGAGACCAGACGCTGTGCAAGTAGGGTTTACGTCGGCGATCGGCTGGGGAAGTAGATATAATAAATGCGGTAGAATAAGATGTTATAGTACCTTCGCTAGCCCTACATTAGGGGGGTAGCAAAAGAAGTGTACTCAGAAATATTGGCATCCCCAATAAACTGTCCCATAAACATCACAAGATAATGGGGATAAGATTGTCAATGAGTCTATCTAGAGGGCCCTATGCGTTGCTTCTTGATGGGAGAGATTTACAAAGACAGCGTTATATAATTAAAGTTAAAGAGACGTATTATCTATCTAGGTCACCATCGGTTATAGCATAAAAGCCCATCAAGCCTCTCCTTCTTGCTCCTCTGGGAGCTTAGGCAGTTCGCTCCCCTGCTCACGAAGCGCAAGTGTAGAGCTTTGTGACTTTAAACTCGAGATGCTTGTGTTTGTTTCGCCGGATGAATGTAGAAAACACTATCTACCGTTATTGTTGTGGATTGTAAGGTAGTGCTTTGGTTAGAGCCGCGCTGTTGTTGATAGTGTGACGGATGCTTTCCGGCTTTTTTTCAACATCTTACGCATTATGTTGCGATTTTTGTGTTTCCGGTCTTGCTGATGCTTCTCTTGGAAGATCCATTCGCGTACAGGTGCGTATTTGTCATCGTTCCCCCAGATCTCTATTAACTATTGTGCATATTGATCCTGGTCACCTGCATGCCAGGCTTTGGATATCAACTCGCTCCAAGCACCAGTCGTGAGTTCATTGTTTTTCCAAAGGCTGGAAGGGGCAGTACTGTAGGATGGGCGACATTGGCTTCTTCTTTGGTGGCATTGGCTTCTTGGGCTGATCTACACAGTGAAGAGGATATACCTGCTTGTTGTAGTACTAGAACAAAAGGAAGGCTGTGAAGCCTATAAAAGCAACCTACGAGTTCTTGTCTTTGTGAATGATGATTTTACTCGGATCGAGATTGTCCAAGCCAATGAGACGCTGCCACCACGAAAGTCGCTCCGCGTCAATTACGCGTTTCAATACAGACCTGCACTCCTCCTTGCCGACGTCTTGCTTTTTCAGGATTATATCCTCCATGGTGTCGCTGGTGACCCGCTCGAGAAGGATCATACGCACCAAACGTAGACGGTCCGGAATATGGGTTTCGACCGCAAAAGTCTAGGCATCATAGTATTGGGGCGCTACCCTATCGGAAATAGTTGCTTCCTCCAGGTGATGTTCCATGAGAATGTAGGACCTGGCTTCGAGGGCATAATCCAAGTCTGCGCGGGTCATGCAGTGCATATCTTTATTGTAGTCTGAGTCGTCTTGGTCTGGGTAAGTTTGGTCCGGGTAATCAACCCCGTCGTAGATTTTGGCATGCGCTGCTCCGATGGGTTGCCTTTAAGGTGGTAGACCACCACAGTTGAACCACGTCCACGGTTTTTCTTTGATGGAATAAACTCATCAATTACAAGTATTTCTTGATCGTGGTCGATGGGTCTAACGTTTCCCAAGGACAAGGGTCCTGTGGGGGGTTATTTAACGCAAAGTGGAGGCGATGGTCTCGATGAGCGACGTCGACTTTGGGAGTATTTCCCCAGTACATCTGCCCAAAGGGCTCCGGTGGAATATGTCTTTGAATGTTGGACTCGACGCCGGCTGCATAGCGCTCGCTGGGAGGGGGATCTGTGTTGATCCCATTGCGCAAAGGTGGTGTTTGCAGAAAGCTGGTGTTCGTGAAAAAGAAAATCGAATGCCCAAAATTAAACAGGAGAGAAGTAGGCCAGCGCACACCACCGTTAACCTGCCACGAATGTGGCTTAGGGTTTGGAAGTGGCGTTAGGCAATAAAAAACACATGGGAATCTGGTGGTGGCAGCTGTAAGGAATTAGGCTTCACTTGGCGCTGAGCGCCACTCCCGAGTACATGATTTGTTTTCATGCTCAAGTATCCTCCTTAAACACTCTCCCCGCCCTGCCCCTAACCCTCTTTATTTCTGCAACCATCCTTTTACCCCTGACTGTTGCCCCGCCATCATTGGATATATTTTTGTAAACCGAGCACCTCGCTCTTGAGCATGCGGGTGCCTGATATTACCCCGCATTTGCCCACATGAAGAGCTGCTGTGCCGTGAAGAATGGGATAGTTATGCCCTTGTCCATCTGGCTTGCGGAAGTTGCTTTACTGTTCGGCATCATATACCAACCTGGGAGTTTCTAGGCGGCTTTCACCCTCTCCCACGCGACGACACACCATGTCACTCATAGAACTTCCAGCCGAGATCCTTCTTCAAATCTTCGACCATGTGGGCTCATCATACTTCCGCTCAGACCTATCACGCCTCAGAGTCTGTAAGCGATGGAACGGACTTGCCCATATCGTGTGCTTTCGCGAGGCCTGTATCACGACCAAGATGCTACGAAGAATGGCGTCGTCTCCATACGCGGAATCAAGTCTCCGCGAGATGGAGATTCTCGACCTGAACCTGGAAGGCTTCGGCACTGTCCGGCGGGGGACTGTCTTGGACCCGAAAGATTCCAGCTGGAATTACGTCCCGGATCAATCATCATTGCAAAGGAGGACAATGGAACTAAACGACGATCTCGTCCACCTCGCCACCATCATCAAACAATCCCGAAAATTACGCACCCTGCGCATCAAAGCTATCAAGCCATCGAACCCTGTTTTTGAAATCCGAGAGACGTACCTCTTCCCATCCACGCTACGCGCCTTGCTCCTATCAACCAACAACCTTACCGCCCTGGAGCTAGACCTCTACGGTACTCGACCAGAACCAGAGGGTCATCCCCACCACGGCGATGACGGCCACGTCTGCCCGATGATCGGCGCGCTTCTCCCAACGTTGCAGCGTCTACGGCTGCGCGTGCGCACCATCTGCGCCGATGCCCTTAGACCTCCGCGAGATTTCCCCGGTCCTCTTCCTTTGCGTGTGCTGCTTGTTGACTTTGTTTTGACCGAGGAGCTGGCAAACGAAAAGTCAAGGTTCACCGCACGCTGCGGTGGCCCGGGGAGATTTGTCAGGTTGGCCCAGGTGGTGAGAGGGGCTGTTCTGAGCCGGGCGCGGGCTCTTTTGCCGCATACGTCTGCTCCCAAGATGGTGAGGATACTGACGCGTACCATTTCGGGCGATGAGATTCAAGGGATTAATGTGTTGACTGGTAAGAATATTAAAGTCAGAAAGGGTGCGGAGTGGGATGATGATTCTGAGGTCATGATGGATTGAATTGTACCTAGGAAAGGGAGGAGTTCAAGATTCGGGACCTTAATTTGACCATGATCAGTAGCTACCGACCTACTTATTATGTGAGGACGCTAAAATCTCTTATCTGTGCTCAAAGTGGGTAGCTCGCGAGCAAGCACTGTGGCTGGTATATTTAAATAGATGCTGTTGGCTTTACCTCTTGCCTTTGCCAGGCCCTTGAGCCTTTGCCATGTATTTATTTGCCCTCTTTGGCGCCTTTCCCCAGGGTTTATCGCCTTTGTTCACCGCCTTGGGTTTGAGCCACTCAGGTGTTTCTACCATCACCATGTCCCTATCTCCTATGGGTTTATCCATCGCCTTCATATCTTCCACAGATGCCGCTCCACGTGGTGACGGCCCTAACCTCCTCAACTCCTCGCCATTCTCCCACTTGCGGAACTTGATATGGTGATACAAATTTTGCGTCCCCCTTGGGCAATTCAGCCCCAACTCCCTCGCCTTCTTGATAAGCCAGCCGCAGATGTAGTCAATCTCCGTCTCTCGGCCACCCTCCACATCTTGCAACATGGAGCTCCGGTTCTCACCGGTGCGATCGGCCAGCAGAAGAGCCTCTCTGAGCAAGGCTAGATCCGACCAGGCCTCGTCAAGTTTTGGGTTTCCCGAGGGTAGGTCGAGCACGGCACGGACAATGGGGCCGATTTCTGCCACTAGTGAAGACGGCCTATACTCGGCGGTGATACCAGTGACTGGATGGTCCGGCAGAGCCTTGAATCTTTCCAAACTCCGAAGCCAACCGTTGGGGCATCTATGTACGGCCGTCAGGGGGTTGATGACAGCGTTCATGACCAGCTTGCGCAGCCGGGCGAGTTTGATCTTTTCATAGTCCGGAAACTCGGTCCGAAGGGTTGGGTGACATTTCTCGAGGGCCCGGCGGAGGGGATGTTGCTTTTCTATCTCCTGACTCTCGCTGAAGGGTCCGATGTTGAGCGGGCCGGACCCAGCCACTTGGAAGGTGAAGGGGCAGACTGGGCGGCTAGGGTCGCCGCGGCCAAAGACGCCAGTGCTGCAGACGCCTGCCCAGTATGAGGGGCGGTGCTCTGGGGATCGGAAGGCGAGGATCTGGGAGTCGAGTTCTTCCTTGACACCCATGCCGTTCTGCAGCAGCAAGACGGTCGAGTTGCGATCGAGGCGGGGTGAAAGGAAGCCGACAGGAGTGAGTGTTTGCTGGCCCTTTGTTGCGACGATCAGATTGCTGATGTGTGGTGAACCAGGCCTGGACTGTCCGATCCACTCGGCTCTGAAGCCGGATTTGGAGTCTTGGGTGTGTTCATCGATCCATTTTGTGATTTTCCTGCCGCCGTCGACGAACTTGTCGTAGGAGTCTTTTTTGCGGAAGATCAAGGTCACGGGAAGTCTTGGGTAGTGTGTTGCCAGTGCGTGTGCGACATATTTGCCGAGGTTTCCAACCCCGAGGATATGGATGGCACGATCTGACAGCAACATGGTGGATTGACTGACTGCGAGTTGCGGTTAAAATCTGGGTCTTCGGCCACTTGAAATTTGCG
Source organism: Podospora pseudoanserina (assembly GCF_035222485.1). Classification (NCBI taxonomy): domain Eukaryota; kingdom Fungi; phylum Ascomycota; class Sordariomycetes; order Sordariales; family Podosporaceae; genus Podospora; species Podospora pseudoanserina. The sequence continues at coordinate 878,305 of NC_085923.1, forward strand.
CCGAGCCAGTTGATGCACTAACAATTTTGCCATTTATCTTCTTTTATAAACTTGTTTTTTGTCGTTTTCGCCAATCTACGACAGGTGTCAACATCTGTAAATCTTCCGTAGTATAGTGGTCAGTATGTGAGCTTGTCATTCCAACAAACGCTCGAGACCCGGGTTCAATTCCCGGCGGGAGAGTATGCCATGTTCTTTTTCCTCTATATCGTAGGTGATGCTATTTTTGCAGTTCTATGCTTTTTGGCTTTTTCTAGAGGCGCATGGCAGACTAATTCAGAACAGTAATATCAGGCACCCGCGTTCTCAAGAGTGAGGTGGTCGTAAAAGATATCCACTGTTGGCAGGGCAACAGTCATGCGTGCAAACACAACACAAAGAAGCGTCCAACTGAAAGACATGAATTACTTGAACATTTAGCTATCTGAATGATCCAGCGCATCTATAACTCCAACTGAATCAAATTCATCAATGTTATGCATACCAAGAGAACAGTTCCAGACTGCTAAATCCAACCCCCCGAAAAGAAAGCACCAAACTAATTCGTCTCACAACCAGCACTGTCACATCCGAGAATCTCAGACTTCAAATCACGGCCCGTCACCACCTACTTTCTACCTCCCCGCCGGCTGTTGCCATTCTTCCTCGGTGCACCCCGTCGTCGTCACAGAAACCCCTTCGTAAGGCGCAGTCTTGAGTTGCACTTCAGGTGCAACCTGTGCGAGAGCCGTGGCGCCTTGCTTACGAATCCCGTAGGCAGTCAAATCTCTCCGCAGAAATCTATTGAACAGCGAGGGTTGAGCACGATCTCGGTCCGGATTACCAATGGAAAAAGGCATGGCAACTTGTTGTGTATAGTACGCATAACCTGACTCGGACCGCGAGGGATGTTTCTTTGGGGGTGCAGGGCGAGTATACGTTCCCTGAAGAGTCCACTGCGGTGCGATGCCGGGTAAGAATGGTAGCCCGCCATACACTGGCTGTTGCGGCGGATATGATTGTGGGGGAGGATATAATTGTGGGGGATTATATAATTGTGGGGGGATATGATTGTTGATCAGAATATGATTATTCCCCAGTAGGTTAGATGACCAGGAAATGGACCATATATGGATCTGGTCCACCACCACTACACCAGCCACACAACCTTGTTGAGATTACCCCTGAATGATCACACTGGCTACAACAAGATTAATATTGGGTCAATTTCTTTAGGAGTTATACTAAAATATAGCTTAATTACTGTTAAAGTAAGACATTATATCTGCTTCTCGCTTGCGACTGATTTAAACCTAATAACGTGCGTTGCGTCGCATAGGCTAAGCTAACTCTAGCTACTCTATATCCTCCTTAACTAATACTTTTTCCTCTACTATCCTTCCTTTAATATAGGCCTCTTTTAGTTAATAAAACTTTATAGAAATCGAGTTTTCTTTATTTAACTTTTTTTTTAAGCTTTTTAAATATTTTATTAATATTTTACTATATTAATTTTATAAATAAATATTTCAAATTTTAATATAAATATAATAGTAATAAAAGTTTCTATTATAAACCGTTTTCTGGCGGATATATAGTTTTTAAATAAATCTTTAACTTTTTTAATTACTTAAGAATCATTTATAATATAAAAAATAAATATTTTTAAAAAGAAATTTAATAATAATATTAAAAATTATTATTTAGCTTGAAATAAAATTTATATTTTTATATAAACTATAATTCTATCCTATATTAATTGTTAATATGTGACGAACCCCTATCTAGAACCTTTGAAAGGGATACTGGTTGAAGGCACTTCTAAACAATCCTAGTTCGGTATAGCTAAATAGTATATAATAATAACTTATCTTAATCACAATAGTTTAATACTAACGATTATAACTTATATTACATATTGCGGAACTATCTATCTACGCCAGCCAGTTCCTCCGTATATATAAACCTCGGAACCTTAAAATGCTTATCCTACTACGGCCTCGATCATTCCTAGCACATTACATCCGCAATATACTCGTCGTACTATACCTTTAATCACCGTTAGCACCTTATATCCTACAGATTACTCGTGAGCTTTAGCACTATAGTACTTTTATTTATACCTAATTGGCCGTCCCCTAACTTCCTTAATAATTAGCTAGGCGCCCCGCGTCCTACATATAGCATAGCCTGCTATTAGTTTAACTATAATATAATGCCCCTCCTTCTAGGTCGACGTCCCGACGACTATATCCCTAAAATAATATCTATATCCCCGCTTCCTTTACATTTCTATAGTACGTCCCTTCTTTTTCTATTTAAGTTATTATATTTAATTATATAAGGAAATCGATTCGTATAAGTATTAACCGTTACCGTAATTAAATATAGTTCCTTATAAAATTTAGTTTCGTAATACCTAAGTATATTTATTATAAAGAAAAAAACCTCTAATACGTAACTTCTCCTCGATACGATCGGTACTTTCCGTATATTAACTCTAACCGCTCCTACTATAACGTTTATAGCGTAAATCGTAAGTCCTTTCCTCGGCCCTTTCTTTTCCTTTCTAACCGGCTCCGTAGTCCGCCCTTTAATTAGGGAGAAAGAACGCTTAAATACCGAAAAGTAGGCTACCTTAAGTAAACTTCTCCGTTTCGAGGCGTAATCGCGCGCTCTTAAGGTTCGAGCCCTCGCTACCTTTCGCCGTAAATCTCGGCTCCTCGAGGAGGAAGAAAGGAAGTCTTCCGCGCGGCCTAATACCCCGTATAGCCCGCCGGCGGCGGACACCTCCGCTACTCCTTCTTTTACTACCGCTCCTCTTTCCGACTTCTTTTTTCTAGATCCCTCCCTAGGCCTTAATTAGCCTCCGGACCTTCCTCTAGATCTTAATATTACCGGTCCTTCCTTCCTAACCGCGTTAAATACCGTTAATAGTACGCTTTTTACTTCCTAAAGTACTTAAGGTACGTAATATTATTTATATTTAGTTTCCCTTATATTTTTTAACCTTGTAATATAATATATTATATATTAATTATTATATCGAAAACGCAGGTTCGACTTCCGCCGAGGTTCTTTTAGCTCCGTCTTATAGTTATTTAGTTATAAGCTAGGGCTAAATCTTTTTACTTATTTAGGTTTTAGTCGGTCCGGATATCGTTAATAGAATTTTTTTAATTTATTTAAATAGTTAAAGTATATCTATAGCTCCTATAAGTTATTTATAACTAAATATCCTAACTAACTAACTAAATATTTTAATTAACCTTTATTAAATCGTAAATCTAATATTTTTTTTATATCGTACTCCTTTTCTTTATCCTCCGCCACTATCTATATATTAACTTTACTTACGTATAATACGGGTTTTAAAAGTAAAATATAAAAGATATATAACTATAGACGTATTATATTAAATAGTTTTAATTTAAATACCGTTTTTAATATTTTCCTTTTAACCTTAAATAGTCTTACTTTCCTATAGTCTAGCTTTTTATTAACTCTTTTAATATATAAATTACGTATAAAAAGAAATACTATATCCCTTCCTTTAAAGTAAAGTCTTTCGAATCTTTTAATATTATAGTATTTCTATATCCTTTCCTTTATAAACTTTAATTTTTACTTAAATTTATCGTAAAATATATATATTTTATTTACCTTAACCCTAACCCTAAGTACCTTAACCGTAAGTCCCTACCGTAGGTTTACTTCGTAACCGAAATTCGCGAAGAATAATATAATTTTAATCGTTTTAATTAGTAATATATTATATATTAACTATACCGTAAATAATAATTTAATTTAATCGTTTTACTCGAAATTAATATAATTCTATAAGTATTATTCTATAATTTAATTAAATCGTTCCGTTTAACCGTCCGTCTAAAGGTAATAGGCCAAAAATACTTTATTTACTACCTTTAGCCTTATTATTAACGTTCTTTAGAACTTCGATACGAACTTAATATCGTAATTTATAATAAACTCCTTTAATTATATATATATTAATATAATATACCGTAATATTATATTTATTAGTTACTTTACTAATTAAATTTCTTTATAAAGTAAGAAGTATATTTATTTAATAAGCTTATTGACTACCGTTAATATATTATTATACTTAATATTAGTTACTATATCTTTAAACTTTAATAATTTAGTAATAAAGTTTATTATAATTAAACTTTATAACTATTTTACTACCGGTAATAGCTTTAGAAACCTATAAGGCTTATACTTTATAACCTTCGTTCTTTTATATATATAATATAATTAAATAGCTTCCTTAACGTCGTCCTTAATCTTTAATTAATTAAAGTACTACTTAATCTTTTCTATAGTCTTAGTAATACCTATATATCCTTCGAGCTTTAATACGTAAATCTTTATTACTAATATTATTTTATTATTTAGCCTTACGTACGCTCGATTCTTATACTATAACCTTCCTTAACTATCTTTCTAAATACCTTATAGCTTTAGCTTTTTCTATTAATATTACTTTATAATATCGTTACTTAACTTCCTTTAGTACTTACTAAAAATAACTTTTTTACGATATACTACGTAATACTCTATCTATAGTTATAGTAAATACTTAAAAATATTATTTAACGCTTCTTTAAATAATAATAATAACTCTTTAGGTATATCCTTATAGTAGTCGGCTCGCCGGCTAAATACGTTTACCTTAACGTTTTCCGATCTCTTTTTATAATTAATTTAAAAATTAAATTCCGAGAAAAACTTTAATTATTATATTTATCGTACGTTAAAGACCTTCGTAATAATAAAGTACCGTAAATTCTTATAATCCGTATAGACCTATATTTTATACTTAATACCGCTAAAGTATAACCTTTATTCTTTAAACGTTTTAATAATAATAAATAATTCTTTATTATAAATTAAATAGTTTTAACGTACTTCTTTAAACTTCTTCGAAAAGAAAGTTATTAAGTATAGCTTACCGTTATCGTCTCGTTACCCTAACTATTTATCAATAATATAGTTTAATATATTTACTTTAACCTCGAATAGTTAATTAGGGTCTAGTAATTTAAATACCAGGTTCTTTAAAATAACCTTTTTTAGTTCCTAAAAAGTTTACTCCTCTTCCTACCCTTACCGGAACTTTACGTTTTTCTTAATTAAATAATTAAGTAATCTCGTAATACCTATATAGCCCCAAATAAATATCCGGTAAAAATTTATAAACCTTAAAAATTCTTTAATATATATTTATAATTATAGCGTAAATTAATCTTTAATTACTATAATTTTCTTTAATTTTATACGAACTTTACTTAACGATATTAAATATTCTAAATATATTATTTTCTATATATAAAACTCGCTCTTCTCTTTATTAATTAAAAATCCGGTTCCGTATAATATATTAAATATCTTTCGTACGTACTATTTATATTCCTTTAAAATATATAAATAAATAAAAATATTATCGAAATAATATATTATTATTTTATTAAGGTATTTCTATATTATATAATTAACGAAAGATTAAAATATCGTAGGCGCGTTAGTTAATTTAAATAATATTATAAAGTACTCGAAATAATCGTAAAATATATAAAACGTTATTTTCTATTCGTTTCCTTTTTTAATCCGTATATAATCGTACCCGACAGGTATATCTAAATATATAAAGTATTATACCTTTATTAATTAACTCCGTAATCTAAATATTAATAGTAATAGGTAATTATTTTTTACCGTTTTATTATTTAATTAGCGGTAATCTATATATAATCGTAAACTACCGTCCTTTTTTAGTACGAAGAATATAAAGTATTTTATTAGCGATATAGACTCCCTAATATATCTTTTTTTTAGATTTTTATTTAAATATTTTTATAATTTTTTACTTTACTTATTATTAATATAGTAAATTTTAAATAGCCGTAGCTTAACTCTTTTTTTTAATTTAATTTTATAATTTTACGGTCCTCGCTTTAGAAACCCCTTTAAATATTTAGCCGTAAAGGTTAAATATCCTCGATATTCTACCGGTATTACTTTCTTTTTATTTTTTTCTATATTATTATAATAAGTATATTTATTAACCTCTAATATCTTTACTAACGTCGTTAACCTTATTTCCTCGATTTTACCGTTTATATTAATAAAGTATATTATTACTTTTTATACTTTTTACGGTAGTACTATAGAAGGTACTTATCTTATATTTTACTCCGTATATACTCCTAATCTTTTATCGTTAGTTAGATACTTTTAAAGCTTTTTTAATCGTAAATAGTTACTATCCTTTTAATCGATATTTAGGTTATAGTCTTTATATTATAGTTACTTTAGGATTATATTCTTCGAGGGTCCTATATTTATAATATCGAATATAATTAATATTATTTTTCCTTCGATTATAATATCTAAAGGTAGTATTTCTTTATAGACTTTTTACGTAAAAAATAGTCCTTATATAACGATTTATTCCTTTTTTTTCTTTTATAGTATATAGGCTTAGTATACGAATTATAATAAAATTAAATTTATTTTTATATTACTATTTATTAATATTATTACTTAAAGATCTTTCTATTATATAATAATCTAAAGACGTTTATTTTTCTTACTTTCTCCTTATACAGTAGCGACTTCGCTAATAAACGCTAGGTTATTATTTTATATCTTTACTTTACGCCGATACCTTCGAAAATATTATTTATAGTCCGTTAAAGGTTAACGGCCCCCGCGAAGAGCCGCGAATCGTTTCTTAAGTAATTATATCGTTTAAAAGCGTTTTCCTATTCCGGATTATTTAATAATACGAAATTTTTTAACTATACCCGCCTAGTTTCCTCCTATTTTCCGTCTTTAATATTTTTTTATATTTACGTTCGATAGCAATTCTTTTATTTAGTTTTAAGCGTTTTAGTTTAATAATATTATTTAACTTTTTTCTATAAGTATATAGCGTAGTTTAAGCTTAAATATTATTTTAATATTACTTTTTTTTATAAATATATACTATCGTTTATATTCTAACCGTTTATATATTTAATATAGTACTTCGTATGCTTTAGTACGATCTATATAACTTAAAAGCTATCCTTTAATTTAACCGGATCCTAAACTTTTTATAAAATATAATCGTTTAGGTCCTTCTATTAGGCCTTTTCTTATCGGGTTATAGTTCTTCTAACTAACTATAGTTTACTTTCTTTATTTACCTTACGTACCGGTTAATAACTATATAGTATTTTACTTTAATAATATTCTATATATTTATATATAATATATTAAAACTAAAGTACTTTCCGATACTCCGGATACTTAAAATAAAACTATACCGTATTTCCCTTATAGGGTATATATTATATAAATATTAATATATCCCTTAGTAATTTCGCGATTTTAATATTAACGATTTTCCTATCTTTCCAATACTTTTCTTAGCTTTTATATAAAAGCTTTATAGGCTATAATATATTTTATAAAATAGTAATTCCGTACTTACTATATTATTTCTTTAGTATCGTTTACTTAATAAGTCTTTACGTAAAACCTTTATTTTTAACGACCTCCGTAATAACTTTTATAGCGATCTATATTAGTTAATTTTATAATACTTATATTTAAAAATCTCTTTCCTTATATTCCGCTTTAAGCCTTTTTAAGGCTTTCTTTACTTTCTAAAACTCTATATTTTTTTATTTAATATATTAATTAAAGTTTTCTTTAGAACTTACTGCTTTACTTTATTAATACCCGATAGTTATTATTTTTATAACCCTCGGTCCCTTTAATATAGTAATTAATATAATCTCCCTTTTCTATCCGAGCCGTTTAGGTACTTTATAATCCTTTTTAAAGTATTTTACTTTATCGTAATTAAAATATTTAAAGTTATCTTTACCTTAGCCCCGGCTTTACGGCCTTTATTACTATATAGTATTAATATTTATTAATTTTAAATATATAATACCGGAATAATTAATATTAAAATATTTTTATTTATATTTATTATTAAAATAGTTATTACCGAAATATCCTTTATAGTTATTACCGTAAATACCTTTACTATAGTTTTTTTTTTCCGTATAATACTTAAATTATTAATCGTCGATCTATATAGTTATAACGATATATTTATCGATAGTATTAAGCCTTAACTCCTTATATAATTTATTTTTTATTTTTTCTTTAAGGCTATAGTAAAAAAACTATATTAATTCCTTATCGTTAATGGTATTACGTAGGCTATCGATTTTAAATTAAGCCGTATAGTTAACTGCTAAACGCGTTTAATATAGGCTTAAGAGTTTCCCCTACGCGCGTTTTACTTTATTATACTTCCTAAATACTTTTTTAAGCTTAACCTTAAAGGTATGGTAGCTTACGAAATACTTTACGGTAATTTTCTTTTAATCCTCCGGCTTTTACTTATAATAATCGTCGAGGATAAGCTCGAACTATACGAAAGCTTTATCCTTAAGCCTAATAGCTATAAAAATTACCTTCGACTTTTCGTTAATAAATTAATTTAGGTATTAACGAAAATAAATCTTGAGCTAAATTAAAAACCCTTTAAGCTTTACCTTATCTCTTTTATAATACTCCGGTACCGGGAACTTAATAGTTAACTTAAACGTAGTCGAGATAATAAAGATCTACTTCCGGGTCTATTAAGCCTCGTCCTCGAGCTTTTTAAAACGCTTAATAACCTACTCTATAGTAAAGAATATATATCTGGAAGGTCCTTCGGCGCCTGGGCTAGGCGAGACGCCTCCTATCTAAACGTTCTTAAGTCCGGCTATAATAGTAAAAAGACGCCTTTAACTTATCCGTAATAAAGTTAAAGTAAGTATATAACGTATAACGAACCCCTATTTAGAACCTCTAAAAGGAATACTAGTTAAAGGCACTTCTAAATAATCCTAGTTCGATATAGCTAAATAATATACAATAATAGCTTATCTTAATTACAATAGTCTAATACCAACGATTGTAACTTATATTACATACTGCGGAACTATCTATCTACGCCGGCCAGTTCCTCCGTATATATAGACCTCGGAACCCTAAGATACTCGTCCTACTACGGCCTCGATCACTCCTAACACATTACATCCGCAATATACTCGTCGTGCTATACCTCTGATCACCCTTAGCACCTTATATCCTGCAGACTGCTCGTGAGCCTTAGCACCATAGCACTTTTGTCCATGCCTGATTGGCCGTCCCCTGACTTCCTTAATGATTGGCTGGGCGTCCCGCGTCCCACATGTGGCGTAGCCTGCTGTTGGTTTAACTGTAACATAATAATATTTTTTTTCTCAAAGCTTTATTATAAATAAAATTATATAACTAAATTAAATCAATTTTATTACTAAATATATAATTAATAAGGATATTATTTATAATTATAAACTCTTATATACTTTTTATATTAAAAAAGATTTAATATTAAAGAGTTAAAAAATAAACAAATAATAAAAAAAATAAAAAATAAAAATATTATTTGTATAATTTTAAATTATAAAATTATTATTAATATATAAATTATCATTATTATAAATACAAAAATAGGGTTTTAAAAAATTTTGAAATTTAATTTTTAGTATAAAATCCTTTTTTAAATTAATTAATAATAAAGCTATTATTAATGTAATTATTTTTTAATATAATTATATATTGATTTTATTTAATTACTTTTTAAATTTTTATTTTTAGAGGTTTTACTTTTAAAAATAATTTTAAAAGAGAAAACTCTTTTATTTTACAAAATATATTTAAATATAATAATTTAAGTCCCTTTTTATTTTATTTAGTATATATAAATTTTTCATTTTACTTCGAAAATTTAATAACTAAACTATTATTTTTAGCTTTTTATTATATTGATTTTATTATCATTATATTTATATTTAAGTTTAATTTCATTAACGTTAAAATATAAGTTAAAGAATTTATTAATTTTTTTGGAAGTAATTTTATTAATTTTAATATAATTAGTTTTTTCTAATTTTTATTTTAATATTAAAATAATAATTAATAAATTAATTATTAAAGCTTTTATATTAATATAAATAAAAATATATTAAAGGTTTTCCCAAGAAAAACTTTATTAAATAATAAAGTTTTTTTAATTGTAAGAAAGTCGCTATTAGTTTTTATAAATAAAGTTGCTTAATAAATAACTATTAATATGGTACTCTAAGGTAAAACGTAAAATCCAATATTTATTAGACGCTTTTCGCTAGCTTATATTAATAATAATATCTTTCTAGGTATTTTTAATATCCTCCTCAGTATATTTAGCCATTAGTGGGTACCTAGAGCAAAATGAAGTAAAAGAAAAGCTTTATTTTTGGTCTCTGTAGGTGGAATATAAAGTGTGTGTTGATATCGGGGGGCTTTCGGAGGTCCAGGGTTGTGGTGGGTTTAATGTGGGTAGATGGCTTGGGTAGTTCAAACCTACCTGGGCCACATCCATATGTGGTCCACTTCCTTGTCATCCAACCTATATGACTGTTCACCAGTATATGATTATTGAACACGGTACGCCGATACCATCGTCCAAACCGACATTCTGGATGAAGATCTTGAACCTTGTCTGGAAGAACCTTGGCTAGACGAGCCATGCCTCGACGAAGATCGGTAAGAGGGGTTGTGGCTCGAAGAGGTGCGCCTCGAAGAACGGTGTCTCGATGAGCCCGACATCACGGAGCTTGTTCTTGGGGTTCTGACCTGTCTGAATACGAGTATCCTGGCGGTAAATCCTCTGGCTCCCAAACGTAAACTCCCGCCACAGACTCGCCCGCCGCAGATGCGCCGGAGGCTGGAGGAGTTGCACTCCCTACATTGAACTGGTTGCAAAAAGTTTGAAATAGTTAAGGTCTTTGAGCCTGGGATTTAGTAGGGGCGAGGATGAGGCGGTACTAGCATGCCAGCATCGGTACCACCGGAGTAATAATCGCACTGCTGCTGGGAAGAAGAACCAGCAGGAGCATTCTTGTAGTATGCCTCCCATGCTTTTCTTCGGCGTTCTTCTTTTGTTTCGCGGTGGCGCCTACCTGAGTGACATGACATGGTGAAGTTGGTATGAAGTTTGCGGCAGGCGCAGAATATTGAGGTGGATGGTCAAGTCGAGAAAGGCAGGTGCCCATGGTGGAGGATTTAAGTGCCCGTTGGCGCAAGGGGGCCATGACATATATACTTGACAGAACCAGAATCACGGTGTTGGTCTGTACTAAGAAGAGGTGAAACGGCTTGTTACAGAGTCGTTCGAGTGGTTCGAGTGTTCGACGGGAGATCGTCAGCTGCGTTTGTTGAGCACCGCCATGACACCATACGTGCGGGGTTTAACGGCCGTTAAATATGAGGTTGATGACCCTTGTGACGCCTGGGTGAAGGCCATGTGCGGTTCGTGGTGCGGTGTGGATGGAAGGTATCGTCGGAATAAATGGAGTCTGACTTGAACAATGTACCCTGGAAGAATATTTGAGCATATGTATTAGAAGCAATCCAGCGGTTGGATGAAGCCTAAACCAAGGTTCAATCAAGGGCCTTTCAAGGCAAGATTACGCTATATATACCTGACTGAAGCTTGGATAAGGGAACATGAAAGTTCGGATCATAGGTAATGGACTCAAATCAGTGATAATGGATGCTCGGATCAGGGGTAATGGAAACATTAGGTAGGTGCAACATAAAAAAGCAATCACAGAGAGAGGCGGTAAAGGCTTAGAGACAAGGTGATGGGAACTTACCTAAGTACCTTATGAGAGAAGTTATGGAAGCTCAGACTAATAGGACTGTAAGCCGAGATGATAGAGGATAAATTCTAAGACAGATGGTGATAAAGGTCCAGATAACATATTTCTTTGGACTACCTACTGAACGATATCCCGATTCAAATCCGAGCCATAAGCCACGCTCTCCTCTCCTCCGAGCCTTCAGGTCCGACCTCCGCCAATTTCTTGTTGTACAACTCCTGGATGGTCACATACATCGTCAGCAAGTCCCCCCCAATACTTTGCATCAACAACTCGTCCTTCAGAAGCAGCTGAAACGCCTCGTCGGGTTTAGTAGGAAGCTGCTCGGTCACCCCAAGCTCCAGCCTCTCCTCCTCCGTCAACATCGCCACATCAACTGTCGACTCGCACGGTTAGCATATCCACACTTTTTCTTTCTCAAACTCGAAAAGAAACCTCACCCTGGCAATCCCTCACTCCCAACTCCAACCCCCTCCTCACACCCTCCACCCCAGCGATCACCACCCCCGCCACGAACAAATACATCTGCGCCGACGCATCCGGCAACCTCACCTCCCAACACCCCCTCCCCCTCTTCCTAACCGGCCCCTCCCTGTTATCCGTCCCCCAAGAAACCCACCTCCCCGCGCACCACTGCCCCGCCCTCGTCCGGGCATACCCCTCCGGCCTAGGCATAGCAAACGCGCACAACGCCCCCAAATGCTGCATCACCCCAGCAAGAAAACTCTCCTCCACCTCCCCAACCTCACCCCGCAGACTCTGCACCGAAATATTTGTGTGCAACCCGTTGATCTCGGGCATGGTGGGATTAAACAGCACCTCAATCCCATTCTCCCTACACACTCGTCGGGTGGTCTCCTTGGCGGTGACGAGACCATCTACTGCTTCCATGGGGGGCAAGTGGCCTAGCACTAGCTCGTAGGCATTGTCGCTTCCCTCGCAGTGGAATTGTTCAACAGGGACGTTTGCCGCGGACTCGAGCTGTTTGGTGATGGTGGATAGCACGGGGAGCATGAAGGACTCTATGGCGCGGAGGCCGGAGGAGGCGTGGATTTCTGCTGTTTTGGCACTGTGTTTGGGCTGAACGGCGCTGAATTCGAGCTCGAAGCCGACTCGGAAGTAGAGGCCGATTTCCTCGCCTGCTTGGATGGCTTGGAGCAGAGCGCGGCGGGGGCAGAAGGGGGCGGAAAGGGTGAGGGGGAGTGGTGGATTTCTTGATGGAGGGGGGTTCCGTTGCCAAAGTAGCATAAAAGAACGGCGTGTTCTTCTGCGGTGTTCAGGCTCGGGCAAAGGTGGATGGTGTTGAAGTCGGGGAGGAGGAAGCTCTGTCCTGCAGGGCGGCCAGGGTCGACGTTTGTGAGTGGGAGCCCGATGTCAATGAGGCACAGATAGTGTCGGCACAGGGCAAGGTTTGTTTTGGCTTCGAGAAGGGCCTGGAAGTGGCGGAGGGTGAGAATCCGGACCCGGACGGTGGAGGTGTAGTCTGTCCATTGAAGATGGATGAATTGTACTGATGGGTGCCACGTGATGAAGGCCGCAAATTTATCGTAACCATCGATGATGAGAGCCATCTTGACACCAGGTGAAGGTTAATTTGGCATGCCAAACGGAGCAAAATTTCTTCGCCGATTCAAATGTTTGACTTGGAAGATCTAGTCTATGCCTGAGCCTGAAAAGATGACTTGTGTCAGCAGTGTAAGTAGCTATGTAGCCCCAAAAATAATGACATTGGCAGCCCGCTTATTGCATATGCAACCGTACATGCAGCTCTGGTATATTGGGTACAACGAAACACAGGAGTTGGCACACGAACAGGTAGAATGATGTATTATAGGATCTCCGCAAGGCAGCAGTGGTCTTGTAGGAATGCATTCTGCTTATTATCCAGCCATACAGGGAGAAGGACAGAGGTCAGCATGCCCGTGGCTAGTCACACAGACATACACAGCCTCCACTTGCATGCTGCCACATCCCTTCGTTCACAAGAGACCCGGGACTGTGCCCGCATTAGGGGGAGCCTGATAGCTCGGAAGGTTGGGAACCCCGCCTCCACTCCACGTCTCGGGATAGAGACGTCCGAGCCTTGCCTACCACCCTTGCCACAAAATAATTGAGACACTCCCTAGTAAAGTAGGTGGGCATGGCTTGAAGGATAGTCCATAGGTCTTTAAAGATAGTCATAAGCTTTTAAACATGGTTTAAAGGCCTACTAATCTACTTTTGAGGTATATGTCAGTTCACAGTATAGTATGGGTTAACTTTCTTTTGCTGTCTCAATTATCTTGTGGGGAGGGTGCCTACCCACCTACACAACCTTTGGTGTGTATAAGGAGTATAGTTCATGTCTTACGCAATATATGGTCCATTGCTTCCGCGCATGGCACAAGCAGGACATCGAGATCTTGCGATTTCTCTTGAGAAAGCTAGGATGTGAGATCTGTGGTGTTGAAAATGACGATCAGGTAGCTAACCGACAGAAGTAGAAGTACGGTAGATGCAAATTCCCACGTTCCATGATACAAACCTGACCCGGTTCCATCGCTCTTGACCATTACTTTCAGCGCCACTGCATATGCACCAACCCATCATAATCCTTCTCCGTCGGTGTCCTCCCCTGATCATCCGATCGAGAAAAGTACAACGTCTCAGCCTCCTGCAGTAGCATCTCGGCTTCTGCCTCTCTGCTCTCATCCTCATATAAAGCCTGAGAAAGCTTGTAGAGACAGCGGGCATGCTCACCCACCATGTCTTCCTTGTGGAGGTTTGTAATCACCATCGCGTCTGTGATGTGTTTTCTTTGAACGACAAACCCTTAGCCACGCTCTCATGCTAAAGTCAGGGGCTGCCTGGGGGTACTTACATGGAAGCTTGCACGTTTCCCTGGTCTAGAGCGCAGCATCCGGTCCGGTACATGCACGCGGCGTTGAAATAGCTCGTTCGAGCCTGCTGCTTCGAAAGCCACAAGTTCTGAGCTTGCATAAAGTACGACTCGGCATTGGAGAAGTTCTTTTCTTCCATTTCGATTCTGCCGATCAGAAAGCTCGCGCTGTGCGGTGTGAGATAGCTGGTTAGGAACACCGCATTTCCATCGTTTTTTTCAACAGGGCAAGATAGAAGGAAGATCAATGAGAGCACTTACTATGCCGCATTGGCCCACTGCTCCCCTTGATTCCGCATGTACTCTTTGTAGGGCCCTTCAATCTCCGCCCGCGCCTCCTTCAACCGGCCCATATACAACAAACACGTAGCCATGCTCATCTTTTGGAACGGAGAGTACGGCCTTCTAGGCGGACCCGAAGGTTTGGCCGATTCTGACCACCGTTTCCAAGTTGCAGCAGCCTTCTTAAACCATTCATATGCCTTATCGAGCTCCATCATGGTAACGTACGCCTCGCCAATGTTGTGCTCGGACCATGAAACCTCCATCTGGTCGCCATCCGGTTCCCGGATCCGAATCTTAAGTGACTTCTCAAGACACTTGAGCCCCTTCCTGTGGTAGCCGCTGCGGAGATAGAGCTGACCCAAGTACGATGGAATCGAGGATAACATGTCCCAAAGCCGCTCCTCGCCTTGTAGGGTGAGGATCGCCTCCTGATTGACTTCGCAGACTTCTTTGAGCTCTTCAAACTCGTGCTGCTCGAGAAGGTAACTGCCATGAAGGGTAGGTTGTTTAGTCAGGTCCCTAATCATGATATGGCACGGGTGGGGGGTGTTCTTGCGGTTGACTTCCTCG
Organism: Podospora pseudoanserina; assembly: GCF_035222485.1. Taxonomy (NCBI): domain Eukaryota; kingdom Fungi; phylum Ascomycota; class Sordariomycetes; order Sordariales; family Podosporaceae; genus Podospora; species Podospora pseudoanserina. The sequence goes on from NC_085923.1 coordinate 893,782, forward strand.
TTTCTGATCAGGATAGAAAGGACTCACCGTTCGCAGGTAGTAGCAACCTCACAAAACTCCCTACACGTATGAAACCTTGGGTTCCTCAATCGCTCCTGTCTAAACATCTTGGAAAGAGCCAGGATATGTGGCACATAAACACTACACCGTTCCCAGTGCTCGTGCAGGTGAGGCGCCCGCTCCGGAAAGGCGAGAAACACAAGCTTGGACGCCATACGATGAGCCTTTGCTCGGCCTTCCTCTCCCAGAAAGTCCTGAAAATGGCTCTGGATTAGCCTGTGGCACGACAGTTCGCATGTGTCTCTGTCCTTCTTGACCAGGGACAAAGTTTGGAGTTCCACAACCGCTTCAGAAAGGCTATTTCGTGTCAGCTCATAGCCATCATGTTTTAACATCGTGAAGTAGGTAAGAACAGGAGGATTCACGTCAAAACATCTCCACACCACGGCAGCTCCGTTGCCACCTTTCCCGGTTCTCCGGGCTGAAAGAGCATCTCCGGTATCCGATCCGCACTGCAGCACGAGATGACCGCCAGAATCGAACTCGCATTGACGCTCAAGTTCTGAAAAGAGATCTGCCAGACTGGGCCGATACCGTTCTGTCCAAACTCCGGGGCGCGGTCATAGATCTCGACCAGCTGGCCTATGGTCCAGCCGCGCTTGTGAATAACACCCGCCATCCTGTCTAGAGCCAAAGCGTGGCCGCTGAGCCTCTCTGAGAGCTCTAGCGCTGAGTTGAACTGGCTGGCCAAGACATCGGCGCTGATGTGATCGGCGAGTAGATGGATAATACACTTGGCGCCGTTGTCGATGTCCCAAGTCTCAACTTCAATTCCGATTTCTGCCGGCTCCCAGGCAAGATCGGTGTTGCGAGTGGTGATCAAGGCGTGACCATTTGCCGCTAGGTTGGGCCAGTGCGTGACGAGGACGTCGAAAGATTCTACATTGTCGTAGACTATCAACCATTTGGCCTCTGCAATGATTTGAATTTGAATCATCAGTTTGTTATCTCCCACATTCTTCAACACTGAGAGGAGAGGCTAATACGAACTCGTCTGTTGCAACCAGGTCATAACAAGCAGCCGGTTGTCGTCATGGTTGTGAGGAACATAGCCTGGCAGCTGGAGTCTTCCCGCAATATCGGAAAAGCTTTGCTTGACCTTGATCTTTGTCTCCGCCTCAACCCAAAGCACCGCATTAATTTTATGTTGCTTGTATCGAGCTTGGGCATACTTGATAGCCACATGTGTTTTGCCCGCGCCACCAATGCCATACAAGGCGATGGATCGAAAAGTCTGGGTGGACCTCTTGTTGAAATGATTCTCGATCTTCTCAATCACATCATCACGGTCAAAGGACTTGGGACTTTTTGAAGGAGGCAACATGATGCACGGTAGAGTGGCCTGGTCTTTGAACGAGCGTGGGTTGATGGACATCATTGAATAGAGCCATGTCAAGTCGTTGTTCGTGACTCCATGTTGCCGCTGTGACATGGCTGCCGCCTTCTCGATTGCCTTTACTGACTCTTCGATATCACGAGAGGTTATTTCGCAAATATCTTCGAGGCGTCTCCAGGGATCCTGGTCTTTGGGGATGGGTCGGGGTGGTCAACGCATGTACCTATCTGGCAGCTTTAAAAGCGGGCAACATGGATCTCACCGGCGGAACGGGACCGGGCAAAATGCTCTTCGTCCCGGAGGAACTCAATGGCATCCGCAAAGAAGTTGGTAGCCACCACAAACGTCTCGAAGACAGCCTCTTTGGCTTTATTGGATAGGTCCTCCCCGGCTGTGCTATATCCTCGTAGCGTCTCGACGTTTCGACTGAGCTTCTTGATTTCCTGTGTCATCCGTCGAGTGGCGTCTCCCTCTATCTGCGCCGCTACCTATGGTTCCAAAGGAGAGTATAAGTATGGCGTCGATGATCAAAAGTTCATTGTAGGTGTGTACTCGCCACAACAAGTGTCCCCATCAATCCCCAGAACAAGCTAGGGTCGAGCTTTGGTCCGAGTTTCTCCGCGAAGATCTTGCTAAAGTCTCGAAACTCGACAAGTCGAGGGCGGATCATGGATAGCTCCTCAAGAACAGAATCGGGGAATGGTTCATCAGGGTCATTGATGAGATGTTCTATGATATCGTCGTAGCTGCGAAAGCTTCGAACGTTTCGCTTATCCTCACGATCTTTGATCTTTGTCATGCATCTTGCCGCTCGGGACGCCCATGTCTCCTGGAAGAACTGCTCTCTACGTTGCGATGCTTGGATTAGAAACCTTCTCCCAGCCTGGACAATGACCAGATTAGATACTCACAACTCTTTGGTGTCCATTACCGTCGCTGAGAGCGAGATAGGAGCTTGGTGCAGGTAAGACGGACGGAGGTTGAGCAGACGAAGTGTGGTTGAAGTATGCAAAAGCCCGGTAGCTTACCGAGAGGAAAATGAGAGACCCAGCTGCTTATGACCTACTCTGTCCCGGGAGCGGGGTTGTCTACCTACAGGGACAGCCAGTAAAATACAACTGCAGCGGGCCCGGAGGGGGGGGGACACAGGGCCGGTGCAGTGGTGTACCGCACCCTAGGTAATCTGTACATCAGCTCAATTAAGGTACTTGCCGACGTTGTCTTGCCAAGAAGTCGAAGCATGCCAGTCTCGACACTCATCAAAGACTGTCTCTGAGAGCAACGAGAAAATGCCCTAGTCTACATACAACAGCAGCCCTTATTTGACCCTGTCGGCTTCGGAACTTCCGGAGCCTGGCTGGACTCGATCTCATCCTCGTCCACCTCAAGGCCAGCGCCCCTGGCAAGATCTTTGCAGCTTGAGAGAAATCCCCAACTTATCAGGCAGTTGAACTCGACACCCCATTGCGCAAACCACGGGCTGTCAGTGGCGCAACCGTCCTTGAGCAAGATGGTGTCAAACCCCTTGAGATAGGCGTCTTGCAGTGTGCCCATGACACATTGGTCAATGTTAATACCAGTAAAGAGCAGCGTCCTTAGGTTATGTTCGTTGATGAAATTGGTAACGTCCTTCATCCTGTCGCACATGCCTGAGCTTCTGTTCTTGTAGAAGTGGACATCGGGCGGGTCAAAACTCTTGCCTTTATGGTAAGCGTCTGACAGTGGATCGTGGAGCCAGCTATTCCATGATTCTTTGACCAAAATTCTCCCGCCATTGATCACCTTGCCATTCTTGTCCGTAACTTCCCCAATCTCGTCGCCCACACCCTTCTGGTTCCTGTACATGCCCTTGTTGCTGAAACCCTCTCCGGGTCGAAGCTTCTGCCAATCCTTCGAGACTTTGACCGGTTCAAAGTTGAACGTTTTGAAGACGCCCGGATCCATCTCTTTTAGGTCTTCGTCGGAGTAGCCTGTGGTTACCCAGATGATCTGGATGCCAGCCTTTCGGGCAGCAGGAATGGCGTACTTTAAGATGGTATTCTCGGCGCGATAGAACTCTGGGTTATCATTGCCCAGAGCCTCGTGAAGGTCGTAGTTTTGAAGGTCGATGATCAACAGGGCGGTTTTGGCAGGGTCGATAATAACAGGTGTCAGGGCGCACTGTAGACTCAAACGCGGTTTGACGGGTGCGGAATCGGGAGTGGAAGGGTGTGTGAGATCGAAGCCCTCCTCTTTCGACCACTTCCAAAAGTTTTTGTCATTGCCGATGATGGTTGGCGACTGGTCTTTGCGGGGCTTTGACCGCCAGTCGGGCTGTTTTCCGGTCGACATGTTCTCGTAGCTTGTAGAGGGTTGGCCTTTTGGACTGAAAGGCTCAGGTAGGTAAAGTAGGTTCAGAACAGCAAAAGTTTGAAAGATGATGTGGCATGTTAGGTAAGGTAGGGGACCTGCAAGAGCTGCTCATGCACACCGAGATGGAAGTGAGGGGTTTGGGAAGGCAGGCTCCCGAGTTTCTGTACAACATACCCCGCCCCGATGATCCAATATTCTGAGTGGTTGGGTACTTGAATAGACAGGGTTCTCTTCACCAGTAACAAGCACATGAGACATTGGAAGCTGCAGCCTCACTATTTCATTTGCTATCGACCTGTCGTGAAACCCACACCACTCTCTCCACTTCGAAGCCCGCCCTCGCCGATTCCATCGAGTGCCCATCGATCAATTATCACAACAGCCCTTAGTGGGTCAATTCTTGCCAAAATCCACGACGCGCGGAGGCTGGGGGAGGCTCCCGTGGCCCTCTCCCCCAAGTTGAATCTGCCATGTGTGGTAGTCTTGCTTGTTGGGCGTGATCGGGATGAACCAGGCCTTCCAAGGTTGACGAAGCGGCGCAACAGGCTCCATATTTTTGTGATACTGAACTTCCGCCTAGGTAGGTAAGCAAGCGATTAGTTGCTGGACTTTTTGGATAGACAATCACTTACCAGTAGGTCTGTTTTAGGCTGCAGCTGTGTGAGGAATTGGGACTTGACTGAAAGGTATCGTTGGACACAAAGACAGGAGGCGAGCACCAAGGATGATCGGGGGATACCTTGATATAGCTTTACAGCCTTCGGTGGTTTGGTGAGGACCAACTTTATGCCGAGCCTTGCGTGACAACTACCTAGGTGGCTGTTCATGTTGTACCTATCAAACACCAAGTGTGGGTGGGAGAGGGGTCATACCATAACAAGGGTCCTATCTGGTGTGGGTGGATGAAGGCTCATTTTCCGCCCCCCTTCCCCTCCTCGGGCATCTACAATGACAAGATGGCAGGCTGCCATGAGACGCCTCTACCACTGGATTCTCGTGATGACGGGCCGGCGTTCACAGTATGCGTTGTTAGCTGGGTTGTTCGGATTTATAAAGGTGCCAACAACTAGCAACCTCGAAACTTTCGAGAGTCCAGTTCTCACGATCTCGACACTTGGATCATCACACAAGAACAACCTGCCATTTTCACCTCACATCAAACAGCGAACCACGGAATCGTACCACCCCGCGAATAAGACAAAGGTGGGTGTATTGCTTTTGATGCGAATTGGATACGTGCTAATCAATAACATACACCTGCAGGTCGTATGATCATGCCTCGTTGGTACAACTCTGCAACCGATGGTCCGGTGATGAGAAAACCAGCAACAGATTTGGAGTCACAAACTACAAGCAACAAACAACATGGGCCCACTGATTTCAGATCTGAACATCTGGTGTACTTGGGCCTGGTCTTTGGGAATCTGGACCTCATCCAACAAAAGTACCGTGGCATCCTTGCATATTGTCACTATATCGAAGGCTCCTTCGATCCATTGTTGACTGACAATTACATGTCAACGTGGGCAGCACTTGAGCTAGAACGACCCGCGTCGGCAGTCGACTGTTGGTCCCTGCCCATTGCCGTGTTCAACTGGCTGCAACATCCAAAGCTGCAGCCACAGGATGTCAGCATCGACACCATTTTGAGCAGTCTGCTGAAGACTTCCAGCAGTAGTCCCAAGAAACCAGCAGGTAGCAGCCCTAGACTCGGACATCATCACCCCCACGCCTATAGTCAAATAGCCGTGTTCGCTGTCTTTTGCTGGGCAACAATGACACTCACGCCCAATCTACAACCTCCTGGCACACCCGCTCTGGCCTGTCTGGCAGCCGGTCGGTCAGAACTAGACGCCGTTATGCAACACAAGCTCGATAGATGCAGAAGACCCATCGCGGTAACCTTTCACGGGTTTAAAGAGCATGCCTGGGGAAAGGAAATCATGAAAGGGCTGCAGTCAGTTGTCGATGGAAACGAGGATATCTACCAGGCATCTTTCAACATGAGGTCTTTGCAGCTTTTTGGCAAAGTCCGCATTCAGTGGGTCACGACAATCACAGCCCATCTCGAATTCGATGCAGCGAGCAGGCAGCTCTCGCTGTTCAAGTTCCCCTCACTTTGTGCCCTCAAATGCTTGGAAAGTGACAGCAAAGCAGATCCGATACTCAAAAGGTAGGTGACACAGACGAGCCTTACACTCCAGTCATGCAAGCCCACTGACTGCTACTCCATCTTTTAGCATCTCAGAGGAATTTGACCCCTTACCATCCGATGACAGCATCCATCGATATATCACACTCGAACAGGAAATCCTCCTGTCCTATCGACTCTTGTTCGCCCAAAGCGGAGCCTCGAGGAGAGTGGCCCAGAAAGAACTTGCAAAGTTGAGGCGCGCGAACCCGGCAACATTCGACCCGTTTCTCTCTGTGCTCTGTGAGCGGAAATACAGGATTGGCATTTTATGGTGGTCGAAAGTGGATCAAGAGCTCGCCGATTTGCCCTCTACAGCCTGGCCGCTGCCCTGCCTCGATGCCGATGGGCTGCTGCAGGAGAGGGATGTATACAGCGCCATTGAGGACTTTCCCCGCCTCGGTCAGCGCCTGCTGCGGGTCCAGAAGTTCAACGCGCGCTGGCGTCCAAGCAGGTTAACGGACTTCTGGCGTGATCGTAGGAATCCATATCAGTGGTACACCTTTTGGGCGGTCCTTATCTTTGGTGGTGTTGCGAATCTGCTCGCTGTTATGCAATTGGCTGTGGCAGTTTATCAGGCAATACCATTAACAAGAGCAGATGCGGGGTAGAGGAAGGATTGGCTGTAGGGATCTTCTTCTTTGGTTCCAGTCGTGTGGAAAATGTTGCCTCACTTCCTTGAACTGGGGGAGAAAGGACATACCTAGACAGTACATGACATGAGAATAGAGTACGTATCATGCGGCTCAAATCCCAACTGCCATAATCGAGTCTCTCGAAGAATGCCGTATCAAAGCACAGAAAGCAGGTTCACAAATGTAGCATCAGCTCTCGCGGTGCTCAAAGCAGACAGGGACGCATACGGGGTGGTGTGATGGTGCTACACACCTGCATCGCCAAAGATCAGCATTGGTTCACGGCGGTAGCCTATCAGCGAACACAAGCCAGAGCCTTGTCAAAGATCAAACCTTCACTTGATCACCTCTAAGCAGTCATTACCTCGGTCAAGCAAAGGCCGACGACTTGGGCTACTGTTGCTACCATGATACCAAATTAAGCCATCTCTACCCGTTTCCCTCATGACTGAGGCTTACGATAAATCTCATAACGTCTATCCACCTTTCACGCACTTCACTTCCTCATCAGACGCCTCCTTATTCCACAGCCATCACAACTAGTAATACACTCCCCAGCTAACATCCAAAATGGCCGACTTCATCACCAACCTCCCCTACATCGCCCGGGACCCTCTCTACCAAGAAGAGAAACCCTTCTCCTGCGACTTCGACCACGGCACCTCTACCTTCGCCACAAACCACAAACACGACCGCCAACCTGTCCAAATCAGAGACATAGGTGCCGACCCCTCACACTTCACCCTCGACAAACACGGCTTCTGCGTCCTAAAGTCCAAAACAGCCATCGACCCTGACGCCGCCCTCGCCGACAAATCATCCATGGAAGACGCCTACGCAGATGAGATCGTAGCGTTGCTCAAGACGAATTTCCCAGAGTACAAGAGGTTTGAGATGATGAATGTTGTTGTATGAAGCCCCCTTTCTATGGCCCAAGTATTAACAAGGGGTCATCACTAACATGGAACCTGAACCAAAACCCCAGGTCCGAAAACGCGACCCAGCCTTCCCCTCCCCGGGTGCAGTCTCCATCGTGAGCCACGAACAACCGGCAGGCGTCCCGCACAGTGACTTCTCCGTCGGGGGTCTGCCCCTGCAGATCGAACTTTCCTTTCCGGGGCAGTGGGAGAACTTGAAGGACAAGGAGTTTGACGTCATCAAGTACGAGATTCTTTTTCCTTACCTTATCCAAAAACCACCTCTAACATGCAACTCCACCTCCCAAAAAGCCTCTGGCGCCCCCTCCACGGCCCAAACTTCGACTGGCCCCTCACCCTCTTAGACTTTGCCTCAGTCGAACCAGACGACATGATTCTCAACGACGACCTGCACCGCGACCGGGCAATGGAGAACACGCTCCTTCACTTCAACGAGAAGCACAGGTGGTATTTTGTCAACGGGCAGACGGTGGACGACGTGCTCGTTTTCAGGATCGTCGACTCGACGGGAAAGAGGGCGAGTAAGTTTATTTTTTTTATTTTTATTTTTTTCCCCATTTCCCTTTGCATGAAACTAACTGCCAGTCTTGTGTTTGTGGCTGATGATGTAAACCGAATAGGGGGCTTTCATTGCGCTGCTAATAACCCGAATACGCCTCCTGGACAGATGAGGACTAGTATTGAGATTAGGATAGTGGCTGTTCGATGAATATGCCAGTGCAGTGACTTGGGTAGGCGATTGTTTTCTCCATCTGTAGTAGGTAGGCAATGAAGTCGTGGAAAGCGAACATGTTGGAATTCTCCATCACAAAGGCTACCGTTTGAGGTATTGATCAGATTATCAAGAGAGAACCGTTATGGAGCCCCTGTTTATCTAACCGACGTCTTCCCTCCACCCGTAATATAGAATTTAATTATATTTAGAGAATAATTATTAAGTATTTAAATATATTTAATAAGCCTTAAAAGATAGTTAAGAGGCTTTAAAAGATATTTTAAAGGTCTTTGAATCATCTTTTAAAGCCTTTTACTATATTATAAGAAGGGTAAGTAAATCGGTAGATAGGGAAAGGGGCGTTGGGAAGATAAACAGGGGGTCCGTAAAGGTTCTCTTATTGTTAAACGTTGAAATGCTTTATGCCTTGCTATTTGGGCCCACTTTCCCGGAATTCCTACCTTCTTCGATATGCGCTGGCGTAAAGGTAAACCTAATCTCGAAGTCGTTCGAAATGTAGACGTTGAAAATCTAATATTCGTGAGGAAGTCACTTTCAAGGACGCCTTTTACCTCTTATTAGAGAAAGCCTACCGCCGGACCGAACAGCACCGTAGCGGTGGTGGATATCATCGAAGCGTGTAATATCGTTGTAGTCGAGCAATCGTAGTGTGGAACTGCAATGCGGGTAGAAGAAGGCTGCAACCAGCGCAAGAGCACCGGTGACATTTATATCACTCGCTACAACCGTGGTGCCACAGGAGCAAAAAGTAATTGACACGTCAAGGTCTGGTGCGGGTTTCATCATGGTAGGAGACTACTGGGGATAAGGGAAATGCTTCGGTACACCAGGCTCATTTGTGATAGCTAATAGGCGTCCGGTAGAGTTGAGGCATACAAACAAGGTGGAAGAAGCATCTTCTGGAAGGTATTTATGTCATGTCAGACACGCACACACACAGCCATGTGCCTCGTGTTTGGCCGACTCTCGACTTCACACTACGTCCAGACCGCTACTCACGTCAGTCAAGTTCAACTGAGAAAAACTAATTAATCTAGTTCTTAACCATCAACCATATCGATATTTACAATAAAAAAAGCTAGTAATTGTCCCAACCGTTTTCTCAGCTCAACTCCGCATGAAGACCGTCCCGTCCCGCTTTTCCAAACCAAACTCAACGAACCCAGACATAAAACCATCCTCTCTGCTTAACAAGCCGCCACAACCACCGCCGGCCGGGCTCGGGCCCTGCCAAGCTTGGAGTGCGTCTTCTTCCATATCTCATCAAACATAGAGGGCTTGGGCTTAAGCTGCCAGTCATAGAGACCAAGACGTCTGACCACCTGGAACGAACCTGTCCCTATCGACATGGTCTGGCCCATGATGATGCACTCACTGACGCCCAAGATCCGGTCTGTCTTCATACCAGCAGCGGCATCAAACAAATGGTCTGGCGTCTTCTCGAAAGAAGCCAGCTGGAGAACACTGTCGCGCATCTTGGCAAGGCCGAAGCGCGTGATGCCGAGAATGTCACCCTTGTATGTCATGACATCGGCCAAAAGCTCCATGTGACGAGGGTCGATGTTCATGTCGCCCATCACTTGCTGAATTTCAAAGGCAATGGTTGTGCGGGCCGCCTCAATACCCAGTACATCGCGACATTCCATGACCGAGTTGGTCAAGCACTTGGTGCCAACCACACCTTCTGTGGTCATACAAGCGCGCAGTCCGTAACCTTCCACCAGAACTGTATGCGCCGAAGTCTTGCTGTCGACATTGATAATTGCTCTCGTTGTCTCGGGGTGGCCGGCAATGGGCACTTCCGGCAACATGCGCTTGAGGAAGTTGACTCTCAACTGGAAATCGGCTGCCGACTCATCCCCTGGATTGGCGACAGTCAGCCCCTTTTCCAGAGCCGCAGCGCGTTGCCTGGCCGCCTTTCTCGCCGCTGTCGCATCCTGCCATGTGTTGTGGACGAGAACCTCAATGACATTCTTGTTCACCTTCAGGTCTTCTGGCTCAATCTTCAACTTGAGCTTCTTGGCCTTGACAATGGCGTCGGCAATATCGGTAGTCGTTATCCCAATCTGCTCCAGGTTCTCAAGACCATCCTTCTCAAGCCTGAGCACAATTTTGGCGACGTCCTGCAGCCACACATCATCCACATAGTCAAGGATATCCTTGATGTAAGTCTTTTCAATCCTGTGCTTGACGGCCCGGGCCGCGCTGACATCCTTAGTATTCTCCAAGACGCAAGTGATGACAGGTGTACTGATCGTCTTGGAGGCGTTGATGATCTCCTTGATACGCGGGACACCCTGGGTGATACTCATGCCGGCAACACCGGCGAAATGGAACGTCTTGAGCGTCATTTGCGTTCCAGGCTCACCGATCGACTGAGCGCCCACGGCTCCTACAGCGTGACCTGGCTCGACCTGTGCCTTCTTGTACTTCTCCAGGCATAGCTCGATGAATTTCCGAAGACTGGCCTCCGACACCTTGGCCGTGAGGTCGGCGTGCTTTTGTCCCTTGGCGCGCGCCTCATCATCCAGATCGATATCCATCTCGGATCCACCCTTGTTCACCCTATTAACTGCAGCCTGCATGGCAAGGTCGTCTTCTAACACGCCTGGATCGAGGCCGACCGACTTGCGAATCCTGGCCAGCTTGGTGGCTCTCTGTGTGATGTATGACTGGACACTGTTGAGGTACTCTCTCGCGGCGTCGTGCTCGTCGACAGCCATATACGCTGCGCGGTCCGTGCTCGTGCGGATCTGCTCATCGGTAAGCCCAGTGATGACCTCGCCGGTAAGCATGTCACGTCGGACATAGAGCGCCCGCTGTCTGTCCAGTAACTCCTTGGTCAGTTTCTGTATCTCGGACGGCAGCAACCCCCTCTCCGAGTTGTTCCAAGTGATGGTCTGGGAGTGATTCCAGGTCCGATCAAAGTTGACAGGCCGGGCATCTCCCTCCATGTCCACTGGGTCGAGCCTGTCTGCACCGTACTGGAACTGGACAATGCCTCCTTCCGAGGTGCGCACCGTGTCATCGTACTGAGTCGACAAATCTTCCAGCGACTTCATCAAGCGTCTGGACATGTAACCCGTCTCGGCCGTCTTGACAGCGGTGTCGACCAAACCTTCTCTGCCAGAAATGGCGTGGAATAAGAACTCGGTAGGATGCAGACCGGTGTAGAAACTGTTCTTGACGAAGCCCTTGGCAGCCGCGCGCTTGTCGCCCTTTTCGAAATGAGGCAAGGTTCGGTTCTGGAATCCATCAGCGACACGCTTGCCGCCGATAATCTGTTGACCGACACAGGCAATCATCTGGGCCACGTTGATTTCGGAACCCTTGGACCCAGACTTGGCCATGATGAGAGGTGCGTTGTTTCTGCTGAGATTCTCGGTGCAGTAGCTACCGGCAGCTTGACGGACAGCGCTCAGGGTTCCCGAAAGCTTGGTCTCCAGAGTCTCCTTCATGTCGCAACCTGGAGCCTTCTCAAGAGTCCCGTTTTCTGCTTGGGAAATAAATCCGTCGCACACCGTCGTGGCTTTTTCGAGGAGCATGAGCTTGTGTTCAGTCAATGCCTGCGAAGGAAACACATCACCAACACCGATAGAGAAGCCGCGCAGTGTCAAAGATCTGGCACAGAGCTTGGCCAGACGGTTCATCGTGGCGGCAGCATAGTCGGCTCCATAGTCTCTCAGAATGACATAGAACACAGAGTTCTTTTTGCCCTCTCCAACCGTGGACTTGTCCATGCGGCCGCAGATAACCTCGGAGTTGCGAACAACAAGGAACGAGTCGTCAATGTCCATGTCTGGAGGCTGGAGGTTTCCTTTGTTGTAGACCTTGTTCTTGGCATCGAGGTTGACCAAGACAGGCGACTCCTTGTTGGGCCGCATCATGACGTTGAAGATTTGCTTGCCAGTCCAGAGAGCTTTGGGCTTGAGGATGGCAGGAGGCGGAAGCTCGAGATAGGTATCGCCAAGAAGCATCTGTGTGCAAATGTAGGTAAAGTTGCTTCTGTCGTAGAACCTATCTTTGCCGCTCAACAGATAAGCAGCGGTAATAAAATCCTGGGTGGCGGCAATGATGGGCTCGCCGTTTTTGGGAGTACACAAATTGTTCTTGACGCCCATCAGGTTGATAGCCTCTGCTCTCGCCTCCTCTGTCTGTGGGACGTGAAGGTTCATCTCATCACCGTCGAAATCGGCATTGTATGGCGAGCAAACACACTCGTTCAGCCGGAACGTCCTCCAAGGTCTGATCTTTGCGTAATGGCTCATGATACTCAGTTTGTGAAGTGAGGGTTGACGATTGAACAGGACGATGTCGTTGTCTTCGAGATGCCGTTCTACAACATCTCCAATCCGGAGGTTGTCCGCATTCTTCTCAAGGATGTGAGGCTTCATGTGCTTCAAGAGAAACTTCATCTCATTCTCTTCGCCTTGGTTCTTGGTGATTTGCAACGCGCCAGGGTATTCAGTCGGGCCGTTTCTCACACAAGCCTTGAGTTTTTGAATGTTGTTCGCGTGAACGCGCTCGGGGTATGTGAGGTTCTTGGCGACACGTTCGGGGACGGCCACCTGTTCAATGCTCAGATTCGGATCGGGGGAGATGACAGTACGCCCACTGAAGTCAACACGTTTGCCCGAGAGATTGCCACGGAAGCGCCCCTGCTTTCCCTTGAGACGTTGGCAGAAGCCACGAGTAACCTTGCCAAAGCCTTGCTGGACGAGGCCAGGCACATCACTGTTGACGTACATGCCGACCTGCAGCTGAAGGAATTCCCACTGCTCCATGAGGGAAGGAAGCGGCGCACCCTTTAGCATAGCTTCGCGCAAATGTGCGCTATAGATGACAATTTCGGCCAACTTTGTGGTAATGTCGTCTTCGTTGCTTGCGCTTTCCTGGGCGACCGATGGTCTGATACAAAGGGGGGGGGCTGGGAGGTACCGCCAGAGAAACATCTCGGGTCGTCCTTCGGCAGGATCTAGGCCCAACAGCTCGCAATCGACCGAGTTGATCTCCTTGAACAGGTTGAGAACCTTGAGGGGATGCATATCATCCATGGCACGGCGGGTGTGCTTTCCAAGCTCTGCGAAATGAGCCTTGGCGCTCTCAAAGGAGGCATCGAACTCGATCTTGCTTTCGGGTGCCACCTTCTTCTGGGCCGTCGACTTGTTGTAGGCCACAAACTTGTCATGGACAAGCTTCATGCAACTCAGCTTTCGGATGGTTCCCTGCAGGTCACCGCAGTGGTAGCAGTTCCTCACTTTCCGGCACTGCTCGTTGATGCGCTTGAGTACGGCCGTACGCGCCATGTTGTCCTGTTCCCGGCGGAGTGATCTGAGGAACCGGCGGCGCTCCTCGTTGGTCAGGAGGATCCTGGAGCATGATTTGCAAATGTTTTGCAGGGTCGCCTGGATGTATTTGAGATAGCCAATGTGAAAGACGGGGAGTGGAAGTTTGACGTGACCAAAATGACCAGGGCAGCCCATCAGATCTTGGTGGCAGGTGTGGCATTTCGCATCGGGTTTCGGGCTCGAGGTTCCCTTTGGGGGACAGGTTAGCTATGACATGGGACAAAGCATGACGAAGGAAGTGTTGATACTCACCAGGCGGGGATCGAGGGGTCCATGCTTGAAGGGAGCTCGATTGTTTTCGACATCGTAGAGCAGATTGTCGGAGACCTCGAGCACACCTTGATTAAGAATGTCTTGGGTGGATTGAATGCCGAACTTGAGGGCCTTGAAGCGCTTTGGGAGCTGGTCCTTCACCAAGGTCTTGCGGTTCTCGGAGGCCCTGCCGGCCTCGACTTCCGACTCCATTTTGTGATGTGATTGTGTGGTGTGGTGTGGTTGTGTGGTCGCGGCGAGATGGAACAACGAATTGCCCCTCAAGGTAGCTATGCTACCTGCTCATAGCGGGCTCGCCGGGAATGTGTCGATGGAGATGGCGACGTCTAAGTTGCTGCTGCTGTTGGTGAGATTGAGAGTAAAAGAAATACCAGCGGAGGGGTGTGGAATTGTGGGATAACTGCTTGATTTTCCCAGCAAAGTGTGGCTGGTTGGCGACGACAAGTGGTTCAAGTTTCGAGGCGTGTCAAAAGTGGTTCGCGATTGCAGCCGAGAATAATTTTGTCGGCGCAAGGCGGGGCAAGGCTAAGCAACTGAATGACTCCAATCCCGAAAGATGTGCCCCACCATCCCATGCACCCACCCCTGACACTTTTGGTGCAGGCGCATGGATCAACTGAGGATCAGCTGTACTTGAGGTCTTGGCAGATATACTTTATTTCTGCCTGTTCCAGTGCGGGAAGGAAAGTACCGGGGCACAGTCTCCAAGTTTCCCAGCCTGCCGGGAAGGCTGCGGGGCAACGGTTTTTCTGCGTCCAATCAACAGCAGTTCTCCAAGCACCCTCCGTCATCATTTGCTGCTGCCGGTCGTTGCGGATGTCACGAGCTTTGGCCGGAGAGATGTCCAGGGCGTGGGCCGAAACAAGAGACCACGTTCTTGTGTTGGACCTGTTTTCCTGGCTTTGATGAAAAGGTGCTAAAAATATTGAGCAGAAGAACCACACAATAAATTCTTCCTCCGTTGTTTAGAAACTTTCCTTTGCGCATTCCTTCAGCCTCTAGTTGCTGTGCCAAATCCTTCCCTGGTCTCGAGCAAGCTAAGCGAATCAACAACTGGCATCAAAAGCTGCATGCCTCATCGCTTGATCCGGCCGAGGAGAGCTGTTGGGCGATCCTTACAACGCTACCCTTTCTTTTCAAACCGTCGATATATTTGGAAGACTGCGAGCGGCTTTCCCAAACCGAATTCTGGGTCACCCAGACATCCCGGAGCTATGGCTTCCACGCCGGCCCCAAATACTGCTGTCGAGAAGAAGGTTGAGAAGTCATATCTTGCTTCCGCCGTCGACTCGATCAATCCCTGGGCTGGACCTCGCAGTGCAACTCCCACGCCGAAAGATCCTCAGCCAGCCCTCGCCCCCTCCACTACCGTCGACCATACATTGAATCCCTTTTATGGCCAAAGCTTCAAACGATATCCACCAGACTGTCCCCCGCCCAATATACAGTGGTTCCATGCTGTTGACGTGAGTGTTTCTTTGGAAAGTGTTGGAAGATTCAAACTAATTTTGAGCATTGGCTTTAGGTGCCAAAACGCAAGCCTAAGTTTATGATCACCAAGGCCGCTTCCGATGCCAAACCTGCCCAGCCAAAGAAATACGTCGCCTTTGATCCCCGAGATTCGCGAGCCGTGGAGGCCGCATACCAGGCTAGACTACAGGAGCTCGAGGAGGAACGGAACGCTTTCACCGGGAATGCGCTTGCTCGCACAGGGACTAAGCGCCCACGGGCTGTGTCTGGCGAGGGAGAAAAAGACACAGACAGTAGCGGATCCAAAACAAGAGTGCCCGTAAACGAAGACTTCTTGTTCGATGTGGATATTGAAGAGCGCGAACTTGCGCCCATTTACTGGGAGGGTCCCGTGTACGAGGTCCGGCGCGGAAGTTGGTTCTATCAAGAGGGCTCCACGCTCCGACCTTGTGAGGAGAATCTGGCTGCTCAACTTGAGGAGGGATATCTCAAGGTCAAGCCATGGCGATACCCGAAGGCACCCTCGAACCCGTCAACGAAGGGACCAACACCCAAGGGTTCTTCGGAGAACTTGAAGATTGTCGATGAATCCCAGGCCAAAACCAGCCCAAAGACTGCAGCCAGTGTACCCCAACATCAACCGCAGACCTATCGGTTGTTCGGTAGTTATATGAACAGCGTGGCAACGTATCAGGATTCTAATACAGCGTGGTTGTCCTCTGATGGGATGTTGTCGTGGGTTACATCGACAATGTACGAAAGGTTTGCAGGTGGTGGATACATGAGTGGTGTGAAACTAGTGCGAGGGTACACTGAGGCGAAGAAGCTCAAGGAAAAGGATGAGAAGCGGCCAGTGACACCAGCGGGATCAAAATCAACATCCAACGAGAAGGGCGATGAGACCCCAAAGGCCCTCAAGAGGCGATCTGCACCGCCCACGAGCGTGCGGCCCAGTCTGGATGAGGGTGCAGACATGGAGCCCGACAATCCTCGGAACTCTTTATCTCGCCAACTGTCCAATTTGATGGAGCGGGCAGAGGACCCAGAAGCTGAAGCCGAGGCTATCAGGGTGCGAGAAGAGAAGGAGATGATGGGCGATTACAATACCAACGCTGGTGAGAACCAAGGCCGTGATATCGAGCATCTGGTGTTGGTGACACATGGCATCGGGCAGTTGCTATCTCGCAGGATGGACAGCATCAACTTTGTTCACGATGTGAATATTCTTCGCAAGAATCTCAAGAATGTGTACTCTGTATCCGCAGATTTACGGGCACTCAATTCTGAGATTGGGGAAAGCGGACCAGGTAACTGTCGAGTTCAGGTGCTGCCTGTGGTCTGGCGCCACCGTCTCGACTTTCCCAAGCGCAAGCCAAGAAGAGGAGAACACGATCTCGCCGAGGCATTTGATGAGGAGGACGAGTACCCGTCTCTGGAGGATATCACCATTGAAGGCCTCGCTTTCGCCCGTTCCCTTATTTCTGACCTCGCCCTCGACGTGCTTCTCTACCAGAGCGCCTACCGGGAGCAAATCGCCGACATTGTTGTCAAGGAATCCAACCACATCTACAGGACCTTCAAGGAACGCAACCCAGAGTTCAAGGGCAAAGTCCACATTGTGGGGCATTCCCTCGGCTCAGCCATCATGTTTGACATTCTCTGCCGACAAAAGAAAAGGGCACCTGCCGCTTCGCTGCCGCGAAACCCTTTGAGAATCTGGCCTGCTGCCTCTTCAGAAGATAGATTCGAACCAAAGGAGAGCAGAGATCTGGCTTTCGACTTTGACGTGGCGGACTTTTATTGTCTAGGGTCACCGATCGGGTTGTTCCAGATGCTCAAGGGGAGGACAATTTCCGCTAGGAATCTGCCCAATGCTGTCCCGTCGGAGAGCCCACTGAATCCGGATTACATGGAGGATCCCTTTTTGTCTGCACCGGCGTATTCGTATGCTAGCGATCAACACCTCTCTCCTATTACTGGCCACCCGTTCAGTGTCTCCTCTCCCAAAGTCTCTCAGTTGTTCAACATTTTCCACCCGTCGGATCCGATCGCGTACCGACTTGAACCGTTGATATCCCAGGCCATGTCTACTCTCAAGCCGCAGGCATTGCCCTATACAAAAAAGACCATCTTTGGGAGTGTAGCCCCTCAAGGGCTGACGGGCTTGGGGGCAAAGGTTGGGCAGAGCGTGACAGGGTTGTGGAGCAGTTTCTCTGCTGGGATCGCGAGCAGCTTGCTGAATCGGAGCTTGGGGCTGACGCAGGAGGATGTGAATAATATCAATGCTTCGCATCATCGGGAGAGGGAGTTGAGTCTCAGTCCGGTTGGGTCGCCGGGTAGTGGTGCGTGGAAGGAGAAGCAGCTTGGGGCGGCGGAGGGGGGGGGCAACAGTAAGATGGAGGATCATGTGGAAAAGAGCGAGAAGACGGCGGAGAGGCAGATGGCGATTGCGGCGGTTACGGGGGGAGGGAAGGATGGGGGGGCGTTGATTGATGAGGAGTTGGAGACGTTGTTTAGTCGGTTTCAGAAGAGTAGGGTTGAGAGGGTGGATGGTGGTGGGGGGGAGAAGGGGGATGGGAATGGGGGGGATGTGCTGACGAAGGAGAGGTGGTTGGAGGAAGAGAGGAAGGCGCAGAGGATGAGGAGGGAGGAGGGGAAGATTAGGGGGTTGAATAGGAATGGGAGGGTGGATTATTGTATTCAGGAGTAAGTGAACTGGCATGAGGGTGGGGAGATGACGATGGTGCTAACGTGGAATTGTAGGAGTGTGCTTGACTTTAACCCGATGAACACGATTGCGTCGCATATGAGTTATTGGGCGGATGAGGATGTGGCTCATTTTGTCCTTTCGCAGCTGTTGCAGGGGGAGAGGGTGAGGACGCCGAGGGTGTGATGATAGTGTGTGATGGTAATGAATGTATGTATGATGAGACGGGTGAAATTGGGAAGAGGAATGGATGGATGGATATACCCTTATTGTTACAGAGAGATAGAAACTGTTTGATGTTTGGGCATAGGAGAGGTGGTGCTTTTGACATGAAGGAACAGATCCGATGTTCACTGTAGGGTATGTATGTATTATCAACGCTTTTGATATCTCTAAACAGCCAGCCGCTTTTTATGTATCCCATCCCATTGTTGGTATCATATGCTATGCCCATCCACCCCTTCATCTCCATCCTTTCATCTCCATCCCCTCAAATCATCCCCAACATCTCCGCATAACTCCCCCATGCGCCCCCCAACTCCTGGCACAAATCCCCCGCCGTCCTCCCCTTCCCATCCTTAATAAACCTGACATCCTCCTCCTGGGGAACCGTCCCCCGTCTCGGCAGGCCCACACCCTCACAACTCTGCATCACCTGCTCTGGAAAAACAGAAGTGTGAACCCCGCTCTCGAGCCACAAAAGCAGCCAAAATACCTCCTCCTGCTCGTTCTCAAGAGCGAGGTGCATCGCAGTCTTGGACTCGTTCAAAGGGTCCTGCCAGCAGAGGAGCTGAGGCAGAGAAAGGGTGATGTCCTCGTCAGCGTCGACATCAGCCAACAACTCAAGAATGCCGGCCGTGTCCCCCTCGCTGGCGAGGGTGTGGAGGGCTTTGGCGGGGCGGAACTGGGGGTTGGCGGAGAGGTAGGCTTCTTCGGTTAGGTGGGGGAGGATGTTGAGGTTTTCTTGAACGCCGCCTTCGTTGGTGTAGGTTGTGAGGATTTGGGCGGCTTGGGAGGTGGGGAGGAAGGGGTTGGTGGAGGAGCCTGAGGCGGAACCGGAACCGGTGGGGGGGTTGGAGGGGAGGTAGGTGGTGCAGGAGGGGCAGCTGAGGGTGAGGGCGACGGTGGAGGAGAGGTCGAGGAGGCATTGCCAGTGGAAATGGCATTGGCAAGGGAGGTGGAGGTCGTCGGGGATGGGGGGTTGGTCTGCAGGGGGGGGGAGGGACTCGTCTTCTGAGTCGGACTCGAATTGGAGGATTAAGGGTTGGTGGCAGGATTTGCAGAGGGACATTTTGGGAGGGTGGTTTGAGGTGAAAGGCGGAGATATGAGGGTTGTAGGTAAGGTGAGGTGAGGTGACGAGGTACTAGGTGAGGCAGTTAGTACGATATTATTATGTAAGTCTAATTCGTGAGTAATTACCTGAGTGAGAGTGATATGTGATAAGATATGCTCACCTCACGTTTTGCTGAAGCCTGGAGTGTGCGTGAGTGAAGATGAAGTTATTTCGAGATGCCAAGACAGGAAAGCAAAAAGCAATTTTTTTGGTGTTGCTGTTCGTGGGGTACGCGACTTATGCAGTATAACCCCTGAATCATGACCCTGAAAAGGTCACTCCCTAACTCACCGCCCCTTGCATATGGTTGGGCCGCTACCTTACGCAATCCCTCTGTGGCTTGGTTTCTGCCCAGGCGATTACATCAGTGCCAGGCCGCCTGGGAACCCCCCGCCCCCGCAAGCCTTGGAAGGAGTGCAGCATGGAAGCTCCCCTATTTCCTCCACCTGCCCTGGACATTGAAGCCTACCGTCTAAAAATCACACGATTACGACGACCCTTTCCCCGGCCAAACATAAAACCTGGAACTTCCATTGTTTGCTAAAGGCGCGCGGCCGTCTCGAGTTTCGTTTGCTTTACTTACTCCTCTTCTTGAGTACCATCTACAAGCATCATCAAGCTATCTTAGAGACACACCAGTACAGTTACCGCGTACTTCTGCGCGCTTCTCCGAATCCCCCGCATCACCATGAACGTCCTCAAGATCCAGAGGTACGACCAGTCTACCCCCAACAAAGAAACACGCGCGCATTGTTTTGCTGCCGGGATTGCCACAAGTTGACATGTAGCTACCTAGGAAATTCCCTCAATTCCAACAGCCCGAGATCTTCTCGTTAGCCGACGCCTTCCGTAAGCTCGACGTTGACGACAAGGGTTACATTGATGAGGCTACCGCCATCAAGGCCACTCAGACCAGCGAGCGCAAGCCATACGATGTCGTCCGTCAAGCGCTAAAGGAGGTTGAGCTCGACTCCTCAAGAAGAGTCGAACTGGAGGATTATGTTGGTGTATGTACTCGTCCTCTACTAGCTCGGGGGTAGCAATGCCGACTCAGCACCATGTCATCTTGCGCCAGGTTGCTGACCCATATTCTCCCACAGCTCATTGCCAAGCTCCGTGATGCTCCCTCCAACTCGCAAAGGCTTTCCGCCGCTGCCGCCGCCTCGCCAGCTGCTGTGATTTCCCAGAGAACAGGAGGAGGCCACTCTTCCAAGGGCAGCATCAGCGGAACTCAGGGCAAGATCTTTGTGCAAGGTTCGAACTCTAACATTACCCACACCATCAACGAGGATGAACGCACCGAGTTTACGCGCCACATCAATGCCGTCCTCGCCGGCGATCCCGACATTGGCAACCGCCTCCCCTTCCCAACCGACACGTTCGAGATGTTCGACGAGTGCAAGGACGGTTTGGTGCTCGCCAAGCTCATCAACGACAGCGTTCCAGACACGATCGATGAGCGTGTCCTGAACCGGCCCAAGGGAGCCAAGAAGCTCAACGCCTTCCAGATGACGGAAAACAACAACATCGTCATTGAGTCAGCAAAGGGCATAGGCTGCTCAGTTGTCAACATTGGTGCCGGGGATATCGCTGAGGTCAGGGAGCATCTCATTCTGGGACTGATTTGGCAGGTTATTCGCCGGGGTCTGTTGGGCAAGATTGACATCAAGCTCCACCCCGAATTGTACCGTCTGCTTGACGAGGACGAGACTCTGGAGCAGTTCCTCAGACTGCCCCCTGAGCAGATCCTCCTCCGGTGGTTCAACTACCACCTCAAGGCTGCTAACTGGCCCAACAGGGTTACCAATTTCTCGTCGGATGTCAAGAATGGCGAGAACTACACGGTGTTGCTGGCCCAGATTGGCTCTGAGTATGGTTGCACTCGGGCCCCTCTTCAAACTCGGGATTTGCACCAGCGCGCTGAGGAAGTTCTCCAAAACGCTGACCTTCTTGGATGCCGCAAGTTCTTGAGCCCTTCTTCGCTTGTTGCCGGTAACCCCAAGCTCAATCTTGCCTTCGTTGCCAACCTGTTCAACACCCACCCCTGCCTTGACCCAATCACTGAGGAGGAGAAGCTCGAGGTGGAGGACTTTGATGCTGAAGGCGAGCGCGAGGCCCGTGTTTTCACCCTCTGGCTCAACAGTTTGGATGTGCAGCCCGCTGTCCAGTCCTTCTTTGACGACCTCCGCGACGGCACCATCCTTCTTCAGGCCTACGACAAGGTTATCAATGGCTCGGTCAACTGGCGGCACGTCAACAAGCTCCCCGCGCACGGCGGTGAGATGTCGAGATTCAAGGCTGTGGAAAACACCAACTACGCCATTGAGCTCGGCAAGCAAAACGGCTTCTCGCTTGTTGGCATCCAGGGTGCGGATATCACTGACGGGCAGCGCACTCTAACGCTTGGTCTGGTCTGGCAGCTCATGCGCAAGGATATCACTGTTACCCTGAAGGGCCTGGCGCAGCGGTTGGGCAAGCTCGAGATCACCGATTCAGAGATGGTCCAGTGGGCCAACGACATGGTGCGCAAGGGCGGTCGCACAGGGACCATCCGATCGTTCAAGGACTCTGTCATTGGGTCGGGTGTGTTCTTGCTGGATGTGCTGAATGGTATGAAGAGCAGCTATGTCGACTACGATCTTGTCACGCCTGGGCGGAACGACGAGGAGGCGTATCTCAATGCCAAGCTCAGTATCAGTATTGCGAGAAAGATGGGGGCGACGATTTGGCTGGTGCCCGAGGATATTTGCCAGGTTCGCAGCCGTTTGGTGACGACGTTTATTGGTATGTGTTTCGGTTCTTGATGAACACGATGAAGAAGCTAATGTGGTAAAACTACAGGTTCTCTGATGGCAACTCACGAAAAGATGCAGTAGAATGGAGCATCTTTTCGTTTGTTATAAGTTGGAACTCGACAAAAGGTGGGGAGGCGGGGACAGGCAAGGTTCTTGGGAAAAGTTGCGACTACGAAAACAAGTCTGTTTTACGGATTCTCAGTCATTTTCCTTTTCTTCATGCCCCGAATTGTTCTGTTTAGGTAGCACTTTTTGTTGATGGCTTGGGCGTGTGGTTTTATTTACTTTTTCTGCAGAGTAGCCGAGTTATGCGGCGTCTTGAATTCTATCTAGTTGAATCCTTGAATTGGGGAATGTTCCTGGTCTCATCCGATGTGTTGAGGGGACGGGTCTGAGTGTTGGGTCTGAGATGATGAGTTGGTTCGGCGCCACTGGTGATGGGGAGCTGAAGGGGTCAAGCGCTAACTTTGCATGCATGACCCAAGGCTGAGTATCGACGGTATAACGACTGGATAGATGAGGTTGTTGGTGAGAACAACAGCCACTCTGGTTCCGAGTACCCCCCTTCGTAGACGCTGAGGCAGTGAGTTGAGGGTCATTCTGGAGTTCTGGGTGGAGTCACTCCCGATAAGCGGTGACGGGCGGCAGATTGAACCCTTGCTCCCCCAAAAGTGCAAAAGGAACAAGGGACCCCGCGACAAGAGAGGGGCACTGCACATTGCATGCGCGACCGGCCGAGACGGTCTTCTTTTGCCCCACCAAAACTTGAGTCAACGGTGGTTCTCGATCTCTGGAACACGCTTTCCCTTCGACACCTTTTCAACCCATTGACTTTTCTTGTCCTTTCTGCGCATACTCGAGGACAGGGACGGGACGAAGGAAGGAACAGAAAACTAGTAGTGACAATGGCGGCCGACAACAGCAACGCGGAACAGAGGTTCGCTCTCATCAAGGAGAACCTGGCCGAGTTCCTCAATGAGGAGATCATCAAGAAGGTTGTTGATGAAGGGGGCCATCCCAAGATTTACTGGGGTTTGTATTCACCTTTCACTTGCATAGTATAGGGGGAACAAGATGGGTTATTGACAGAAAGAAACCAAAATCAGGCACGGCAACCACGGGCCGCCCTCACTGCGGCTACCTCGTCCCCGCCATCAAGATGGCCCAGTTCCTCGCCGCCGGCTGCGAGCTGACGGTCCTCCTCGCCGACATCCACGGCTTCCTCGACAACCTCAAGGCCCCCCTCGAGCTGGTAATGCACCGCGCTGAGTTTTACCGCTACACCATCTCCACCCTCCTCGGCGCCGTCGGCGTCTCGACCGAGAAGCTCAAGATTGTGCTCGGGTCGTCGTACCAAAAGTCGGCCGAGTACGTCATGGATGTGTACAAGATGGCCTCGATCATTTCGGAGCATGACGCGAAAAAGGCGGGCGCGGAGATTGTCAAGCAGACGGATAACGCGCCGCTGAGTGGGCTGCTGTACCCGATTTTGCAGGTGCTGGATGAGCAGTATCTTGATGTGGATGCGCAGTTTGGTGGGGTCGATCAGAGAAAGTTGTTTATTGCTGCGAAGGAGTGGTTGCCCAAGTTGGGTTACAAGGAGAGGGCGCATTTGATGAACCCGATGGTGCCTGGTTTGCATGGGGGGAAGATGAGCTCGAGTGATCCGGATAGCAAGATTGACTTGTTGGACTCGCCAGAGACGGTGGCTAAGAAGATCAAGAAGGCGCATGCGGCGCCGCAGGTGACGGAGGATAATGGGTTGTTGGCTTTTATTGAGTATGTGCTGCTGCCGGCGAGCGGGTTGAGGGGGAAGAAGGAGTTCAAGGTGGAGAGGGAGAGGGATGGGTTGGAGACGTTGGTTTATGAGGATATTGAGAAGATTAGGGAGGATTACAAGAATGATATCGTGAGTGTTTTCCGCTGTGATGAGTGAGATAGGAATGGGGGCGGGTGCTAACATTTGGTGACAGTTGACGCCACAATTGATCAAGCCTGCGATCACAAGAGACTTGAACGCTCTTTTGGCACCTATCCAGGAGGCGTTCAAGAACAACAAGGAGTGGCAGGAGATTGCCGAGAAGGCCTACCCTCCTCCACCTAAGAAGGAGAAGAAGGTCAAGAACAAGGGGACACGCTACCCCGGCGGTGGCAAGCCTGAGGAGAAGGCGTTGCCAGTGAGGACAAACGGTGATGCGCCTGCGGAAGCTACGGAGGCTGCTCCATCTGCTCAATAGCTTACCTTTTGAGGTGTTGGGTTGGTGCTTGGGTCAGCGTAGGAAAAGGCGTTGTGTGCAGTCGGAATGGGTAGAAAACGTTTAGATACATGCTCTTCTAACATTGCCTGCGGGGTGTTTGCTGTTTTGCTCATGAATGGTATGAAAAGGGCAATGGAAACAATTCTGATCTCACAAAGAACTCTTCGAGAAATGTCTCAATCGAGGACACCACATCCCTGGTTCCGATGTGGGACGAAGGTCGAGGTTGAGGGAGTGAAGGGAACAGCACCCTAACCCTTGTTGGTTGCTATGTGCTCTTTGACCTGTTGCCGGCATTCCGACGGCGGACGTTACACCTGGGCCCGGCCCCACGCCACCCGGGTGTTGGGCATTCCTCCACCTCCGTATCCGTCTCTTTTCCCTCTTTTGCCTTTGAGACAATGTCTCTTAGCCACGCTCACATGGTTCCGCCCGATCCGGGGCGGACTGTTGCATGTTTTTGGCACCGGTGAATCCGTGAAACAATAGGTATAGGAACACAAGACAGAAATAGAATGAAATGTGTTGTTGCATCGCATCATACAGACCACGAGAGGTGTTTATATAATACGAACCGAAGGATGTAGAAATGTGCTTATATGTCGGGTTGCCACACGACGTCTTCCGGGCTGGCGGCTGCCTTGCCTTATAAGCTGATATATACATATACATGCAGGCCTTTTTTTTCTTGCTTGCGCAAGCAGAGCAGATCAAATCTCAGATGCAACTCTACCATGTCATGGTGGGCATCGCCCTGCTGATCACGTCGCCTCATCATTCTCACATCATTTATTTCTGGAATGAGTTTCGAGGGATTTGGGGGGAGTTTTTGGATGCGTTGTATGCGCAGCAGGTGACTTTTTAAGAAATCAAGTTTGCTGATTATCAGATTGCAATGGCGGTGCTAGCCAACGGTGAGGATAACGGTGCGATGGATTCGACGGTGGCATTCAACGGCTTTCATTATGGCCGTAACTCGGGGTCGGAGGCGGCTCGGCCGGGGATATCGTCGATTGAGAGCTCGACTACTACGAGTGAGGAGGAGTTTGGGACGGATTTATCGCTTTCGAGGCAGAAGACAGTTGCTGCGCAGTCTTGTCGCGGTGACTACCAGCCGTCGACACCACCATCGTCGTTTTCTCAACCAACACCATCGACGCCACCCCTCACACCTAAGTCTACTACACCTGTTGTCAAATCAGAGCAAAATAAGAGGAAACACCATCACCTTCACCACCACAAACAATTCACCACCCCGATCTTCACTCCCTCGTTGACAACATTTGACCGGCACAATCCCCTCGCCACCTCCTCCCCGTTCTTCGGATTTTACACCCTGTTTTGGATGTCTGTTTTTTTGTTCGTGGTCAAGATTGGGGCGGATAACTGGAGGGAATATGGCAATGTGCTTGGGACGCACGAGATTCTGTCGACGATGTTTGCTCCTGGGAAGGAGGTAGTGGTGTTGGGTCTGGCGGACGGGGTGATGTGTGGGTTGACTGGGGTTGGGTTGTTTATACAACGGGGGTTGGTGTTGAGGGGGGGGGTGAATTGGGATGGGTCCGGGTGGGTGGTTCAGCATGTTTGGCAGACGGGGTTTATGGCTGGGGTGGTGGGTTTTACTCTTTGGAGGGGGTGGCCGTGGACGCATACGGTTTTTTTTGTTATGCATGGGGTTGTGATGGTGATGAAGATGCATAGTTTTGGGTTTTATAATGGGTATTTGTCTGGGTTGTGGAAGAGGAGGGAGGGGTTGAAGGGGAGGGTGGAGAGGTTGGAAAAGGGGGTGATAACTGAGGGAGTTGCCAGCTCTGTTGAGAAGGCGGATAACACCGCAACAACAACAACTCTAAGACGGCATGGGGAAGGGGAAGAAACTGATATGCTCAAGGAAGTCAACATGCTCAAAAGTGAAATCGAGGCTCTTACTGAGGAGCTCAAGGGCAAGGCAACAGATCCGTCGAGGGCATACCCAAATAACCTCACCGTCTGGAACCACTACGAGTACATTGTCTTCCCGACGGTGGTCTACGAACTCGAATACCCCCGCTCCAACAAAATCAACGTCTACTACGCCCTCGAGAAACTGGTCGCCTGCTTCGGCATCATCTTTGTCATGATCATGATCTCCCAGGCCTTTATCTACCCGGTCGTGATGCAGACTGTGGAGATGAAGGCGCAGAACATGCCCCTGGCCAAACGGTTCAAGCAGTTTCCCTGGATGCTGCTGGACCTGATCTTCCCGTTCATGATGGAGTACCTGCTGGTGTGGTATCTGATCTGGGAGACCATCTTGAACTTTTTGGCCGAGATCACGTACTTTGCCGACAGGAGCTTCTATGATGCGTGGTGGAACTGTGTGAGCTGGGATCAGTTTGCTAGGGACTGGAACAGGCCGGTGCATAATTTCTTGCTAAGGCATGTTTATCATAGCTCCATCTCGACGTTCAAGGTCAACAGGCATACGGCGACGCTGATTACGTTTGGGCTGTCGGCTTGTGTGCATGAGCTGGTGATGTGGTGTATTTTTAAGAAGTTGAGGGGGTACTTGTTGGTGTTGCAGATGTGCCAGTTGCCGGTGAGTCTTTTCTGTTCATTACCCCTTACTTAATTATGGGCTTGGTGCTGATGAGATGTGTGTATAGTTGGTGAGGTTGAGTAGGACCAGATGGCTCAAGAATAGAGCAACGCTTGGGAATATGATATTCTGGCTGGGGATATTCACTGGGCCGAGTGTGCTGTGTAGTCTGTATCTAATTCTGTAAATTTGTTTATGTCAGCAGCAATGGAATCATTAGTAGAGAGAGTTGTTTGCGGTTGTTCCTTTGTCCATGTCTCCATGTCTGTCCTCGACTCGATCTGCTTTGAGTGTCGGTGCAGGGAAGTTGTGAATAAAAAGGCTTGGCTGACACAGCTTCACAGTGTGCCCCACCCAATCAGGAGCGTGGAAGTAGTGGGCCCTTTCTAGCTTTCAAGTCCGCATCGGGGGCCTTGCCTTTCCACTTTCAACGTTGCCATTCTCCGACATCTCGTCACCGCCAAACACCAACCTTCATCAACTCCCCAGAGCAGAGCAACTTCACCTGTCAGAGGTGCCCATACCAGACATTCAAAAGACGGTCACTGGATATCTTTCCAAGACCACACGGACCACCCCGACATCACTGATACTCTGGGAGAGCTGAAGCTAGCCAGCCGTTGCGCTGTCCCGTTACCCACCTGTCTAAATTTTTCTCAGGCTCCTTCTCGCTCCCAATAACACCATCAGCACCACCACCTGTGTGGCAGCTATTTCCATCGCGTCTCCCCTCTCCCACCGACTTGCCATCAACCGCCATCATGTCTCGCAACGGCACTACCCTCTACGTGACCGGTTTCAGCCACGGAACTCGCGCGCGCGACCTCGCGTACGAATTCGAGCGGTACGTCTAACTCAACTCAGCACCCAACCACCACCACCAGAACGCGGCGATGGCTCGATCACCAGCTTCGAGCTCGGTCCTCGAATCCTACCTACCTCCCTCCCCCTATCGTCATCGTTCCTCGTTCCTCGTTCCTCGTCCCCCTTTATCCGCCCTCCTCCTCCTCCTGCAATGCCTTCCGTCGTCGGGCTAGCCTCCCCCCTTTCGCCCTCGCTGCGTACCCTTTCCACCCACCTAGCTACCTCCCGTCGTCGGCATGCTCGCTGCCCTCAGTCGCGCTCTTCTCGCTCTCGCACCTCCGCGCCCTCGTACTTCCTCCCTTCGATCGAGCGGTCGGCGATGACTTCAATATGAACATCTCTCTCCTTTGTCATTTTTGGGCGAGTCTTCCTGCTAGGTCGCAGATATCCTCAGAGCTTGAATTGCGCGCAGCCAGCGAATTCCTTTGATGCTTTTGTCTCACAATCCGCTGGTGGTAACCAAATGCTGACACGAATCAACATGTAGATATGGCCGTCTGGTCCGTTGTGACATTCCGGCTCCTCGCTCTGCCTCCAGCAGACTGTACGTATGATTCACTCCTTCGAACGACGTGTCTGTTGCTAACACTTTCTCAGCTTCGCTTTCGTCGAGTACGAGGACCGCCGTGACGCGGACGACGCGTATCATGATATGCACAACAAGCGCATTGGCCGTGATGACATCTTGAAGATTGAGGTATGTTCTCCTACCATGTGTCGGCAAGAATACAGGAGGTTAATATGGTTCACAGTGGGCTCGCACTCCCCCCTCTGCTTCGTGGAGATTCGACCGCAACGAGCGTGATGGCCGCCCTCGCCGTTCTTCTCCCCGCCGCCGCTCTCCCAGTCCTAGACGCAGCACCCGTGACTACTCCCCCAGAAAGGATGACCGTCGGGAGCGTGATCGCGATAGAGACTACGACCGCGACCGTCGTGACACCCGTGATCGTTCTCGCAGCCCTGATCGGTGAGCTCCCATATCCTTGTGTCAAAAGTTCTGTTTAGTATGCTGACCTGGAACCTTGTAGTGAGCGGGATCGTGATGTCAAGGAAGACCGCGACCGTGAAGACCGTGACCGCCGCGAGAATGGCACTAACGGTGATGACAGAAAAGGTACGTCTAGTTGTTGGTTTTATATGGCAACCCTTTATCTAACAATTCAGCAGCCCTGGACAGCCCTGAACGTGCCGCCCACGACGATCTCGATATTGCCGAATAAAGGCGTCGATTCTAGATTGCAGTTGATGTGACGGTCACTATCTCTCTTACCACCCTCTAGGGTTCTGGCAGTAAGACTGTTAATTTGCATCGCTTTCTTTTTCTTTGCCATTTTCGGTGGACAACTGATGCCAAGCACGTCAAAGTGCTTGCCTTGACAAAAACGGTGTTTCTTTTAGTTTTCGAGTCGGGGACAGAGGCCGAAAGCCCATCATATAATAAACAAACTCCCAGTCAGGGAAGCGAACGGATACGGTATTCTAAGAACGATTCGGTAGACGTCTGCCTTGCCATGTCTTTTTTGTTTTCTGTCTCAATGTGTTTCAGGAGGGGGCTTGAGGAAAAGTAAATAGATAGTAGTAGTAGCGGTAACAATAACAGGACAATTGCTTGGTTCAGAATACCCCGTCCAGCATAAGCCCCCACAATTTCACATCATGCTTGAGCCCCTAGCAATGCACACACTCAACTCCGCCACTCTAGAGCCTCACCAGATCACCAGACACTTCGCCTTATGAGCACCTGATCACAAGACAAACAACACAACCTCGCTAAGAATACCGCTCTAATTGAAACTGAAAACGCCTCATGATTGCAATGCAGATAACACTCAGCTCGGGGTCAGGGAATGCAACCTGCAGCGGGTTCCTGACACTATCTGCAATATCTATCATCTTATGTCTGGACGCAGTAGATCTGTGCCTGGGTCTACCGAATTCCCCGATGTTCTCCGTATCAACCCGACAGCAATGCCGCCATTGGTATAACCATTGGCACCACAAATGACCTGCGTTAGTTGGAGAAGCAAGTGGGGGGTTTGGCTACAATTTCCAGACAATCAGATCACCAAACGTTGATGCGTGGGGCCAACGGTTACCAACGGACAGGTACCAAGAGAGCTGTTTTGATGTTTTTCCTAGTGGAGGGGGTTTCGTTGAAACGATACATAGTTTGAAAGCAGCTCCTATTTGAGACTAGGCGATCTGTCTAAAGGAGACATCACATGTCCTATAGACAGACGGGCTTATGACGGGAAGGGTCACCTAGTGAGGGGAGGCGGTCAGCAAGGTACCCGGCGGTAAACGCCCACCGTAGCACTGGGGTCGTTAGAGGGCTATCGAGATCCGATGGAGGGGCACAGGTCTCAGGATGACCATCTGCGCAGCGCTGATGATGCCTGTCCCTCAGCCCTATTTGATGGCTGTGGAAGAGGACTGACTGTGTACGGAGTATGGTCACCGGACAGTGCTCAGCTCAGCTGTGTCAAGCAGTGAAACATGTGAGCATAGGTATCAAGATGCTGAAGAAGTCAAAAGCGTAGGTCTTGGCAGCTTTGCCCTGTTTGAAATTTTCGTCATCCGGGTGCGATGCCGAGCGCAACAAGCAACCACAGCAAGCCACTCAACTGCCAATCTGCCTGTCTCCACACACCGGGAGCCACGGTCCCTTCCTCTAAAAGCTTCCATCTCCTTTCCTGGGACCAGGAACAAATGCACAACTTCAAAAGTGCATCTCTTGCACACACTGCACGCACCCCTCGACCTCGAATCCACAAGCTAACCCGTTGCCGCCGAATTCCTATCAGCCTCAGCCCAACAAAGGCGCCCCCCTATGCGACAAGGGAACCGCACGAGCGACCGTTCTCCTCGACATGTCTATCTCTCTCGCATCTGAACCCTAGCTTGTTTTCTTTTTCCCCTACCTTTCCTTGCTGGCCGAATATCGACGAGATTGTTTCAATTGGGGGGACATTGCAGTTCTTTGGCGAACATTGATTGCCCTTTTGTGACACCGTCTTACACCTGGAATGCGCGCAGGAACAGCCTCCTGGAAACGCAACACTTCACGAATTCACTTTCTGCCTCTTTTTGCGACGACGACGACGACGAAGAAGAAGGTTCACCACACACACACGCAATAGACTTTTGTGGGGCAACCATCATTAAGAGCAACCTACCGGGATAGAGATTTCCTTTTTGCTCTGGAGCTTGTCTCCGTTGAGATTTTCCTTTCAAAATGTCGGCGCAACAGTCTCACACACCCCAAAACGCGAGAGCAGAAACACAAACCGAGACCAACACCCCCACCAGGTCAACAACTGTTGCTACGATGGCGCCACCACCACCAGATCAGCTCGGCCCGACGACCTACGTTCGTTCGTTCATCTCACAACCAGTAACGGCTGCTTTCATGGCTGGCGGAGTGGCGGGTGCTGTGTCGAGAACGGTGGTGTCACCTCTCGAGCGCCTCAAGATTCTGTTCCAGGTCCAGAGCGCGGGGAGGGACGCATACAAGCTCAGTGTGGGCAAAGCGTTGATAAAGATGTGGAAGGAGGAGGGCTGGCGCGGGTTTATGAGAGGCAATGGCACGAACTGCATCCGCATCGTGCCCTACTCGGCCGTCCAGTTTGGGAGCTATAATTTCTATAAGAGGGTATGTTTGCATTTCGTGGAGGGTCTTGCTGCTTGTGGGAGCTCGGTTGCTGACCGGATGGTGTATTGCAGAGGTTCTTCGAGAGACATCCCGACGACAGCCTGACGCCCCTGTCCCGCCTGACGTGCGGTGGCATTGCTGGTATTACCTCTGTTACTGTTACCTACCCGCTCGACATCGTGCGAACAAGACTCTCGATTCAGTCCGCGTCCTTTGCCGAGCTGGGGGAAAGACCAAAAAAGCTTCCGGGCATGTGGCAGACCATGGCGGTTATGTACAAGACTGAGGGTGGATTTCCTGCCTTGTACAGGGGTATCGTTCCGACGGTGGCTGGTGTTGCGCCATACGTATGTGGTTTTTTCCGTTGGAAGCTGAGAAGGGGACGAAGTGTGAAAGCTAACCATTTTGGCAGGTCGGTCTGAACTTCATGGTCTATGAATATGTCCGGCAATACTTGACACTGGAAGGCGAGCAGAACCCCAGCCATGTTAGGAAACTGGCCGCTGGTGCGATCTCTGGCGCCGTTGCGCAGACATGCACATACCCATTGTAAGTTTGAGTGGCAAGCGTGTATGTGTTAAGGTTGAAGACGAAAACTGACCACAGCCAGCGATGTACTGCGGCGCCGCTTCCAAATCAACACCATGTCCGGGATGGGCTACCAGTACAAGTCTATCACAGACGCCGTTCGCGTCATTGTTACCGAGGAAGGTCTGAGAGGCCTCTACAAGGGGATCGTTCCAAATCTCCTCAAGGTTGCCCCGAGTATGGCGTCCAGCTGGCTCAGTTTCGAGATTTGCCGTGACTTTTTTGTCAGCCTGAAGCCGGAAGAGGAGCCATTGCTGAGGTGATCTATCGCCAAAGTCGGCGCCCAGGATGCCCTTGAAGGCGGGGGTTTGATGGGCTCGACATATTGAAAGGGTCTACGACACCATCTGCTGGAGGAGGACGGGCTGGTCACGACGCACATACCTTTACCTACTTATACACCTACATACATCCACCGTCTGTTGAGAGGAAGGCAGCGGTTTAATACGAATCCTACGATACCACAAACAACCAGCTCCGTTCCTGATAGAGGTTCTCCGTGGGGAATCATGGCGTGCTTGTTCATTGTGATTTGGCCCGTAGTGAAATGGTTGGGACAGGGCAGAGGGGAGGATGGTAGATACAGGGAGAGTGATACGGTGATCCACGCGGTATTTTTCCGGTTTATGCATACGGTGGTGGGTTTCTTGTGATGTACACCTCAGTATCATAGGAGGCGACGGTTGTCTTGGGAAACATAAAAAGCATGGGTGGTCGGATAGACAGCGAGGAATAAGCATAAGGTTACAATCTAGAGGATTTATGTTGAATGGCACAGCATCTCTCTAGCAGGGCCAAAGGCCAAGTGAATGAAAGTTGATGATCCTGGATGGCGGGGAGCAAGCAAGGTGAAGAATAAAGTGGGCCTTGACCCGAGAGCACTGACCACTGGCCCGCCCTGTGCCCAGCCTCGATCCCGCCAATGGAATTAGTTGCCCTCTCCCACCGCCCGCGCACACAAATCCTGACCCACTGTGGGCACGCAAAAATCACCTCGAAATTTTGGCAGCTCCCGCTTCCCTTCAAAACTCTCCATCGCCCAACGAACCTCCCATCGACCCGGATTTTGTCGCCAATCCACGAGTCACCGTCAAGATGGGTACGTAACCGACGACATTCCGATCTTCCAGCCTTCGTATGCAAGTGGACGAGAGAGTCTGAAATACTGTCTATCTTGTCTGCGAACCATTCGGCAGCAAAACTCCGTTTTTGCGCTCCCGGTGTGCGTCGAGAGAGGCCTCTGTCGATATCATCACAGCCGACTTGTTGTCGCTCCGCGCTGCCCTCCTTGCGATCTTCTTGGAAGAGGAACAGCCTGCTAGCAAACACGGCGCTGTCGATTGATTGAGGAGCCCTCGGTGTCACGAACCAGCCGGTCGAAGCAAGCCACTTTCAGAGCATACTGGAACCAAAGAGGCTGACTGGCAGTCTGCGAATAGGTATCGATCTCCGCAAGCACCACGAGCGGTCCACGCACCGCAAGGCCCCCAAGAGCGACAATGTCTACCTCAAGCTCTTGGTGAAGCTCTACCGCTTCTTGGCTCGTAAGTTCTTCACCCCTCCCTCCACGGAAATGGGATGGGATCGCTAATCAGAAACACCAACCACCGACAGGCCGCACTGATGCCCCCTTCAACAAGGTCGTCCTCCGCCGCCTGTTCATGTCCCGCATCAACCGCCCCCCCGTCTCCCTCTCGCGCATTGCGGCCAACCTTAAGAACGGCAACGACAAGAAGACCATCGTTGTTGTTGGTACCGTCACTGACGACAACCGTCTCTTGACCGTCCCCAAGACCACCATTGCCGCTCTCCGCTTCACCGCCACCGCCCGTGCCCGCATCACTGCTGCCGGCGGCCAGGCCATTACCCTTGACCAGCTGGCTCTGGAGAAGCCCACCGGTGCCAACACCCTCCTCCTCCGCGGCCCCAAGAACTCCCGTGAGGCCTTCAAGCACTTCGGCTTCGGTCCCCACAAGCACAAGGTGCGTTTTTCTCTCGGAAAACCTTTGAATGAAGGCAGCACTAACCCCCATTACAGAAGCCCTACGTCGCTTCCAAGGGCCGCAAGTTCGAGCGTGCCCGTGGTCGCAGAAGATCTCGTGGCTTCAAGGTCTAAGCGTCTTTTTTCCGAAAAGAAAAAGCAGACGACAAACGACCTGGAGTTTATACCCGTGGGAGAATCAAAAAAGGGAAAAGAGTCGGAGCAATACGGCGTTTCTGGCAAATGGCATTGGCGGCAATGGTTATGGAATTTGGTCATCTTTTGTCTTCATGGGCGAACAAGATTCTGCTTTACTGTTACGAATCAACTGGCAGCACTCTGCTGGCCATGGAATGACAATGACGCCGTTGGGGCCTGCTCCGAACTTTGTGTGTGTGTGTCTGTCAGTATGATGGGAAGAAATGCGATGAATGTGAATTTGAATGGATGTCATTTGCCCTCCTAGGATGGAATGTTTTGAGTAGTCTGTGACGTATGTTGGCAATATTTCCACGCTGCTGTTACATGTGTTATAGCCCAAACAATAACCAGCACATGCCTCAGACCTAGGACGGCGGGACATCAGGAAACTGATGGATTGGGTCCCTTCCACGTCCGTCCCCGCGATCAAAGTCTGCTCAATTGATACATTTTGGGCTCCAGAAGTCGAGCATCTCGTCTTCTGAAAGCTTTGGCGGATGGGCAGAGTAAATTCCGCCCTGTGGCAAACCCGGAGCACAGACAACCGGCCGGGTCGGGATTGCACAGATCTCCTGTTTTGAGAGAGAAACACAAAGTCAGCATACTTCTTGGAGGTAAACCTGTTAGTAAAAATGTTGAATCTTACATCAAACTTGCACTGTCTGTCACACTTTGCCCACAGATCCCACCCAATCCATGACAGAGTGTCTTTGCTGAGCTGTCTGTATCGTGCTACTTCCTGATCGTTGAGCCGAGCCTGATCACCCCAGTAGTTTGTTGTATGTTTCTCAGTCAAACCAACGAGGTCCCATTCCCATGTGCAAAGCCTTTCCGTGATGACGCTGAGGGAGTGATATAGAAGGACCTGGCCGGCCGAAGGTTGTTAAGTCCATGCCTGCTGTATAGGTATACTGTTGAACACCGGGTTATAATCTGCTCTTTGGCGTTGGGGACCTCTCTGATGAATCGGAGATTATGTGGTACTCGAGATACAGGCTAGGATTGTACGTGTAAGTTCGTGGATTTCGGTAATGATCGCTTTGGTTCTGATTTCCACTCCTCGAAACACTGCGCCAATCTCACGGGCTCGGGTGCTGTGTTGGGAGAGGGTGGTGGTGAATATAGCTTGCTGGTTTGTACCTGAATATAGGCTGTTCTTTCCAGGTCGAAGATCTAATGGTTTGTAACTATGAGTGTATTGGTTTATATTATCTGGTTGTATATCGAAAGTTGGTGTCCTTTTTTAAATCCCCATCCGTTGATAAGGCTGTAGTTGTTGCCGACAAGCTTCCCGGCGTGGTGCGATTTGGCAAGACTGGTGAGTTCTGGGTTGCAAAAGGAGATTATGCGGTAGATGTCGAGGTGGAGTCGGGTTTCTGATAAACACCTCCCCCCCCTCTTCAACTCGACCGTAATGCCACGATGTGCTGCGGAGCCACTCGTATGACCCCTGCTCTGAGAATATGTTGCTGAAACCGTTGGGTGGTTTGCGGTTGGGGTCGCGTGGGAGGTTTTTTGGATTATCCTGTTCCATGTTGCCGGGTACGGTAATATTAGTGATAAAGAGCTGTTGGAGTTGAGAGGTATAGTAATCGCATGATAAGAACTCAAAACCGGCGTTGATTCCCGTCAATTCCCAGCTTTTTTTACTGGAGAAAACCATTACGGAGCCCCTTATTTATCTTATCAGCATCCCTCACCCTACCTATTGACTTGCCTATCTTATAATATAGTAAAAAGCCTTAAAACAATAATAAGCGTTTAATTTATCTTTAAGGGCATTTATATTGATTTTAATAGCCTTTAACTATCTTTTAAAGCCCTTAAACCATCTTTTAAGCCCTTTTAACTATCTTTTAACGTCTTTTAATTATCTTTTAACATTTTTCAACTATCATTTAGAGTATTATATACCTTTTAACCTTTAATAATTATACTTTGTAATTAAGTTAAATTCTATATTGAGGGGGGGTGCTGGTCAGATAAATAGGGAGCACCGTATAGGTTCTCTCTTTTACTAACTTGCAGAGGTCAAAAGTGTGTTGGTCTTTGTCATAGATGAGGTGGTAGTCTGGATGAAGCGGGACGTGGCCTTGGAGGACTGATATCTAAGAGTCAAATGTGCCGAGGGCGGTCAGGGTGGCGGATTGACCGTGGAAGTAGATGATGTTGAGGGGTCGAGTTGTCTGGTAGAGATGCAAGTTTGAACGGCCGAAACCACCGTAGATGCCTACTGATAATTTTCTGTATATATGTACAGGTTAGAATATCTCCAACCTATTCTTGCACGGAGACATAAGAGATGATAGAGATCTGAGTTTAAAGTAAATAGGCATTCGCGTCAAAAGCAAAGAAGGTCGGCTTTTTGGGTGGACCGGGAGTATGTTTGGCATGGTACACAAGAGTTGCCGGCGCGATGCTCCCGGCGACTAGAAATGCCCATTTGTGGGGTACAATTTCGGCCGTTGTTGGAGGAGACCTTGGACCGAATCGAAGATGAAAGGTACGACAGTCTGGTAGTACTCGGAGGCGAGAGTGGGAGGTAGTTTCTAGATTGCACCCCCAAAAAGATGCAAGGAGGACCAAATGTCCAATACAATATATGGCGCAGCTAAAAGGCTAAAGAACCCCAGAAATGCCATGGCATACATGCCACGCTTGCGCGTGCAAATTGTTATCCTCTCTACGAAAACACTAGGTAAAGGAAGATTGGATTTAGAGCTTCGAGTCGAAGGCGGCTTATGTAACGATATTATAATAAGTCTGTCTTATCTCATCAAAGGGGACAATTTCAATCGATATAGAGTGCAAGGCTCTACTGTGTTATTGTTGGATCTCGGTGCGTGGGATGAATCAGTCAGGAAACGTCTCTCAGGTGGTATTGAGGAAATGTCAGGATGAATATTTTTATACTACATGTGGCCGGAGAATGAGGAAGACACTTGTCGGGGCGGTCAGCGGCATCAGCGGCTGTCGGCTATGAGTGAAACAAGTGGTCCGCAAACTGGGCTGTGTTTGCCAGTTGCCTGACGAGAAGGTACACCTTTCCTGCACATGCCGCCATGCAACAACATGTAGGAGAATGGCGTTAACAACCAGTGTTGGTGATGTCTTCTATGGTTCCTAAACTCATGAAATAGTAGGGTAAGCCCAAATGACATCGAGAGGCCTAACTAAACTCAAAGTTTCGACTGGCCTAGTAAGGGGGAATTAAGAGGGCAGCTTGGACCCAAGGTTTTCACAGTATTAAGTAGTCCTAGCTAAGGTGACGTGATCACCGTAAAGAGCTTTCTATTTATGGTGCCATTCCCTAGTTGACATCATTCCAAGATTACTGCGTTATAACTGCGAAAGTATTCCACCCCGACCCATGAAAGTGATGTGCAAAATTTGAGGTCTATGCCAAAGCATTGGCTCTCAATTATCAATCAATCCTCATCTTCGTCTTCCAAGTCACCAAGGATATCCCACCACTCCAACGATAGCTGCGCATTGACAGAGTCAACGAATATGTCCTCGGGGCTGGTGGAGAGTTTGGCGTCAGCATGTCTATGTAATAGCTCACAAACGGAAAGAAGCCCCATTCTCCAAAGCTCGTACAGGCCTCTCAAAACTATTGTTTGAGCCTTGGAAAGGTATACAACAAATGGTCTTGAAGGCTGATCTGGGGACATGGTGGTCCTCTTTCAGCGCCATGTCTTTCCGAAACGTTGGCGGCTACCCAACTTGCAGGCCTCATGTCATCAAAAAGAAAGAAAAACCCACCCATGAATCATGCTCCCGCAAAGCTGACCATTACACTCTTGCAAAAGATCCGGATACCAGCTATTCACTTCTGCGATTTTACCTTCTGTCAACCACACACAATCCCATATTCCTTTGCCAAAGCCCAGGTGGAGGACAACTCACCATCATTCTCCTTCATAAAAGCCCAGAGATTCTTCTTCACCATCTCGACGTTATTCAAAAAGTCCCTCAAGATACCCACCGCCTCCTCACGCTCCATAACAGACAGCCTCTTCACTCCACTCGGCAAAGGCTGCTGTCGTGGAATAGCCGCCTTCTCCTCTAACTCTTTCAGTCTCACATCCACAAGACCTAGGTCGGTTTCTGGAGATGTGATGCGCAGAAATTCCCTCAAGCCGACCACCTCGATTTCGTCAAGAGTAGGCAGCTGCACCGGCGGTCGGGCCACCTCGACGCGCGGTTTCATCCGGGCAAACGCATACCTCGCCCAGTTGGTAGCGTGGTGAGCACGCGTCGTCCAGCTCTCCAGATCTCTCGTGATGCGGTTGTGGTGTAGTGAGACCAAAACAATCCAGCTGTTGGGCTCGAGGGTGCGCACAAGTGGCCAGCAGTCACCGACGTGTTCGCCCCTCCGGCTAGTTCCGGGACGGAGCGGCACTGCGGAGCTCTCCAGCGGGATTTGGCTGATTTGGTAGTCATTGTTCATGCCGTTCAGTGCTGGGGGTGCGGAGCAGAAATCAAAAAGCTTTTCAGAGGCCTCGACCCCGGTGGAACCGGGTTGTACTGATTTCAGAATGTACTGGATGAAGCCGGCTGCGAACCGCTCTGGTTGAAGCATCAAGTTGCCCATGGGGAAGTAGTTTGGCCAAAAGCGTTCCCGGCCTAGTCCGTACGTCTGGTGTCTGACAAACATGTGCTGGACTGGGAATATGTCGACAGGAATCTGGTAGCTAGGTATGGGAATGGGTCCGTAGTGTCGTGCCGATCGCAATGGTGTTGACAGAAAGTCTGCGACTAGGATATGCTTTTTGGTCATAGAAGACGGCATTTTAAGCATCTCGACGAAAAGCTCGGTGCTGCGCAGTTGGTCTCCTTGGCGTGGGTGTTTAGCAAAATACAGATTCTGTATGGTTGGAAAGCGTGCCAGGACCTCAAGAACTTCCGATGGGCTGCTTTTGAGTGTATCGGTACAAAGACTGATGGCTCTAATGGGGGTGTCTGACAACCGATTACCCAGTACAATTGAAATAGAGTTGGCCGAGAGATTGTTGAAAGGTGTTAGGTCGAGTTGCTCCTGTCCTTCTACTGTCAGGGCAATGAGTTGCGCGATGGGTTGATGGTCGCCCAAATTCGCAGAATGTTTGATCAAGTAGCGTCGTAGTTCATTCTGAAAGTTGGGGATAGCCCGAACGTGTTCAAAAACAGAGATATCCACATCCTCCATCTCGGCAGCACCACGAACCAATGTTCTGAATACTTGGTCACGGAGAGATGGTGGCGGAAGGGGTTTCTGGGACGACTTAAAAGGCCACCCAACTGTGGTAGCATATTAGTGACAGTCTCTAGTCTCCCATTCTGCGTCGAGCAACCAACTTACAATGCAACGTTGGCACATCCATTACTTTCCATCGAGAGGTGATTGCTGATGCCTTTTTAAACTCATCGGTAAACTCATCAACGGAGCCTCCATACAAACGTTCGTTCACGAAAGCGCACGCAGTGATAAAATCGACAACTGATAGCGGTCTTGACGAGGGAGAGCCATCTGGCCAGAGAACTTGACGGTTTAGGCGGGACGAATGAAGATAAATGCCGTATCGAACCTTGGCCGGGTCCGACACATCGATCACAAGCATGTGACGATGGAGGGCGCGCTCAAAGTGGTGGTAGACGCTTGCCAGAGGCCAATGCCCAATGTTTTGGTTGGTGGCCGTTTGTTCACGGGTGACAGCGATAGCAAGACAAGTCGCAATGAAGGGGAACTCTGGGTGACCAGCCCGTGACGGTCCTTCGTTCGGCCATGGCGGTCCAGGCTGGTTGTAGAAGTCGTAGGCAAGAGAAAGCTCTGCCCGAGTTCCAAGATAATTCAAAGGATCTGAAAAATAGCGGAGAGCTTTGGCACAGCTTGTCAAGAAGGTGCCTGAGGTGCAGTCAGCAGTGAAGGCAGCCAGAGGGTAATGTGGTGCTTGTTGGTCTGGGCCAAGTCTGGCCACAGCAAGCATGAGCCAGGGTTTATCTGGAACATCTCGATCAGGCTCATAAAATCTGGACTGGCGCCAGCCGTTCTCAGAGGCTTTTTGGTACGGCATGTTCGAAAGTGTGTTGGGATATATCAGGACAAGTGAAAGTAAGTAGGTAGTAGAAGAACAGAATCAGATGTATATTACGACATTAAATCAATCAAAAAATCAACGAAATCCCACAAGACATGGAAAGAGACACAGATGAGAATTGAGGATGCTGAGAGCGGTGAAAGTGCAAGTTGCTTTTTGTCATTGATAGTGAGGTAGGTTAGTTTAAGGTTGGGTACCGAGGCTTGGGAGCGGTTACCTAACAACTGTAAGTAATACGGTTATGGCACCAGCTGAAATCGGCCCGCATATTACGGATACCTATCGCTTACGGCTAGTGACAGCCGGACATTTCCGCCCACAGCGGGCAAGCAGTCATCAACAAATCCACCATATCACATGGCCAAAAAACATCCGGATAAGCACAAATCACCGAAGTACACGCCTCACCCTCATCATGCCCGATCCTGATGATGGCAGCCCCTCAGTGGAAAGCCCATCACCGGCACCCGTCCCAAATGACAACGCGACAACAACAACCACAACAACCCCCAGGGTCGCGTCGCCAAAGGGCCCGAGGAGACGTGCTCCAAACCGAACAGTTGACGGTGGTCCACCCGCCTGTGTCAAGTGTCATGGATTCAAGATGCGCTGCATCCGCCAACCAGATCAAAAAGATTGCAACCGATGTATCAATGCCAAAATTGAGTGTGTTCCCCGCGAGCCTGGCTCGGTAGGAAGGCCACGACTGCCTCGGCCGCCCGGGTGGAAGAGGAGTCACTACAAAAAAGGCCGGCGACTTGGCGATCAACTTGTGCAATCAACCTCACAAGCGGCTGAAGACCTTGATCCAGAATCATCCTCACCTTCATATTCAACCGAGGCCACACCCCCAGAACCAACAAGCCCAGCCAAGAGCTCAGCACCAGCTCGATATGGTGGTCCTATCATCGGACTAGCAGGCTACAACGCTCTCTTGCCCAACTTTGACGACCTCCCCCATGACAGCCCGGCCTCTGCCGCCAACGCTCGTGGGAGTATCTACACAGAAAGCACCTTCAGAGCCCCTCAACAACCACAACCGCCGCTTCACCCATTGTTCCGTTCAACTCAGACCCCTCCTGAACCCCAACCCTCACCTCAACCTCGACAACAACAACCTACCGCTTACGCACCAGCAGACCAAGACCCAATAGAACAACTCACCCGCCTCCAGCTACAAATTTACCAACACCACACCCTAGCCAAGAAGAACGAGCCCTCCATAAGAAAAGACGGCAACAAACCAACCGGCACTGAACCACTCGACACATCCTGGATCAACCCCCTCTTTCAATCAGCCTCCCTTTTCTACACCATCCTCTCTTCCTTTGCCGCATCTCCGCCTGATACAGCAACCTTCTTGATGATAATCTCAATCTACACCCGCCTCTTGCAAACGTTTGACCTTTTGGCGGATTGTATACAACGCTACATATGGTGGCACGGCATCTGTGGCTCGCCTATGGTGCAAGATGACAAGGATTTTATCAGCGGGCTGAGCGATTCGGTGGTTGTTACGATAGGGGGGGTGGAGGTGCCGCGGAGTGTGAAGGGGAGCAAGGTGGCGCTTATAGACACGACGAGGGCGGCACATTACTTGACTTTTGGACTGATGGGGAAAATTTGGGGGGTGTTAGATGGGTGGGTGGGAGGGGAGGATATGGTGGTGAAGAAGGGGGCGATGGAGGGGGTGGGGAGGTTGGAGGAGAAGGTGAGGGAGAATTTTGTGCGGACTAGATGGAGGAAGATGCCGGAGTGAGGGTGAGAGGGAGGCGGATTGTGTCCTTGGACAACTTGTGACGGAGGGTGATCTAACCAAGCCAGCGTTACCTCCAAAGTCTTGGTGAGCGGATTTCTATGATTTCTATCATGGGAATGTGTTGGCTTGGCTGGCTCGCTTACTCCTCCTTAGTTCGCCGGCCGTCTTGGACATCTTATCACAGAAGACTTGTTACTTCAGTTTTGCTCAGTTTCAAGTCCTTCATCACCAAACAACGGTCCCCATTATTGCACAAACACAAAAGGTAAAGAAATGCAAATGCATTGTATGTATGTACACTCCCAATAACCAAACAAACCTAGCAAACGATCTTTTATATGCACAGGATGGCGCGCCTCCTTAGAGAAGACCAAGAAAAGCTAACCAACTGACCGCACTAGGTTCTGCTCCATTTTTCACCACCGCCCCTTTCCCCGCTCTCCCAAGCATCAACCGCTTAAAGAAGGGAAGGGTTAGAGTTGCGAAGCAACATCTCAAAGTACTCCTGGTGCCAGGCACCGGCCTCGGGCGAAGGCTGGAAGGCATCGGGCTTCCCGCAGAAGCTGTCATAACGAACAGCCGAGCTGTCGGAAGTACCATCCGACTCACCGCCGGGCTTGACCCAGACGAAGGCATCAGCCAGCTCGAGGCCGGTGTCGGCCGAGGGGGGACGGCCGAAGCCGGCACCGTCGACGTTGCACCAGTTACCCCACTCCTCGCGGAGACCCTGGACACCGCTGCGGCCAGTGTCGACGATGGCGTGGTTGGGCATGCCGGCGGCCTTGAGGCGCTGGCCAAAGGTGTTGACGTAAGTGCGCTCGTTCTGGCACGAGTTGTACTTGGCGTCGGAGGCGGAGGAGAACTCGCCGGGGGACAGGTCCCAGGCGTTCCAGCCGGCCACGTTGGTGGCGATGCCACGGAACTGCTTAGGGCTGCCGGCGGCCTTGTAGGCCTTGGCGAGCTCCTCGGCGCCGGGCTTGAGGTTGGCGTCCCAGCCGAGCCAGCCGCCGTGGCCGGCGTCGATGTACTGGACGACGTTGGGAAGGTTGAGCGTCTTGAGCGCGTAGGCGACACCGTCGCGGTAGCCGGCGGCCGAGTTGCGGCAGGCCTGAACGTCGGAGTTGGTGACCAGGTTGGGGAGCGAATCGGGCTCAATGACGAGCGCGACGGCGGTGTTGGGGTGGGCCTTGAGGATGGAGGCGATGCCTTGACACAGCTGTCAGTCGTCTTTTTTCCTTGGTAAAGATGTCATTGAGGATTTACTTACGGTCAATGAACTCAGTCTTGTACCTGTTGAGCTCGCCAACCTTCAGCTCACCGTTGGAAGCCTTGGCAGCGCAATCACGGCCGGGAAGATCGTAGACGACGACACCGAGGATCTCGTTGCAAGGAACCTCGGCGAGAGCGGGCTCGAGCCTGTCAACATTGGCGATGGTGTCGAGCCAGACGAAGGAACCGGTGTCGGCAACCTTGCGGGCGGCAGCCTCGAGGGAGGGGTCGGAAAGGTTGGGGATGGCGAGCTCCTCAATCTCCTTGCGGTAGAAGTTGTTGGCGTGGAGGGTGTACTGCTTGAAGACGTTGGTCTGGGCGTTGAGGGAGACGGCCGAGGCGCAACCAGCTTGTCTCTTGGTGGGCTTGTCCTGGGTGGTCGGGGAAGGGGCGGCAACGGCTGAGGCGACGAGCGCCAGAGCGGCGGCGGAGCTGGTGATCTTCATGTTGAACGACGGGGCGAGTACACTTGCTGCAGAAAGTATGAAGGCCTGAGGGAGGAAGATCTTGTTTCTGCCGAGGGGGGGAGGGTGGTCTGTCTTTATACCAGGGGACCTCTCCGCGGACTTGGGGTTGCCGTGTTACCCCCCTGAGAATTCTTCAAGTCAACACAACAACCTCGACGAGGACTGCCCAACACACGGTTCGCCTCCCTGGCTCACATGGTTCACGCGGCTCGAAGGCACACAGGAGATCTCTGTGCAATCAGGAAGACAGGCCCGTGGTCTCGGCCAGGAAGCTCCGAGGAAGGCTTGAGCCGCGCCGAGCAGTCGCCGCTGGAATATAGGGTGCGGGGCTGGTGTTGAGTGCCGAGCAAGGCGACTGGACAGGTCCAAGATCCCCATCTGGCATTTCATATACAGCTTCATTTACGCTCAGGCGACGACGGCCGGCCCTACTCTGAATTGGTGGGAGGCCAACGGGCGGCTACCACTACGGTTTGCGAGGGAAATTGTGGGGAAGGGGGAACTTGCTCTCTATTGGGGTTGCCATGTGCAATCTGGGGTATTCGACCATCTCATGCACGGCCGTTCGATCTTGCCCCTTTGGTCACACTGGGATCCTA
This sequence comes from Podospora pseudoanserina, assembly GCF_035222485.1. Taxonomy (NCBI): domain Eukaryota; kingdom Fungi; phylum Ascomycota; class Sordariomycetes; order Sordariales; family Podosporaceae; genus Podospora; species Podospora pseudoanserina. The sequence continues at coordinate 938,253 of NC_085923.1, forward strand.
GGAGGAGAGGGTGGCGCCGCCCAACCCCTTGCAGCCACCATCATCAGCTGCTGTGGAGAAACCCCGGGGGGAATGGCGATCGTTGCTCAATGGCAGTGGGGGCTCCGAGCCGTCAGCCGTGTTGGAGAAATCGCGACTACCGCCAAGATAATATGCGGATGCGGAACTGAGGGCGGTCGCCAGATTGTCTGCGGTTGGATGAATACTGTGAGAGGTATGGTGCCATCAGAAACCTGTGTTCATATGATCAGGTTCGAAAGGGGCTGTGAGGACCCTGAAGGGTTCCGTCCGAAGTGTGGCAACAGGACCAGAATACAATGGTGAGCATTGCTTTTGGTCACGTTTGTTTCAACTGTAGAAGTGCCGACATGTCCAGTATCGACAGTCCCCCTCACTACTCAGGCACTGGCCTTTGACTGGAAGGAGCGGGACAATGTCTAAAAGGCAAATGCACGATTCCCCCCTCCCCCCAAGGGATCGGATTTGATCCAGCTGCAAAATGCGGGGTCTCCACAAAATGTCAGGCTGTTTGAGTGTCCAGGTTGCGTGGTGCGCTCTCACAGGGGCGGCAAAGTGTGTATGTGTGAAAGAGAGCGAGAGAGGGACCAACCATGTCAGTAGCTTTTTGCTGGGAACAAGGGGTGGTGGTGGTCCGGGTACTACTTTGTTTTTTTGGTTGGAACCAAGCGGCAGTTTAGATGGCTAAAATACGCCATCATCTGAAACAGAGCGTTGTTATTTGCTGGCTGCCTTATAAACGGTTATAGTGCCGCGCCCATTAAGCCGCAAAGCCCATGTATTAGCCGGCACATCCACCTTGGACGCTGCATATCTTTTTGTCTTGACAATCCCAACGAGAAGGGTCACACACACACAGCCGAAGAAAAACTCTCCGGGCTGGCTGGGGGGGGATGCCAGGCTTTAGCCGAAGCGGCGTCAAAAGCCCGATGGAAAAGGCTTGTATTATTTGGGCGGCAAGGAATAACAATGATCACTGGGTACACACGAACAAGCAGTGAGAGAGTTTGTGCCTTGTTCGGCACACGGAGCCAACAAACCGGTGGCCTACCTAGGCGGGATGGGGGAGGATAATACACTTGATGATGTGCTATCAACCAGGCATGTGCTCTCCGCGCAGCGTGGAATCAATCATTGGGTCCCTTCGTTTCCTGTAAGAGACCATGCACCTCATTATTGCTTGCCCGGAACAGCAACAGCTGGAATCCGAGGAGGTGCACGCCACCACCTCGCCACATCGTCACACAGTTACACATACCCAAGATGGAGCAAGTGCTGGAAAAGCTGGGGAAGGGTAGGTAGGGAGATCTCGGGCTATGGTACCGCCTGAGGAGAAAGCAGGTATTTACCTCAAATTGACTCCCGAGTTTTCCGGTTTGAAAATGTCACCTGGATCACCACTCGCCCCGGTCTCCCAATTTCAGCAGTCTTGTTGTTTTGTTTCCGTTGAGGACGATGATTGATCCCCGGGAAGGGCTCACGGCGATTAGGATGGTAAGCAGGCCCGAGGTGACATTGTGGCTGAGGAAAGTGTGAGCCTTTTAGAGTGTGAAGTTGTAGACCGGGAATATACTTGGTCTGATATTGATTGAGACGATCAGTTGGAGCATGCCACTCTTCGTCCACCAGTCTAGCGTTTGTATTTGGATAACCAATGGTCAGAGTAGTGTATTCAGAACCCTACAATGTCATATTTTGGTCCTTGTAGTCATGGGTGCTAACTCATGCCAAATCATCTCGAAACCAAACATTGAATTACAAGTAGACTCGAGTGAGAAACTCGGCCCATTGCAGCCTCAGCTTTTGATGCCACCAAACGCCTGTCCCAACTATGCACAACAGATATACTACACAATGCCACAGACCACCTCACCATTTTGAAGAATCTTATACATCCCGTCCACACGCTCAAACGTAACATCTTCCCTCCTTCTCAGCGCCACATAGAAGGTCTCTCTCGATTCCTGTGATATACGTCAGGTAAACCAATGTTTCCATCAAATTCCACCAAAAAATGAACAAGAGCCACAACTCACCTTCCTCGACGACATAGGCTTCTCCCTATGCACCTTTGCAAACATCTTCTTCAGTACCATCTTCAACTCATCGTCGCCACTCCCTTCGTAATACTTGCACACGAAGTGCCCGTCCGGTTTCAGTGTTTCGCTGGCAAACGTCAACGCCGCTTTGCAGAGTTCCTAATTTCCCCCCAAACATGTATCGTCATCATCACCACTTCTGAAGAGATGTCAAAAGAAAATAACCTACCATGCTCCCCGCGTGGTCCCTGAGAGAAATTCCGCTCGTGTTCATCAACCTGTGTAGAGACAAATACGGGTTACTTATGCTGTTGATTTTGAATCCTTGAGTTTGGGGCCAGGGTTCGGACATGTCGCTTAACACCACCTATTGTTTTGTTTTGTTTTCCTCGTCAGCATTTCTACTCCACCCCATTTTTTTTTTTTTTTTAAAAAAAAAAAAAAAAAAAAACTTAAAAGAAAAAACTTACATCAACCACCCTCATATTCCAGCCCTTCTCCTGTTCCAACTCCTCCTCCTCCTGCGCCGATCTCCTCTCCAAATCGATATAACTCCCCCTCTCCTCCACCTCTCCCTCCTCTATCTCAATGCTCTTCTTTGCCGCCCACTCCCGCCTCCTCTCCATTTTCCTCCGTTTCAAATCCGCCTCCAACACAAAATTCTTGCACATCTCCTGCACCGCCTTGCTGAGAAAGTTTCCCTGGATGGTGCTCACCCCCTTTGGCGGCTGCGCAGGCAACAAGTCGATGCCAATCACCTTCCCGTCCGGGGCCGTCGCGTCAAGTGCCACCTGCGACCACGACCCAGGGGCGTACCCCAAATCAACGACGATCTGGCTCCTGCGGGGCCGGAAGAGGGAGTATTTTTCTTGCATCTCTAGGAGCTTGAAGGCGGCGCGGGAGCGGAGGCCTTGGACTCTGGCCGCGAGGGCGAAGCGGTCTCGGGATTGGCGTTGTTTCCACTGGGAGCTGGAGGAGGAGGGGCGAGATTGGGGGTTGTTGTTTGGTGATGGCGTTGTAAAGGTGGGTCTAAAAAAGGATGATGATGGTGATGGTGATGGTGATGGCGAGAGCGAGAGAAGGGTGCGATTAACGGGTCGGACTGCTGCTGCCAGCCAGAGAGACGCCCGGCGGCAGGATAAGCTCATTGTGAGGAGTGCGATTGTGAGGTCCCTTAAATTTGTGTGAGAACGAAGAACCGGAACTAAGTTTGGAAAAAAAGAAAAAAAAAAGAAAATTGACAATGTAAAAGATGTTGTCGTATTTGGCGAGTGTTGGTGAGATGAGCACTAGAGCTTGCAGAATTAATGCTTGTAAATGCAGCTACCCGAACTTTCACATCTTGGCATGGGCTAATTCATTATGATTATCGAGTTATCGGGTATCAAAGCTCGCGTATCGACATGTCTTGAACGACAAGCACTCTCAACATCACCAGCGACATCAAATTACCCACAACCAGACCAATTGAAGTTCAACAATGTATGCATTCAAATAACTGATACAACCAGTCATCCCAAAAGTCCCACATGTATGTAGTGTAATGTACCCAAACTCCATTCCCATGCCCACAAACTCCTATGCCATCATGAATAAATCACACACAAAATCTCAAGCCAGAAAGCTCGCTCCCACACCCCTCTTATCCCTCTTCAACGGCGAAAAGGCCTTCCCTGACCCACCAATCCCAATCACCTTGCCCACCGGCCCCTTGTTCATCCTAGAAACAGGCGGTCTCTTCCTCACACCACCAACAGCCGCCACCGGCTTCGCTGTCTCAACTACCTTCTCGTCCTCGTCCTCCTCAAAGATAGTCGGAGGCGCTGCACCGCCCAACTTCCTCTTCTTCTTCTTCTCCGGCTCCACACTCACAGAACGTTGCCTTACAGGCGCGACATCTGCGGCCGCTGGCTTGGAAACAACAGCCTCCCCCTCCACATCCGCCTCCTCCAAAGGCAAAAAAGCAGTCATCTTCTTGACGCGACCCACAGGCGCATCCTCATTTGCCTTCCCAGGCGAGGAAGGCTCCAACGGCTTAGGCGCATTCGTCGACCCCTTCGGCTTACCCCGAGTCTTCTTCTCCACCATCTTCTTCCCCTTCGCCACAACAGGCGCCGCCTCCTCCACCTCACCCTCTGCCTCACCCGCCTCCTCAGCAACAGGCTGCCGCTCCTCCACCTCATCCACCTCCATCGCCTCAGCCGGCGCAGCAGCAGCGGCGGTCTTAACCCCCACCGTAGCAACAGTAGGCGTCCCCTCCACCTCCCCAATCGAACCCACCGTCTTGTTCAAAAACGGCGTGATCGAAAACGTCGACTTCTCCACCAAAACCGACGTGTCAAACCCCCTCTTCTTAAGAGGACGCTTCGGCCTGTCGTCCATCCCCCCCGGCGTCATCAGCACCTTTTCATCCACCATCAGCTCATCCACCGTCCTCTTCTTCTTCGCGTTCGCCTTGGCCGCGCCAGGCTTCTTCAGAGGGACAGTAGTCGTGCTGCCAAGCCCAGCAGGGATAGCAGGGACCTTAGCCGTTGCCTTCTCCGCCTGCTCGTTCGCCCTTTCCAGCTCAGTTCTGCACTTCTTCAGCTCCTCAACCGTGTCCTTGTACTTGTTTTTCAACTTCTCAACCCTGTTCAGCAGGGCATTCTTTTGCTCTTCGGCGTCTTCCACCGCTTGCTCGTTTTCTTTCCGTAGAGCTTCAGTCTCCTTTTGCTCTTGCGCCAGGGCTTTCTTGAGGCTTGTGAGCTCCTCCTTTAGCTGCTCAACCTCCTCCCCACCCGCCGCACCGTCAGTTGTCTTCTCCGCCTTGGCCGCCTTCTTCAAAGCAGCCTTCTTCTCCTTTTCCAACTCCTGAACATTCAACCTCAACTTCTCCAACTCCTCCTGTACCTCTGCCATCGCATTCTCCTTTTGCGCAGCCTGTTTCTTTTCCGTAGCAAGAGTCTTCTCCAACGCAGCCAATTGACCCCTCAACCCCTGGATTTCCTCCTCCACCTCGACGCTCTTCTGTGATGTCTTCTTTTCCTTGGCCAACTGTTTCTCCAGTTCCCGGATTTGTGCTCTGAGCGTTTCCTCCTCTTCCTGGTTCTGGTTCTCGTTTTGCTGCTTCTGGAGCAGGGCAGCCTTTTGCGCGGCGCGCTTCTCGTTGGCGAGTTCGACTTCTAGCGTGTTAAGCTGTCTTTCGAGGGCCAGCTTCTCGGCGAGGACGTCCTTTTGGTGGGCGAGCTGGGACTTGAGGTGTTCGACTTCTGGCTTGAGGAGGGAGAGCTCGCGGGAGAGTGCGAGCTTTTCGGTGAGGACTTTGGAGGAGTCGACCGAGAGGTGGGAGAAGGCTGTTATTTCTTCCTATAGAAATTAAATTAATATTTGAAGGAGTGTGCGAGGGAACTGGGTGAGGGGGGATGTTACCTTTAGATTAGAAATCTCGCGATTCTGAGTCTGCATCACCTTCTCCTGCCTCCTGCACCGTTCGTGCAGACTGTCGAGTTGCTGGCGCACATCGTCGGCTTGGTCGACAAGATCTCTGATGCGCGCATCTCGCTGAGTGATTTGGTCCTTGAGGGTGGAGGCTTCGTCTTGGAGGAGGAGTTGCCGAACTTTGGCTCGTCGCGCGTCCTCTTCTCGGATGACTAGTTCTAGCTGGTGGGCGGATTGATGGTATTGGAGGTCAAGTTCGTGGAGTTTTTGGGTTCTCTGAATCGCATAAACATGTTAGCGTTGTCGTGTAGGCGGTTGGTTGGCATCAATGGGACATTTTTCGCAACCTTTTCAGAGTCCATGATTACATGGTGCGACGACGCGTTTTTCGACGGCATTGATCACGTAATGATGCGCGCAAGAGCGCGAGAAGAATAACAAAAGACTGTTGGGGTTAGTAAAACTGGATTGACGTCCACGAGGGAGTCTTGAAGATTCCGGGGGTGTGCGTTGCAGTGAGGTTTGGGAGACGATGAGGTGTGATGACGGAGAGAAAGTGGTTGCGCCAGTGCTGGCCAGGGGACCAAAGCATTGCGAACTCCAGGTTTGAGAGTAAACAATCTGCCCGAAACAGCCTAGCTGGATCCGCCCCCACCATTTCCCCACTGCTCAGCTTCTCCTGCCAAGATATGACAGCCGCTGACAGTGCAGTTGCCGGGCCGGCTCGCAGCCTTGTCAGACTCTGCCAAGCTACGGGAAGCTGCAAGGGTGCAGCTGGCGGAGAGCTCCAAGTCCACTGCAACGGTGTTCGCTGACGTTGAGGACACAGTTGGAATTGGATTGGATTTGGAAGAAGCTATCGAAAGACGTCGTCGCTGTCGTCGTCGTCGATACCGCCCACAACCACCTTCATTTCTTCATACACCCTCCGAGATCACACAATGCGTTGGCTGCCCGCTTTCCTGACGGCCTCGCTGGCCTTTGCCGGCGGGTCGCTGGCAGCAAAGAAGACGACTGAGGAGCGCTTCAACTCCTTCCACGCCAAATCCATTGCTTCCTCATCCGCCGCCCCGATCAAGCTCAGCGATGCTTCCTACCGAGAACTCACCGGTCAACCCCGCGATTACACCGCCGCCGTGGTCCTGACCGCCATGGACTCCCGCTTCAACTGCCAGCTCTGCCGCGAGTTCCAGCCTGAGTGGGATCTACTTGCGCGCAGCTGGGTCAAGGGTGACAAGGCTGGTGAATCGAGGGTTTTGTTTGGTACTCTGGACTTTGCCGACGGGAGAGAGATTTTCATGAGTGTACGAGCTCCCTGAACATGCAACAAGGAAAAACGTATCTAACATGGGATATATAGCTCGGCCTCCAAACCGCCCCCGTCCTCCTCCTCTTCCCACCCACCGTCGGCCCCCACGCCGTCGCCAACAGCGAGCCCCTCCGTTATGACTTTTCCAACGGGTAAGCCGCCTATTTCCTCTTCCTCTACCCCAACCTCAAGCTAACCTCTCCCCTCAGCCCTCAAATCGCCGAAGTAGTCCACACCTGGATCGCCCGCCACCTCCCCGACCGCCCACACCCCCCCGTCAAAAGACCAATCAACTGGATGCGCTGGATTTCCACCACGGTCCTCACCCTCGGCAGCCTGACAGCCTCGTACGTCGCCTGGCCTTACATTGTGCCCGTGCTCCAATCCCGCAACATCTGGGCCGCCGTCACGCTCATCTCTATTCTTTTGTTCACCTCGGGCCACATGTACAACCACATCCGCAAGGTCCCGTACGTTGCTTCGGATGGCAAGGGGGGTATCAGCTACTTTGCCTCTGGGTTCCAGAGCCAGTACGGGTTGGAGACGCAGATTGTTGCCGCTCTTTGTAAGTTTTTTTATCAAGTCAACTGAGAAGAGGGAGCATGTGCTAATAATTGGAAATAGATGGTTTGTTGTCTCTGGCGGGCATCTCCCTTGCGATCAAGGTGCCGAGAATTGGGGACTCCAAGACGCAGGGGGTTGCGGTGCTGGCGTGGGGTGGGGTGTTCTTTTTCACGTATGCGTTTTTGCTGAGCGTGTTTCGGGGGAAGAACCCGGGGTATCCTTTTAGGTTGCCTCCTTTTGTTTAAGGGATTGTTCTGGGGCGAGGGGTGGAAGTGGGAAGAGGTGCCTGGTGAAACAAGCACGAGAGAAGAAAAGCAAGGTTGTGGTGGTTCTTGAAGAAGAGATATAAAACGAGATGTGTGTATAACAGTACCCTTTGCTCAGCTCAGGGGGTTGCTTCTTTTTCTCTGGGTTTTGATATGGTATTTAGCATGTAAAACGGCGTAAAAGATTTTGGAACTGGAAAAGATGAGAATCTTGAAAGCACAAGATAGCGAAATACTTTATGAAGAAGGGTAAAATAGGGGTTACCCAAAGGGCAGTGCCATGCCGATTGTGGTCTGGTGAAGAGAGTAGTATTATTTTGTGGATATCCGACTGCTGTCAACATCTCCCATCCAAAGCCCGATTAGCTCAGCTGGTTAGAGCGTCGTACTAATATAATAGTCTTCACTAGGATATCCTTGTGTGTTATATGTAGTCAATGCGAAGGTCAACAGTTCAATCCTGTTATTGGGCATCCTATCTTTTGTTTTTCCAAGTTCTCTGCTGACTCTTGAAGACCTTTTTACTCTTGCTCGTGAGGCTTTTGTGGTCGCCATCTTACGTTGAGTTTTAAATCGGTGCAGGGTCAAGCTTCGAATGGTCCTTATCAGCGCTGTCTTGACAGTTCCCCATGACAGGTTGTTTCTGTCCTCGCCTTGGTGTTTTTTTTCTCGCCTCAGTCAACTTGGTGCTGAGTTTTGGATACCTAGATGGCATCAAAAAAAAGTTTTCATCGCACAGTTTCAACTCTGTACATACATACGTATCATGCTGTTGCATGCATTCATTCCCAGCCAACTTTGCCACGCCTACTCTCTAACGGCCAAGAGTACGAAGACCAAAATGATGACACTGCAATCAGGAAAGATATGGGAGGCAAAAGCAAAATGTATCCTCTCTCCCGCCGGGAATTGAACCCGGGTCTCGAGCGTTGCTGGAGTGACAAGCTCACATACTGACCACTATACTACGGAAGACTTTTCTCAGGTGTGGACACCTATTGTAGGGTTGTGGGGACTGTTGAAAAGGTGAGAGGGGGTTGGGTATATATGTGGAGGTAAGGTAGGGGAGGTTGGCAGGGTTGGGTTGAGTTGGGGGGAAGGAAGGAGGAGGAAAAGGGGGTGCTGGAGGGTGGAGTGGGTAGGGGTGGGTTGGCTAGGGAGATTGTTGAAGGTGCTTCAACGCGAGTTGTAAGTTCTCACAGCTAGTACCTGCTGCTGTGTTAGGATACCGCTTTACCCCCATTAGTCTGGGTCAATGAGGTGTATGTAAGGGGCATAAGTTATGGGAACGCGGGAGCAAGAGAGCAACACAACACACCAATTGTTTCAACTAGAGCCGCAAAGCAAGTACAACTTCTAAATTTTCCATAAAGATAGGTGGACTCAGCTTCAAGCTAGACTTCCAAAATCTGTAATAATCCCCATGGCTCAATCTTTACGTCCAGCATAAAGCATCATTCAAGTCCACCCCTTCGTACCTTCCTCCCCAGCTCTATCCAACCAAGTTCTTAAGCACGTTGCGCCGAGCCGGACATTCTTTAAATTCTTCCCACTCTCCCGATACAGGCGACATGAATCCCGTTGCTCCCGGTGGTGTCATAGGAGGTGTTCCTGGCAATTGTCCCGGGAATTGAACTTCCAGAGGCATTCCCATGTCCATCGGTTGTCCTGACAAGGCCTCCAAACTGTGGTCCACCCATTGGCCCTGTCATTCCCGGTGACGGCGGTGGCAGTGGCGGTGGCGGTGGTGGTGGCATAGACCCAGGCATGAACTGTGAAGCTGCCATTCCCATAGGCGGTGATCCCATAGGCGATTGTCCCATCGGTTGTCCCATCGGTTGTCTAATCCCCGGTCCCGCTCCCGGTTACTTCGGCGGTCCCATCGGCGGCGGCCGTGCCTGTGACTACGGGGGGAAAACAAATTGCCCGTTAGAAGAAGGCTGTTACGAGTAATGCCGAGGAGGGTGACCAGCATGGAACCCAGCTGGTGGCGGAGGAAAATCCGGGGCAGAGCCTTGAGGAGGGGTATGAGGTGCGTGTGGGTATTCTTCATGCGCATCACCATCATCGTCATAGTAGCTACCGTCATGGCCCTCGTAGTCCTCGTCAGAGAGATGGGCGCTGGACAGGATGTTGGCCAGGTCACTGGCAGACTCAGCGTGGTGTCTAGTTCTGTGCCGGCCCCTATCAGCGTCTCTACCCGAAGATTTGTGAGGACGATCAGGAGGGTGTTGTTTCCAGGCGGCGTGCTCTGAAGGGCGGCTATGAGAGCTATGGTGACTTGAGTGTGATTTGGACTTGGACTTGGACCTGGACTTTCTCTTTCCCCTGCATTAACAATTGCATGGGCCTGCTGACGGGGTCCAAATGGATACAGTTGAAGCTTTAATTGTCCCTTCTTGGTACTCAATTTCTTCTCCACAATCCGGCCCATTTCCGCTTGCACTGGTCGCCTACGTATCTCTTTCTCTATCTCGTTTTCGGCCTTCTCATGCTTACGCCTTGCCTATTCACGTGAGAATGTCTTATGGTCTCCTGTCATGAAGGCGAGAATCCCGAGAGACTTTGACATAGGGGTTTTAAGCAGACATGAGGCAGCCCGTACATGAGAGGGCATCACTTCGAGCCAGATGAACAAGACTTCAAAAATATCAGCAAACATGTCACTGAGGATGATTAGAACGATAGGCCTCTTAAGATACCTTGGGGTGGGTAGTTGACAGACCCTCTAAGATACCAGGTACCTTAGTTAATAGGCCTTCAAAAATAGTAACAGGCCATCGAAGCTAGTCAACAGTCTTCGAAGATGGCCGATCTGCCCACCTGAAATCGTGATATCTACCTAATTCTTTCACTGTGAACAAACTTCCATGATTGCACGCTGCTGTTTCAGATATTGCGAACTGGTAAAAGTTTAGCACATTCCCTCGAGCATGGAGACAATCAACCACTCAGCTTGAGAACCGAGATAAACCCCACGGCAAAGTTCTCGGCCCACTCCTGTGTAAGGTCAAGTGTTTACAAAGACATATCAAGGGGTTTGAGGGACCTGAGATGGCGGGAAATTAGAGAAAAGTAGGGATGAGAATGTAGTATGAGGTACCGGCGTGGCTATGAGGTTTGAAACGGTGAAGAGTTCGGTTACGCTGAGTGTGGAGAATCAGAGAATAGAGATAAGAGGTATCATATGGATGGCATTTATATCGAGGGGAAGTATATATATCAGATTATCTCAACAGAATTTTGATCTCATCTTTGCCACTGAAAGTAAGAGATTGCGTAAAGGCCAGAATCACTGCTACAGTGGCCTTCAAAACTGAGATTGATGGATATAAAAACAAGACTAAGGCAATGGATATCTATTGATGTAGTTATTGATATTGCTGAAAAGATAGTCTCATCAGGGTTACTAAAATGCTTTCAAAATAACCAGTCGGTATGTTTCAGTTGTCTTTCTAGACTCATGAACCCCTTGGCTAGGTAAGGCTTCAAACATAGTCTATTTGCGTTTTAAGATAGTTCCAAGGCCTGAACAGGTAACGGACAGTCTTTTAAATACAGCTTAAACACTTTCGAGCCCGTGTTATACGTCTTGAATGGACTGCGTCCGTCACTAGAATTTATTTCCATGGCTCTAAGAACGTCATCTGTTCCCGAAGCTGAAGGAAGTACAAGTCCAGTTTATACAAGCAGGAGACGAATCACAGGTACTGACATGCCTCTCAGTAAAGTTTCAAATTCCAAAGCCCATCAGCTTATACATCATATCTATTAACATCCTTCTAACGCGACAGCAGCAGGTAAGTCAATATCAACAACCCATGGAAATTGTGTCCCATCCTTCGCCCCTTGAATAGCCGCGTTAACAAACAAAGTAATCTTTCCCACCTCAATCGGCTGCTCATCCCCGGCACAATGACTTGTCCTCCTGTAACCCCTCCTCCGCAAATCTTCCAGCCGGCTCTCCTTCTCTCGAACCACATCCTCCGTATCCCATTTCCACGGAAGAATACTCCCAAGATTTTCCACCAAAACAGACCCCTCGTTGTTGATGTCACTAAAGTGACTTGGCTTCTTACTGGGTACTTCACGCCATGCCACAAATTTGGCCCCCCAACCATTGTGAGCATGCCCAAAGCAGTGCATCTTTGGGCGCGCTCTGGCAACAGCAGCAAAGAGATGTTCGCATCCGAGTCTCTGCTTGGACGCTGCACGGTCGAGGATCCCATTCGGTGGGCCGTGTGTGAGGACAATGTCGACATCACTCGGTATGTTGAATTCGTGGTTTCTCTCCTCATTTGTACTGAAACCCCAGTCGTCTGCTTCGAGTGATGGCGTGAATGGGCTGGCGTAGACCGTCAATTTCGCTCCGTTTCGGAGGGCAAAACTGTGGATGCCCTTTCCTAGAAAGACGACATCTTCCGAGTTGAACAAGCGTCTGGCCTCTCCGACATCTTCATATTCGGTTTTGTTGAGATCTGTATCCGAGCCAGGTAAAGCTGCTGAAATTCTGCCACTTTTTTCTCAAAAGCCGTTTTGTCGAGTGTAAAATCGTGATTTCCCGCGATGATCAGTTTCAGAGGGGCATCGATGTGGCGGAGGAGGTCCAGAGATGTTTGGAACTCGTGGATTTTGGAATCCTCGGTCAAGTCGCCACAGTGAATTGCTACGTCGACTGGTACATTGGGGATCGCCAGCCCCTTCTCGGCGTGTGAATCCGAAAGAATAAAAAAGCTGGTTTTGATGGCGTTTTTCTGCATTTTGGTTGTAAGGTGGTGGATTTTGTAGGGAATCGTGGAAATTGTGGTAAGTCGTGATGATTTTGTAAACCTACGGGCGCTACGCTAGACAGTCAACAAAGAGAACACAGAAGGTGGAAAGAGCCAGCCAGGAGATTATCTCATCAAACCTTAATCAAGCCTTTAATTCTTAGAGTTAGACTTCTTAAATTGCCATATCGACCGGTACACGAGGGATTGCCAACCCCTTGGTGTGTGTATGAGAGAGAATAAAGGAGCTGGTCTTGATAGTGTGCTGCATCTTGACTGTATTATACCTAGGTAGAGGGAAAAGGAAGAATCATTGATGTAAAGAAGAGAAAAGAGAGAGGATCATAAACGAATGTGAAGAAGAGACAAGAGAGTGGGTGATAAACGAATTGATCTCTGAATTATATACTTGATTGAAAGCGATTTACTTTTTTTTTTTTTTTAAAAAAAAAAAGAAAAAAAAAAGAAATATAAAAAAAGAATCATCCGAGATTCTAGTAGCCACACCGCCCACAGGCGGTGCTGAAATTTGAAGCTTTGTGACCAAACGTAATCCACAAGCAAACAAGAAACGTCGCGACCAAACGCATACATATACTGCAAGCAAGCGGTGGTTACCACGAGCAAGGAGCGCCATCGCTTCCCTTATGAAGATCCTCCAAGGCAGCCAGGGTGCTTTCCAGGACAGAAATCTCTGTCAAGCTATATAAAAACTTGGCTCTCAGTTGCTAAGCTTTACACAGAACCATGTGCTTAGATCGCGTGGCGTTCGCCCTCCTTCAAGCTTTGAGCTCTATGCCTCTCCAGGCCAGCAGTCTCATCCAACTCTACAGGCTCACCCATGGTAATCTCGCTCTTGGGTGAGTTAATAAGGGGTGAAGGCATAGGCTTCGATACCTCTTTGCCTTCCCAGTGCCTAGCCTCCCTCGCCAAAGGGCGCCACCAATCCCCTTCCCGAGCATGCCACTGCCCGCTGCATAGCTCCCACAGTCTACTCGTGGCTCTCTTGTACGCGAATCTTTCGTCTTCACCGGTGAAACCCCCGGTTTTGGTAAAGTCAATCTTGCTCTCCTGTTCCTTGCCAAAATCCGAGTCCTGATCCGGATCATATTTGGCATTTCTGGAGTCGGCATAAGTAGAGATGTTGGGCCGGAAGGGGGACATTTGATCTTGGAAAACCTCTGCGATGGTCTCGGAATCGGTAGCATCATCGACAACCTCAACTTGGGCCGGAGCGGTCCCAATTCCGCCCGTTGTTCTACCCGACGCCCTCATCTCCGGGAAGAACAAGTCATCAGGGCCGACCTCAGCACGAACAATGAGCTTGCAGCGTGACTCGTACAGGGCGTCCAAAAAGGTGATGAACCTTCTGGCCTCGTTCTTCATGGAAAAATCCAAAACAGGAATGTTGTCAATGATGAACGTGTGGTAGTTGGACGCCAGACTGATGTAATCTGCGGGACCTAGAGATCTCACGAGTTCATCAAAGCTCCAGCACGCCACTCCGTGTCGCTGTCTGGGAGCAGTTACCTTCCTCCCATATACTATTTGAGAGTATGGCTCCCAATCCGCAGTGTCTGAGTAAATGGTTTGCCATGTTTCCTGATTTTGAGATGGTAGGAAATACATCGCTGGTGCCCGTGCCGAAGAGTTGCTTTCGACCTCTTCATGGCCATGCTCAGCAGTACTGACGGCTGTTCTTGCTGACCAACTCTCGGCATGCAAAGTACCAGATGGCTCCACAACAGGGAGAGTAGCACTGCCATGGCTTTCCCTTCTCCGCCAGTCCCGCGTGCCCTCCATGTGCCAGAAGTCACATCGAGCCTTCAGAACTTCCAGAAAGCTGGCAAAATCACTCGTCTTCCCAAACAGCTCACCATACTGACTCTTCCCATACCCTAGTACCCTTTCCACAAGTCCACCGGTGGTTGGTGGCGAGTAGTAACCACCTGTGGCTTTCTCAAGCTCCTCGGGCATTCTGTTGGACGAAGCAATGAGAACACCACCCAACTGGAAAAAGGCAATGAAAAGATTGTTCATGATCTTGCTGGCGGCTCGATCAGGGAGCTGAAACTCATCAAGGAAGAGAATGGGAGACTGCTCAACCATTTCCTTTGCTATCCACAGCAGCGAGTACTCTGCGCCGTGTGTTGAAAAGACCTTGGAGTGCGACTTTCGGAATTCTTCCAGCCGTGAAAAGGCGTGAAGCATGAATGTGTTATAATGCCACCTCTTCTTCCCTTGTGTAGGAAGACCCTCGGCCAAGAGATCGAGCAACATCGATTTGCCTGTGCCCACCTCGCCCGACAGAAAAAGCCCTTTGGGAGAGTTTACATGGAGAGCGGCTTGCTGGTCAGTGAGTGTTCTTGCCAGGGCAAGACTGTCTTTGCTGTCATCTCGCTGAAAAAGTTTGGAAAAGAGAGGATTCCGACGAATGGGATGGGTGGGAGACGCTATATCGTCTCCTCCATGTGCACTCGTGGTGACAGGATCAATGGCTCTGGCAATCTGGCCCAGCCTGCTTCGATACTCGTGGGTGGGTTTGTAGTCTTTGAGTCTTGTGTATATCTTTTGGAGGTGGTGTGCGAGACGGTACTGTGCCGCATCAGGGCTGTAAGCACCTGTAGCTATCAGGGACGTGTACTTGACAAAGGGGTCAGTGATGGTGATGGATGTGGCCGCTCGGTTCATGGCTGCTGATTCTCAATCTCTCCATTGCCAGGAAACATATCGAAATGGAGAGATATTGGCCAGATTGCTATCTTGGTTATTCCACGCCGACAAGGTTGGATAGTGAGTGTGTCGTTGGTGGTGGGTGGTCGTTGCGACGGAATAATACCGCGACGGAGCCCCAATCCGCGATGATGTCACTCACTGTCCGTGGTCCCCTTAAAGTCCAGAATTTGCTGACTGCAACGGTGGACTAACCCATTGCGAGGCCTTTCCTCCTGATGGCGAGAAAATGGAATGAGAAGAGGGAGCTATGGCCAAAAAAGAAAACAATGAGGTGAAAGGTAAAGAGGGATCACAACTACCAAGTGTGAAGGAAGTGAAAAGGTAGTGGTCGAGAGGAAAGTTCCCAAAGCCTTTTCTGAAAACATGGGGATTGTTAGCGAGAGACTTCGATATCAAACGATGGCCTTCGGTTATACCGCCATGCCATACCTTTGCATTGGATACAAAGCATCAAAATAACTGGCTACAAAGCTCTAAAAATTCCCCTTCAAAGACATACAGCTTTGTTTAAGGGTTCACAAAGGCCTTGTTAGACCTTGGCTGCGCTCACTACATCCTGAAATCACCTGGAGATGCTGCTCTCCCAACGTCTCGATTTAACACTATTTTTGCGGTGGAGATCATAGTCTTGGCCGTGCTCCCCAATCGGGTGCTAGCGCGAAGAAAGCACTGGCAGCTTGGTCTTCACGATTTGCGGCTCGGAGCCAATCAGGTATCAATACTTTTTCGACCAAAGTCAACACAGGCCAATCGCTGAAGGCTTCGTCACTCGTGCCTGTGGAAAGGTCAAACCGAAAAGAAGTGTCACCCTTCAATTCCATCCTCTTCCGCCGTCTCCAGAACCCGACAGCAGCCTCTGCATTCACCTTTTATCAGCGATTTCGAGCATCCTACCCATTCCACCAGAGACATGCTGAGATAGAGCATCGACTACCCGATTTCCACGAACCCCAGTGACGCCTCTCTCAATCGGCGGTCCCGTCGCCAGGTCGCGCATCATCAGCACCTGAAGAAAAAAAAACATCACCACATCAAGTCGCGACCGCGAACTCGATGTTTGCGCCCACTCTCCAAGAAGGCGGGCCCGCGAAGGGAACCCGCAGCAGTCGCCGTCGTCAGCGACCTTTGAGCGGCGAGAATTCAGCACAACAACCCAAAGCGAAACGGCAAAGACTGCCATTGTCGGAAACGACTTTTGCGAATCCCGATGCCGCTGCCACTGCCGCGCCCGAGACCTTTGAGGTGAAGTCGGACCAGCTCGACCTGCTTGGCACGAAGAGCGACGGCATTGAGAATGTCGGCGTGCCGCGACGGGAGCTCAGTGTCCGTTTCAAGAAGCCAAAGGCCGGCGAGAGACCAAACAAGGGCGATGGGAGTGTTGTTCTGGTATGTCTCGCATGCGCCGTGAATGATCTCGATGTATGCTGACTAGTTACTCTTTACAGACACAGAACAATGCGTACACAGTGAGCAAGCTGCCAGCGTTGCCGGATAGGCTCCGCGCCGACGCGCAGAGTAAGACCTACCTGCCTGTACCCTTGGGCGAGGGAACTCCGCGTGGACTTGTGATGCTAACTCCTCTAAAAGACCGACAGCAGGGTGCCATCTTTTCTTCAAGCGGCTATGCCCTGACCCTCACCCATACGCACGCCTTCGTCTGGCCATATGCATCGACCGTCTCATCTCCCGAAACATTCGTCTTCACACTCCCCTATCCCTCGAAGCACGTCAACGACCCTCTACCGCTCGGCTCCCTAGTGCCACCATCCGCCGCCTCCGATGAACCGGGTCTGGTGGTTGTCATGCCCGTCAGCGGCAAAATCGCCTACTGGGAATCTATTGCG
The DNA here is from genome assembly GCF_035222485.1 of Podospora pseudoanserina. Lineage (NCBI taxonomy): Eukaryota > Fungi > Ascomycota > Sordariomycetes > Sordariales > Podosporaceae > Podospora > Podospora pseudoanserina. The sequence goes on from NC_085923.1 coordinate 955,215, forward strand.
AGCGCCGCTACTCTCGACTTCATCCGCCAGCAACGGAACGGGGTCGAGGACAGCATCCCGGGGATGTTCTCCGGAGAGCATGTCCTTCAGATTGTAAACGCGGAAACTTCTGCCTTCGTCCTTGTTCTGAGCAGTGGTCGCCTTGCCTACATGAGCGTCAGGGATACCCACGGCCGACCTGGAATCTCCGTCCAATTCCTCCGCGACGGCTTGTCCAACAATCTGGCGGGCTTCCTTGGCAACATCCGCAACGCCTTTTCTGGCTCCTCATCTCGGACCGACATTGTAGCCGCACGGGCAACACATGGGTCGAACGTCGGAGAGCGCATCATTGCCGCCGCTTCCACCAAAGGGAGATTATGCTTTTGGAAGATCCATCGTGGCGGTCAGCACGAGTTGCTTATCGACTTTCCTCTGCGAGATGCCTTGAGCGAAGCAGTCCGCGCAACCGACAAGAAAGCTCAGGATTTCACACCGGATTCTTTTGAGGTATTGGACTTTACCTTTGTCCCACGAGGCGTTGAAGACAAATACATTAGTGCCAGTCGACTCAACAAGTATGACCTTGAACAAGGGATCGACACGGTACAGCATGGATTGTTGCTGGTATCACACTCGGACAGGCGCCAGTCTCGATATGCCATTGTGGAGGTGACGATCGAGGAGGGTGACTATCGACTTGGTATTGTTCGCCCGATAAATTCATACACCACCCCCGTCAGACCTGTTGCTGCCGAGAAACCCCGACTCCACCTACCACGTCCAGCACTTGTTGCTTTCGTCGTATTTGACCGGGCCGTAGTTGTTGCCTCCATGGGTTTGCTCCCCGAGTCTCCTGACGTGCAGCTGCTGGACGACGCTCATGTCTTACCGCCAACGTTTGAGGACGTGATCGACTTTCGAGATGAGGATTCATTACAGGTGGTTGGCTCCGGCAGCGAAGAGCCCAGCAGCAATGATCCGGGTCAAGATGGGCAGCGTATCCACCGATTCAGAACCAAAAATCCGGCCGTCGTGCTCTTGTTGCAAGGTGTTGGGACTGTCAGGGTTGCCGTGACGGATGTGGACCGATTCACTACTAACCAGCCACCACAAATCACAGCAAAGAGCAAGCTCGAGCAGGCCGTCTTCTTTGGGGTCAAGGGGGACAACCCGCTCGTCTTTCGGGGCAAGAGGCAGCTTCCTTTCTCCGCGCAGGATATTGGAACAGCCGCTATCCTGCTCAGCAGCGAGATCCTGGGCTCCAAGACACCTTTCATTTCCAACATCTCAGCCTCCCTCGAAAACAACCTTCGGCTACGGATCAGCTATCTGGATGGCCTAATCTCCTACGTTGGCGAGCTCGCGATTGAGCTGGATGCCCAAACCCGCTGGAAGTTGCTCTACAACGCCGAAAAACTGGCGGTTGCAACATATGTGTGGCAGAAGCATGAGGACTTCCTCGCACAGCGACCACAAGGAGAGAGAACAGTGGTCACGGAAATCGTTGCCTGGATTCATGAAAGCCAAAAAACGGACCTCAACATGGCGGTCGGAGAGGTTGATCCTGTCCGGCATTGGTTTATTCATGACGTCTGGAGATTCGACATCTTCCTTGCTTGGACTTATCAGGTCATCAAGTACATCTACACAAAGGGAGTTGTCAACTCTGATGATGAAATCACCCGACTGGCATGGGAAGCCGCTACTGTCGAGAACGGAGCGCTTGCCGAGGCCCGGAAGTTCCGTCTCTCCAGGGCTAATGACTATGGAGTGAGCGGCACTGAGGTCCCGGGCGGCACCGGATTCCCAGAGCCCTGGTCTGCTACTCATCTCATTATTCACAACCACAAGCGACTTGTTGAGTTCTGTTTCAAGTGGCTCGACTCCCATCAACCAGCACAAGAGAGCAACCCCGCCAACAAAATGCTCCTCGAGTCAACCCGAGGTCTGCTGCCACCTTTGATCAGCCAATACCTGCAATCATTGATCGACCAGGCCTCGTGGGCTACGGAAAGTGAAGTCTCGGAAATTCAGGAGCGCGGAAAACTCTATCTGAAGGCGTACGCGGAGGAGGTTTATGACAAGGTAACCCGTCTGAAGGACTTTGAACTCTGGGAGGAGGCTATCCAGCTTGCCAAAGAGTACAAGGGCTTTGATGCCCTTGCCGAAGTCGTTGTGCAGCAGATTCTGTTGATGGAGCAGAAGGCCGCCAGCGCCGTCCCCCAAAACGCTGAGAACATGCAGTTCCAGGTTGAAGAGAAGAAGAAGCGTATGGGTAGGCTATTTGACGACTATGGAGCGAACTTTGCCTTCCGTGCTTATGAGGTCCTGCTCGAGAACAGTGGAGTCCAGGCCGTTCTCGACTTTCCATACGACAGACATGGCTTTGCTACGCTATTCCTCCGGGCCAAGCCTGAGCTGGCCAAGATTTCATGGATCAACGATGTCCAACGAGAAAACGATATTGACCATGCTGCGGAAACTCTTCTCAATCTGGGTCTGAGCCGCAAGCAGCAGATCTGGAATAAGAAGATTGAGCTCAGCCTGGGCAAGCTGGCCTTTTTGGCTGAGGAAGCTGAACAGTCCACGAATGGAGACCACGTCAGCAGCGCATCCACTGATCTTCTGGCCAAGACCAGCATCAACCTGGAAAAGATTGATCAAGAGCTGGAGATTATCAAGATCCAGGACACTCTCTACAAGACCATCCTGCCCATCATCAAGGAGGGGGTTGACGAGTCGGCGGAGCTGGAGCTTCTTCTCAAGGAGCAAGCCGTGCTGATTCCCAAGAGACAAAAGGCATTCCACCGGATTTTTGAGGACGGCATGTCTCGCTTGCTCAAGCATGAGGCGTTGCATCCTGCCACCTTGATCGACCTGCTCACGCTGGCCGACCTAGGCGAGCAGTACGAGCACGTGATCCCGGACCCGTTCTGTCTGGCCCTCAAGGTTGCTAAGTACGGCCTCAAGGGCGAGGAACGTGCTAAGGCGGTGCGGCTGATCTGGCGTCGCTGTTTTGTTCGCGACGATTGGAAGGCTGTCAACCAGACTAAGAACAAGGGTGACGAGGCGCAGCTGACGTTGTTGGGCAACACGGCTACCTACCATGCCCTCTTTGCTGTTTACGAGCAGAGTAAGTTGTTCATTTGTCAGGGACTGGATCACATGCTAACTGCCCACCACGCAACAACAGGACTCTCAGACGACAAGTTCAGCCCGTTTGTCAAGCCTTCGGAGTGTTTGGGGGTGTACACGGAGGAGGTGGACCGACGGTTTGGGAACCTGGACGAGCAGGCGCAGCAGAAGATATTGGAGAATATGAAGTGGGAGGATGATGAGCTGAGGGGGTATGTTGAGAAGGCGAGGGCGGATGCGTGGTTTCTCACGACGAGCGAGTATGCTGAGAAGACGGTGACGGCGGCGTTTAGCGAGCTGACGGCGGCTGGGAGGTCGAGTGTTAATGGGGATGGTAGGAGCGAGGAGGCGGCGATTCTGAAGAAGTTTGCGGAGAAGGCGGCGGCGGGTAAGGATGGGGGAAAGAATGGGGGTGGGGGCTTGTTTGCGGTTTGAGGGATAGGAGAGGAGAGGATTGTTTGTGGGCTTTTTGTCATGATGATTTTTTTGCTGTTATTGCTGAAGGGAAGGGAGTGAGCGAGAAAGTACCTAGGGAACGAAAATGAATTTGGGCGGCGGGGGGTGGGGGGGATGGACTTTTTCATTTTTTTTTTTTTATGTTGATGTTATTAATGGGATGGGGACACACACACACACAACACACACCAGATGAATGTGACTTCTTTTTTTCTCTCTTCTGTCTGTTTTAGTTCTCATAACTATCATGATGTTGGATTTGGAAGGGATGGTGGTGGTGGTGGTGGTAGTGGGTGGGTGGGTGAGTGATTTAAGGCGATGTGTTTTGGGCCGGGGGGAAGAATGGGAAATACAACAACATTGTTGAGACATAGACAATGACCAAACTGAAAGTGTAGAAGTAATTCGTCATATAGGCTTGCTACTTTTGCTGCTTGGGAGTTTTGACTTTTTTTTTCTCTCGTTCTGATGGAGTGGGGTGAAAAAGGGGGTGAGAAGCAGCGTATGGAGGTAGTTGAGTATGAGAATTTCTTGAGTGACATACAAGCTAGCTAGGTGGCTTGAGAAAAGATGTGTGAATGAAGTGAATAATGTGTTTTGATCCGAGGACTGCTGGGAGATGGGAAAGGAATACTTAATGGGATGGGGGGAGGGTTGCACAACATGGATTGTGAACTTCTTAAAGGAGCAATGATTGCTGTGGAGGGCTGAGAGTTTGAGGGGGGACTGTGTTCCGGTGGCGTTTCGGTGGTGGTCAGAGGAGGTGAGTTTCTTTCAGGTTTTTATTATCTCGAGTCGAGTCCAACACCAGCGGGAAGGGGGCAAACAGGTGCTGGTTATTAGTTGGAGGATGTGAGACAGCCACCCGGGTAGCAAGCGAACTGAAGATGCATGTCATCGGAAGGTGCACCCGTTGACAACCCTCGAGGATGTGTGTGGTCTTTGTCGCGAGAATCAGCGTTGATCAGAGCACATAGGTACCCTGGAAGAAAGATGATAAAGATCACGAGACCATGAAGCTGTGTTCGAGGATATAGATGTATAGGATATCATTGGCCACAGTCTGATGATGCCCCCAAAGTTTGACAAATGTCAAACACATCTGATTCGCCGAATGCAAAGCCTCCGGTTTCTATTTCCGAGGAGAATAACAATTTCCCATCCTTTTCCTCCCCAGCAAGAGACGCGACAACCGCCGCCGCCGAGGCGAGAAAGTTTTCAATGAAATGGTTGGGCTATCCTTAAATTTACAACGGAAAAAAATCACTTTCGGTTGTGGTCGTCGTCGGAAATAAATTCAACACTGGCGAGATTTTGGCGTATTGGCACCAACGGACATGCCGTCGTCCCTGCATTTTTTTTATTTTACTTTACTGCCAGGGACCGAGAGCGAGACAAGCGCTTAGAAAGATGGAATCTAGAACTTTTCGGGCGGTTATATCAAGGAATGCTACGTTGTTAACCGCGCTGGAAAAGGAAGATGGAAAATGTTTGTCTTTTTGTTACCGTACCCCAGGATGCCCAGAGATGCTTGGTGAGTTGGCCTTGCAGGCTGCTGTTGCAGCTGAATGCTGTGGGGAGTTTCCAGGTTGGAGAGAAAAGGCAGGTCTCCGAGACAGGATGTCCAAATGAGGAAGGATGGTATGGATGGGATAGAGTGTTGTGCTGCAGCAGGATCATGATGGTGATGCTTTCGTGGTGGGTTCATCAATGTTCCCCAGCCTCGTCCATCGGGATCGTGTTGCATTTGTGAGCTACACTATTCCTACCTAGAGCCGCCAAGACTTCAACGTTTTTGGCTCAAGGGGGCAGTGAGAAAAGAAAGAAAACCCTGGTGGTGATGGAGCTTGTGATCATCAACTTGTGGTAACAAAAGCTTGGGTTCCCTTCAGCTTGACCCGATGGCCTCACCTTGAGGCTAGGCTGGTGGGCTGCTTGACAGGCGTGTTCATCAGAAGGAAATCAATCAATCAATCAATCAATCAATCATCTCGACATTGGATCTTCAAGGAAGGAAGTGGTGTCTGATCTGACGTCGTTTGGATGATGGCCTCTGGCAATGATGAGATGAAAAGCGGGACGGAAAACAGACCCAGCCTCAGAAAAAAAAATATGCTCCCCAGACTTTTGTTTGAACAAGGGTTACCCTTCAAGCAGCACCAGGGCTGTCCACCGTCACCGCCTCCTCCTCCGTCCCGCAACTGCATCTCGCCTACCCGTTTTACCCTACCGCGTGTTCTCCCGTACCGCACCACCGTCACCGAGACCCGGAGCGAGGACCGAAAGCCTTGTGCCTTTGTGGCAGATGAGAAGCGTATGACGGATGGATGGACCAAGATGGGGAACGGTTTGTCCTACCTTCCTCTTTGCTTGTTTGCATACTGTAGCCAGGAGCAGTAGTGTCATGCGTCTCAGCCCATTGGCCCCCTTTTTTTATGATACCGCCGCTGGACGAGATGCCGTTCCGGGAAAGCTTCTAGCGGTGGAGATTTGGGGGTTGGGAAATGGATCTCAAAGAGGGTCGTTGGCCTCGGCCATGGATTCTTGATCTCTCTCCTCTCCTTTCCTTTCCTTTCCTTTCCTTTCGGCATCAACTGCTGGCCCAAGTCTCTTTATATGACGACGGCGCCTGGATTTCAATGCATTGGCCAGTGGGAAGATTGCAAAGTTGTATCTCTGCTCCACCGTAAATGGAAGCTTGATCGGGAGCGAGTTTTCTTTTCGGGCGTGAACCGTGGGCGGGCACATGGGAAAAAAGCACGGGGCACATCAACCTGGAAATCCTGGTCTGAATGGAAGCGATGGGCAGCTAGTTTCGAGTTTGAGTTGGAGGAGCAGCAGCCTCATGTCCTTGATCAGTATCAAAAGCATGGCGATATCAAGGTAACAAAGTTTGAGAGGCAAAGCTCTGCAGCCATTTGGCACAAGCATCCATTGGATGACAGTTCAGGTCATGTTGAAAGCCCAGAGGTCGTGACTGGACACGAAGAAGACTGGGGCGCTTTGCCTCTGTGGGATTTTGACCGTGCACGGCTAGCCCCCTGTCGCGGCCCTCGACTCCGCTGGCCTGCTGCTGCGCTGCCCTGGCACTGGCCGTCCCCTTCTGTTTCGTTCGTCCTCCTTTAGCTCTCCCTTTGCATTTGCCTTTTCCTCCTTCTCCCATTCCACCTCTCCGCCACACCGCACGACCATCGCCCATCCATCACAAACCTGTGTGCCTGAGCAAGGGCCGCAGACGACAAGTCGTGTTGGGGCCGATTCGGATAATCGCGACACCCAAGTCAATTCGCTTTGTCTGGTGTTTTGGTGCCTGGAAGAAGAAGAGAGAGAGAGAGAGAAAGACGGGAGAGAGACCCGTCGACTTGGTCAAGAAACGGAATCGTCAATTCAATCCGCCCGCCCTCGCGCCCACCGCCACGTCCACTATCTACCCACCCAGCTCGAACACGAACCGCGACCGCTATCCCGACGATCACCGACCGACAGGACAAGACAGAAACCTTACGCCCGCAATTGCTTCGCCTCGCCCGACAGCTGAGAGAGAGGCCCACCGCCTGGCCCAGGGGTTCTTTCCGCTCACTCCATCCACCTTGACGTCTTGTCCAGAGAACATCGGGTGAGTCTCTCCATACGCCACCCCAATTGTTTATCATTCGCACTGCAAGTGCACATTTGTTTCCGCTTCGGCATATTGGTCCAGCCAGTCTTGCCCACTGCCACACGCCAGGCCGCCAACTAGGCTGCCCTGTTCACGATCTGGACCGGCAACGCACACGACGCCAAATCATTTGGCCGATGGACCACAAGCAACTCGCGACTGACATCTAAGTCTGCTATAGATTGACTCCGAGACTGTGCTATACATACAATCACTGTCGCGTTGCTCCTGATCGCTGACGATCAATTCGCCCGAAATGGCGTCGTCATCCTCCAACGTTGTTGGTGTACACTATAGAGTGGGAAAGAAAATCGGAGAGGGTTCGTTCGGTGTAATTTTCGAGGGCACAAACCTCCTGAACAACCAACAGGTTGCCATCAAGTTTGTACGTGAATCCGACATCTCGTCAAGGGTAGAAGCAAATGCTGACGCGACGTGATTGCAGGAACCAAGAAAGAGCGATGCCCCCCAACTGAGAGATGAGTACAGGACATACAAGATCCTCGTCGGGTGCCGTAAGTAGACATGTGCCCACCCATGATGGGCGGGAATGACCTCAGGCTAATCTTGTCGCAGCTGGCATCCCAAATGTGTACTACTTCGGCCAAGAAGGTCTGCACAACATCCTGGTGATCGATCTTCTCGGTCCATCGCTCGAGGATCTTTTCGACCACTGCAACCGGAGATTCTCCCTCAAGACGGTTGTCATGGTCGCCAAGCAGATGCTATCCCGCGTCCAAACCATCCACGAGAAGAACCTGATCTACCGTGATATCAAGCCCGATAACTTCCTCATCGGCAGGCCAAACTCCAAGACTTCCAATGTCATCCACGTGGTCGATTTCGGTATGGCCAAACAATACCGTGACCCCAAGACGAAGCAACACATTCCCTACCGCGAACGCAAGTCGCTTTCTGGCACTGCTCGTTACATGAGTATCAACACCCATCTTGGTCGCGAGCAGTCGAGAAGAGACGATCTCGAGGCCCTTGGCCACGTATTCATGTACTTTTTGCGCGGTGGTCTTCCCTGGCAGGGTCTCAAGGCTGCTACTAATAAGCAGAAGTACGAGAAGATTGGTGAGAAGAAGCAGACGACGCCCATCAAGGAGCTGTGCGAGGGTTTCCCCGAGCAGCTGGTGACGTATCTGACATATGTGCGCAACCTCGGCTTTGAGGACACGCCCGACTATGACTACCTCCGTGAGCTTTTCACTACGGCGCTCAAGGAGGCTGGCATTCCCGAAGATGGAGAGTATGACTGGATGAAGGTTGGCAAGCCCGACAGGAAGGGGGACTGGGACCGCCCGGGCGCTTTGCACAACCCAAACGCCCGCCCCGGGGCTTCGGCCATGGAGATCCACGGCAACTCGAGGGGGCCGACGACACACCACCAAAGCGACCCGCGAGCCCCTCAATTGAGCATGTCGCATTTAAACGCCGGGAAACCCCTACCGCCCCAGCCGAACCAGAGGCAGTCGAAGCAAGGACGGCCAAACGCGCCCGCCTTGGGAGCCCAAAGGCCCGCGGTCGGGGGTTACAACATGCCAGCAGCGACACCTACGGGATCAACCCAAGCCCAGTTCCAGACCAGCACCCAGAACCTGCCGCAACGACCGATGGCACACTCGCCCGCCATACCTGCTCCCCAGAATAACGCTCAACCACAGCCAACAGGCTTCCAGAAGTTCATGAAGACTCTTTGCTGCGGTTAATGGGTTTTGGTTGTTTTTTTTACGCGTTGATCTGGCGTCTTGCTGAGTAAGCTTTGCCTTTTTGTTTTGCCTCGAGAGTGTTGACAAACAAGTCGGCTAACTTGTTGGATCAGCGTTGTAAGCGGCAGCCGGCGGCAAGTTCTATATAGGGGCTTTCGAAGATAGGAGTCCTTTATGATTTGTCTGCGACATGCGTTGTTAGTTTTTTTGCATGGGACATTAGAAGGACGCCTTTCTTACACGGGGGCGCATTCCAGCACATTTGGCGCCTTTCCTGGACATCATTACGATTACGATAATCCCGGTTTCTCCCTTTTTTTTTCTGTCTTTGTCTTGTCTTTCTGGCCTTTGACCTGCTTGCAGCTCTCGCGGAGGATGTTGGCAGGGCTAATAACTACTTCTTGGGCTGGCCTGGCAGGGGAAAATATCAGTCTTGACTTGTTTGGCGCCTTGGGGGAACGTTTTCACTCTCACACTCTCACTCTCACTCTCACTCTCACTCTCACTCTCACTCTCACTCTCACTCTCACTCTCACTCTCACACATTACACACACACCACCACACATACTCACAGATAAACTCACTCTAATAATCAGCATCCCTTTTGAGAACATACAGAAAAAGAACGGCATTGTAACAGGGCATGGTTTCATCACTTTTTTTTTCTTTTTTTCTTTTGACTCGTGGTTTTTTTCTGGCTGGCTGGACAGGGTGGTGTTTTCCTTTTTTTTGGTTTTCTTTTTTCCATCATCGTCTTGTTGTTTTTGCTCGTCCAGAAATAATGAAAGAATCTCTCTCTGTCTCCAAAAGAAAAACACAAGCACGAAGAGAAAGAGCCTCCTTGCTATGTTCAGCAGTCAGTCAGTCAGTATACACTCGAGTCGTTGAAAAAAAAAAAATGATTCCGAACCCAACCTGCCCTGTTTTTTGCCTGGTGTATGTTTTCTTTGTTTTATCTGTCTGTATAAGCGTGTGTGTATGTGTGGGTGAGTGGGTATATCATTTCTTTTCTTTTTTTGTACAAGACTGGGCGTCGTAAAATGGGACAAACATTGTCGCTTTTGTTGTAATTGTTGTTGTTGTTGTTGTTGTTGTTGTTGTTGTTGTTGTTGTTATTGTTGTAATGGCTTTTTGTTGTTTGGCTTTTTGGATATAGTTTAGTTCGTTGTTGGGTGTTTTTCCTTGACAAGAGCTGTCTGTTTTCCTATGTTGGTGTATAGGCCTTTGGTGCGTGTGGTAATAATGCTGGTTGTGAGGAGGAAATTCAAGGGGAGGAGGGAGTCAAGTCGAAGAGGGTAGAGAGCGGACGGTGTCGGGATAAGAGCGGAAGGTGCTGGAGAGGAGGGTTGATTTAGGCGGAATGTTGGACAGATAACTTGAGGGTGTCAAGGGTTGGAATCTCTGGGATAAATATAGTTGATATAAATCTGTGGTGTGTATAACGAAAGGATTTGGTGATATTTTTCTTGTCTCATCACCTCCAGTGAGCAAGCGCATTATACAATATCCATCCAGGCATCACATTGCATCTGAAGAACTCTGGTTTCCACTGACACCAGCAATGTTTATAGGACCATTTTCCACCTCCAGCCTTGAAACACAATCCCTGGTCTTTATGATTTCATAACTCCCACGACAGACATACATACATTATAGACAGAAAGACAGACCGTTTTCCCATTGGAAAGTCTCATTTCTAAATTTCATAACCACAACCACCAACCACGGCAACAACCAACAAACAAATATTTCTTATTTCGACATATATAAAACGCCCAGACCCCCCTCATCTCCTTCTTTTTGTCATACCCCAAAATTGTTCTCTCACGTTAGCTTCTGCTTAATAAAAAAGCTCCTAAGATGGCTCAGCTGCCAAGCACAGGTACCAGCAAGGACAAACAATTGAATCAAGATCCAGCGGACGACGCGAGCGTTGGTGGACTCGGATTGATCGCGGAATTCGGCTTCTCTCTCCTATTGTTCCCCTCATATCAGCACCACCCCATCTCCGTGAATGAGAGCAACTTACACGTTGAAACACCTGCTCCCTCCTGATGTCATTCAGCCTCGCGTTCAGGTCCTTGACCCGGGTGGCCAGGTCGGCAATCTTGGACTTGTCGCTGCTGTCGATAGCCGAGGTCTCGCCGATGGCCATGTCGAGGGTGAGGCGGATGCCGCCGTTGGGCTGGGCCATGCTCAGCCAGGAGGAGCGGCCGCTGGAGGAGGAGGGGGTGAAGCAGATTTTGTGGTCGCCGGCTTCGGCGGCGGTGAAGGTGAATTTGCCCGAGGGGCCGCCGCGCTGGGAGACGACGCGGTGGTCGTTGTCGAAGATTTCCTGGGGGCACAAAGTTAGCAAGGAAAGAGGAAGGATGTGGGGGGGGGGGGAGGAGGTTATACGTCAACGGAAATGTAAATCGAGATGCCCTCGTGCTTGGCCCAGTGGTGGCGCTGGTCGTCCCATTCTTCGGCTACGTAGTGGCCTACTACGAGGGTGTCTTTGGGGAGCTCTTCGAAGAAGCAGCGGGGGGTTGTTACGTCGATGTAGAAGTAGAGGGCCTGGGCCATGGAGGCGAGGGAGAGGAGGGGGAGGATGGCCCTCATTTTGGCGGTTGTTTTTTTTACGTGTTGTCCGTGACCGATTGTGATAGTTGATGGGGGAGATATTGGAGCCGTCGGTGTATCGTTTGAATTGGTCGTGGTATGGTCGTCGCTCGTCAACGGTTTATCGTCGTTTGCGACGGGTTTGTTCACAAATTCACCAGCAACAGCAGCAGCACAGCACAGGCGCGACCCCGGTCAAGCTTGGAAGCTGCCACGCTTCCACAGTAAAAAGTTGGGGCCACTCTCAGTGGAGCGCCCCAGCCAATCTCAGGGGTTGAGCTGAGGTAGAGTCACGTGCGAGATCAGTAACCAGAAAGCTTGACCCTTGAGCACTGTGTGCGTTTTTGGGTGACAACTGTGAGAGCGCACTGTGCCCTCTGGAAAATTTGGGCGGTGTTGCTTGACAGAATTTCGCGTTCTCACAGTGAATGCCATCATTCAATCACGTCGCTCATTTTCCGACAAACTTTGCCATCAAAACGTTGATTTTTCGTTGCGCAGTCCATCAAAATTTCAAGAGCGACAATTCAGTTTGATTGCTTTTTTAATAGACTTCCGTTTGATAGATACCCCCAACCTGGGTTTTTTTTTCAGGTCGAGTTTTGCCAGATGCCCGATTGCAGTTTGGGACAAAATTGCGGCCGACGAAACTCGCAGCTCTCTCGCTACCTTATTAAGATATCCCCACAGTGCACGGGGTTGACCTGTCGACGCGACCAACCCCACCACCACCACCACCACCGACCTACCCGGTACAACACCACCACAAACCATGACCTCGCGCGACGTTCACGATGTTCTCAATCTCCCTTCCGATCACTCGGGCGCGCCCCGACCATCCAAGAAGCAAAAGACCAGCGCGCCACGACTAAACCTGAAGGGATTAGCTCGCGAAGTCCAAAACCTGGGCGGCGACAACCCAATAGCCATCGTTCCTGAAGTTAACTTCTTCAAGAAGCGCCGCTTTGCGACACGGAAGCCGGTTGCGAAATGGGAGCTCAAGACGTTCACCAACTCGGCGAGGGGAGACGACGGCGCATTGGTGCTGAGGCATTGGAAGAGGAGGACGGATGATGGCGCGCCGCCGGTAGAAGGTGCGCAGGATGGGGATGGGCAACAACAGCGGGGAGGGGGGGAGGGGACGCCAGCTTCGGAAAAGAGGGAGGAGAAGCCTGAGGACTCGGCGTTTGCTAAGTACAATGTCGAGGTCGTTGTGCCTCACTACACCGAGGATCAGTATCACTCCAACCTCCAGAACAACGACTGGACAAAGGAGGAGACGGATTACTTGTTGGAGCTGGCAAAGGATTTCGATCTGAGGTGGACGTTGATATGGGATCGGTATGACTTTACTCCAAAACCACCCGGTGGTGGTGGTGATGCGGCAAATGGGGAGGATACCAGCACGGCGGTGGTGCCGGCCCCAAAACAGCGGAGCATGGAGGATCTCAAAGCGCGATATTACGAGGTGGCAGCCAAAATGATGGCTGTTCAGAAACCGGCGCAGTACATGACCCGGCCAGAGTTTGAGCTCTACGAGATGATGCAAAACTTTGACCCGGAGCAGGAAAGAAAACGAAAGCAGTTTGCGCTCAACACTCTGTCGCGCTCCAAGGACGAGGCCCGGGAGGAGGAGTCGTTGCTGCTAGAGGTCAAGCGCATCCTCGCGCGCACGGAGAGGTTCAACGAGGAGCGCCGCGAGCTCTACAACCGGCTTGACTACCCGGCCACGGACTCGGACATCAACTCGTTCAAGACGTCGGCCGGGTTGCAGAACCTGCTTCAGACGCTGATGTCGACGGATAAGAACAAGAAGAGGAAGAGCATCATGCCTGGGGAGGGCGTCAGTCCCAGCAACAACTCGGGCGTGCCGAACAGTGCGGTTTCGGAGACGAACCCTGCCAATCGGAGGGAGAGCATCGCCGCTTCTGCGACGTCGAATAATCATCACCATCATGCTCGTCGTGATTCGGATGCGAGGACACCGGCTACGCCGGCTGATCCGACGCCTACGTCGGCGGCGGCGGCGGCGGCGGCGAATAAGAAGAAGGGCGGGGGTGCGCAGCAGCCGGAGAGGAGGAAGTTGACGCAGCAGGAGGAGCAGGTTTATGGCGTATCGTATCATGACAGGCTGGGGAGCGGCCCGACGTTTCGGTATGAGAGGATTAACAAGCTTTACAGCCACAAGAGCGGGCAGCAGCAGCTGCGGATTACGAATGCGCTTAGCGAGCTTGACTTGCCGCCTAGGCTGGTGATGCCGACGGCTGCGGTGACGGCGCAGTTTGAGGTGCTTTGGGGGGCGGTGACGGCGTTGGTGGATTTGAGGAAGATGAGTGATCGGTTGGATGGGGAGATTAAGATTGAGGAGGCGAAGAAGGCGGAACGGGATCGGGCCAAGGGTATCGCGGCCGAGAAGGAGGGGGAGAAGGAGAAGGGTGAGGGTGGTGGTGGTGGTGGTGATGGTGCTGCTGCTGCTGCTGCTGGGGAGGGGGAGAAGGCCGGAGAGAGTATTGAGGAGGGCGGGCAGACAAAGGAGGATGGGGAGAAGAAGAGGCCCGGGAGTAGTGGGAGTTTGACTGCTGCTGGGCATAAGAGGAGCGCGAGCGTGTTGAGCGCGGCGAGTGATAAGAGCTCGAAGCGGCAAAAGAAGTGATTTGGCCCAGGTCTTGGACTATCGGAAATGGGAGTCTGGAGGACGGTGGAGGAGTTGTACAAATAGTAATGATATCTTTGGGAGTCATCACGCTCTGTGTACAGTACAATATCTCTGCCTGATCCATCAGGACGTCCAGTGCATTGCTCGAAGCGATGGATGTGTTCACTTCCCAGTGCCAAATGCTATCTGGTACATGACTTTGGTGTAGTCAAGTTGACGTGTTCTATCTCCAAAGTTGAAATTTATATGATCTACTAAATAGCTGGTCTTATGATTGCAAAATGTAGAGTGATACCGTGCCCAAGTAGGTGGCAACCGGATTTATTGTCACCTTGATTCGAGTTTGTCAGTGAAAGTTATGGTTGAGGAATACACAAGGTTGAAGATGAATAAATTGAAACTGAGATGAAGGTAAGTGGACCAAGAAAAAAAAGACGACAAAGAAGGATGGAACTGCATCTGAAGGGCTTTGGTAGCCGCAAGGTGCAAGTATGGATATATTAGGTAAAGTCAAAGCAAACGAAGTACAGTATGTGAGTGCGTGGTGAATGGTCGATGGAGCGAGTGTGGATGTGCGATCATGCTCCCGCGGTAACATAGATAGGGATCGTTGTCAAGGGATGGCGAACCGGATATTTGGGGCTCGAGCTACGAAACCCGATGTTGTGATGGTTAGCTGGAAGATAGAAAACTGGGCAAGGCATGCTTGGATTGCAACAAACACCTACTTTCGAGTTCCGGTTCAAGGTAGCAGTTGCCAAAGCATTACCTATCTCTGAATTCCTTCAACTGTGTTACGCGGAATGCCATCACTGCCGGACGTAAGGATGGTGATTGAACTGGACAGCTTCTATGGTACGAAATTGACAACAACTAGACTTGTGCAAGACCTCCATTTCTTGCCGTGGAGAATGATTTGTGATTTGGTGTCATGTGACGATAATACAATGTGAGTATCATGAGAGACAACCTGCTGTTCAGAAAAGTCCGAGACGAATTGATCATGACAAACAATTTGCGATGCTTGGGCGGCTAGCCGGTGCATGCGTTTCAAGAGATATCTCGTCATGTTCAACTCCTGAAATGTGTGGTACATTGATTTACAAAGTTCAACAAAGAGACAGATTGCTTCCTAACGGCAGCGGCATCTATAAAAAGCTCAGCAAGCCCCCAAGCGACGGGAACAATACCCGCCGACGTCTTGATTTGCATTTCCTCGAGGAAGAAAGGGGATCTAGGACCAAGCCTATATGCAGGTACATGTCTTTGGTCACGATCCGGGGAGAGCGAGGCTGCTCAACCGTGAGGCACGTACTCGAGGTTGATCATGCACCAGTACCAATGGTCAGTACCTTCGGAGATTTATTGACATCTACGACACCAGACTTGCGAGGCTGTCGTCAGTGTCTGCATCTTGAGATCTGTGATGAGGATGTTGAAGGCTGCAGGCGCCAATCGTGAGACGACCTACCAGCTGGCGGGTAGACATGTGATGGTATAAGTGATTAGTAGATGGTGTTGACGATGGTGGGGGATCGTTGGAATAACATGGGGTTATGGCACGATGTGAATATGCCTAGATCTGTAGTCAAAAGATATATATAATCTGCCCTGTTGATCTGTCCCAATAGCTCTTGACCTTGAACCGCTGGTAGCTGCACCCCGTCAGATGGTTGGACGCCACCAAGGCTTGCTGATAAGAGGTGTGGTGATCGAGTTTCAAAACAGACATGTTTGACCCCGGATCTCTGCACACCTTCCATCAGAAGGGTATCCGGGGAAAGAGGTGTCGTTCAATCTGACGAACCTTGGGCACAAGAGCGGGAGATGTTCGGCGGGTCGAAGAATGATGGGCCAATGAGAGGGCCGTGATGAGATCTGAGATGCTATTCTAGGTAAAGGTAAGCGCCATGCGGCGTTGAGCAATGCAGAGCCTCACCACACACCACAGTACATAATATGGGTTAGCCCTACCCACTTTGCAGTCAGTTCAACGTCCCGTTGTTGTGGGCGCCAAGGGGAGTTGAGGTTGCGCAATGGATGCATCATCTGCGGCCGACCGGAAGGCCACACACTGCGGACACGGCCGAGAAGAGAATTGAGGTGTGCGGGGGAGAGCCTCACGGCAGGCAGGTAGGCGAGACGCCGCGACTTAGACGCCGTCGATTCTTCCCGTGTCTGCTTCTGCTGCTGCTGCTGCACGACATGAATTCTCCAAGAACGGTGATGGTACCTGCATTTACCTAGGCTGGAACTAGAAACCGGGCCTGTGGTGTTTTGGAATGCTTCTAGAAAAGATAGACGCCCAAGAAAGCATGTGGTGTTGGACCAGGCTGAGGTAAATCACCTGTTTCATTGGAGGTTCAATGATGCCGCCAGGTGCAAGGCTGACACCATGACTGGAAGGCAGGAACGACTTGCAGGGCACAAATAGGCCACAATCCACAAACCGTGGCTGATGATTGCAGCCTAATCACTATAGAATGATAGCCACACAGGCATCAACCACGCCTTCTCGATTTCGGCCTTCGACGTCAGCGGAGCGGACTTGGCTCCGAACCCGAATGGACAAGTCGCGATGTGGAAGAGAGATATTAGCACCGAAAGAGCAAACTCGTCCGGTCGAGTTGTTCTGGCGGTCAGGAGAGTGTCGTCGACGGCCCCGCATCGGCCCGGTCTGACGAGGTGACCGTTCCGATACTATTGTGGGGCCAAGAAATACAAACCTCTTACATGAGTCGACACGCCGAATACAGCATCCACTTTGCTGACGACACCACCGAACATTACGTGCGTCTGCGCCTGCTGCCGTCCGTCGCACCGCACACCGCTCAAACGTCCTCCTCCCAGACCTCCCTGCCTGTTCGGTGAGAATTTGCTCCGTCATCGATGGGGGTCTGGAGTTGCGAGTCGCGATAGCCGCAGCCTCAAAAGGTTCCAACTGCATGTTTCATCACGGGACGAACACTGCTGCGGCGGGGCCACCTACCGGCTCATTCGCACGCCTCCCATTCGATGGCAACCTGTTTCTAAGAATACCTTGCTCGATTATTCAAAATCCCGACTTCTCATAGGTCCTGCCAGATCTGGTTTCCAACCAATCACAGCCAGGATTCTTCCATGGCCCAGGAACGAGGAGTTGGCGATGGCGGTAAAGCAGCAGCAGCTGCTGCTGCCGCGGTAGTTGGGCTTCCTATTCCTCCGGCACCTGGTCCCCCCTTCGCCTCGAGCCTACTCAGCAGCGCAGAAAAGACAAAAAGCGCGCGTCGCAGAGCCTGATATTAAACGTCGCAATTTTGTGCATGAGGTGCGAGATGGTGTTCTATAATTATCACCCCATGCCTGATCCCTGCTGCTGCCCGGACCACCGCTTCTCGGAAGATTAGTGGCTGTGGGTTTCATCCTCGACGTCGATGCTGCAGAAGCTGGGTTCATCAGAGTGTGGGGAGGGCCGTCTCTCTCATCACAGAGGAGTGACAGTCCAGGAGCGCCGCAGGGGTACAGGGTTTAACACGCTGAGTTATCACCGTCAGAGGGGACGCCATGTCCTCCACAGGGTCGCTCTGGTCACGACGTGGTGGTGGTTTTCCAGCGTCGTCTTCCACAAAAACCGCACGTTGCAAGGCCGGCGCTTGGCCTGATTTGGTCCAAAAGGCCCTGACGGTGCAGCATTGGCGACCGTTTTCGTACGAGCTGGACTTCAGCCGAGGCATTCTTCTCTGGGTCAGATGAATCTGCTAGAGAGAGGATGAGGTTGAAGGGATAGGAAAAGATATCGTCACCAGATTGAAATACAACTTGGTACAATACAAATCGAATCTTTCAGGTACCACCACCAGTCGTCGCAAAACGATAGCAGAATGGGGATTAACGTACCGCGTCAAATTGCATGAGCACCGACCCCTGTCACGGCCCATCATTGGCCCTCGTTGTGAGACTCGAGCTCGCTTCACACGCTCCCATCACCACATCACCGGCTGGCAAATCCTGCTCGACTCCTCAAGCCCCTTCTGCCCCCTTTGGCGGCATTCGTTGGCCCCGGGAGCGGGTGTCGTCTTATCTCTTTCTCGAGTGTAAAGAAACAAATAAGGTCCGATTCGGGGCGAGCAACGGCGGGGGTGAGGTGTCCTCGACGGCCGCCGGACGGCACACACTTACACATGGGCACACACACACGGGCACACACGGGGCGGTGGGGTAGAGATGCTCAAAGCCCAAGCTACGTGACGACAACGCTTCCTCGCTTCTGCTCACTCTGCTGCAATGGATGGTCCTCCGCTCCAACGCACCTGCAGCCCAATAATGACGGCTCATTCAGGAGTTTGGAACACGTCTGCAGAAAAGCTGTATTGCCAACTGGCAAATCAGGTCAAGCATCCTGATTGCATCGCTTTCGGGTGGCGGATGGGGCCATCTGACCCGCAGCTCTGTTCATCTTTTGTCAACCGTTTCCTTGTATCTCGCACCAAGCGCCTCCAGATCTTACTGCCAGGGGTTTGCCCTGGAGCGATGTGCGCGCCAAGACACCTGCTCGAACTCTCTCTGAATAGACGGCGACGAGCAACACAGTTGTGGTGAAGGTACAGTGTTGCACCACCAGGTTAGATACAGACGACGACAGCCGCAACCCTCTCGGCTGCGAATACTCGTCGGTGAAGGCAAGCGATTCGTCAGTGAGGAACCACTCCGACACTGTCGACTCGTGCAAGTGAGATGTCGCACAGCTTTTATATTGGCTCCCTCCTTTCCAGCCGCGGTGAAGCCAGGACTCGGTAGGTGGACTCGCCTGAATGGCGGCTCTGATCGCTTGATCGCTCGTTCGCGCGAAAGCCGCTCTTACAGCTCGCATAATACCAGGCAACTCTACGCACTTCCACCACAACCGACTGACTTGGCGAGCCCGGCTGGCGTGGGCGGGACCTGCTTTGGGGACCAGCAGTAGTAGTTAATGCTAGGCCACAGCTTATCCGCCTAGTCCGGCCCGGTCTGGGAATTAACTTACAATTGGTGTAAGGACAGTTGAAGATATCCGCACCCGCCATGTGATGTGATCCTGATGTTCCCTACGGAGTAACATGTCAGTTCTCACAGTCTCACTTTGGAGAAGGAGAAGATCTCAACAACCCCTGTCGTGAGTGTGCCGACAAGAATATGGCTTGGCAATGCCTTCTGCAAGTGCCCTGGCCCGGCCGGTCATGATGGACAGGAGGGACAGTCCTTTCCGCACTTATTCCCAAGAAGGCAATCCAACCCTGGGCTCAGCACACTGCAGCAACACGCACACCACCACACTGCACGCACACCACGCAGAATCAGCAACCAAGGTTTCCGTCACAAGGTACCGGTACATACATGTCTCCCCGATTAGGCGCCATGCCACAGCACCCTTCCTCATTCTAGCTCCCTGCCCGCGGGCGTCTGTGCGACTCGCCCCCCCAGCACCAGCCGCCCTTGCATTTTTGACGCTCGTCTGCTGCGAACAGTTGACGAAAGCGGGTTTCTTCCTTCTTCTTTAGCTTTACCACATCTGCAGCAAAGCAAGCCTGGAAGCCCCGGGCTGTCCGCGATCTCAACAATACCCGTAGATCCGACCGGTCTTTAGCTAAGCCTAGCTTTGAGGACTACCCTTAGTCCGCCGGGGGTAGTATAAACAACCGCCAACCTCCAAGCACCAAGCACTGTACAGATACAAGATACGGAGTACAGATACAGAAATACCGTATTACCAGAACCCTGGCTCCTGCTGGGTACGAGTACGGTACGGTACTAGCCTCCCCACCCCATCCCACCCCAATCCACTCCGTCCATCCACCCACCCAATCCATCCCCTTCCCGACAGGCGCAGCGGTGTCCGTAATCGCGCGTTAAAAGGGACCAAGCGCCCACGCTCCAAACTTCCTGTTGAAGAAGGCTGGGGTTTTGGCTCAAATTTCCTGGCAACACACGTTACGTTGCACGCCCCGTCGACAGCGCGCAACTCTCTGGCTTTGAACCACCGAGACGAAGGACGGGACTAGATAGCTGGACAAGAGGACGGGACCAGGACAAGGACAGGACAGGGAAGGACAGGACAGGACAGGACAGGACAGGACAGGACAGGACAGGACAGGACAGGACAGGACAGGACCGACAGGGCGACGGCGGCGGCGGCGACCCGGCACAGCAGCTACAACAACACATCGAGAGCTCCGGACACTCTTTCGCCCAAACACACCTCGCATTTTGTTCTGCAGCAGTTTGCAGCTTGCGCAAATCAACAATCACCAGTCGGCTCTGGATAGAACCGTTCATGACCCTCTGACGTGTCATTTCATCTCACCATCTCATCAGCAACAGCAACACACAGTCTTGCTGAGAGTTCAGAGAAGCTTGTGGGAGCTACCTTAGCTATTGTCAGGGTAGGGAGCTCTCGAGCAGCAGCAGTTCCAGTCCGCGCAAGCAGTGTCACCGGCCCCAGGTCCGGCGACAGCATAACCTATTTCCATCCGGGCGAACCCAACGCTGGGTAACGACGCACGAGCACCGACCGGTTCCTCCCCCCGCCTTCCATCACTGGCGCATCGCATCCGGGAAATCCTGCAGGCTGATCACACTTTTTTTTTTTTTTTTTTTTTTTTTTTTTAAATTTTTAAACGCTGATTCATCAGTGAATTTCACGATCCCCAGACCAGCGCATGGTCTCTTTGAGCCGTCTCATCTATCTGCCACACCACTCACCCCCATCGCCCACTACTTACGACCTCAGGCACAACCTTCAACACTCATACTCACCATCACCCAAGCGCCGTCAATCAGCTGGCTGTTTCACTAGTCCACCCACCGGCTCATAGCTTTGTGAACAGCAATGTCGACATTTACGGCCCTCAATGGGGGCTCACCAAGGCCTGCCGAGGCCATGAACGGGACGGCCGACGCGGAACGAGGACCCGGCCAATCGGCACCCGCAGATCCCAGGCCTGCCGCCGCTGAGAGCTCCACCACTAGCCAAAGACACGACAGGCTCCCTTTTCCAGGGCAATCGTCTCTCTCGTCGGCATCAGGACAGGAGGGATCGCACAAGAGGAAGCGCTCAAACTCGGAGTCTCCAACCAGGGAACGCCAGCCGTCTCCTGCCTCGAGAAGGGAGAGGTCCGAACGGACAGACCTGGCAGAAGCCACCGAGCGGGCCGGCAGATCAGAACCGGGAGATCGTCCTGAGCTGTATGGCGCTCAACGGGTCCGTTCGGAAACTCGCGACGGTTATAGCACCCCGCGGAGGGAGAGCTACCGGGGTTACGGCGACGAGAGAAGGGACGAGAGACGGGAGGATGCCGATCACTGGCATTCACGAGAGACAAGAGAAGAGCGCAACTCCAGTTACGAGGGCCCTTACTCGGCAGGACCGGTATCGGCCGTCTCTGACGACCAACCCGGCGATAGGCACCGGAGAGCCACGAGCCAGGGAGACAGCGCCGACTATGGGGATCAGAGCCCGGACGGAGATGACCGAGGTATGTACTCGGGCCAGTACACGCCGGAGCAGCGCAGAGATGGGGTCATCCAGTCAGATCCCAAGAAGCGGAAGCGCAATTTCAGCAACCGCACCAAAACAGGCTGTCTGACCTGCAGGAAGCGCAAAAAGAAATGCGACGAGACCAAACCAGAATGTAAGTGTTGTTGTTGTTGTTGTTGTTGTTGTTGTTGTTGTTGTTATATGGCCCTCGATATGGGGTCGCGTTGGGCCCGACCTGTTTTGCTGAGGGCTAACAATCCTGCCAGGTAACAACTGTATCCGCGGCGGGTTTGTTTGTGCGGGATATCCCCCGCAGAGGGGAACATGGCAGAAGCCCGAGGCCAAACCGGCCCAAGTCACCATTGAATCGAAGGACCCCAACTACGTCCCACCAGGTGCCTACGGGATGCCTCAGCAACCACCATACCCCCGGGAGCCGCTTCCGGGTCCGCCGTCCAAACGCGACTCGATTGCTTATAACCGCGTCCAGCCCACGCTCCGGATCACCCCCCCTCAGGGTCGCCCATTACAGTCTGACGACGATAGACTGACCGCATCCACACTTCCGAGCTCCGTGCTGAGCCCTGACAACAAGCTGTCTGCTCTTTCTTCTGCCTACACTTCATCAGCCTCAGCCATGTTTCCCACGCCCATCAGCGCCGTCACCAACTCGGCCCTGTCTGACCGGGCACCCAAGGAATACCAGAGGGTGCCGCCCCTGCATGACCTCACTAGGACCGACCCCGAGCAGCAGCAGCAGCAGCAACAGCAGCAGCAGCAGTCCCAGCAGTCGCAGCCTCCGCCATCTGCATCAGCACCTCCGCCGCCCCCCCCTCCTCCGCAAAGCACCACTGTTGCTCACCCTCCTTATAGTTTCCACACAGGCAGAACGGCCACCCCGCCCACAGCCCAGGCCGCCCCTCCAGCCCCGCCGCCATCGTCGTCTGTGGGTGGCAGCAGCGGCGGGCCACAAGCCACCGCTCAGCTGGCCCTATCTCACACGCAATTTCCCTCTGACCGTCCCCGTCGCGAAAAGGAAGAGATGCTCAACGGCCGACAATACTACCCCTTTGACAAGGAGCTCGTCCTCGAGCGCGAGCGCTGCAACGCGGCCTGCTGGCGCTTCAACAACTCGACCAACCCCAACATTGGCGTCTCCCCAGCCGAGCGCGCCCGCCTGTTCAGAGACATTCTCCATCCTCGTGAAGGCGTGCACCTCTCGCCCACTCTCATGTCCCCCGTCACGCACACGGGTCGGGTGGGCGACAACACGGCTGTCGAGGCGCCCTTCAACTGCGACTATGGGTACAACATTCAGATTGGGAACAATGTCTCGATTGGCAGAAACTGTCTGATCAATGACGTCTGCGAGGTCCGGATCGGGAGCAATGTCATTATCAGCCCGAATGTGTGTATTTACACGGGGACATGCAGCACCGATCCGCGGAGGCGGGCGGGCAACAGCGGGACGCAGTATGGGAAGCCGGTGGTGATTGAGGATGACGTGTGGATTGCGGCGAATGTGGTGATTTTGCCTGGGGTGAGGATTGGGAGGGGGAGCACGGTGGGGGCGGGGAGTGTGGTTACTAGGGTGAGTTTTGTTTTCCAACAACATGAAAGATTGGGATATACTGACAGACGGACAGGACGTGGCGACGTATAGCATTTATATGGGGTTGAAGGCTGGGCATAGGAGGGGGATTGCTTTTGTCTGATTGAGCTAACCATCCATCTCTTGTTTTTCTTTTTCTTTCTTTGACGCTCGCATCAACAACATCATTATTCATTGGAACAACAACTAACTGGGTATTATCCTGTCTTTTTTTCTTCTTCTGTTTCTTTAAGCTTGTTGTAATCATCATGTCTTTTTATGATACCCAATATTTGATGTATTCTTTTTCTGTCAATCATGTAATGTATGCTAGGAGCCGAAAGTGTCTCATGTTTCTTCTTGTTGTTTCATGGGAGGAAAAGGGAGGGGAAGGAAGAGGGGTGTGTGTGTGTGTGTGTGTGTGTGTGTGTGTGTGTGTGTGTGTGTGTGTACGAATAGCATCGGCTGGGCTGGTGGCTGTGTACGGGTATGGTATGACAGTTAGGGGAAGGGGGTATCAGAAAGGGGGAGGGGCAGGGGAGAGGTTGAGGAAATATAAGTTTATTGCTTACTGTCTGGGTGCTTTGTTTGATGGTCCAATGTCTGTTGAATGCTCAAGTGTTTACCGTATGACATGCATGACTGACTGTATTGTATTTTACAGCTGTTATCAGCCATAGTATGCAGAGAAGAGGCACGGTTTGAGTCGAGGTCGTAATTTTAGATACCTTGCATGGTCTATCACGGGCTGATAGGGGAAGGGGGGTTAATATGACTTTTTATGTTGTTGGTTCTTTTGTTTGTTGGATGTCTACTACTACCATCGAGCGCACTATATGGCGATCAAAAAGAGGGAGGTCACAGATTCGGGCTGGGCGATGTGGTGATGGGGAACTTGTTGTTGCAGGAGGAAGAAGGGTCAGTAAATGGGTCAGTTGGTACATCCCGCCCAAGGTTCGATCTGGGTGTGTATGACAAGCTGCCCGATGGTTGGGCGGTGCCAACTGCGGAGGAGCAAGGTTGGGTGTCCGGACGGAATGGGTGTTTGCTTGCATTTTCAGGAGAACACTGCTGTCTGCGTCTTGTAATGGAGGGGACCTGTCTTGAGGGTATGTATGAGTAAGGCCGTCTCTCGTTGTCTGCTGTCATGATTTCACCGATTTACACCGGCCGGAATGATATGCCCACCTTTGTATGTGTAATAAGATGTCCATTACAGATCGTTGCCCATTTTCTTATCCCAATCGCTGCGTTTATGGTAGGTGTGCATTGTCCAACGACAAACCTCCAGAGGTCCATGATATCTTGCATAAGTAGGTAAAAAAAAAAAAAAAAAAAAAAAAATAAATAAAGAAACCTGCCTTGCCCTCGCAGCAAATCCACTGAATATTTTCAGCTCATTCTTCCCTCGACCTACGGACCTAAAACCCTCTCACCTCTTGCCTTTCTATGCATGCCGCATCACCATTCCATTCCCTCGTCTAGGTCCCACCTCCAAAGAAGACAAGAGCAGCCAAATGCCACCAAGCGGCGTAGCCTCCGCGACCAGCAACAATGACCGCGCTTGCCTCGTCACCTCCCCCGCTTCGTCTGTAAATTCACTAGTAAACTTTTCCGGTTGTGTGCTTTTACCTACCTTATCTCGAAGATAGTCAGCTCTGTTTCGGGGGGTGTGATAAGTTATCTATGCGTCCAACCTTGCAGGTTCGGTTGTGCGTGTAACCTGGAACATCAGGCCGAGATCCGGGACCACCACCGCCGCCGCCGCTGCCGTCATGATGAGGTCTGTTGGTGGGAACCCGGAATCTTGACGCTGTGCAACAACAGTTGCTGGTAATGGAGGGATGGTGTGCAAGACAAGCGACCAGCATAATATGGGCTGGCCGCCGGATGTGCTCGGTTCAGCGCGGACGGGAGGGAGGGCTCTGGGGTTGCGGTGTAACGCTTCGCGCATGTTTTTTTTTCGCGTTTAGTGGTAGAGAAGAGGTCGGCTTTTGAGTTGGGGGGATACTGATAGTAAGGCATTGGGAGTTGGCGGTGGTCAATAGTGCCGGGCCAGGAGGCCAAACCAAACAACACGCGGGATAATATGACGGGACTAGATGGCGGTCGCGGGGGGGATGTGATTCACTTTATTATTTCGGTGTTGGACAGGCTCTATAATGTCATAGCAAACACGGTCAATGTTGTTCGAGAATGGATGTCGTTGTTACCGGTCCTATTGCAAAACGACGCCCACAGACAAGCTCCATTGTCAGAAAGAAACCAAGTTTTTTCGATCCACCTACCTAGGAAACACACAGCACCCCCTATTCAAGCAAAACCTCTTGAAATCATTGCAACTTGGAGGCCGGCTGAAATACCTGGCCCCCATTACCATCTCTCAGCTATCAGCTTTCTACCAGCATTAGTTTAACATGGCAGTAATATCATGCTAAAGAACCCTCGCCGAGAAACAAGCCCGCCTCAAATCTGGCGGAGCTAACGCAAGTCACAGGTACGCAAGTCCGTCTGTCGTTGCCGTCGACCGTGCCGCCCCGGCACGGCACACCCGAGCGGCAGAGTGAGATTCGGACCGGGGGATCTTGTTATTTTTGAGGTGAGTATATGAGGTCAATGTACAAGAACATTTGGGGGCGGATTGGCGGGGAACTCTACCTCTGCGTGAGGGGAAAGAGGCGCGGTGATGGCCAGGTGAGGCCGGCGGATGATGCTCTTTGTCGGTTTGGGCCCGAGGGGAGTGGTCATTATTTAGGCGAGTTGATATTGGATCGGGTTATGGGAGGAGGGTGTCGGACTTTGGGAGTTTGGTTGTGGTGTATTTTGTTTCTCCTAGGGGTCGGTGACGAAGACAGAATGCTGTGGTGACGTATGATACGTCGAGCGAGTGAAGGTTCTGAAGAGACAACCATGATGTATGAGTAAATAGTATATATCAAACTTCATACTTGTGTTCTCAGGCCAAATCTACAGAGTGCTGAATAAAGGATGGCTCGTTGGTGCCTGGCTCAGTCTTCGTAAGTTGACCAACCGCGAGCCTGAGTATAATGTGTTGGGCAATCTGGAGATAGAATGCTACGTTGACGCAGCTGCAGTGCACATAGTAGAGCTTGCATCTTGTATCCCCATCGGGATATCGGATCCAACCACACAGTGCTACAAGGCCCTTACAGTGTAGACACACCACTGTAAGAACATCAACCCATAGAAAACGAACAGTCCTGGCATGGAAGTCCTTTGACCCCCCGATATATCTATTAGTGATGCATCTATACCATGCGTTTGTGAAGGTATGCCATCATCAACACCTAATCTCAACGCCCCCCTTGCTCACGGTCAAATACTTGACTCCCTTGTAAGGTTTCATGTGCTCCACCATCCCTCTACTCTTCCTCGGGTCAATAATGATGCTCTCAACCTTGATACCGCTCGGCAGCCACCCTTTGACAGCAAAACTAACCAAAGCCGAGCTCGGCATCAAAATCTTATTCTGCGCCTGTCTTTTCTCGTCCCGTTCCGCTTCCCAAGCCTTATCCACCCCTTTCTCCTTTGTAGTACTCGTGACCGCAATGTCTTGATACGGCTCGTCGTAGTTATAGCCCCCACCACCACCACCAAACCCAAACCCAGTCGGATCACCCTCCTCCCCCTCCTCCGTCACCTGCTGTCCCACAACCGTACACCTCAACACAAAAGCAGACATGCCCTGCGCCAGCTCCTTGTTGCTAATCGTCCACTCCAGCACCCTCTCCCCAGGGTTATACGTCGCATCCCCTTTACTCGGCCTAATCTCCGGCACATTCCTCACATCCGCCGGCAACGGCACGGTAATCACCAAATCATGCAGCGAAGGCGACGCCGGAGTCCCGGCATTCGGAATCCCAAACCCTCCTCCCGGCCCACTGCCACCCCCTGACCCTCTCCCCTGAAGCCCAGTCCTCGCACCCAACCCCCCTCCTTGCACGCTCCCGCTGCTCCCAAAAACCTTATTCAACTGCACCCTCACCTCAAAATCCGACCCCGTCAGCCCCAACCCCGTCTTCATCTCCAGACTAACCGGCAGTTTCACATTCCCCATAGGCGGCTTCCCGTCCTCGTCAAAAGGCAGCAAATCAACCTCATACCCCGCCAACGTAAACCTCCCATCTGGCGGGACAAAGCTCAACACGCCAGGTTGTTCCCTCCACTTTGCCAGTCTGACACATGGGTGAAAAACAGGCAAGTCAACGATCCCCTTCAGGTTATGCTTCCCCGACGGCCCGCTCAGCGTAACCACAATATCCGGCACTCCCGAAACCTTGGTCGTGAACGCTATCGTACCGTTGGCAAACGCCGCCAGCGGTCTCCCCGACGGCGCGAGCGTGACCGACAGCGTCTCCACCACATCGGCGTAGAGCTCATTGGAAGTGTGCCGGACATTTGCCCTCCTCCACGGCAGCGCGGGGGTGTTTTGTGATATCAGCGATGACGACGATGCAGCGCTGCTTCCCATACCTCCCCCCAAACCCCCGGCAAAGTTCTTCCCCGCAGATAGGTTCAACCCCCCCAGTAGCTTGTCCACCCATCCTTCCACCTCGACCATGTCCCTTAGTGCGTTTGGTTCGGTGGTGTTGACCGTTCCGGCATCACACATCTCTGTGAGGAGCTGGGCGACGACATCGTAGTTGCTTTCGATTTTGTGAGCCAGGAGTGGCGCGCCGAGGAATTCTTCAAAGGAGTCGACGATGCGGTGCAGGAACTCGAGGACGAGGAGGGGTTCGACTTCGGAGGAGGTGGTGATGAGAAATAAGAGATTGGCGTGGGCGAGGGAGAAGACCAGGGTTGGAGGGTTGGTCTGGGAGAGGTAGATCAGGTTCGGTCGTGGGGCGGGATGGGAGAGGTAGAAAGGGAGGAGGTAGGAGGGGGAGAGGGGACGGGAGGTGTAGGTGTGGGAGAGGATTGGGCTGCTTTGGTAAAAGGTCTCAGCAGAAGAAGTGCAATTTAAAGTTGGAGAGAAAACTTACTTGTGCTCGTCGTAGATGTGAAGCGCCTCGATGACCCCGTTCATGGTGGGCAGCTAGGTTAGTGTGTGGTTGAATGTGGTTCAGTTGGGGGGAAGCTGTTTGTTGGCGGGCACTGACGCAATGAGCTGTGGGAGCTTGCAAGGGTTCTTTGGTGTGCCAAACGCTTGGCGCGCGACAAAGGCCGTTTTGACAAGTGGGTCTTGAATTTGATGTTCCTGAACGTCTCATCCTCGAGGTCTCTCACTCCAAGTCAAATAACACCCATAACTCACATCTGCATAACATCTCACAGAAATGGCTAAAGACGACATCCCACGCCTCTCCCTTCTCGACAGGCCCGAGAAGCTTGAGGATCTGCTCAAGCAAGACAGAGATGACGACTGCCTTTCGTGCAGGATAGTGGGTATGTTTTCGCCTTCTGGTTCATCTCATGTCATGGGCTCATGTTCTAATCCTGCATAACAGGCGGCGGTGCATTCTTGGGTCTTGCTGGTTACAGCTATCTCTCCGGTCAGCAACAATTACAAGCACAAAAGGCTGCCATCTTGGCTTCAAAATCGAGATTTGGTATACGCAGCAGGAGTGCCGCCATCACGGGTCTCTCGTTAGGATTGGCCTATCTGGGTCTGTATAGGCTGTTTAAATGAGGAAACGGAGGTTATGGAGGCACGAAGATAAGCAATCACCACTCAATTGGGAAGACACCAGCTGTCATCTGATTTGGGCATTTCAAGATCTATGTCTCTTCGAATCCAAAGGGACCAATGGAAAAGAACACCGCCGAGCCAAGTCAGGGAGCCGGAGGGAAGACAAGTCGTAGGAGGAGAGGGTGTAGAAAATAGCCTGTACCATAATGTGTATATCATCATCTATTGCATCCACACCACATCCTACATACATCGGGCTGAACGCAGTACAGCAAGGCATAGAACAGCATGTCGAAAGCAGAAGAAGAATGTCAAAAGTTCACCAGCCAAACCCCAACACCTTCGCCATCCTCCCCCTCCCCCCATCCATATCCCTCATCTACATCGCCTTCTTCCTCCTCCGACACCACCTCTCCCTCAGCACCGAACTCACCCACTTCGTCATCTTCATGCTCGTCGGTCACTGGCTCAGCTGCCTCTTCATGCACATTCTCGGCGAGTTAGCCTCCAGGTTCGGACACAAGCTTGGACTTGCCATCATCTCCCTGATCATCAATCCACTCCGTCTTGTCGGTGGTTTCAAGTCACTTCCTGTGGCCATGTCTGTGTGGCTTGGTACTTTAAAAGCAACGGGGGATTACCGATGACTGCCAGGAATGGTTTGTTTGTGGGTACCCAACTCAGAAAATGGGCATAGATGGGGGGGAGCGCCTGCTTGTGGGATAACGTCGTCCAAAACAGATTACAATTTTGTCCTGAGATAAAGATTTCGAGCTCTAAACACCACATGATTCGTGTCAATGCATATTCCAAAGCAACATTCTGCATAACATACAGCAAACAGCCGCTCCCTCCATCATGTTTCTAAACAAACGAGGGAGTCAAGGCCTTTTCAAAGAACCATATGTACAGTACAACCTCCACACACACGCACACAAGGACAGGACACTCTTTTTATGGGAGATGGAAAGTTTCCCATTCCAAAATTCCCACCAAACCTCCTCTTCTAATGAAGCCCCCAAGACTTTTCCCACCAACTCACCAACCCATAAACCCCACCCAAAACTCACTTCCGATACCACATCCTCGTAATCTTGGTATTCCGCATCTTCCTCTGCAGCTGAAAAATCCCATACATCAACGCCTCGCTCGTCGGCGGGCACCCCGGCACATACACATCCACCGGCACAACCCTATCACACCCTCTCACAACACTATAACTATAGTGATAATACCCACCCCCATTCGCGCACGACCCCATCGAGATAACCCAGCGAGGTTCAGGCATCTGATCATACACCTGCCGCAACGCCGGTGCCATCTTGTTGGTCAGCGTACCAGCCACAATCATGACGTCCGACTGGCGAGGCGAGGCGCGGAAAATGATACCGAGCCTGTCTTGGTCGTAGCGCGGGGTAGAGAGGTGCATCATCTCGACGGCGCAGCAGGCCAGACCAAAGGTCATGGGCCAGAGGGACGACTGCCGGCCCCAGTTGGTGATGATGTCGAGGGTGGTGCTGTTAAACACATAGTTAGCAACGGGGGTGGGGAAAGGGGAAAGGGAGGGGGAATGACGTACAGCGCGTATTGGACAAAGCCCTTGGTGCCCTCCTGGCTGGGAAGGGGAACCTCCTTTCGTTCGTGGAGCTTCGACAGCCCGTATCCACCGTGAGGCTGGACAGCGCCGGCGTCCTTGCGGGCCGACGACGAGATGGCCGCCGCGGCGCGGAGGGGGACGAGCTGGGTCATGGTAGGGCGTGCTGTTCAAGAGTAGCAACAATGATTAGACTTGTGTTCCTTATCCCCCGTCCCTCTCCCAGCAACCACATTCCCCCCTCTGCCCAAAACATCCAGCTCAACTTACCTCGCAGCGCCAGCGAGGCGCCTGTCCTCGCGGAGGCAAGCATCTTGTCCGTGGTATAGGTTGTGGTAGGTGGTCTGGAATTCGTCGTCGGCGTTCCAAGCCTCAATTGCCGGGCCCCGAGCAGGTAAGTCGCACGAGGTAGCGGAGTGGTTGTTGAGTGGAGAGGTTCCGAAACGGCGAGCAACTTGGGGAGATTGGGAAAAAAAACCCCCACGAACGAACTCGATCCCTATCAAAGGCTGGGAAAGTGGCGGTTCGACGTTGATATCCCCGAGCGCTTTTCGCCTACTCTCTTTCGCCCGCCCGCCGTGCAGGGGCCAGGTTCTAAGCACAAACTGGCGGGTTTTGATTGGTGGGGTCGCCTGAATATGGGGTACAAAATGACCCGCCTTTCGCAACGCTCGGCATTTTCCGACTTGTTTTGAAGCTATGGCCAGCTTTGAGCTCTGATGGCGGTTCTAATTGGTGACGACATCACTTGATGTTGAACCTCCCATACGTTCCGATGAATCTCATCAAGAGTTACTCTGTGTACAGACACCAATTCTATGAACAGAGGGAATTTGGGGGACTTTTGACATGATTATCTCCATCAGCAAGGAGGATCTTTACCCACAAGACTAAGCAAAGATATCTATGCATTGCTGACATGGAAATGCAAACCAATGGGAGGTCGACCTCCAATCCAACATCTCAAGCCTCGACGATAAATACAACAGATGCTAACAATGAAACCCAAACAACACGCGCACCTCATTATCAATGTCGGCCCATCACAACTTGAAGGCACCGCTGGTATGAGGTCCCTTGTGCTCCACAATCTTCTTCCCATCCAACCCAACAACCTCACCCTTTCTATTGATCACCTTGACACCGCCCTTCCTGAGATCGTTCATTGTCTCCCGTTGGGCCTCGGCCTTCTTGTTGACAGGCTTGTTGGCATCAAGGCCACCGGCCTTGCGGATGCGCTCCTTCTCACGTCTACGTCTCCTGGCCTTCTCCTCGCGGCTCATTTCCTGCTTGGCCACTGGCAAGCCGCTCTTGGCCACAACCTCGCCCTTCTCAGCCGAATCCTTGCCTGGCGCGTAGACCTCCTGGGGCGCAATCATGCTCTCGCCGCCGGCAACACCCTGGGCAGTGGTGGGTTGAGCATCCTCCATGGCCACCGTAGCGACATCGGCCACGACGGTAAGAGTGGGAGCCACAGGCTTGGGCTTGTAGTGCCAGCTGCTGAGAGCGTCAAGCCGGGCGCTGACGTCCTTCCACATCTGCTTGATCTCCTCCTCGTCCTTCCGCGTCTTGTCGTCAGCCGCGCTGACGTAGGCGTCAGGGTTGGACTCCTTAATGTGCTGCTCCTCGTATATCTCGGCCAAACTTTGCTTGCCCTTGGTGTCCTCGATATCCACCAGGCCGCGGCGGGCCGAGTTCGGGTTGCCAAAGTCATCGGGACGGCGGCGAAGAACTTCGTCGAATTCGTTTGCGAGAATGCGTCGCTTGATGAGTTCCTCGATAGACTCGGAGACGTCCTCTGTCATGACTGGTACCGGCTTGCCGGCATGCTCAAAGTCAAGATCCTCCTCGAGTAGCGAGTTAATGGGACGAGCCTGCGCAGTGGCCTCACCGGATAAGGTCCAAGCCCGCTTGGCCACCAATTCAGATTCGAGTTTGCGAATTTCATCCGCAATCTTGACCCGTCTGCGCTCGTGGGCGGAGCGACGGGATTTGGGATTTCCGGCCGAGGCATCAGACAGAGCGTCTTCCTCGGCGGAAAACTCGGACAGATCATCAAAGAGATCACGCTTGACATCGTTCTCGGCTCTTTCCATATCCTCCTCGGTCGGCTGGAACGGCTTCTTGGGCATGTATGGTTTTCTCTGATTGCCCGTCCTCTTCTTAGCTGGTGGCGCGAAGAAGTCCTTGTAGTAGATGTCGTTGGCGGTAAGGTCCATGTCCATATCGTCAGCACCGGCAGGCTGGTCATCATCACCCTCGTCATCCTCGCTGTCACTGAACTTGGCCAAATCTGCGAGCTCTTTCTTGCTCAATGCTGGTCCCTCGTCGTCCTCGTCATCATCCATATCCATGTCATCCATGTCCATGTCTGAATCCTTATCCTTGGCCCCCTTCTTGCTAAATTTGTTGACTGCGAACGGGTCTCCGTGCCAATCGACAGCCTCCTCGTCGCTGGCGTAATCTGTATTTGGATCTGCGCGAGCATCCTGGTCCTCGAACCATTGGGTTTGCTTGTTAAACTCGTCTATTGAGAAGAAGCCGTCGTTGAGTCCGTTGGGGTCTTCAACGAAGTCGGCAACTTCAGCTTCAGAGTCTTCTTCATCCTCATCATCTTCTCCGTCCTCTTCAACCTCGGCCCCTTCCTCTTCTACACCCATCTCCTCGTCCTCCTCATCTTCGTCATCGTCTTCATCTTCGTCGTCATCCTCGGCTTCCAAATCGAACATGCTCTCGCCTTCTTCGCCGATACTGGATGTCTCCTCGTCAGAGTCCTCAGTATCGGCCTCACTGCCCTCGTCAACATCGGAAGATGCGCTCGCGTCATCCTCATCGTCCGATCCAACTTCAAACCCATCCTTGCCGAGATCCAGGGTCTTGGCCCCAGCGCCTTCTTGCTCGATTTCGTTGTTCTCCTGGAGTTCTTCCAGGACCGATGTCGACTCCTGAAGCGCGCTGCTGATGATCTTCTTTGCCTGCTGCCATACTTGATCTGTTTCGAAGCCGTCGATATGCAGTTTTCTGATTTTTAGAATGGCGCTCTGACCGTAGCTGCCGTCTCTCTTGCGCTTCTTGCCAGCCTCACGGAGCCTCTGCTGTTGTTGATCGCTGACCGGGCCAGCCAGAGAGTCGAGCGTCTCTTTTGCCAATTGCAGCGAGCCGTTGGGGAGCAGAGGTGGGGGCTGCAGGAAAAGATGGCGGTTTGCCGGGGCAGTCGAGTCGAGGAAGAGGGCGATGGCCGAGCTGGGCCCGAGGGCAGCTACACCGTTTTGCGACATGGCGGGAAGATTGGTGAGGGTGTGGGAGGTGGAGGTGAGGTCCGAGTTGCTGCCTGTCGACCCTGCCATGCTTTTGGGTTCTGGCGAATTGTGTTTGTGGCGTCGCGATGCCCAAAAGTCAAAATGCTGTTGCAAGGCAAATTTTGGCCGCTTCTTTGCTTCCAAAAAATCTCGGACGGCCTTTGAGCCCCACCACAAAGCTGGGCAGATGCAGCCAATCATGAGCTTTGCCTTTGATACAGTAAGGCTTATCGCAAGGCCCCCATTCAAGAGCCTTGCAGCAGCACCTTGAGAGCTTCTCCAAATTCACAGAAGATCATTTGAGCACACTTACAATGATATGGATGTCTTGTTCTTAGGTCTTCATTCTCGCCAATTGAATTTGTCTACCTCTCAACCATTGATGGCACAGTTATTCCATGATACGCACACCAACAACAGCAGCAACGAGACGTTTGCCCGATGGCTTCACCCGCATTTTTTATCTCTAGCATCAAGTCAACTTGAGTAGAAATACCAATCTGAACTTGACCACCTTGCACTCGAAACCACACCACCTTCACTGCATGGGCTGGCTCAAACAGCACCTAGTATACGGGCCGCGATGATCTTCTCCTCCAATGGTTATCTTGCCGACGGGAGGCTTCACGGTCATTACTCTGGATCGCCCACAGCATGAAGCGCGCATTGACTATCAACGACTCTACTGGACGAAAGCTAAAATTACTGGCCAGCTCCTCATCAACACCTTCCAATTCGAAATTCGGGATGGTGTTTGTGTAGCCGGAATCGCAGGAAAAGTGAAGATCGCAAAACTCTCTCAATCGTGGCTGGTTACAGCACATCAAGAACCCCGCAAAGACGACCGGTATAGCCTTGAGCAACTCTGATCACGCATTACGAAGACCAGCAAGCCGAGCCGACAGCAACGACGCGGAAGCAAGAGACTTCTTCCGGGCTGCGCGATGTGCGCAGGTCCCCTGTTTCGCTTCGCTTCAGACACAAGCCGTGAAGTATACGTAGAGATATCTGATGCCGTTAGGCCTATAAGAGGCAGACACGCGTATTCCCGAAGCTATGTGACGCTGAAAAGCTTCTTTCAATCTTCATCAGATGGTCACGAGACAGTCAGGCATGTCGTGCTCCTCAAAGCTGGACTTCCACCAATCGATGCCTCGAATGGAGGAACCGTCCCTCATCTTCAACGGCGCTGACCCTGGCCTCAGATCCCTTGTCCAGGCCCTCATGGGGTCCAAGCGGGGGAAGCACCAGCCACTGACGCTGCGCAAGGATTGTTTCGGTCTTGAAACACCCTTGGTCACTTGTCTCTAATCTTTCGGTACTCTATCTGTCCATGTACACCAGGACGAAGCAGCAACCCTCTCTCGACTCGTCTGCGTAACCAGCCGATAACGAAAGTCCAAGATGAACTTTTGGGACAAAACTGATGGGCAAACTCGACCATCTCTCTGCAGGGGACGGGAAATGTCCCGAATGAAATGCAAGGCCCAAGATAGCGTCGTCGCTTTGGTCGCTTGAATGGGTCAAAAATTTCTTTCCAAAATATTCTCAAGTCTGAAGAGGCCGGCGGAAGCTGCCACCTTCTACGGCGGGGGCCAGTAAGATGGACGAATTCCCCCACGTGGAGGCACTGTCCGTCTCAGAGGTCAAAACTTTTGGACCAAGAACATGAATGCTACTCTCCCGACAGTACTGCAGATGCAGAGGAAAACGACATGCCTATCCGCCGAATAACGGTTGCTGTAGAAAGTCCTCGCGTGCGTGAGGTAGGAGGTTTGTCCTCAAGATATTATCCCAGAGGGCGTGTCAAGTGGCAACATGACTTCTTGTCACGCAATGCGAGTCAGTATTTTACCAAAGCTCTCTCTTGGCTTTAAACCGTTTACGTAGCACCAAGACAACGGCAAGCCACGACGGGCATATTATCATACAATCCTAACTTGGCACTCAAAGCTATGAAGCCGTTCCCGTCCCGCCTCTTCCTCTGCTGTCCATCGTCGAAGGGGACCGATGGCCGGAGGGAAGACCGGCAGCTACGGAGCTTGATCAGTCAGTTCTGTACTCTGTGCAGACAGTGGATAGATCTGATCTCGAGATCTCAATTTCCAAGCGAAGGGTCGGAAAAAGAAGGACAAGCCTTTCTGTGATGCTTCCTAGCGCCCTACCTGTACGGAATAGGTAACTGTGATTGTGTGTTAAGTATGTACACAAACTCGGTTGGACGGGTTCACGGACACACAACCGAGGAGAGTTGGTCGCGATAAGCTTTTTGCCAGGGACTCCTTGTGGTTTCGGTGCATCTGCAAGCGGAGGGACGCACTCGACGCACTTCTGCAGCATGTGCTACCATGTGCCATGTCCCTGCCCAGACGAACCCAGCCCCAATTTGTGGCCGTAGGGGTCCACTAAACGGCATGGTACCCCACCAGCGTCGCAGCAGGTACGGGTACCTGTAGACTCTTCCAAGCTTACAAGGTTGAACAAAGTACTGATGACACCTGCCGAGCCCGAGGGAACTGGCAGGCTCTTGTTCTTCGCCTCCCTCCGGTTCCAGCACAAGCGTTGGTTCCAGGTTTATCACTTGCTCAGAAACCCCAAATTCTTGCCCAGAGAGGCCTCTTTCAGCATCCCCAATTCCCTCTGTTTCTTCTCTTCGACACTAATTGCTTCGAGTCGAGTCAAATCGACCGCTGCGGTTGAAACAATTCCAGAATCATCGGTTGCTTACCCGGTACCAAAACAATCGAGAGCGCTGCCCTGCCGACTGTACCCGCCCTTGCATAGGATTCGTCAATTTGTCGTCATCGCCCACTGAACCACCGCTTCCCCAAGCATCTATTGTGAAACTGGCATATAGGTATTATCGGGGCATTTGTTTTCTTGCAAGACATCTGGAATCCCCTACAAGTCAAGAGAGGAATGAAATACGGGGAGCAGTTCGAACAGGAGTCTGTTCCGCAATGGAGCCTTTGTAAGTTTGCAAACCCGCCACAACCGCCTCTCGAAACCGCATCTTCTAACCTGCGCCGACATGGCAGATAACATTGACTACAACTCTCTAAAACACCACATCAAAACGCACACGACAAAGGACCAAGCGACGGCCATAGCGATCCCGGGACATCAAGACACTGCCCTCGGCAAGTTCGAGGAAGGCTTCTACGGCGAGCTGTGTCGCCAACATGACCGAGTCGACCTCTTTGTCTCCAGCAAGGCTGACGAGATCTCGCGGCGCCTCCAGCACTCGTCCAATCAGATTCACCGCCTAATAGTACGCTGCGCAACATCAGGCCGGAGCACCATCTCGATCAAACGACAGCGGCGGTTTGTCAAGTACGAGCAGGAACTCCTCCAATGCGGCGACGACATCCGCTCCCTGCGGCGCTTTGTCGACGCGCAGATCGTGGCGTTCCGCAAGATACTCAAAAAGTACAGAAAATGGACCGGGTCGTCGACGCTGGGGATACGCTTCAGGGACAATGTCTTGTCGCACCCCAAAAGCTTCACGCGGTGCGACTTTTCGCACTTGCAGGCCAGGTATGACGACTTGCTGGTCACGCTGCGGGCAGCATCGCCTGTCGGCATGAGCGGGATTGGCTCCCCGACCCCCGAGCCGACGGTCGACCCGCGCGATCGGCAGAGCTCCCCGAGCGAGGCGACGATTGTGAGCGAGTCACAGGTGGTGTACTGGAATGAGTACGACTGCGGAAGCGAGGCGGGGGACAACGACAGGAGGGATGAGGATTATGCTATTTATATTGACCCGAACGAGGACATGAGCTTCCCCGGCATGAAGGCTCTTGGGAATCTTTTCTCCAACCCGGTCAAGAGGTTGAACTCAGCCTGGATGTCGATTCGATCGGTGCGGTCGAGGGAGTCTCCCTTGAGCGATGATATTGAGCGCGGACCACTCTTGCCGACTGACTCGACCGTTTCGACGTACGGTTCAACTCGTGCGAAGCCATTCTCTACCGAACCGAGCTACTTTACGATACCGCCTGGCAGTAGGGGTGGCCAGTCCGACACTGATGTGGAGGAGGATGCCAACTACTCCAACCGCCACAGTCGGAGGGGGTCGTATGGGTATGCTTCCTCGGAAGATCAGTTTCCTACCGGCTATCGTCCTCACTATGCTGCTCTGCCGAGCATCAATGACCAGCGCATTGAGCAGTACAGGGAAAACATGTTTTTCTGGATCACGTGGGGTTGCTACGCTGTTGCGTATGTCTTGATGGGGATTGCGACTGTGCTCATCACGGCGGGGCGTAACAAGAAGCGACTTGAGGTGGACGCGGGTGTGACGCTGGGCATCATGACTTCTTTGGGGCTGGCATGTGCGGCGATTTGTATGACGGTGGCCAGGCAGGAAAGGATGGGATGGGTTGGGCTGGTGGCGACGTGGATTGCGTTTGCGGGGATATGTGCGGCCAACGGGGTGTTGCTTGTGCTTGTGGTTGGGAATGCTCCTCTATGATCAAAGTCTGAGGGAAGGCGTGATAGCCTGATGATCTTGAGACGAGAGATCTCTTTTTTTTCCCTTTTTTTCTTCTCTTTGGTATTGGGTCATTTTGTATTTAACTGTACGGGTTGCGCATTACATCGGATGGGGTCTCCTGGGTGAGGGAGGCTGTTTTCCGCCATGGGAGCAAAGGTTGCATGATACCAGGTTGGTTTTTTCTTCTTTTCTTCTTGAGTATACCAAGGCGGCATACATTTGGTGGGGAAGGGGGGGGAAGGAGGGCGCTTTGAAGGGTAAAAGCAAAGCGGGATATTGTTGAGATGGTTAGCTGTACCTTTTGTGTGTGTAATAGTAACAACAGCAGCGGTTTTGTCATTCACTCTCATATAAGACGAAGACTTGATGTTGTTGTGTGAGCAAGCAATCCAACCCCCACTTCACGAATGAAACCGATTGAAGTTCCCCTCATCCACTTAAACGGTCCCTCACTTAAACCCCGCGCTTCACATTCCACCAACCATCCAACAAACATTTCAGAGCTTTTCAACACCCTGGTTATTGAATGACCTCACCTCTCTCTCTTACCTCCATACTAA
Source organism: Podospora pseudoanserina (assembly GCF_035222485.1). Classification (NCBI taxonomy): domain Eukaryota; kingdom Fungi; phylum Ascomycota; class Sordariomycetes; order Sordariales; family Podosporaceae; genus Podospora; species Podospora pseudoanserina. Next base: position 994,100 of record NC_085923.1, read on the forward strand.
CTAACTAAACCCTGACTTTTTTTATGTTTCTGTTTCCACAATGAGCGACGAAGACCGCCCCAGCAGCAGCAGCAGCAAAAGGGCGTCCCTCCTCAGGCTCAAGTCCAAGGTGAAGGAAGTGAAACAAGTCGTCATGTCCTCCCAGCTACCGCAGACGCACTACAAGAAGGAGGTGACGCGGCCGACTCGGCTGACGGGGTTGTTTCCTAATACAACCAACCCGGTTGTGTTCTCTGCGCCGATGCTAGGGACGGCGAACGGGAGGTTGGCGGCCGAGGTGAGCAAGGCGGGGGGGTTTGGTATGTTTCCCCCTTCTCTCTCTCTGTAAATGTGAAAAGGGGTGCTGCTGCTGATGATGATGATGGTGGTGATGATGATGATAGGGTTCATCCCCGCGGGATATAACTTCAACCCCGAATCCGGACCGGATCATCTAGGGCAGTTGGGGGAGGAGCTAAAAATCGCGAGGAAGGTGCTGGATTTGGAGCAGGCGACGCTGACGGCTGTCCCGGTGGGGGTGGGGTTCATTCTTTGTCATGAGAGTGCGAGGACGCATTTTATCGAGAGGGCTATTCCCGTTTTGCAGGAGTATTCCCCCCAGGCGGTGTGGCTTTTTGCTCCGAGGGTGGAGGATGTGGAGGGGGGGGTGGTGAGGGGGATTATTGACGTGTTGCATGATAATGGGTTTGTGGTTTTTTACCAGGTCGGGACGGTGAAGGCGGTGAAAGAGGCGGTTAGGGATGGGGCGGATGTGGTTGTTGCTCAGGGGACGGATGCGGGGGGGCATCAGTTTGCTAGGGGGGCGGGGACGATGAGTTTTTTGAGGGAGGTGGTGGAGGTTGTCAAGGGGGAGAAGGAGAGGACGGGGAGGGAGGTGGAGGTTGTGGGGGCGGGGGGGATTGTGGATGGGAGGGGGGTGGTGGCTGCGTTGGCTTTGGGTGAGTACCCAGCTGGGATTGAGAGAGAAGGGGACGGGGGCTGACTAGAGGGTTATACAGGGGTTGATGCGGTTGTTATGGGGACGAGGGTGAGTTTTGAGCTTCGGGATGGGACATGGAATGAGGCTGACAAGGAGATAGTTCATTCTCGCTGAGGAGGCGACGACGCCAAAGTTTAAGCAGGAGCTGATTGCAAAGACAACGGACGGGGCCTCGTCAACTTTCAAGTAAGATAGCAGTTGTGGAAATCTTTTGGGGGTCAGGGCTGACATGACGACAGACATACGGTCATGGACGACATTCAGGGCACCACCATCTGGCCAAAGATCTATGACGGCCGAGCCATTGTTGGGGGTTCGGTTGAGGACCATCTTAACGGGGTGCCAGTGGAGGACAACATCCGGCTTTTCAAGGAAGCTGCAGAGAAGGGCGAGACGGACAGGACGATTACTTGGGCGTAAGTACGCACGGCAGTTTTAGAAACAGAATATATTTGCTAACAGTCATCAGTGGAAGTGGCGTTGGATTGGTCAGCAAGATCCAGCCGGCCGGTGAGATTGTCAAGGAAGTGCGCGAAGAAGCGCTTCAACGCATCAAGGAACTGCAAACATTGTTTTAAACGCCTATTTTCGTGTATAACCATAGATCATCAACGCATTTCTAAACCAATGCCGCTCGCTCGTCTGTTTATGTACATTTCATTCGTCACACATCATCTTACAAATCTTCCTTCGCGCCAGTCTGCTTCTCTACCGCCGGCTCATCCACGCCATCTCTGGAGTAGACCTTCTTTCCCGCAACCCAGGTCTCCCTCACCTTCAAGAACCTGATTTCTTCCTCCCCTACCTTCAAAACATCCTCGTCCATCACCACCCAATCGGCGAATCCCCCCTCCCTGATCACACCGGCCTTCTTCTCCCAAAACGCCGCGTAGGCAGGGCCCCTGGTAAACCCGTCAAATGCCTGCCGCACGCTCAACCCTTCCTGCTCTTTATACCACCCACCTTCCCACCCTGGCGGCCCAATGCCTGTATGTGGACTCTTCCTCGTAACGGCAGCATATACTCCCTCAAAGGGATTCGGCGGCTCCACGGGGAAGTCACTCCCCAGCACCGGCGGCCCAACATCCCACATGGACCTCATCCTGTACGCCTCCCTCGCGATCCTTTCCTTACCCAGCCGTTCCTCCGCATAGGCCATATCAGAAGTAGCGTGGGTAGGCTGGATGCTGGGTATGATTCCCAGCTCTCTCATCCGGGCTTGATCGTTTGGGTGAATGATTTGTGCGTGCTCGATGCGGAAACGGCAGCTGATCTGCTGGCACATCATGGGTGGGATGCCGTAAGGGCAGACCTCGAGGTCGTCGAGGGCCGTGGCTAAGGAGTCAATGGCGTGGCGGTTGGCCAGGTCACCGATGGCGTGGATGTTGACTTGATACTTGGCCTTTGCCCAGGAGAGGGCGAGGGAGTGGAGGGTGCTGGCATTGACGAGGAGAGAGCCAGAGGTAGAAGGACGGTCCGAGTAAGGGTCGATCATGGCGCTGCCCCAGGAACCGAGGGCACCATCTGTTTTCTGTCAGCAATCCTAAAAAAAAAAAAAAAACAGAGACATACCAGCAAAAAGCTTCACACTCCCCACCCTCAACCACCCCCCTTCCAAATCCACCTTCCTCGCCACCTCTGGACAGAAAGTATTTCTCTCCGGGCACTCAACCATGGCATACACCCTCACCGTCCACTCCTCTTTGTCCTTCTTCACCATCTCCTCATAGAGATCAATATCCCTCGGCAGCACACCCGCATCATGCATCCCCACCAGTCCAACTTTGTTCAACTCCCTCATCGCACTGCCCACAAACTTCTTTTTCTGGGCGGCGTTTGGTTTGGGCCACAAACCAGTAACAATATCCATAGCATTATCACAAAACACGCCCATCCCCGGCTCCCTCACAATCTGCCCCCCTGGAACCTCCCCAGGCAATTTGTCTATATCAATCAAATCCAGAACCGCCTGCGAAACCCAAGTACAGTGCACATCCACCCGATCCAGCATGAAGAACTTATCCCTCAACTCCTCATCATCACTCAGCCAGTCCTATCCCTTTCTCGTCAGCGCCCCCCCCCCCTTTTTCTTATGTGTAAAAATGTAACTCACAGCAGTAGGCATCCCCTCCCTCAACAACCCCTGATCCCACCCCACCCCCCTAACCCAATTCCCCCTTGATCCAACCCCCCCCTCCCCCTTTCGTGACTCTAAATACTTTTTTATTCTCGCTGTCACCTCCTCCTTCGACCTGGCCCCAAACAAATCCACCCCGTGCAAAAACTCGCCGTATTGTAACAAATGTCCGTGTCCGTCCCACAATCCGGGGAGTACATACCCCTTCCTCTTGTTCTCTTCTCCTTTGCTGGGAAAAACACGGGTTATGAGGCCAGTGGAGGGGTCAACACCGAGGCAGTTCCCTTGCTCCTCCTCTGTCCTGTCAGAGGCAAAGGAGGTGGTGATGGGGTGGTCGTAGCAGTGGATTATCTCCTCCTCTTTCGTAGCGGTTACCGAGGCGAGAAAGGTTGTGAGAGAAGAGGTGTATTTATCCCAAGTGTAAGCAACGTCAACAGGGAGCTGGTAGACCACCATCTCAGCCAACTGCACCGGTCCATGACGGTACAGCAGGGCGGACAACAGCCCCGTCAAAGCGAGGGTTGCCAGCCCCAGCAGGAGGCGGAGGGGTGATAAGGCCATGAATCGCTTCTCTCTTGTCCCAGGTATCCTAAGTCAAGGTAGACGTCACAAGCGGAAGGGGTGGTTTGAGAAATTATACAGGAAATTTTTTTTGTTTTTACCAAAAAGAAAAAAAAAAGTCAACGTCAGGTCGAAATCAAGCTGCACCTCCAGGAAGTCTCGTCCCCACCACCAAACCCTCGGCCCGCCTGCAGACACCGACTGATCGGCGCCGGGCCGATGCTCGCCGGGCTCTGCCTGCCGCCCTTTGCATTTGAAGACATTAATTATACCCCCAGATGAGCAGTGAACTCGATACATGAAGAGAGCATTTTAACACTGACTCATATTCCATAAAATGCATGCTAAACAGCTAGCTAGCCAAAGTTTACAGATAACCCCCTCCCGCTCTCTTCCCTGCCGGTCAACAAGTAACCCAGCCGTTTACAGCTTATTCATCCCCCCAAACTTAATGATTGATCCTTCCTCATCCACCAACACCCATGCGTGTTTCTATACTTACAATTTTCCCCCTCCATCACCCCCCCCCACCTTCTTCCACCACACAACACAAACATCACCCGGTGAAGAGCTTTGAAAATGAATGATGCCTCCCCTCCCCCCCTTAACCTTAACCCAACCAATGTAGTATGGAAAAAGACACAAGAAAAAAAAAGAACAATCCACTTCAGCACGTTCATTATGCTTAACCTCTCTCTCTCTCTCTCTCTCTCTCACACACACACACACACACACACACACACACACAGCCCAAAGGATACCTTCCCTTACCCTACTACCCGCTAGCCCTTCCCTAAACAACATATTGACCACCTAAAAAACAACATCAAACACCCTCAGCCCTCCCTTCTCCAGAACACCGCAAAACAAAATTACTCCTGTCCGAAACCCATCGTCTCCTCCACCGCAATCGTCAACTTGTTCTGCAACATCGCCAAATCCTTGTACGGCGGAAGATCCAAACGGTTGAAGCTATTCCCCCAAAGTTAGTAACCAACTCCAAATATTCCAGAAACAAAAAACATACCAAGTATGCGCCTTTGGCAAATTCGTAATCTCCCCCGCCTTCTCAATAGTGAACCTTCTCGGCCCATCACTCCCCTGCAGATCCTTGAACCCGTTCACCGGAATCCTCGACGTGCCCGTCGTGAATTGCAGCAGCCTGCTCTTCTGCTCCCCGTCCCAGCTCCTTACCGTCTGCCAAAAGAACTGAATCACCTCGTCGCTCTCGGTGTATCCCCTGTAATCGGTGTGCTTCTTCCAGTCGTCCACGTCAATCTCGGCAATACCGCCAATCAGTAGCTCCAGCTCCCTCTCGTCAAAGACATTGATCAGATCATGAGGAATAAGCTCCTGGAACCCCTCCTTGAACGCCTGGAACTGCTCCGCAATTCTCTTTTCGATCCTCCACTTGACCATCAGGTCCACATACTCCTTCTTGTTCTCTTCCGTCACGTCAATGTTGCGCCCGTTGGGCTTGAGGTCCTCGACAGCAATCACGCCGAAGCGCTCGTCTTCAGTAGAGAAAGTCATCTCCAGCCCGGCATCCGTAATGTCGTTGTCCAGAATCCACTGCAGCGACCGGTGGAAGTCAGCGTCGACACCCTCCATGTCAGCCAGCACCACTGCCTTGCCAAGCACCATCTTGTACAGCGCTCCGATGAAGAAGGCGTCGAGGAATCTGCGGTGGAAAATGGCAAGACCGACAACACGGCCAATAAACTTGAAATAGTTCAGGTGCTCGGGATTGATGCCCGAGTGCGGGTTGATCTGCAGCGTGTAATTGTCGTGCGCCGAGTACTCGAACAAGCAATAGAACGGGTTGAACATCTCGTGCGACAAGAGGAAGAAGAACTCTCTCGACAGACCACCATAATCCAGACCATCTTCGCCGTCGAATTTGATCATCAGTCTCTTCTTCAGGTCCGTGGCTGACTGGCGACTAATCTCGGCGAACGAGTCCTCAAAGATGTGCGAGCGTCTAACCTTGATGTGGCATTGCCCGGAGAGGATTCGCATGGCGGGCTGAGACCGGAAGTAAATCAGCTTCCTCCTGAAATCACGCTTGTACTGTGGCACGTTCTGGTCGAGCGACGACGGCAACCTTGGGTCATCCCAGGTGGTTGTCTTGGTGTTGTGGTCCACAAAGTAGACGCGAGCTGTGTTAGTCAGGCGCATCTCCCATCCGCTGGGCAAGGGGCCAAGCTGTGACACTGGCTGCTGCTGGATTCTTCCGTTGTCGTTATTGCCGCCATACATCCTTATGTACTGCTGGCGTCGCGGGTCGACCCACGTCGTTGTGCGTGTGTTGTGGTCGACAAAGTAAGCTCTGCCTTCGGGTGTCCACCTCTGCTCCCAGCCAGGTGGAAGCTCGCCGCTACCGGCCGTTGTAGCCCCGGTGTTCATCATGGTGGTGGCATTGGCTTGCGAGGCGGCTGCTTGCTGCGCCTGCTGTTGTTGAAGTGTTGGCGAGTTGGCACCAGTTCGATCTTCGGGGAGCGTGCGGTTCTGGTGTCTCTGTCTTTCCACTTGGGTATTCGCCTCGGCCACCCGGTTCTCGGCAGCCCCCGTCGCCCCCGTCGGTCTGTTCCAGCTCGTCGTTCGCGTATTGTGATCAACATAGTAGGTTCTCCCCAGGTTGTCCTCGCGACGTTCCCAGCCTGCTGGCAGACGGCCTTGCGAGTCTTCAAACGGGCTCAGCGTGCTATTTGTTTGTCGGGCTTGGGCGACGGCACCGTTCGTGACAGGACCGTTCGAAGCAGGAGTGGCAGCTGAAGGGTTCGACGCAAGGCTTGAGGGACGATGGGGGATAGCTAGTTGCCCAGCCGCGCTGGAGCCGCCGTTGGGGCGTGACATGGCTGAAGATGGTCGTTCTGAAGAAGCTTCCCCGTTAGAAAGATTAGGGGTTGCAGGATTGAGGAGCGATGGTCTGCTGGACGACGGAGCCGATGGTAAAAGAGCTTGTTGCTGCTGAGCACGTGCGGGAGCTGTCATGTTAGTAGACAGGTTTATAATAAGCTTGCCGTGCACCACAAGGTTGTCTGTGGACTTCTTAAGGTCCCGCGTGAGCATCTGGTCTATGATTGGGATAAGTTAGCTGAAAGGGATGCCCAGGCGCGGGAAAGGGGCTGGCTCCGTACCATCAGATTCGGGACTGAGCTCGATAACATCCCCAACGCGAATATTAATCACCCCTAGGAAGCCCTGATCCTTCTTCTTGAATTTCTTCTGGTCGAACACTTGCACGGCGAGGATGCTGTCCTCGTTCACCTTGCTGCGTCGAGTCAGTACGACATCAGGGGAAAACTGCCCCTCCATGGGCACCTGGGGAGGCCGCCACTTACAAATCAAAGCTTTCATTCCAATATGGGTTCAGTGTCCGCTTGGAAACCTGTGTTGTCTTGGTTTGCTCGCCATTGATGGTTGCTACCGCAAAGGGATCGGGGAATCCTGAAGGCCAGCAAGTCAGCATTCCTGTTCAAGAACCACAGCATCCAACAGCCGGAACCCAGCACTCCGGGACCACATACGGAAGACATCCCGCTTGTATAAGCCATCGGCCGCAATAACTTGGAACACGAAGTTAGTACTGTTGATACTAGTGCAAAGGGCTGGGGTTGGGCTCGAGTTTACTTGTAACACGAAGGTTGTTTCCTTGGCTGTCGCAAGGGGTCAGTCAGCTCAGTATTTCCTCGTCAGAAGACAGGAGTAGGGACTCACGCCGAAGGCCCTGCTTGACTGCCACTCATGATTGCAAACAGTGCAAGTCAATCTCGCACGTGTGGCGTTGGTGTTTCTGTGACCTTTTCGTCTGGACTTCTCCTGTCGTCCTTCGTCCGAGTGGGCGGTCCGCTGTTGGCGGGGATGTGTGGTTGGCTGTCGGTCAAGCAAGGGGAGGTTCGCAACGAGAAAAGGCTGGATGAGATGCCGAGATGCGGGCGGCCAAAGCGCTCGGTGATGGAGGGATCTCGATTCGATGACTGACACTCAGCCGGGCGACGCGAATGAAGGCGCGATGAGGTGCTAGACTGCGTGTTGTAGATGCATGCGCAGCATTAAACGATGGGGAGCGCAGCTGGGCCGTCGAGGGATTGTGAGAGTGGTGAGTATGGTATGGTGAGGCTGTGCTTGTTGCTCTTCTGTCCCGGGCCCCCCCCCGCTTTGGGAACCTCTGTCGCTCGAGCCTGAGGCGGCGGGCGGCTAGTTTGTTACTGGTTGGAAGCGAGGCCGTGACGCAGTTAAGCCAGGTACCCTGTGTAAGGGCTAGGTGGTTCGAGTACCCCGTACAGGGAGAGCTTTGTTCTGCTGGAATCTTGGAAAACGCAAAGACAAGACAGGACGAGACAAGACAAGACAAGAAAAGAGCAAGACAGCTTCAGTCCAGAGCAGCCAGAGCAGCCAGAGCAGCCAGAGCGGTCAAGCATACGGTGGTCATCAGAGAGAGCATGTGAGGTGTAGGGTGCGGTCATTGTGTCCCAAGCAGCTTTGCCCAGCGTTGCCTCCAGTACCTTCCTAGCACAGAAAAGGATCCATCCGTCCTTAGTGGCTTCTGGAGGGTGATCGCGCAACTACTTTCTCGCACAGTGTGTTCCTCCTGCAGCGAAACAGTTACCCCTGAGTGACAGCCAGGTGGTGAGACTTTCTCTTCGTATCTTCCACGTGAGGCTTGCACGGCTTGATCTTGCGCAAGTTTCGGGTCAGGCCGGCAATTCGATGTAGGATCTACTAATTGTTGTGGCGCTGGAAACACCGTCAACTAACTGTCTTGGGATTTCGAGGTTCGGTACACCGTGTTAAAATCAGATATACACCGTGTAAGGATTGGTGGAACATGTCCCGAACCGTCAGAAAGTTGCCCCTCGGATTATTTTGTGAATCAGCCTTTACGAGTATAAGAGCTCCCAGCCGGGATTTTTTGCGAGAAATAACAAGGCACTCTTGAGTCTGCCTGTAATCTCCGCGTATAGGCCTCACACATCCCAGACGGTTGCTTTTCATTCCGAAATAGAGGCGCCTTATCTTGTCGGAATCTACCACAATATCCAGACTCACTCACCCTCAAGCCATCTGGTACATACATAGAAATAAATAAGCGCAGGGTAGGGAAGCTAGGCTTATGTTTCTATATTCGACATGCCGTTACTCCGCTAGTGCCCCAAGATGGATGCCACACAGAAATCCACGCAACCAAGGGGCAAAGTCCAGCGGTTGGCAACCGGACAGAAGATGCCTAGCCACCAGGGTCCATCAACTTGGTATTTGATGAGTAATTGTACCCTTTTCTTTTTACCTATCCCCCCGACTCCTAAACCGAAGCAAACAATAATAGCAATTATTCGCCATGTCCCGTCTCTTGATATACAACTTTGGACAATAAGGGTGTCGATTCGACTGTCCCTTCCAATGTTGCCCTAAGGGTTGACATTCCATTCACCTCGAGCCAGAGGAGACTCTGGAAACCTCCCTCTCAGTGGCCGTAATGGCTTACCTCTCCAACCAGGATAACAACAATCCAATGGCCTCCGTGAACGCCAAAAACCCCTGGCTCCGGACAGGCGACAGACCTCTCCTTGACATCAATGCCACCCCGGGTACCGCTGAAATCTTCCACCCCTTGACGTTTAGTAAGGGGCGATTCCTCCTCTGCCCCGGCCGCGGTAACCGCCGCGATAACCCCCGCCATAGAAACCACCACCACCGCCCCGACCAAACCCTCCACCACCCCTACCAAACCCTCCAAACCCTCCACGACCACCACCACGATACCCACCCCTGCCGCGTCCTCGAGACATGCCGGGCAAGTTCGTACGTTTTGGCTCAACCTTGATATTCCGTCCCTTGAAAAGGCTGTCATTCAACACCAACGCCTGAGCCACCATGTTGGGTTCCGAAAACTCGACATATGCGTAGCTGTCCCAAAACACCATGTCAGTCCTCTCTCTCTCTCTCTCTCTCTCTCTCTCTCTCTCTCTCTCTCTCTCTCTCTCTCTCTCTCTCTCTCTCTCTCTCTCTCTCTCTCTCTCTCTCTCTTTCTTTTTGTGCCTTTCAATCCCACCCAGACTGCAAAAAGTAAAACTCACCCCTTTGGCTGCCCGGTAAACTTGTCCAACAAAATCGTCACCCTGTTGATGCTCCCACACTCCCCAAAGTGGCTCTGCAGCTCCTCAGGCGAGGTGGAGTAATCCACATTGCCCACAAACACGCTCCGGTTGTCGATATCTTCCTTATCGTCCTGCAGCCCCTGTCTTTCCTGATCCATCGACGCTTGCATCTCCCTAAGCTTGGCCGCTTCGGCTTCCATCTCGGCAACGCGCCTCTTCATGGCAGAGATCTCCTCCTGTATGTTTTGTTTTGGAGCCCGGTCAGTCTTTTTGGTTTCTTCTATTTTTTGTTTTTTTTCTTTAAAGTTTATCAAGGCGCCGTACCTCATCATTCCCATCTTCGCCCTCGCCGTGAACTCTGTTTTCTTCTCCCTGGGGGGGCTTGTCTTCTGGCTTGGGGGAGCTCATTTTGGCTTTTCGGCTTTGAGTTGTGGAGAGCAGGAGTTGCGAAATTTGATCGGGTGGGGAGGGGGTTTCGAGGTTGCGAAGTTCTGTTGGGATGGCGGAAAGGACCTGAAATCGTGGCGGTTAGCATGAGACCTCGTGGTCGGGGTCATATGTAGATAGGCGTCACGGAGGCCCGGGGAGCTATTCCCAATGACGCGAACACGCGCGGCAGCCACACGAAAACGCCAAGGGAGGTTGTATCAGATAACTCTCCCACCCAGCTGCTGAGGCGGAGAGACAGGCTTACTGGGATGCAAAGTGTAATTCTTCTGGCAAAATTTTGTCGTCGGGATAGGTCCTGCTTGTGTTTAAAACAGGAAAGAGAGGTGTAGCAAAGTTGCGATCAGAAGTCGTCGCCCTGGCCAGTTTGGGTCCGCAAGGCTGGGATCTCGTTGTAACTTGTAGCCGATCGGCGAATTGCCGGACTGGGGTCTGGGTTTGCGATTTCTCCTGGGTTAGGGTTGTGGTAGCCATCAAGATTCTTGCTAGCTTGATATGTGAAACATTTCCCCATGCAACAGCCTTCGTTGAAACAGAGTACGGTTCAATCTTCTTTATCAGCTTTGTTCGCCGGAGAACGGCTCCTTAGGTCAAACGACCTCATAAACGTTCACTTATCCCCAATTTTTCTGTCATTATGGGTTGTTTGCAGTCTGCGGCTGCAATAGCCTATCACCATGGGGGGAAAGCAGGCAAAACAAATGTGTACAGAAAGACCTGATATCTATACAACAAGCTACCTAGCTACCATACTCGTATGTAAGATTTTCTCTTGTTATAACCTGATCCACTCATCTCGCAGTCAATATTCCCTTACTCTTCTCCTTCTCATCACAAAGCCCTCTCCGCCCACTCATCTCTCATATCATAGGCACTAACATCACTCCTCGTCTCATCCCTCCCGCTCACCCTCTCCTATCAAAGAAAATCATCCTCCCATAAAACCTAATCCCCCTTCCACCAACCCATCCCCCCAAAAACTTGATATAGCTCCCGTCACCCTCCTCATTATACCTACCCCCCTTGCTCGTCCTCCCCCCTCCACCTGAGATAATGCCTCTCGTTCGAGGACTGATACGGCCGCTGCTCCAACCTCGAAATTCCCTCCACCGGACCCAGTACGAACGATCCCCAGAGGGCATTCCCATCCATAGTGACTGTCATTCTTGATTCACCCCTCTCGTCATAGCTAGGGTCTTCAGGTTGGAGTTCATAGTTTCCGTTGAGGAGGCTGAGAGGCGGGAAGGATGCACTGCCCGGTGGGGTTGGAGTACTGGCTGTAGTTGTCATAGGTTGGTGAACCAGGATAGGGAGGGGGAGGGTCGTCGTTGAGGTTGGAGCTGCTGTAGGAGTTCCAAGTGGAAGGGGTGCTGCTGCTGTGCTTGGAGGGGTTGCTGGTTGATTTGGTGTGGCCGCCAAGGGGGCAGCTCCAGTTGTTACGGCGGGCAGTTTGGATCTGTCGGGAGGATGGAGGAGCGGGGGTTGACGAGGCGGGTAGTGGGCGGGATGAGCTGCTCGCGATGTGGGAGTCGCCTCTGCCTCGGGAGCAGCGGGCGGTTTGCTTTGTGCGTTGTATGGTGGGCTCAGGGGGTGGTGATGGCCTTGAGGAGACAGCGTGGGAGTTAGCTCTGCTTGCGGAGGTGCCCCCTCGACGGGCGGTCTGCTTCTTTGCGGGAGCTGGCTCGGCGGCAGGTGGCTTGGGGGCAGCCTTGGGTTTGGGAGTAGCGATTGTCCTCGCCTTCTTGGTAGCAGTTGCGCTACTCGGTCCAGTGTGGGCGTTGTCATCGGTGGCCTTACGCTTGGTACCCCCCTTGGTAGTGGTGGTGGTCTGGTTCTTCAAAGCTTGCTTGGCTTCGCGGTCGCGCGTCGTCCACTCCTTCTTCAAGTCGGCCTCCAACTTGAGGACGGTTTTCGGCACAGTCAACTTTCCACCATTGAGAGCTTCATACAGCCTCATCTTGGCTGTACCCTTGTTCTTGGATGGTGGCAGGCCATAATGTATCAGCTGAGCTTCACACCAGTGAGCAGGGTGGTCCTTTCAGCTGTCAGGTGCCATCCAACTGCGACTTGGTTTCTGGGACCGTGGCCTGACGATGAAGATTGTGGCCGGAAGCTTCCACAAAGAATTCACCGTGGGCATATGACCAGTGGTCGCTGGTGATAGGTGGGACGACGGCAGCCATTTTTATAGATCGGTGCCGTTGTGGGTTGTGGGACCGGAGGTTGAGTACACTTGGATGCTGCGATGATGTAAAGCCCGATTATTGACGACGATAGAGATGTAAGGCGGGGTTGAAGGTAAGTTCGAAATGGTGTTCGTCTGATTGGTGACTTTTCTTTGTGGCTTTTGTGGACAAACGTCTTGATGGACGTCAGAAGTCGCCGGTGTCGATGAATTCAAGCGCGTTAAGTTCTTTTAGCAAAGAGAGACACGTCAAGCTCCATAAGAAGTTGCTCCCTCCCTCCCCACCGGGGTTTAAGTGGTTTATCTAATCGCGCTACCTACGACTTCGTAGCCAGGGATCTGCTCCCTTCCAAAATTTGATCTTGACCGTTGTTCACACATCAAGAATCACTGATCTAGTTGCAGGCCGAATCCGCTTTCGAATTTCAAGACTGAACAATTGCTCTACTGACGGTATCTGTTTACTTGAAGGTGAGCCCCTTTCCTGGTGTGCCGGTCTCCTCATAAACTAAGTTCAGTATACTACACCTCTGCCAGCGAAATATATTAGTGCGAGACTTGCCCTTCAAAATAATATATTCATATATTAATTATTAATAATCATATATATAATATTAGAATTAATTTAATTTCAAGTTACTTTATTATTGTTTTCTTTAGTAAAGATACCGTTTAGTTTTAAAGAAGTATAAATCTATTTATATTGTACTTAGTGCTGGAACTTAGATTTGTTGATATGTCAGATAGATTAGATAAGAATTTTTCTATGCCGCACCGCCTTTACGGTGAGGCTCGCCTGCCTGCTTCTGTAAGTAGAGCTACGCGCGCACTAGCTAGAGAGCTATAGACAAAAGAATTCCTACACTTCTGGGAATTTTTTGCTTTCTTCGATTATTCATCACCTTTTACCATACCTTGCCTGATTTTACCTTGTGAAACGGCATTAATACTAGTATAAATAACTATATTTTATTATAGTTACTATTAATGTTATTGTAATAGAAATTAATATGTTAGTTAATATATTAATATTTATGCTTTATTATATACTAATAAAGTAATACTAACTATATTAATATTTTAAAGCTTATAGATATTTGAAACTTAGATATAACTAAATAATAGCTATATATATCCCGAGCTTTTCATAAACTAATTTAATTAATAAACGTAAAAGACTTTTAGAAGTAGTGATAGTTAAAGTAAGTTTTCATAGGATAAAGATATCCGGAATACTAAAATTAATATATGAACTTAGAAAAAAGAGCGGAATATTTGATATATTAAGTAGGAAACGTAATATAATTTTAAGAAATAAAATTTTATTAAATACAATGTTTATTTAATATATTTAAAGCGTTAGGATTAATAATTAATTTATTTCAATTAGGAAGAGGGCGAGGGGTTTTAGTATCTTTAAAGTAAGTACTGAAATAATAAGAAAATATATATATATAACCAAAACACTATAAATATACCCTCAATAAGTCACTGAATGTGTCACGGTTCTGGAAGACAGTGGGGCTACGAGGGACCAATCAAGACTGGACCGCGCCGTCGAGCGGGGCTCACGGTCCAGAAGGGCAACGGACCAATAAGATGGGGACCGGGGACCGCGGTGGGGCTCACGGTCCACGGTCCGGCATCGGCCAATCAGGAGCGGACCGAGGACCGTCTGTAAGTCAACGGTCCACGGTCCACGGGTCTATATATACGGAGGAACTAGCCGGCGTAAATAGATAGTTCTGTAGTATATAATATAAATTATAATCGTTAGTATTTAAACTATTATAATAGAGATAAGCCGTTATTATATACTATTTAACTATACCGGACTAGGATTATTTAAAAGTGCCTTTAACCAGTGTCCCTTTTAGAGGTTCTGGATAGGGGTTCGTCACACGTTACATACTTACTTTAACTCTATTACGGATAAGTTAAAGGCGTCTTTTTACTATTATAGCCGGACCTAAGAATATTTAGATAGGAAGCGTCCCGCCTAGCCTAAGTAGCGAGGGACCTTCTACTAGCACTAGACCTATACTTACTACTATAAAATAGGTCGTTAAGCGCCTTAAGAAGCTTAAGGAAGAGGCTTAGTAGACCCGGGAGTAGATTATTGCTATTACGACCGTACTTAAGTTAACCGTTAAGTTCCCGGTACCGGAGCGCTATAGAGGAAAAAAGGTAAAGCTTAAAGGATTCTTAATTTAGTTTAAAACCTATTTTCGTTATTACCTAAACTAATTTATTAACGAAAAGTTAAAAGTAATCTTCGCGGTTACTAAACTTAAAGATAAGGCTTTCGCGTAGTTTAAGCCTATCCTCGATAACTATTACGAGTAAAAGCCGGAGGACTAAAAGAAGATTACCGTAGAATACTTTGAGAATTATTATATCTTTAAGATTAAGCTTAAGGAGGTATTTAAGGAGTACGATAAGGTAAGGCGCGCGTAAGAAAGGCTCGTAAACCTACGCTAAATACGTTTAGCGGCTAACTACGCGGCTCTATTTAAAATCGATAGCCTACGTAATACTATTAACGATAAAGGATTAATATAGCTCTTCTATAACGGTGTGACGAACCCCTATCCAGAACCTCTGAAAGGGATACTGGTCGAAGGCACTTCTGAATAATCGTGGCTCGGTGCAGCTAAATAGTGCATAACAAGATATCTCAATATAAACACTAAATACCGTGAATACAAGCTTGAATTGCATACTACAGAACTGTCTATCTACGCCGGCCAGTTCCTCCGTATATATAGACCCGTGGACCGTGGACCGTTAACTTACAGACGGTCCTCGGTCCGCTCCTGATTGGCCGATGCCGGACCGTGGACCGTGAGCCCCACCGCGGTCCCCGGTCCCCATCTTATTGGTCCGTTGCCCTTCTGGACCGTGAGCCCCGCTCGACGGCGCGGTCCAGTCTTGATTGGTCCCTCGTGGCCCCACTGTCTTCCAGAACCGTGACAAACGGCCTTAAGGAAAAGGTAAAAGATAAATTATATAAAGAGTTAAAGCTTAATACTATTAATAAATATATTATTATAACTATTCGGATCGACGATCGGTAATTCTAGTGGCGTATAAAAAAAAAAGGTAGTAGGGGTTACTATAGTAATAATAATAATAAAGGATATTTCGGTAATAACCGTTCTAACGATAAGTAAAAAAGAAGATACCTTAATATTAATTATTCCGGTATTATATACGTAAGACCGATAAAGGTTAACGCTATATAGTAATAGAAACTATAAGGCCGGAACTAAAGTAAAAATAACTTTAAGTATTTTAACTATAGTAAAGTAAGATACTTTAAAAAAGACTATAAAGTACCTAAACGGTTTAAATAGAAAAAAGAAATTGTATTAACTATTATATCGAAAGGACCGAGGGTTATAAAAGTAATAGCTATTAGGTACTAGTAAGGCGGAGCGGTAAGCTTTAAGGAAAACTTTAATTAATACGTTAAATAAGAAAATATAGAGTTCTAGGAAGTAAAGGAAGCCCTGGAAAGGCTAAAGGCGAAATATAAAGAAGAAGATCTTTAAATATAGGTATTGTAAAATTAATTAATATAAATCGCTATAAAAGTTATTACGAAAGTCGTTAAAGATAAAGGTTTTACGTAAGGACTTATTAAGTAAATAATATTAAAAAGGTAATATAGTAAGTACGGAATTACTATTTTATAAGATATATTATAGTCTATAAAGCTCTTATATAAGAGCTAGGAAAAGTATTGGAAAAGCAGGAAGGTCGTTAATATTAGGATCGCGAAGTTACTAAAAGATATATTAATATTTATATAGTATATACCCTATAAGGGAAATACGGTATAACTTTATCCTAAGTATTTAGAGTATTAGAGAGTACCTTAGTTCTAATATATTATATATAGATATATAGAGTATTATTAAAGTAAGTCGCTATATAGCTATTAGCCGGTACATAAAGTAAGTAAGGAGGGTAAACTATAGTTAGTTAAAAGGATTATAGCCTAATAGAAAAAGGTTTAATAAAAGGACTTAAACGATTATATTTTATAAAAGGTTTAAAACCCGGTTAAACTAAAGGATAGCCTTTAGGTTATATAGATCGTACTAAGGTATATAAGGTATTATATTAAATATATAGACGGTTAAAATATAGACGATAGTATATGTTCGTAGGAGAAAGTAATACTAAGATAGTACCTAAGCCTAAACTACGCTATATATTTACGGGAGAAGGTTAAACGATATTATTAAGCTAAAACGCTTAAAACTAAATAAAAGAACCGTTATTAAATATAAATATAAAAAAATACTAAAGACGGAAGATAGGAGGAAGCTAGGCGGGTATAGTTAAAAGACTTTATATTATTAGATAATCTGGAGCAGGAGGACGCTCTTAAACGATATAACCGCTTAGGAAACGACTCGCGGCCTTTCGCGGGAGCCGTTAACCTTTAACGGACTATAAACGATATTTTCGAAAGTATTAGCGTAAGGCGAAGGTATAGGATAACGATCCGGCGTTCGTTAGCGAGGTTACTACTATATAGGGAAAAAATAAAAAAGATAAACGTCTTTAGGTTATTATACGATAAAGGGATCTCTAGGTAGTAATATTAGTAAACGGTAGTGTAAAAACGAATTTAATTTCGCTATAGTTCGTATATTAGGCCCGTATACTATAGAAGAAAAAAAAGGAATAGATAGTTATATAAGGTTTATTTCCTACGCAAAAGGTCTATAAGGAAATACTACCTTTAGATATTATAGTCGAAGGAAAAATAATATTAATTATATTCGATATTATAAATATAGGACCTTCGAAGGATATAATCCTAAAGTAACTATAATATAAAGATTATAATTTAAATATCGATTAGAGGGATAATAGCTACTTACGACTAAGAGAGCCTTAAAAGTATTTAATTAACGATAGAAGATTAAAAGTATGTACGGAGTAAAGTATAAGATAAGTATCCTCTACGGTACTACCGTAAAGAATATAGAAAGTAATAGTATATTTTATCGATATAGGCGGTAAGATCGAAGAAGTAGGGTTAACGACGTTAATAAAGATATCGGAGGTTAATAAATATACTTACTATAATAACGTAAAGAAAAATAAGAAAAAGGTAATACCGATAGAATATCGAAGATACTTAGCCTTTACGGCTAAGTATTTAGAGGGGCTTCTAGAGTAAGGACTATAAAATTACGAAATTAAATTAAAAAAAGAAGTTAAGCTACGGCTATTTAAGGTTTATTATATTAACGATAAGTAAAGTAAGGAGCTACGGAAATACTTAAACGAGAATTTAAAAAGAAGATATATTAAGGAGTTTATATTACTAATAAAATACCCCGTATTTTTTATACCGAAAAAGGATAGTAGTTTACGATTATATATAGACTACCGGTAACTAAATAACGAGACGGTAAAAAATAATTACCTACTACCATTAATAATTAAGTTATAAAGTTAATTAGTAAAAGTATAATATTTTATATACTTAAATATACTTATCGGGTACGCCTATATACGGATTAAAGAAGGAAACGAATAAAAAATAACGTTTTATATATTTTATAGTTATTTCGAGTATCTTATAATATTATTCGGATTAACTAATACGCCCGTAACGTTTTAATTTTTCGTTAATTATACTATACGGAAGTACCTTAATAAAATAGTAATATATTATTTCGACGATATTCTTATTTACTTATATATTTTAAAGGAGTATAAGTAATATATACGAGAAATACTTAATACGTTATATAGAGCCGGACTCTCCGTTAATAAAAAAAAGAGCGAGTTCTATATATAAAAGATAGTATATTTAAAATATTTAATATTGCTAAGTAAAGTTCGTATAGAACTTAAAAAAATTACGGTAGTTAAGGACTAGCCTATACCGTAATTATAAATATATATTAGGGAATTCTTAAGGTTTATAAACTTCTATCGGATATTTATCCGTAAATATATAAATATTATACGGCTATTTAACTATTTAATTAAAAAAAATATAGAGTTCCGGTAGGGGTAGGAAAAAAAGTAGGCTTTCCAGAAGCTAAAAGAAACTATTTTAGAGGATTTAATATTTAAATTACTAAACCTTAATCGACTATTTAAAGTTAAAGTAAATATATTAAATTATATAATCGGTAAATAATTAGGATAGCGAAACGATAACGGTAAGCTATACCTAATAACTTTCTTTTCGAAGAAGCTCAAAAAAATATATTAAAATTATTTAATTTACGATAAAAAGCTATTTATTATTATCAAAGCGTTCGAGGAATAAAGGTTATACTTTAGCGGTACTAAATATAAAATATAGATCTATACGGATTATAAAAATCTACGGTACTTTATTATTATAAAGGTTTTTAACGTACGATAAATATAATAATTAAAGTTTCTTTTAAAATTTAATTTCTAAATTAATTATAAAAAGGGCTCGAAAAACGTTAAGGCAGACGTATTTAACCGGCGTACCGACTATTATAAAGATATACCTAGGGAGTTACTATTATTATTTAAGGAAGTATTAAATAGTATTCTTAAGTATTTACTATAACCGTAAATAAAGTATTATATAGTATATCGTAAAAGGGCTACTTCTAGTAAATACTAAAGGAAATTAAATAGTAATATTATAAAGTAATATTAGTAGGAAAAGCTAAAACCATAAGGTATTTAGAAAAATAATTAGGGAAAACTATAGTATAAAAATCGAGCGTACGTAATACTAAGTAATAGGACGGTATTAATAATAAAGATCTACGTATTGAAGCTCGGAAAATATATAAATATTATTAAGACTATAAAAAAAATTAAATAGCACTTCGACTAACTAAAGATTAAGGACGACGTTAAGAAAATTATTTAGTTATACTATACGTACGAAAGAATAAAGGTCGCGAGGTATAAACCCTATAAATTTCTAAAGCTACTACTAATAGTAAAACGGCTATAAAGTTTAATTATAATAAACTTTATTATTAAATTACTAAAGTCTAAAAATATAGTAATTAACGTTAAATATAATAATATATTAACGGTAGTCGATAGGCTTACTAAATAAATATACTTCCTACCTTATAAGGAAACCTAATTAGTAAAATAATTAATAAATATAATATTATAGTATATTATATTAATATATATATAGCTAAAAAAGTTTATTATAGACCGCGATACTAAGTTCGTATCGAAGTTCTAGAAAGCGTTAATAACGAGGCTAAGAATAATAAATAAAGCGTTTTCGGCCTATTACCTTTAGACGGACGGTTAAACGGAACGGCTTAATTAAATTATAAAATAATATTTACGGAATTATATTAATTTCGAATAGGACGATTAAGTTAAATTATTACTTACGGTATAACTAATATATAATATATTATTAATTAAAACGATTAAAGTTATATCGTTCTTCGCGAACTTCGGTTACGAGGTAAACCTACGGTAAGGACCTATAGTTAAAGTACCTAGGATTAAAATTAAAGTAAATAAAATATATATATTTTACGGTAAACTTAAATAAAAATTAAAGTTTATAAGGGAAAGGATATAAAAATATTATAATATTAAAAAGCTCGAGGGACCTTACCTTAAGGGGGGAGATATAGTATTTTTTTCTATACGTAATTTATATATTAAAAGACCTAGTAAAAAGCTAGACTATAGGAAAGTAGGACTATTTAAGGTTAAAAAAAAGTTATTGGAGACGGTATTCGAATTAAAGCTACTTAATATAATACGTCTACGGTTATATACCTTTTATATTTTACTTTTAGAACCCGTACTATACGTAAGTAAAACCAATATATAGATAGTAGCGGAGGATAAAGAAAAAAAATATAATATAAAAAAAATATTAGATTTACGGTTTTATAAAAACTAATTAAAGTATTTAATTAATTAATTAGGATATCCGGCTATAAATAACTCGTAAAAACTATAGGTATACCTTAATTACTTAAATAAGTAAAAAGAATTCTACTAACGATATCCGGACCGACTAAAACCTAAATAAGTAAAAAGACTTAGCCCCGGCTTATAACTAAATAACTATAAGACGGAGCTAAAAGAACCTCGACGGAAGTCGAACCTACGCCTTTAATATAATAATTAACGTATTATATATTATATTACGAAATTAAAAGGTATAAAAGGGACTAAATATAAATAATATTACATACCTTAAGTACTTTAGGAAGTAGAAAGCGCGCTACTAGCGGTACTTAGCGTAATTAGGAAGGAAGGACCGGCTATACTAGGATCGAAGGAAAGGTCGGAGGGCTAGCCTAAGCCTAAGGAAGGATCTAGGGCGTAAGGAGACCACGGAACGGTATCCTGGGCGGCGTCCGGCCGCGTAGGAGCACCCGGCGAAAAAGCAGGAGGCGCCGTAGCGGTAGATTACGCTACCTGGGCATCCTCCTCCTAAATACCCCGCATAAAAAGGCGCTTTTTACGTACGCAAAGAGAGCGACGTATTCGTTTTACCCGGATAAACTAAGTAGTTAGTTACGAGAGTTAGTCTTTAAGCTTTTATTCTTTACGCTCGAGTTTATCCTACTTTTCTATCGTTCGGGTTACTATAGAACGGTTAATTATAATATAAAAAGAAAAGGAAAATCTACCTATAAGTAAAGCTAATATTAAATCTATTATATAGGATCTTACGGCATATATATTTAGCGCACCGTAAGGACCCAGGGGCTATAATATAAAGGGATTCGGCGGTAAAATAAGTAAAATACGGTATTATAGTAAAACTACGGCGGCGGATTCGGGAGGAAAGGGCAGAGACCTATTTAGTTTTATAATAACGTTTTTATATACGGTTAAATATAATAAAGGTAAGGAGAAAAGAGAAGGAAAAACCTATAATATAGTTAGTAGTAGAAGAAAACTAAGCCGTAAGGGCTTCGGCTTAAAGAGGGAATATTATATTACGGTTCTAGAAAATAGTAGGGCTACGAGGGACTAATTAAGACTAGACTGTACCGTCGAGCGGAGCTTATAGTCCAAAAGGGCAACGGACTAATAAGATAAGGACCGGAGACCGCGGTAGGGCTTACGGTCTACGGTCCGATATCGGCTAATTAGGAGCGGACCGAGGACCGTCTATAAGTTAATGGTCCACGGTCCACGGGTCTATATATACGGAGGAACTGGCCGGCGTAGATAGATAGTTCTATAGTATACAATATAAGTTACAATCGTTGGTATTTAGACTATTGTGATAGAGACAAGCCGTTATTATATACTATTTAGCTGTACCGGACTAAGATTGTTCAGAAGTGCCTTTAACTAGTGTCCCTTTTAGAGGTTCTGGATAGGGGTTCGTCACAGAATAGATACACCTGCGTGACAGTGTCACGGTTAAGCTAACGGGCAGGTTAGACTATGTGCGGGGCGCAACGCGCACAGCTAATCGCTAGTAGAAGCAATTAAGACGGAAGTGGTGTAACGAACCTCTATACAGAACCTCTAAAAGGGATATGGGTTAAAAGTAACTTCTGACAATTAATTCGGTGCAGTTAAACAATATATAATAAAATATCTTAATAAAATATAAAATACCGTAAATATAAGCGTAAATTATATATTGCGGAACTATCTATCTACACTAGCCAGTTTTTCTATATATATAGACCTTAGGACCTTAAAGTACTTATCCTGCTATAGCTCAATCACTCCTAGTATATTATATCCTACAGAGTGCTCGTCTTACTATACCTTCGATTACCCCAAATATCTTATATTTTGTGAAATGCTTATGGGTCTTAATACTATAGTATTTTCTAGTTAGCTCTAATTAATTATTTCCTAACTTTTTTAATAGTTAACTAAGAATATTTTACGTTTTATATACTACGTAACTTACCGTTAGGTTAACTATAATATAATACTCCTCCTTTTAAGGCGATACCTTAGTGATTTTATTTTTAAAATAACTATTAATTTTTACTTTCTTTTTAATAATTCTATAATAAATCTTCTCCCTTTTATTCTATCGCTATATTTAATTATATAAAGAGTATAATTTATATAAATATTAACCGTTACCGTAATTAAATATATTTTGTTGAAATAAGTGCTATTGATGCCTGTAAATATAGGCTCAAATAGCTATCGGCGCAGTACACTGAGAGCGAAGAGACTTTAACTGCAGCATTCGATAGTTGCCGTAGCACTAAAGGAAGGAAGATTATAGGGGCAGCGCCCTGTAATATATAGAAGAGAATCACTGTAATATAGGCTTGTAAGGCACTAATAAGTATGGTGAACTAGTATATTAATTGAACCTTGTAGACTAAAAAATACTATAGTGGATAGGGTATAAGGCAGAAGTCTTATAGGCTATCGGTGCTTTACTTGCTCTCTGAGGGTAACTCCGTTTCCGGGCCTAAACGCGTGTTTCCGGGCCTAAACGCGCGTTTCCCGGGCCCGAACGCCCGCTAAATACGCTAACTAAATATAAAGTTAGGGGCCACGTTACAGGCCACGTTGCCTCTACCGTTTGACCACTGCAGGACACCGGCTTTAGCGCTCGGCTTTCCGGGACCTCGGATTGCTTCCGGAGGCCGGGCTTCCGCTCCGGTAACCGCAGTCCCTAAACACTGCTGATTCAAGCCATCGTATTGCCTTCGAGACCCTGTAATATACAGGGCTCAGATACACTGTAAAATTCACAAACAAAAGCTGTATTTTAATATAATATAAGTTATAATCGTTAGTATGTAGATTATTATAAATGAAATAAGCTACTGTTATATACTATTTAGCTGTACCAGACCAGAATTATTTAAAAGTGCCTTTAACCAGTATCTCTTCCAAAAGTTCTGGATAGAAGTTCGTCACACTACCTAGACAGCTTTTAATCTAAATCTTTATCTAATTCTCAGAGGAAGAGGCAACACGCCTTACGCCACCCTTATTGCCCAGTTACACCTAACTTTCTGCTAACATAAACCCTATATTAAGAGATCTTTGCCCTAAAGTACTAAAGTAAGAGTCTGAGCATAATAATGATTGACTTCAAAATTAAAGTTTATATTTAAAGGTTTATTTAGGTTATTAAAGTCGCTTATGCAATAGTATTAATAAATAATTTTATATATTTATTTATGATATATCACGAAGGCTTTAGTAGATGCTTGAATCTTAGAGTAAACCTATTTACTATTAATATAAGTACTTTAATTTGTAACAAAAAAGACTTAATTAGAAGTATCTATCCTTATAGAAGAAAATAAATAAAATACCACTATTTTTTACCCTGTCAGATTAGAAAGTCACACTAATATTCAAAAAAGCTGCACAAGTGTATAGACTTGTTATGCCCCCACTTCCATCTGTAGATAGATGTTACGCAGAGCACATTTTTTGGGGTGACTCCACTCGACCATCGTCATGTCTCCTCGTGTTCTGTTGAACTTCTCACAGTGCTCGGTTGCCAGGGCACATCCTCTTTCATTGCCCAATGTAGCATCCTACCAACCCTAATCCTATTTTGGAGTTCCCCTGAACGCCCCTAACATGGCTGGCGATATCAGCATGAAGATACCCAGCCACAGAGGGTTTCAGCTCCTCGTTTCAGCCACGGCGTCGCATTCAGGCGTCATCAGCTGCGGTTTGGCGGTTGTGGGGCAGCAACCGCGCAAGCAGAACCCCACCCACGTCCCGCGACACCGGGAACCCCGCCATGAGCTTCAAGGCTCCATCGATAGCTCCCCAACCTGGAAAGTTGCTGGCACAACCAAAACACACCGCAACTCTCCCTCCCAAGTAAACTTAACTTCATAGCCACTCAATCTGCGAGTAATTCTCTCCTCTCTCTATCCATACTTTCCATAATCAGTCGTGATATCACCAAAATGTCTATCGAGCTCGACAAGATCTTCGCCGCGTCCCCGGCGACAACCCGCGGCCAGCCAACCCAGCTCTCGGCCGATCCAAAGGGGGAGCAAATAGCTTTCGCTGTACGTCCCGTTGCTTCTTTATCTTGATATACATCATAATCTCTAATGTACAACCCCTTCAACAGTCCGGCAAATCAATCTTCCTCCGCTCCCTCACCAACCCCTCCTCCTCCAAGCAATACACCTCCCACACCACCACCACCACCGTAGCCAAGTTCTCGCCCTCGGGCTTCTACGTCGCGTCGGGCGACATCTCGGGCAAGATCCGTGTCTGGGACTCGGTCGAGGCAGTCAACACAAAAGGCGAATACCCCATCATCTCGGGCCGCATCACCGACATCGCCTGGGACGGGGACTCGCAGCGCGTCATCGCCGTCGGTGACGGCCGCGAGAGGTTCGGCCACTGCATCACTGCCGACAGCGGCAACTCGGTCGGCGAGGTGTCCGGGCACAGCAAGGTCATCAACGCGGTGGCGATCCGGCAGCAGCGCCCGCTTCGCGCGGCGACGGTGTCGGACGATGGGAGCATGTGCTTCCTGCATGGCGCGCCGTTCAAGTTCAACAGCAAGGCGACGGGGCTGCACAAGGGGTTTGTTCAGGGGACCGAGTTCAGCCCTGATGGGTCGTGGATGGTGACGGTTGGGAGTGATAAGAGGATTCAGATTTATGACGGCAAGACTGGGGAGCCGCTTAAGGTGGTTGGGGAGGGGGTTCATACAGGGAGTATCTTGGGTGTGAGCTGGAATAAGGACTCGAAGAGGTTTGTGACGGCGAGCGCGGATAAGACGGTTAGGGTGTGGGATGTGCAGTCGGGGGAGAATGTTGCGACGTGGAAGATTGGTGAGGAAGGGAGCTCCAACCCTCAAGATCAGCAAGTTGGTGTTGTTTGGACTCGTGGGCCGCAGGAAATTATCGTTAGTTTGAGCTTGAGCGGTGATTTGAACTATTTCACCGTTGGCTCTTCTACCCCACAAGAAGTAATTGAAGGCCACAACAAGAGCGTCACCGCGCTTTCGGTCACCTCAAACAGCAACGGAACCAAGGTCACAACTGGCAGCTTCGACGGCAAGGTGGTCGCCTGGGACATTGGGACTGGCGTCGGGAAGGCCCCAGAGGGCGAGGCGCACTCCAACCAAGTCGTTCAGTTCGCCTCGGCCGGTGGCAGGGTCTACAGCGTCGGCTGGGACGACACCCTCCGCATCATCGACGAGGCTACAAACCTGTTCCTCGCCTCCCCAGTGAAGCTCAGCTCACAACCCAAGGGCATCTCGGCGTCTTCGGACGGCACGATCGCGGTCGCTCTCAACTCCAGCATCGCCATCTACGACAGCGACGGCAAACTTCTCGGCGAAACACCCGTAAGTTACACCCCCACCACCATCGCCATCAGCGGCTCTTATGTCGCCGTCGGCGCAGACAACAACACGGTCCAGGTATACAACCTCGGCAGCGGAGGCAGCCTCTCCTCGACCGAGAAACTGACCAACTCCACCGCCACCATCTCAACACTGTCATTCTCCCCGGAGGGAAAGCACCTCGCGGCGGGTAACTCGTCTGGCAAGATTGTCGTGTATACCACCGGCTCGTGGGAGGTGGCCACCGACAGGTGGTCCTCCCACACGGCGAGGGTGCTGAGCATTGCGTGGAATAAGGCGGGGACGCACGCCGTGTCGGGGGGGTTGGACACGAATGTTTTTGTCTGGAGTTTGGCGAAGCCGGGGAGCAGAGTCAAGGCTGCGAATGCACATAAGGATGGGGTGTATGGGGTTGCGTTTGTGGAGGGGGATGAAAAGGTTGTGAGCTCGGGTGGCGATGCTGCTGTTAAGGTGTGGAATGTGAAGAATTTGCAGTAAGGAGGGGAAAGGAAGGAATGAAGCGTTTATGAGTTTATGTATGGTATGGTATATTAATGGTGGTTACCTAGCCGGCGTTACTACTGTTTTTTAATGAGAGTATTAGCTTGTTGTTAATAGATGGAGTTTATGTAGCTCAGGTTGATATGTGTGTGGTATAGGGATGTGATGATGGTATTATGAATAACACCTACGCTTATACCAGCCCTAAGGATGATAGGTTGAAAAGCTTACCAATAAAAGTTTGTTCAGTGACCCTTTAATATACTTCTTTAGATTTTGATAGCCTATACCTATTTTAAAGAAAAAAGGTACATGGAAAAAGAAAATGGCAAAAAAAAGGCAAACGCTGGAAATCAAATACACTGTGTGACGGACCAGGAGTCGAACCTGGATCTTCGCTCAAACTCGGGAATGTAATAACCGCTATACTACCACGCCACGGAAACACACGAATCTGGTCAAATAATAGTATCAGTAAAAGAATCAAACCACCACGATGACTTCCAACTGATTTGGCAGATGTAGCTACATCTGTAGACGCAAAACGTCACATGGATCTGCTGGACAGCTATGAATCTCTGTACATGAGCAAAGCTACCTTCGACATCCCGCTAAACTCCCTACACATGTTCATCAATGGACCCTCGAGCTACCAGTTGTAGTGTCGGTAATCTGTTCCCTAGACCCGCCGACCCAGTTAGATTGCCCTCTCCCAGTGATCTTTCCCAATAAATCCACATTCAGCCAACTCCCGTCTGTTTCTTTTAGTGTTTACCCTCGGTCTCATGCGGATTTCAACGGTGTCGTGCTTCTTCCTCTCCATTTTAGCTCTCTCTCTTCTCTCGAATTGATCGATTCCGTTCATAGCCACTCTCGTACGTTCCGCAACTGAGATACCAGACTGACGAGATCCATCACAAAGCGTACCCAGATATCACAGTAGGCCCTAGTGGCAATTCCAGCATAGAGTGCGACCATCCAACCAAAGAGGGGCGGCGATTCCAACACAGAGGACCACACCCGACCAGAAGAGAGCGTGTGTAAGGATTAGAAACAGTACCCTCACCAACGCAAAGACTAGTCTGAGGACCCAACAAAGAGCTCTCGCTAGAGACAAGCAAAGGTTGTCGATTAACTTGTCCAGCTTGCCCGCGGGGTTGCAGTCGGTGGTAGCCGGAGATCTCGGCTCTTTCAGCAGTGATGTCTGGCGTCCCAAATCCTGTCGTTCTACTAGTACTGGGCAGTTCAAATCAGACTTCTCCTTGACTGGCGTAGTGTGCCTATATTCTCGCATCGACTCGCTCAGTCGTGCAGAGCACTTCGAGTCCGGTATGCTAGTCTTCACCACAACGGCAACATCACGCTGTCCAATTTGGATTTCCGACACTGTGTCACCGCTGCCATCACTGTTGGATTTCTAGTCCAGTTGCATCCGTGCGGCGTCAAGAGTTGAGCTGCCAGCCCCAGTTCCAGCTTTCTCCCGGGTTTCCTGTCTCTTGTCAAGCGACTCCAGTTGCAGCAAGTGTTTCTTGCGCTCAAACTCCTCTGGATAACACGTCAGTACCACCCAATCGAAGAGCTTGAAGCGTTCTGCCTCCGGGACAGGGAACGGCGCAGGCCTGTATGGGGGAAGGTGGTCCAGCCTGCCTTTTTGGATGAGCTGTAGGACTTTGTCAATGGCATGGGGGAGGTTGCTGTAGCACTGTTAATTCTGGCTGTACAAGATGTCCGAGCTCCTGGGAATTGAATACTTACTCAACCTTCCCATGAACTGCCCAGCCTTGCCTTTGCACCTCCACAGCAAGCTCCAGTTGGTGATTATCCATCAATGTTGGATTGGGCACCACAATCAAGGGAGCCCCATATCTTCTGACTTCGAGGATGGTTCCCGCACCTGTTTAAATATTAGCTTTCTCAACTCCTGGGTATGAGTGTTAAGCAAAGAGCTCACCTGCGTGCGCAATGACGCACCCTGCCAAGCTCTTGCCTTGCTCGCCACGGCATTCCAGCATATAAGGCTTCAGAACAGGAGCATAGGAGAAGCACTCCACCTGCAAGTCTGCCAGCAACTCCCCTGAGCGCAAGGCCTCGAGTTGAGTCTCAAACCAAGCAAGGTTAGGACCACATTGGACCGTCAACTTCTTAAACCCGGCGACCTGTAGGTGAGTGAGGAAAGGGCCAGTGATGACCTGCTCGAGAAGAGGCAGGAAAGAAGCAATCGAGCCGATGGTGACAAAACAGTTACGCCCAGAGAGGACTGGGGATTCCTCAGTCGAGGCCATTTGGGGGGCAGAACTGGGTGTTGATGTTGATGTTGAACTAGATGCGAGGTCCAAGCAGCGCCCATTGTCTTGACTCCTGTCCGAATCGGGACAGGTGGCGTCCGTGTTAGTGATGGCAGCCGGCAATGTCCCGTTATCGTTATCGGGCATCATATCAATATCGAACGACCTTGAGAGGTTCCTCACACGTTCAGGGTCGGGCTTTTGCTGGGAACCGACGTGGTGAGAGTCCCTTGTCTCGTTGAGGGTCCCAGCTACCGAGTAGGCAGGACTCGGTGGTGTAGCGGCCCTGGAAGTTGAAGTGGTCATGCTGTCGTTGTTTCTTGTGGCTGTTTCTTGTAGCTGTGAGCTAGCCAGTGCGAATGCTGAGGGTGGTCAAGATTAGCTTTGCAATTCCACCAAATTCTGGAAACGAAGTGAAGAGAAGGAGGTAAAATAAAGTTAAGCTCTCAGTTAAAGAGCAGAAATTTCTTTCATTTGGCCATGAGGGCTCTTGTCACAACACTGGCAAGTACTCGCAACTTGGAATGTGCAAGTCCAAGTGTGGCGCAAAGATGTGGCTCGTGCTCAGCCAAGCTCAGCTCAGCCAGCACCGAGCGGCTGGGCCAAACTCCAAATTTTTGGCGACGAGAAGTTCCGGCCGCGCAGTGGAAGCCCCCCGTGTAAGCACCCCTCCACCGATCCCGACCGACCCCAACTTCCCGGGATGGCTTCCGCCGCCAATTCTCTCCGGCTATGCCTCCGGGCTAGCAGACAATTATCAGTACGACCTGCAGCGTCCCCCCTCCTGCGCCGGGCCTTGACCACAACCGCCCCTCAATGCGCTCGCCCAGGTCGCAAAAAGGGTTGGAAAGACCCCAGCGACAATTTCGAGTTTCCTGAGCCATACGAGGGCAAGGTCTTTCAAGATTTGGGCGAACAGTTGAGGTACTCTCTGGAAAACGACGAGTTGGCCGAGGCCGACCGGGCTGCCGTTCAGCAGGCCCTGGCGAGCTGGGAGAACAAGCCAAACGAGGAGAAGATGGAGGAGCAGCAGATTGTCAAAGAAATTGACAAGGAGTTTGCCCCTCTGAGAGCACCTGTTCGTGCTAGGAGAAATTCTTTCTGGCACGAGGAAGAGCAGGACACCGACTTGATCACCGACGAGGTTGGGGAGGACGACTTTGAGGAGAATGACATGATGGCTATGGGTCACGCCAAGCTGGAGGAGCACCGCGAGTACAGAGAATACGCACGTATTGCCGTGTGGGAGATGCCATTGCTTTCGAGTATGTGCCTCTGAGTCATGCTGCTGAGAGTATGTGGTACTAACACCCGCCAGGATTCGCAAAGAAGTTCGTGCCGCCCAAGAATAATGAGGTTCTTCGTTTCCGGTACACCACATATATGGGGGAATTCCACCCTGCTGACCGCAAGGTCGTGGTCGAGTTTGACCCCCGGGATTTGTTCGAGCTCACCGAGGTTCAGCGAGACAAGCTTCGCAAACTGGCTGGTGCCAGATACAACCCAGAAAGGGGAATCATCAAAATGAGTTGCGAGAAATTCGAACTCCCAGCCCAGAACAAGCGATGGCTTGGTGACACGATTGCCAAGTTGATCACTGCGGCCAAGGTAGGATGAATCGATCCTCTACCGAGACCATAATGCTGATCAAATCATCTAGGACCCCACGGATACGTTTGAGGACATCCCCTTGGACACCCGGCACCACAAGTTCAAGAGCATCCCGAAGTACCCCAAGGAGTGGTACATGTCAAACCAACGAAGGCAGCAGCTCTTGGCTCAGAGGCGAGAGTCTTTGAAGCTGGATCATAACAAGAGACAGAACAGTCAACTGATTGATGGTGTAAAAGTGATCCAACAGGGCGCGCTTTCTACGCTCTCTGCGTCGAAGGAGAAGGAGCCCGTGGCAGTGCGGGTCAAGCCTCTATAGAGAGAGGGTGCGAGAGGGTTCTCACCCGGCGCCACTACCGTCAGTTGCCTGGTGGTATGCTGGTTGGCGGCTGTCGTAGTTGGAGCGGAAAATGTACATCATCTGTAAAAAGTAAAGAGACCATGTCAAATGTGTATAATAGACGATTAGTATTGACTGCCGGTGTTGAAGGTTAAGGGGCGACCCCTGAAGCAAGCCTTGCACCCCCACAACCCCTAACCCTATCGGTTTCTCTCGTTAAAATCTCAACGGGTTGCCAACTTGGCTTGCCAGAGACGTCAAGCATGAACCTGGTACCTGGGAGGCTCCGAAACGGGCCCACGTCCCGACCGGAGTATATCCACGAATGCTTATCAAGCTGGCGGGTTTCTCACTTCGGGAATTAAAAAGAAACCGTCGATCGGAATTCTTCGCTTTTTGGAGCAGTTCTGGCTCCTCGAACAATCAAATGTTTGAAGGTGAGAGCCTCGGCAGCCCTTTGTCTTTGAGAGGGTGGGGTAGCATCCAGCACCAAACGTTTGGGCCAACTTGTGCCACTCGACTTGTGAGACTCGAGAGGGGGATGCTGCAGATGACCCCTGCATGCAGATGGTTAGTTGACTTCCATTGCAGTTCACACAGAGGATGCCATCTCAGCCTTCTATAAACTTGATCTCCTTTGGGATCCCCCGAACGTTTCACTGAATGGAAAGATAGTACACGTGTCGCCCACGTCTTGTCTGCTGCAACGCAAATCTAAAGACTGAACTCCGCCGAGAGTTCATGACAATATACCTAAGGCCCTTCTAGAAATGTTCAACACCACGTAGAGGCCGATGTAATTAGCGGCGGGCATGATGGGATGGCAAAGGGGTGCTAGTGCAGCGCAAAGATGGGGTAGCACTCTGGGCGGCGAGAGGTGCCTCGGCTCCATCCACTTATTTTGATTAGGGATGCATCGGATTTCGATCGCATGCATGTTTCTTTTTCTTGGAAGGTCAGCCCTCCGGTGCCGTTCCTGCTTCTGGATAAAGACCCTGCTCCTGTGATGATTTTGGGACTGCCTACCTAGCTGTTGAAAGCTCTTGTTTCTGCCACCTTTTGCTTCTCCTCCTTTTTCTTTCAAACTTCCAGGTTGTCTGCTTCCATTCTCTCCACCTCTTTTGCGCCAGTTCATCGACCCTGCGCCAGAACCGAGCGGACCGACGCACGCACGCACGCACGTGAAAGCCACCGGCGGGAAGAGACACACGACACAAGATGGCTACCAAAGCTCCCGAGTTCCAGGCCACGGCCCTGGAGGCCATTCCCAAGATCGCCAGCCTCGCTCGCGGTCAGTTCCGCACTCACAAGACCAAGAACGTCGAATGGCGCAAGACGCAGCTTCGCAAACTCTACTGGGCCCTCGAGGACTTTAAGCCCCAGCTCGTTGAGGCGCTCAAGAGCGATCTTGGAAAGTCTAGCTTCGAGGCCCTCCTCACAGAGGTAGACTGGGTGAAGAAGGACTGCATGTGGATGCTCGACCATCTCGACAGCTTTGTCAAAGACCAGAAGCTGGGCTCTCCCGATGTCCCCGCCACTTATTCCATTATGAACTTTCGCGTCAAGAAGGAGCCCCTCGGAACCGTCCTCATCATCGGCCCCTACAACTACCCCATCCAGCTCCTTCTGTGCCCTCTTGTTGGCGCCATCGCCGCCGGCTGTACCGCCGTCCTCAAGCCCTCCGAGCTCACCCCCGCGTGCGCCATGTGGACCAAGGAGCTGATCGAGAAGCGCCTCGACTCTGGATCCTTCTCGGTTGTCAACGGTGCCATCCCCGAGACCAACGCGCTCATGGCCGAGAAGTGGGACAAGATTTTCTTCACCGGCAGCGCCCAGGTCGGCTCCATCATTGCCCAAAAGGCTGCCCAGACACTCACCCCCGTTGTCCTCGAGCTCGGCGGCAAGAACCCCGCCTTCATCACCAAGAACTGCGGCAACTTGGCCCTGGCGGCCAGGAGACTCCTCTGGGGCAAGACCCAGAACGCCGGTCAGGTCTGCATGTCCCAGAACTATGTTCTCATCGACAAGGACCTCGTGCCTACTTTTATCGAGTTCCTCAAGGTCGCCTACAAGGACATGTTCCCCAACGGTGCCAAGGCCAGCCCCGATCTTTCGCGCATTGTGAACAAGAGGCACTTCCACCGCATTAAGAAGATGTTGGATGACACCCAGGGCAAAATCGTCATGGGTGGTGAGCTGGATGAGAGTGAGCTGTACATTGAGCCCACGGCTGTGCTGGTCAACTCTGTAAACGACTCGATGATGCAGGAGGAGTCTTTTGGTCCTATTTTCTCCATTTACCCGGTCAACACTTTGGATGAGGCGCTCAACATTGCCAACTTGATCCACAAGACGCCTTTGTCGCTGTTTACTTTTGGTAACAAGGCTGAGAACAACAGAAGCACGCGCCCCTTTTCTACCCCTTGACCATGACAAATAGCTAACGACATCCAGTTCTCAACGAGATGACCTCGGGCGGTGCGACCATCAACGACGGCTTCTTCCACGGCGCGGTCAACACGGTCCCCTTTGGCGGCGTTGGCGATTCCGGCTGGGGTGCTTACCGCGGCAAGGCCTCCTTCGACTCCTTCACCCACTTCCGCACCATCGCCGAGACGCCCGGCTGGGCCGAGAAGCTCATCCGCGTGCGGTACATGCCCTACGACTTCAAGGCCCTCGCCTTCCTCAACCGCCTCACCGAGAAGTCGCCCAACTTTGACCGCAGCGGCAAGGTCGTCAAGGGGTTCGGCTATTGGATCAAGTTTCTGTTTGGTCTGGGCGGCAAGAGCGCCAAAGGTGCGTTCTTGAGGTGGCTTGTTGTCTTGGCGGCTCACTACATGTACACGAACCGATCCTAAGGATTCGGTGATTTGTGACTTTTGTACAGGGTTGTTTTGGGTGTTTTGTTTTAGCCTTGCTTTTTTGCGATTCCCCCCTGTGTCATGTTATACTCCCGATGAGAAGAAATGAAAATGAGAAGAAATGGTTTCTAATGATTTTTTTTTTTTGCTGTGTTTATAGACGACGATTATGAGAGACTCTCTTCCGAAGCTTGATGTTAGCGGACCACTTTTTGACCCAAGAGCCGAGCGACCACCTTTCCAACCACCACACCAACCGAACCGAACTGGATGAACTTGCATCGGCCAAGCTTCCTTCCAAGACACATATTACTACCTAATCTTTTTTTTATACCTCGTGCTGTACTATCACCATTACTTGTACTATATGGGCTGGCATATACTTTTTTCTTCTGTCTTTTTTTTTTGTTCTTTTTTTGAATTTCATGAAAGGCGGCAGGTGGAAAAAGAAACGGCTCAGGCTATTAGGCTTGATGGTCATGGAACAGAATACCGGTTCTTTTTTTCAGGCATTTACAACATCATATATGTATTACCTACACAAGCAGGCGTGGCATATTTTCATGGCGTGTCTGCTGCGGAGGGAGTAAATTATATCTTCTTTTTGATATCATATGCCAAGTTGTCTTGTGAATGGGTGTAACATGCATGCCCAACCTGAGCGTTCCTTTTTACATTATCTATCCACCCCCCTTTTCCGATCAATTCCTCAACGCTCTTGTCAACTCCTCCCCCCTCTGCCCACCCAAATAGATATCCTCCGCCCCCGTCTCCCCCAACATGGCCATCTCACAAGCCTCGGCATACCCCCGTATCACCATATCCTCATCCACCCTGCACCCATTCTCCACCAACGCCGTCACGACGTTCCTCAGTCTGGCAATCTCCCTCATGGTAGCGCTGTCAATAAAGTCATTCTGACTGCTGTACACCCCCGCGCTGACACTCTCCTCCATATTCGTAATCCCCATATGCTTCTGCTCCAGCTCCTTGGCCACCTGCTCAATATGCTTGCTGATCCAGACGTAACCATTCACCCCCAGTATAACATCCATCTTCCCCCCTCCGTTCTGCCCCTCCATCGTCCAGACCTGTCTCCTCGACCGTACCACCCCGGACCCGCCGCCCTGCCCAGAAAGAGCAACAAACAGCCCGTTGCGGAGTTTTCCGTATTTGAGCGAGCGCGTGTGGAGGACTGCGCCTCCGTCCTGGAAGAGCTGCTGCACTTCGGCGACGACGAGGTCGCCCTCGGCGAAGAAGGTGCGGATTTGGAGCTCGTCGGTTTCTGTGCGCTTGCGGAGGATGCCGCCGGGGAGGTTGATGGCTGAGAGGGGGAGGGAGGCGAGCTGGATCGAGTTGATGTCTACGCGCCAGCGCTTGGCTTGGACTTCGAGGACGCGGCCTACTACTAGGTCGCCTACCTCGGGGGTGTAGCGGGCGCGGAGGGGGGAGACGGAGATGAGCTTGTTGGTGCGGGTGGTGATGCCGGCGAGGGAGGAGGTGATGTTTGTGGTGCTGGGGGGGATGTAGGTGCCGTGGCCGCGCATCCATTGGTGGTCTGGGGTGATGAGGGTGCCGGGGGTGACGAGGTTGGTGAAGAGGGGGTTGTTGGGGGGGTGGGTGGATTTTTGGTGGGAGGGGAGGCCGAGGGAGGCGAAGTCGAGGTGGGCGCCTCCTCCGCCATCGTCGCTGGAGAGCTCGGAGTCGGCGTCGGAGATGTCGTGGGGGGAAGGGGGTGGGTGGGAGGGTTTGGGGGGGAGGATTGTGATGGGCATTTTCTTGTGAGTGAGACCTCGGGGGTCTGATAGTGAGGTGGGGTGAGATGAAACTTCGATTTTTGGAAGGATTGATGAAATTGATACGGTGGCGGTTTGAAAGGTATCTCTAGACTCTCAAACGTCGAAATTATTTTGCTGTTGTAGAGTTGGGTTGTGAATTAAATGAGATGAGTGCTTTCTACTTCCTCACATCTCAAAAGCGATGTGAAGCTCGAGCCTCCAAAATTCAGTTTCCACACTTCCGTTTCCCGAACGGTAGCTAGCCAAACAATGCCCCACCCCCGGATTTTCTCCGTTTTTGATTCTAGCTTTTCTGCAGCTTTTCTTGCCTGCCGCCGCAAGTCCCGCTAATGCTTTCCCGCCCTCGCTTCTCGTTCGTGACCCGAATCCGTCATCTCATCCCGTCACTGATCACAAGCAGCTTCCTTGATTGATCGGTTGATTGATCATGACCTCTTCTTTCCTGCTGTAGCTCATGAGGCGACCGCCCTGAACCGTCCCCAGCTTCACATGGCTGGGACACTGCCGGATATTACATGTTTTCTACAACAACAACAACTGCAAAGCCAACACCGATTATGACTCTGCTGCTACGAGGGCCCTGTCGCCTGCTCGCCCCCCACAGACATGCGACATGCCGTCCCCGCGCAGGGGCAGTCTGCACATCACCACCATCGTCACGGTTCATAGCTTTACCACAACGCCGAAATGCCTCTTCTTCCACCGACAACAATGCGCAACAGCAGGCCCCCTCCCCCTCTCCTGCCCCGCGACGAACTCGCCCGAAAACAGCCCTCTTCTTCCCCGGTCAGGGCGTCCAAAAGGTCGGCATGCTCGCCCCTTGGCTCGAAGCCTTCCCCACCACCGCCGTGCCGATAGTAGAAGAAATAGACCACATTGTCGGGTATAGACTCTCGGACGTGATCGCCAATGGCCCGTCCAAAGACCTCAACCTCACCCCCAACGCCCAGCCCGCCATCATGGCGACCTCGATCCTGATACTGCGTATCCTAGAAAAGGAATTCGGGTTCAAGGTGGATGAACGAGTGGATTTCACACTGGGACATTCCCTGGGGGAGTTTGCGGCACTGGTGTCGTCTGGCTACATTGAATTCGAAGACTCGTTGCACATGGTGCAGAAACGGGCCGAGGCCATGGCGGATGCGACGAGGAAGGCAGAGGAGGAGTACGGAGGGGAGTATGGCATGGTGGCTATTGTTTCCGAGCCGCCGCACATGCAGCAGTTGATACCTGCGATCGAGGAGTTTGTTGGGTATGGGAGCGAGGGGGGGAAGAGCGAGAGTGCGGAGAACAGGTCGCCGATCGAGCAGGTGCTTATTGCGAATGTTAATTCCAAGAACCAGATTGTGCTGTCGGGGAATATTGAACGGATCAAGACGCTGGTGGCACATGTGAGGCAGTTTTTGGGGCACGATCCTAGGGCTGTGAGGCTGAAGAGTGATAGTCCTTTTCATAGCCCGATTATGAAGCCTGCTGTGGGGGTTATGCATAGGATTTTGAACGGGAGGAGTCGTCGGGTGAGGGGGAGGGAGGGGGAGGATATTGTTAGCTGGCCGGGGCTGGTGCCGTGTGTGAGTAATGTGACGGCGAGGGTGTTTGGGAGTAGGGAAGAAGTAAAGGATTTGCTGGCGAGGCAGTGTTTGGAGACTGTTCAGTGGTGGGGGAGCATCAAGTATTTGGATCAGGAGGAGAAGGTGAGGAGGTGGGTGGGGATTGGGCCGGGAAAGGTTGGGAGGAACTTGGTGGGCAAGGAGGTGGGGATGAGAGGGAAGGATGCGGTCAAGGGGGGTGGTGTGTGGGCTATTACTGATCCGAGCGAGATTGAGGAGGTGTTGAGGGGGTTGGAGGAGACGGAGAATTTGGTGGAGGAGGCCGAGTGATTTTACGGGAGAGAGTATTATTATACCACTTGCGTATGGATATGGACAAGGAAGTGGTTTGGTTTGACATGTTCAACAGCGGGCAGCGGGCGGCGGTTTGGCGTTTGGGTTATTTGGGTCGGGGGTTGATGTGCCCACCTAGGATACGGACTGTAATTGGTTACCCGTTTATTTTTTACTCTTTACTCACGTCACAGGGGTAATTGTCTGTGGCATATGTTAGATGCTATGTCGATGATAACTAGATGTGTAAGTGAAGGCAATGGGCCGCCCCAACGGTGACCCACCAGTGCGGTACCTAGACTAGACTAAACCCCTGCGGCCCAAACAGCTGGCTTTAGCGGGGTGAGCTTTGACCGCTGACATGCGCCTCCTTTCCAGCGCCCGTCCATCGAGGTTCTCTTTTTAAACCATACCACCACCCTAAAGGTAAATCCTCAGCACAAGATGTCGACCACCCTCCCTCAATTGCCTGCTTGGGCGTAATAGGTCGAAACGTATGTCTTCTCTCTCTCTCTCTCTCTCTCTCTCTCTCTCTCTCTCTCTCTCTCTCTCTCTCTCTCTCTCTCTCTCTCTCTCTCTCTCTCTCTCTCTCTCTCTCTCTTTTTCACTCTTTCTTCTAGGAAAGCGCAAACTGACGGTCAACTTAGAACAACCCCCTCCACATCTCCATCTTCAACTCCTACGACCCCTCCACCAACTTGTTCCGTCCAGTCCGCACGCCCCTCCAATTCTCCCTACTGCTCTCCTCCACCCTCGACATCTTTGAGCTCCGATCCCGCGCCCACGCCGCCCAGGGAACCGGCCTAACAGGTGACTTCGGCCTGCTGCACGCGGTAGACGAGAAGCTGGCGGCCTATGGCTTCGAGACCAACACGGGGGTGAAGTTTGTGGTCGTGGTGGACATGAGAGGGAGGAGAGCGTCGACTGCTGCTGCTGGCGTGGGAGAGGATGGGAAGAAGAGCAGCGCGGTGGGGACGACGGGGGTGGGACTGAGAGAAGGGGAGATGAGGGTTGTGTTCAAGGCGATGCAGGCGGCGTATATCCGGTTGATGCAGAACCCTTTTTACGATCCGGATGAGCATAGCCCGCTGACGGGGCCGGGGAAGAAGATTACGAGTAGGAGGTTTGGGGAGGAGATGAGGAAGATTGGGGAGGGGTGGGTGCCGGGGGTGACGAGTTTGTGATTTTGAGTAGCTACGGTGTGGGTGTGTGTGCTAATGGGCGTTTGAAAAGGGGATACCTGGTTGTTTTGGCGTTTTTTTTTATCACAGCATTTCTTCTTCCAACGAAACAGAGACATTGTTCCTTTCAAGCAAGCGAAAACAGGGTTTATATTTACGGTTAGGATAGGTACGAGAGGTAACCAATCCAGAGAAGCCAACCAAAACGCCAATCATCATCCCTAGTATGT
This sequence comes from Podospora pseudoanserina, assembly GCF_035222485.1. Taxonomy (NCBI): domain Eukaryota; kingdom Fungi; phylum Ascomycota; class Sordariomycetes; order Sordariales; family Podosporaceae; genus Podospora; species Podospora pseudoanserina. The sequence continues at coordinate 1,032,495 of NC_085923.1, forward strand.
ACAGGAACTTCATCACCAGCAAATCTCGTCACTTGAACGAATTCGTCAGACTAAATTCCTCAAACGGCATTCCCTCCTCCCAAGCCTCCTCCCCTCCCTCGGGCCTCACAACTTTCGCCCACCCCGTCACCAACGCCCTCCAGTAACACGCCTCGGCCGCTTTGGAGAAATACCCCCCTCCGACAAACAGCTCCCTCTGCCTGGTGGCGATCCCCTCAGCAACCTCTGGGTTTTCTTCTAACCACCTCACCGTCTCCTCCAAATCAGACCAGTCAGGCTTGACAAAAACAATATTCGCCTCCCTCGCGTCCACACCCGTCCCCCAAGCGCCCTTGACTCGTTCAGTCGTCTCCCACCTCTTGCCGGTCAACTCCCCACTGTAGACGGGTCTCACAAGATGGGTGGTGTGCTGCATCCAGAGAATGGGGGGCGTCAAAACGACGCTCTGGCACATTTGCAGAAATTGAAACCGGCCCGAGTAGGCGATTCCCTCGGTGTGGATGACGTATTTGTAGCGGCAAAAGTCCTGGATGGGCAAGGCGTTGGTTGCGTTGCGGCTTTTGCCTGTCCACTCTAACTTTTGGACGTCGAAGATTTCGGGGTAGGGGCGGGTGGTTTGGAGGAGGTTTTGGCGGAGGTGGGGGGAGAGGACCGAGTTGAACCAGGTTGTTCCGCGCCAGACGGCTTTGGGGATTTTGGAGGGGAAGGGGAGGGTTGATTCGAGGGAGGTAATGAGGGAGGCGGCGTGGGGGAGGGAGCGGATGAAGGGGAGGGGCCAGAACCAGAAGGAGAAGTGGGGGATTAGGAAGAGGCGTTGTTGTTGAGGGTTGGTTGGGGAGGGGGATTTGGGGGGAAGATGGGGGAGGAGGCGGGGCGGGAGTAGGACCAAGCTGTGCCGAAGGGGGTGTCTTGGAAGTTGAGGGTGAAGAGAGTGTTTGGGAGGGGGAGGGGGAGGTGAGGAGGGCGCGGTTGAGTTGGTGGAGGGAGGCGGTGCGGGACTGTTTCCCCCCTGGGGAGGATGTTAGTGGGGGTGAAGAGGGGGGTGAACTGGGGGTGTTTACGTTTGACATTTCTTGTGACAGATCTTTTCGTCGCTGGGCGTGGATGATGTAGATTTGCCCGTCTTTGATCCTTCCTTGTAATGGGCCTTGGTTGTTGGAGTATCTCTTCATGGTGAACGGACCCTCGGCGACGGCATCGTCGATTTCTTTGGTGAGGCCTGGGAAGGCAGCATTGCATTGGTCTTCGTCTAGGGAAAGATTGTTGAGCAGCTCTGGGGGTGGCGGTCTTTGGCTTAGTTGTTGTTTGGAAAGTGCTGGCTTCAAAGACGACGACGACGACGACGATGATGATGATGATGGTGTCCTCCAGAGAAACACAAAGCAGTAAAACACGAGGATTCCACCCGCGATGAGTGTTATTTGTGTTATTCGTCGTTTTTGTCGGTGTTTTATTTTCATCTTCATTCGACTCGAGGATGTGTGTATTGGGAGAGATATTGGTTTGGACATCGGGACACTGAAGCGCTTTTCGAGCATTGTGTCGGTTTGATCTCGTCTATCGTCGCTTGAATCTGCGGAGAGAAGGATTTCTTCATCACAACCTGGCCCAGGCAAGGAAGAAAAAAGATGTACATCAAAGATGCATAGTGTTGAACATGTGGTTGCTCTTCTCCCGCGCTGTTCCCGAACCAGCACGGCGATGTGAAAACGATATCATCAACACCTCTGTCCCAGGAAAGAGAGACGGCAGGTAGCGTACAAGACGAATGGCACACGGGGTCTAGCAAGAAGGAAACAAACAGTATCAAAATCTGGGGAGAGTCGCATGTTTGGACCTGCGGGGTCTCCCAAGACTTCAAATCCCAGGTTGAACGTTGACAAGACCTCAACCCGCGGCGGCTCTTGCTCCGAAGCCATCGGGGGCGATCCATGTAGAGAGAGATCATGCTCCCCTGTAAGGGAGACACCGCATCTGATTTGAGGAAGGGGGTGCTGCCCGGCAAAAGAAGCGGTACTTACGCAACCAGCCACAGGAAAGCTCGCCAGATTTCAATCTATCTTTCTATTCTTCCAGTGGTAGCTTGTGCAACAGTACCATACAACGTGCAAGCGCCTCTTGGTGTTTCCCCTACCCTACCACTTCCCCCTCCGAGAGCTGCGCGATTGTCCCGATCTAGCAACTCCCCCAGAGCCACCAAGACTCAAGCCCCCCCGATGTAACCCTGCGACCGTTCTTCCCCACAATTTTGACTAACCTATCATTCGAGTCGTCGAGAGATCCGATTTCGTGTCTGTCAAAACCTGGGGGGGGCTAACGCACGATAAAAGGCGAGACGGGTAGGTAGCTTGTGTGTGGCTGTTTCCGGGTTTGATATGGGAAGCGAAACACGGCACGATAGGGTGTGAAAAGCTTCATGTCTGAGATATGGAGGCGTTGAGAGCTGCTATGGTCAGTTTCATTCTGACCCTGGCGCAAACACCAGGTAAACGCCTGTGAGCTATCTCGATGTGATAACTTCCTATAGGTGGGATGGTTGTTTCTGAAAGTTCAAGATCAACCACTTCATAGGCACGCAGTTTTGCCCCTCATTGTCATTTCACCTCGCCACTGCACAGTCACAATATTGACCAGCATATCTCACACCCCTCTTTGATTCAGCAAACACTTTTGAACATTGCTAACCCTGCCCACAGTCCACCTCTGCTGACTTCTGGACTATTCCAGACTGTTCATTTTCCAAGTAATGGCTACAAGACCCAAAGAGATACCTAGTCACGTTATCGACAAGATAAATCTCACTAGAACAACAGCAACAACAATAACAGCAACAAAAACTCATGTTATAAACCTGACCACGTCCCAGACGATATCTTAGTCAGTATCCCTTTAAAGGTACCTAGTCAGCAGGCCTTCGAAGATCGACTAACAGCAGTGTCTCTGGGTTTAGTATAGTGAAAAGTGGTATAATTGGGGCTGACATAGTTCGAAGCGGTTTTGCTGGGGCTACCTTAGGGCGCCTGTAATCAATGTCGTGGGGACCGGGACGACAAAGAATAGGATCTATAGAGCTAGGGTAGCGAGAACCGACGTTTCTGGGGCCGCCATGACGAAAAGCTATTTCGGTCAAATCGCTGCTTTCAGAGCCGGTGTTTCTAGAGCCCCTGCTGCTAGGCCCGGAATAATTAGCAGAAGTCTTGTTGGGGCCGGTATGACGAGAATCGATACCGCTCGGGCCGTCTTGGCTGGTGCCGGTGTTGCTAGAGCCAGTGTTATCGGGACCGGCTTCCTTAGAATTGGACCTTGGTAGTGCCTGGGCCGGTGTTGCTGGGTACCAGGGGTTGCTAGACTGGGCGTGCCTAGAACCGGTATTACTGGATTTCGGGTTGCCGGAATCAGCTTGCCTAGAGCTGGTGTTCTTGGACTTGGACTTGGGGTTGTTTGACTCGATGTGTCTGGAACTGGCGTGTCTGGAACCGTTGTTGGGGGCGTTGCTGGATTCAGTGCTGCTGGGCTCAGTTTGCCTAGAGCCGGTACTGCTGGACTCGGGGTTACTGGACTCGGCATACCTAGAGCCGGTAGTGCTGCTCGTCATGTTGAGTACAGCTGTTGGCTAGAAGTATTATGGTAAAACGAACGTGGTCGGTTATGTGTGTAGTCACATCTGAGAGAGGACAAAATGGTGCAGTTGAATGACGGGAGTTTGGGTACCTGAGTTTTCTAGTGATCCCTTTTGGGGAATCACGGGAATTAGAGCCCCAGCAACAACCAGAGGCTCTTGCCGACAGTCCAAATGGCAAGAGACATGGAGATGTTCTTCGGTAGTTGGGAAAGTACTGTAGTGACAGCCCTGGGTTGTCATACACGCCATAGCACTCAGATTCCGAGACCCATTGTTCATGGAATATATATACATTGTTTTGTACATGCTACCATCAACAAGTCATCAAAAGACCCTCCTTCCAAATGAGATTAGGATTACAGAGCCTGTCGGTTATGTAAACGTCAAATGAGCCCATCTGAAGTCGTATATACGCCACCTTTCACCTTGTCTAGAACCGCAAGCCAAGAGTCAAACTAAAACGATATTGTGACAGCCCTCCATAAGTCTCCGGCTACATACATACAAGAACAAAAGCACTATACATGAATACACCCCAGTGGTATAAATAAACGCCTCTTTATGCTTCCTGGTCTAATGATTCTGTTGTTCCCTCCAGCTTCATGAAACCGCCACCGCTCCCAAATCCCAAACCCGTTCAAAAAGATGAAAAAAGACTCCGCTGTGTCCATGCGTTCCAGGCGATGCTATGCGTTTTGGTCATCGACAACCCAGTGCCTCCCAATCGTGTGTACCCTCCCGAAAACGCCGAGAAAAAAAGACCATAAATATGATGTGCGTGTGTAAAGTGTGCAAAGGGGTATGAGTAGTTTGAAGCAAGTGACTAAACGTGCCTTGTGCGTTTCCCACCGCCAAACATATCCTTTCCGTTCCCGAGATCGACACCGTTTAGGTCGAAGTACTCAGCGAGGTTCATCTTTCTCTTGTGGCCCGCGCCCTGTCCCAAATCTCTCCGTGTCCTCCCAGGTCGTACATCTCTTCTTCTGGTGTTGCGTGGTGTCGTCCGGTTTGATGTGCTATGGTTTGATGCTTGGTTGGCATCAGACAGGTTGAGGTTGGCGAGCCGCATGGCCTCATCGTGAGGATAAGCATGTGCTGACTGGAAGTTGAAGGTATCCTGCGTAGGAACAACAAAGTCGACCTCCTCCACTATCGGGCTAGGCGGACAGGGAACCGTTGCAAGAACCGGAGGCGCCGAATCCCTCATCTGGACCTCGTCCCGGTCGACAGATGTTTGTGCTGCCGGAGGGCTCGTTCGTTGTGCCTGAGGGGATGAGGCGGCAGGCTCGGGCTTCTCGGTCTCGTCGTCGCTCTCGATGGATGGGGGTGTGGTGTCCCTAGTCTCTGATCTATCCATCGCCCATTTCCGGATCTTTGAGCCTACATCACCAGCAGACAGTCCGATGTTTTCTTTGTCCAGAAAGGCAATCAGGTCTTCAAGACAGTCTTGATAGCCATCGGCGCGAGACTTGGTTTGCGCGGCCGCTGACGTCTTGTAGAGCTTGGTGACGGACAGTGCAGCAGCCCGGAAGGCATCGAGAAGCTCGTGCGAATCGGCGCTCATGGCTGAATGTGAAGCTGTAGGCGGTAAAATGAGGCGAGGTCTCGTCCACGCCCTGGCAGTCTATGAGTTTGTCGAAGTCGGTGGAAAGCTTCAGGGGTGATGACTCTGCCTGATTACTGGGGAGATCGAGGTACTGAGGGGTTTTCGCTAAACCAAGAGAGCCAGGTTGAAGTGGGACTTGGAGTGGAGATGGACCTGTCAGGGTGTCGTTTTTGGCGGGGCGTTGCCTGGGAGCTTCTTCACTGTTGAGGCCCAGCCCGGCCTTGCACTTGAGGTTCTTGAAAAGAGTGTCGGTCGGATTAGAAGAAGATCAACACACAATATGGCTATGATGTTTGGCTATAGGGATAAGATGATTGATGCTTGAGTCGGGCTGTCAACGCGGCCAAGTCTGTGTTGTCATATGCTGAGCGAGTTGGACGAGCACGGGACTGGCTCCAACATAGGCCATGGAAGACTGGCTCCTTTCTTTCCAACAAGGCCAGTTACGGTTCAGGGGTGGTTGCATACCGCCTACGGCACGTGCGAAGCTTGGGTAAAGGCCGGTCCTCTCTCTGAGCCGTGCACATTGATCTCGAAGTGCTTCAATGAGCATAATACTCTGTATCTGGATCAGAGAGACAATGAATATAGAGAGAAAAATTGCTGTTTAGACTCAAGAAAGACTAGGTCACATAAGGTAGTTGCTTCAAGGTCAATGGAGAGCCTGTTGGCTGTTTTGCTGTATATTGTAAATATGTAGCGAGGCTGTCTCTCACTGGCTCTTGCATTCATTAGTAGTGTTAGTCAGCAGGGCGGCGGAGCCTTTTGGACGACGGCACTTTAATCCCCTCCGCCATCCAGGGCCTGTGATTGGCTGGGCTGGAACGCGGTTTGGCCAATTTGGGGTTCCTCGACCTCAGAAATTCGCACCTCACGGCACCCACCCTTCCTCAAACAACTACACCCCAAGCCGGCTTTCTGATTTTCGCTCATTGCGCACACCAGACGACTTATCATCGCCAAAAAATCGTCGGCACCATCTCCGGGATCATAGCAACCTTCTCCGACTCGCTTACATACGCGAGAGCGCGTCTTCGTCGCGTATAATTGATCCAAAGCCTCGACGAGGTACCCAGCAGCCACCATGGCTCCCCGTAGCCGACAGAGCGGCAACGACACCGACGCGTCCATGCAGGATGCGCCCGAGTCCGCCAGCCACGTTGTCGATGAGATGGTGAGTTTTATCTCCCGACTTGCTGGCCCAAGCCCAATCAACCGAACTGACCATATCTCCAGGAGGTCGACGAGACTCCCGATTACACCGACTCAGATACCAATCCAAATACTACCGCCAGCAGCGTAGCCGGGGAACCAATTCCAGATGGCCGCAAGAAGCGCTCAGAGGCCAACCAGCTGCGAAGAAGCATATTTGGTAAAAAGCACGACAGGTTGGGAGAATCAAAGGTAGGAAGATTGAACAGGCGCAAAGAATCATGCTGCCCGTGTCTGTAGGCTGACAATTCGATAGGAGGATGACACGATTCGCCGGTTCCGATACCTTTTGGGTTTGACTGATTTGTTCCGCCACTTCATCGAGCACAACCCAGACCCCAAAATCCGCGAAATCATGGCCGAGATCGATCGCCAAAATGAAGAAGCCGCGAAAAACAAGAAGGGCGCTGGTCGTCAGGGCGGCGCTACTAGTGAAAGACGTCGCCGCACCGAGGCCGAGGAAGACGCCGAACTTCTCAAGGACGAAAAGCACGGTGGCTCAGCCGAGACCGTCTTCCGCGAATCCCCCGCTTTCATCAATGGCACCATGAGAGATTACCAGGTTGCCGGTCTGAACTGGCTCATTTCCCTCCACGAGAATGGTATCTCTGGTATTCTGGCCGACGAAATGGGTCTGGGCAAGACACTGCAAACCATCTCTTTCCTGGGCTATCTTCGGCACATCATGGGCATCACTGGTCCCCACCTCATCACAGTTCCGAAATCAACTCTGGACAACTGGAAGCGAGAGTTTGCAAAGTGGACGCCCGAGGTCAATGTGTTGATTTTGCAAGGCGCCAAGGAGGAGCGTCATCAGCTCATCAACGATCGGTTGGTGGACGAGGATTTTGACGTGTGCATCACCAGCTACGAAATGATTCTCCGAGAAAAGGCCCATCTTCGAAAATTCGCCTGGGAGTACATCATCATCGACGAGGCTCATCGCATCAAGAACGAGGAGTCCTCGCTTGCCCAGGTCATCCGCATGTTCAACTCGCGCAACCGTCTTTTGATCACGGGAACCCCACTACAGAACAACCTGCACGAGCTTTGGGCGCTGCTCAACTTTTTGTTGCCCGATGTGTTTGGTGACTCTGAGGCTTTCGACCAGTGGTTCTCGGGCCAAGATAGAGACCAGGATACGGTTGTGCAGCAGCTGCACAAGGTGTTGCGGCCTTTCTTGCTTCGTCGTGTCAAGAGCGATGTGGAGAAGAGCCTTCTACCCAAGAAGGAGGTGAATGTCTACATTGGCATGTCGGAGATGCAAGTGAAGTGGTACAAGAGAATTCTGGAGAAAGACATTGACGCCGTCAACGGTGCAGGAGGCAAGCGCGAGTCCAAGACCAGACTTCTCAACATCGTAATGCAGCTTCGAAAGTGCTGCAACCACCCTTATCTGTTTGAAGGTGCGGAGCCGGGCCCTCCTTACACCACAGACGAGCATTTGGTCTTCAACTCCGGCAAGATGATTATTCTTGACAAGCTTCTCAAGAGAATGCAGGCCCAAGACAGTCGCGTGCTGATCTTCTCGCAAATGAGTCGCCTGTTGGATATCCTGGAAGACTACTGCGTCTTCCGCGGTTACAAATACTGCAGAATCGATGGTGGCACAGCCCACGAGGATCGTATTGCGGCCATCGACGAGTACAACAAGCCCGGATCTGAGAAGTTCATCTTCTTGTTAACAACAAGAGCCGGTGGTTTGGGAATCAACTTGACAACCGCCGATATTGTTATTCTCTACGACAGCGACTGGAACCCCCAGGCCGATCTGCAGGCCATGGACAGAGCGCATCGTATTGGTCAAACCAAGCAAGTCGTGGTCTACCGGTTCGTGACAGACAATGCCATTGAAGAAAAGGTACTGGAGCGCGCGGCCCAGAAGCTGCGTCTTGATCAACTGGTTATTCAGCAGGGTCGCGCTCAAATTGCCGCCAAAGCTGCGGCGAACAAGGATGAGCTTTTGTCCATGATTCAGCACGGCGCCGGAAAGATTTTCGAGACCAAGAGCGCCTTTGGAGAACTGGCCGAGAAGGGTGGCGAGCTTGACGATGATGATATTGACAGAATTCTGAACGCCGGCGAGAGCCGGACGAAGGAGTTGAATGCCAAGTATGAGAAGCTTGGTATCGATGATTTGCAGAAGTTTACCTCCGAGTCAGCCTACGAGTGGAACGGCGAGGATTTCGCCGCCCGCAAAAAGGATGTGGGGCTTAGCTGGATCAACCCAGCGAAGCGTGAGCGCAAGGAGCAGATTTACTCGATTGACAAGTACTACAAGCAGGCCTTGCACACTGGTGGCCGGACTGCCGACACCAAGCCGAAGGCGCCTCGTGCCCCCAAGCAGGTAGCTGTACACGACTACCAGTTCTACCCACCCAGACTCCGCGACCTTCAGGACAGGGAGACCGCCTACTATCGCAAGGAGATCGGCTACAAGGTTCCGTTACCCGAGGGCGACGACGACAACCTGTCTGAGCGGGAGGCCGAGAGGGCTCTCGACCAGCAGGAAATCGACAACGCCACTCCCCTGACCGAAGAAGAGCAAGAGGAGAAGCAACAGCTGGCTCAGCAAGGCTTTGGCGAGTGGAACAGGCGAGACTTTCAGCAGTTCATCAACGGTTCCGGTCGTTATGGCCGGAACAACTATGATGACATTGCTTTGGAGGTTGACAACAAGACTCCTGCAGAGATCAAGGCATACGCCAAGGTGTTCTGGCAGCGCTACACCGAGATCGCGGACTACCCCAAGTACCTAAAGGTGATTGAAGATGGTGAGGACCGCATGCGCAAGATCGAGCACCAACGCAAGATGTTGCGCAAGAAGATGGGCCAGTACCGTGTACCACTTCAACAGCTCAAGATCAACTACTCGGTCTCGACTACCAACAAGAAGGTGTACACCGAGGAGGAGGACCGCTTCCTGCTGGTGCTGCTCGATAAGTACGGCGTGGACACGGAGGGCATCTACGAGAAGATTCGCGATGAGATCCGTGACAGCCCGCTGTTCAGGTTCGACTGGTTCTTCTTGAGCCGCACGCCCACTGAGCTGGGCCGTCGCTGCAACACCCTTCTCACCACCGTAGTGAAGGAGTTTGAGGACGTCAACACGACGACCAAGACCAACGGTACGAACGGCAAGCTCAAGAGGGAGCTGGAAGATAATGAGGAGAATGACGAGGATAGCATTCTTGGATTGGCGCCGGCGAAGAAGAAGAGCAAGGCTAACGGGGTCAAGGTGAGCATACTTGTTATCGGATGACCAACGCGCTGTTTTTCCAGAGTGCTGACCAAAATCTCACAGAACAAGGCTCTTGATAACGTCAAGTCGGCGACTGCCAGCAAGGCCAACTCGACATGCCCGTCAAGGGCGTCAAGTGTCGGGTCTACCAACTCGACTCCTGCGGCTACTAAGGGCAAGGCGAAGGGCAAGAAGAAATAGATTTTTTGTACGGCACAGACATGGAAAGGAAATATGATGAGAGCTACGTAGCCAGGAGGGTTGTTGGGAGTTTCTAGCTGTCATGGTTATTTGGTGGCCAGCAAGGTCATACCAGTGGGTCGGATTATTAGAAGGCGGGTGGGGGAGGCGATGTAAATTACTATTGCTTGGGAAAGGGCGTTATTTGGGGTGTGTATTTGTGGGGAATTTTGTTGTTTCTTTTGTATTTATTGCCTTTGCGAAAACAGGGGGAAGCGGGACGGGGAAAAGCTGGTTGTCGTCTGCCGTCGTTTCTTGCTAGTTGCTGGTGGTGGCGATGCTTCTTCGGTGCTTTGCAGGTAATATCAGCTCGCAAGTAGCAAAAATGGGGTGCTTTTACAGCTATAAATATTCAAGTCTTTCTAGATTTGTCTACCCTGCCTGTGTCTCAAGTTATAATTTGAGTTTAAAAGAAAGAAAAAACCACAGGAAACCACGGGCACGCAAGATAGGCTTCAACAGTGGCCCTGCCCACTGCAGCAAAGACCGAAAGCTGAACTTTAGAGACGGGAGGCTTGCAAGTGTCTAAGTTATATGTTCGGTTGAGCAATACTATGGGTTATAGGACGACGGTGCCATTGCTAAGAACACAACGAACAAGTGGTAACAATAAGAACGACGCATGAAATGATATCCGCATCCGTTACGAGTTTTACAATCAGCTCCTCTATCTGGGCGAGAGGGGCAAAAAGACTGGCTTTCATGTCGCTTTTCCTTCTCTCTACCAAAAGTAGTGACATCAAAAAAAGAGGGTTGGTTTTCCTGCCTGGATCCCCCCCACCTTCCCCTTTTTCATCTTTCTTGTTCACCCTTTTGTGTGTGATCCGCGTGTGTCCGCCCAAGAATCTGTCCCTGAACGCCATTGCAAATGCCGAACTCAAACCACATCTTTCATTCGTTCATCCGCCTCCGCCTTCATCATTTCCACCCTCACAACCCAACCAACCAACCACCTCGCGGCTCGTTCCCTTCTTCCTTTCAGATTGTCCCATGGAAACCCCGGTCATGATTTCTTCATCATTTTTTTAAGTCCCCCATTAAAATTCTTTTTATTTGCCACTCTGGGCAGCTAACCTGTTTAGCCTCTCCCTCTCCACCTCGTAGTTGAAGTCAAAGTACCCCTTGTCGAACTGGTGCACGCGGACGTAACCGTCCTCACCACCAGAGGCGTAACCCTTGCCCGTGGGGTCGGCGGCGACTGTGTTGAGAGGGCCGAAGTGGCCACGGACACGGCCAATCTCCTCCTCAAAGATCTTGTGGTAGAAGCGGGCCTCGAATTTACCCTGTCTCGCCGAGGTGGTTGTGACATCCATGGCGGCCTGACCACCGCCGAGGATGACGTACTCCTTCTTGGGGGTGATGGCGGCGCTGTTGAGGGGTGTGTCGGCGGCGTACGTCTTGAGGACTTCGAGCTCCTTGGCTGTGATGAGCTAGAGGTTTTTCTGATGTTAGTAAAGAATGTTCTCTTGCGGTTTTCACACACACAAGACAAAAAAATTACCTTGGCAGTCTTGTCTTTTGAGGCGGTGATGAAGTATGTGCGGTCCTGGTTCCACTGGAGATCGGTGATGGGGGAGCCGAGCTCGTGGACGTTGACGTTGTAGATGAGGTCGCCCGTCTTGCCGTCGTACTGGGAGACGCTGCCGTCTTCGTGGCCGGCGATGATGTACTTGCTGAGGTAGCTCCACCCGGCAACGGTGGCCTTGCTCTCCTCGCAGACGATGGTCAGGACCTTCTCGTCCGACTGCTCGGCCTCGGGGTCGACCTTGATGTCGAGCACGACGATGGTGCCGAGGTGACCCATGCGCTTCTCCGTCACGCCGAGGAGCTTGGTGCCATCCTCGTTGAACTCAACGCGCTTGACGGCGGTGGGGAAGTCCCATGTCTTGAGGAGCTTGCCGGTCTTGACCTCCCAGAGGCGGATGGTGTTGTCGGCGGAGCCGGAGGCGATGATGGTGGAGGTTGGGTCGACGTCAACGGTCCAGATCGCACCTTGGTGGCCCTGATATGTGCCGAGACGCTCGCCGTTGTGCGCAAACCAGGCGCAGATGTGTTGATCCTTGGCGGTAGAGAAGAGAAGATCGCCCTCGCGGTTGTACCTAGCAAGAGAGAGAAGGTGTTAGACAGGAGGAGGTCTTGGCTCTATCGGTCAGTGTAAAGGGCAACGAACTTGACCTGGGTCAGGGCACGTTCGTGGCCTGACAAAAGAATGGGCCTCATTCTGAAGGTTAGCTGTGGGGGGTTGTTGTCGAGGGATGGGAGAGGGGCGGTTTCTTTGCTCGGTGGGGTTGGGGATCGAGGGGGAGGTGGTCGATTATTATTTTATTGTCGGGTATAGGCAGAGTCTCTCTGTCGCGAATGCGGTTTCTTTCACAGAAGGCTTCTTTCTCCGGCCGATTGATTTGGCACACCAGTAATTTTTCCGTGAGGATTGTGCGCCGCCGATAGGCCACAGACTTTCCAGCGCGGGGCGAATCCTTGGACTCTGCCCCGCTTAACAATGAACTTTGCCTGACCGCCTTCTGTTTTCAGAGCATTGAAGTCAAAAGTGGGGGTCTTTTTTCCAATTGTTCTCGACTGTCACGACTGTGCCATCCCATGTTGGTTGTTGGATGCTCGGACTACAAACAGAACATTGTTCCTCGACGATCCTTCCAGTCTTATTTTTTGTTTTCGGATGATTACTCTTGGCCGGTGACTCGACTCTCTATCCTTGTGACTGGAACTTGTGTTATTGTGTCATAACTCGGCACAGCCAGAGAGGCATGTACACTCCCAACCCTTGAATTTTTGTTAGCGCAAGACCAAGGCAGAGGGATCTTACACATATTTTCAACTTCTCATAACTTTGGCATCAGAAACACCACAACGTTACTTTAAATTAGAGGAAAAAAAGTAATTATTGAAAGGAAAGCTGTATAATAACTTCTTTCCCCGGGAAAAATTGGTGTAGTTGCGCTTTTCGGGGTGAAAATATCGTGAAGTCTCGCGCTAACAAAAATTCAAAGGGTTGGAGTGTACATGTAGTCATTTCTACTCTTGAGACTTGCTGGAAGAAAACATGTAAGTGGCAGTTGTGATGTGGATCCTTTTTTTATTTTTATTTTTTATTTTTTTAGTTTGAGTCTCTCAACTCTAATAACGGTTTTTGCTCCTTCATCAATATAAGGCCAAGAGTCGGGATGAGGGAGCACACCTTTCCTCTGCTAGCCCGGGAGTAGCTCGAGTGAGCTATATCGACACCAATCATCGACACATAAATTGATATCGAATTGCCTTTCCAGGGTCCTGGGCTTGGACCCGTGGCGGCTGCTGGGAAAAATGTCGGCCACTGTCATAGAGCCGGCGCTGCCATGCACAGGTACTTTACACATGGTGCTTGTGTCCGTGGGATGGATTGATGATACACAGCACCAAATCGACATGCTCTTTAAGACCAAGTTGTTGCCCAAATCAATGTCTTGATTCTACATCTCTGTACTGACGCCAGGAATGACACCATATCGTCAAAAAAGCCAACCCTTGCAGTGAGTGACACATAGATTTCACTTGTGACTCAACCTCAGTCGCTGTTGCTCTCCACACTGACCGGGCAACCTGGTAGGACCGTCTGCCCTCGGTTCTGATATCTGGAAGGCATCAGTCAGAAGCTCACCGCATAAGCAACAGCGGTACACAACAGGAGGATCGTGACTGAGACTAACTGTTAGAGACTGGCCGCCATGACGCTCTCGAGACTGGCCCAACGGGTCCCGACTCCGGTCCTGACTGGCTCCTGCTCCACGAAAGCACGCCAGCAGCTTATCAGCAGCCGTTTGAGAATCGAGTCAGTGGATGGCCACAAGCTCGTCAGCACGTATATGCCCGAGTTTCGGCGGTGTTCCTCGGCTCAGCCTGACGACCGCCACTCCGCTGCCCCGCGTTCGGCACCCCGCCAGGCCCAGTCACCGTCACCCGTTAAGGTCGCCCACGCCCACGCCCAACGCCTACGCCTCGGTCTCGGTCTCGCCAGGAACCACACCACCGCTTTCTTGCACTCTGCATCTGCACAACCAAACTCATTCCTTGCTCACAGGGCCTTTTCCAGCTCGTCAGCAGCTATGGTGGCCCAAAAGATTGACGGAACGGCCGTGGCCAAGCGGGTGCGCGAACAGCTTAAGGCTGAGATTGCCGAGAAGAAGGGAATCAACCCACGCTTTGAGCCGTGCTTGAAGATTATCCAAGGTGCGTATTAGTATCCCGGCCTTCGTTTATTTACCTGAATGACTGACTAAACTAACCAACGTCGTGTAGTGGGCGACCGCTCTGACTCCTGTAAGCCACCAACCATACTCCAAAGCCCCCAAAGCCGCTACCCCGCGTGGGCATTGTTTAACTGATTCTGGACGGATGACCTGCAGCCACCTATGTGCGCATGAAGTTGAAAGCCGCCGAGGAGGTAAGGATGCTGTAGACCACTCACATCTCATTCGCGAACGGCACACTGACCCCCTTGATATCAGTGCGGCATCTCATGTGAACTCATCAAGTTTGACGAATCGGCCACCGAGGCCGAGATCGTTGCTCGTGTTCATGCTCTTAACAATGACCCAACGGTCCACGGCATCTTGGTCCAGCTCCCATTACCAAGCCATATTTCTGAGTACGCTGTCACATCCGCCGTCCTGAGCGAGAAGGATGTCGACGGCTTCGGCACTTACAACATCGGTGAGCTGGCCAAGCGTGGTGGTAACCCCTATTTCGTCCCCTGCACACCCAAGGGTGTCATGGTCCTTCTCGAGGAAACCGGTGTCGACCTCAAGGGGAAGAACGCCGTGGTTGTTGGCAGAAGCGACATTGTTGGCAGTCCTGTCAGCTACCTCTTGAAGAACGCAGATGCCACCGTCACTGTTTGCCACTCCAGGACCAAGGATCTTGACCAGCACCTCAAGAATGCCGACGTCGTGGTTGTTGCTATTGGCAAGGCTGGTTTCATCAAGGGCGAGCAGCTCAAGGAGGGCGCCGTTGTCATCGACGTTGGCACCAATTACATTCCCGACGCTACCAAGAAGTCTGGTCAGCGTCTCGTTGGCGATGTCGAATTCGAGTCCGCCTCCCAGGTTGCCTCTCACATCACACCCGTCCCCGGCGGTGTTGGTCCCATGACTGTCGCCATGCTCCTTCACAACGTTGTTGCCTCTGCGACACAGTGGTTTGATGCTGAGAAGCAGAGGAAGATTGTGCCCCTGAGCCTTGCTCTCAAGGAGCCAGTTCCATCAGACATTGCCATCTCGCGGGCTCAAGTGCCCAAGCACGTTACTCAGATCGCCAAGGAGATTGGCATTTCAAACTCGGAGCTCGAGCCATATGGTGCCTACAAGGCCAAGGTCGACCTTACTCTTCTCAAGCGCTTGGATCATCGCCGAAATGGTCGCTATGTTGTTGTTACCGGTATCACCCCCACCCCTCTCGGTGAGGGCAAGTCTACCACCACCATGGGTCTTGCTCAAGCCTTGGGCGCCCATGTTGGTCGTCTTACTTTTGCCAACGTTCGTCAGCCAAGTCAAGGCCCAACGTTCGGCATCAAGGGCGGTGCTGCCGGCGGTGGTTACAGTCAGGTCATTCCCATGGACGAGTTCAACATGCATTTGACTGGTGATATCCACGCCATCACCGCTGCTAACAACCTCCTCGCCGCTGCTATTGATACCCGCATGTTCCACGAGAGCACTCAGAAGGATTCCGCCCTCTACAGACGACTGGTCCCGGTCAAGAACGGCAAGAGACAGTTCTCGCCTGTCATGTTCCGCCGCCTGAAGAAGCTCGGCATTGACAAGACCAACCCTGATGATCTTACCGAGGAGGAAATCGGCAAGTTCGCCCGTCTTGATATCGACCCAGAGACTATCACCTGGAGACGCGTCTTGGACGTCAACGACAGACATCTCCGCGGCATCACTATCGGCACTGCTGCCACCGAGAAGGGCCATAGCCGCCAGACCGGCTTCGACATTTCGGTCGCCAGTGAGTGCATGGCCATTCTCGCTCTCAGCACTGACCTCGCCGACATGCGCGAGCGTCTCGGCAGAATGGTTGTTGCCAGCTCCAGAAGCGGCGACCCCGTCACGGCCGACGACCTCGGTGCCGGTGGTGCTCTTACCGCCCTCATGAAGGACGCCATTAAGCCCAACCTGATGCAGAGTTTGGAAGGCACACCCGTATTCGTCCACGCCGGCCCCTTCGCCAACATCTCCATCGGCAACAGCTCCATCCTCGCCGACAAGATGGCCCTCAAGCTCGCGGGTACCGAGCCCGACGAGGACCACTCCACGAAGGCCGGTTTTGTCATCACCGAAGCCGGCTTCGACTTCACCATGGGTGGCGAGCGCTTCTTCAACATCAAGTGCCGCACCTCCGGCCTCGTCCCCGACGTCGTCGTCGTCGTCGCCACCATCCGCGCCCTTAAGGTCCACGGCGGCGGGCCCCCCATCTCCCCCGGTGCTCCCCTCAGCCCCGTCTACAAGGAGGAAAACGTCGAGATCCTCCGTGCCGGCTGCGTCAACCTTGCCAAGCACATCGCTAACGCCAAGTCCTACGGCGTGCCCGTCGTCGTCGCCATCAATAAGTTCTCCACCGACACTCCCGCCGAAGTGGAAGTCGTCCGCGAGGAAGCCATCAAGGCCGGCGCCGAAGACGCCGTCCTCGCCAATCACTGGGCCGAAGGCGGCAAGGGCGCCATTGACCTCGCTCATGCTGTCCTTGCCGCTTCGGAGAAGCCCAAGGACTTCAAGCTCTTGTACGGCCTCGAGGGTACCGTCCAGGAGCGCATCGAGAAGATCGCCAGAGAGATGTACGGCGCCTCGTCAGTCGAATTCACCGAGCTGGCTCAGAAGAAGGTCGAGACGTATACCAGACAGGGTTTCGGGAACCTGCCTATTTGCATTGCCAAGACGCAGTATTCCATCAGTCATGACCCTGAGCTCAAGGGCGCGCCGACGGGCTTTACCGTGCCGGTTCGGGATGTGAGGATGGCGGCAGGTGCTGGGTACTTGTATGCGCTGGCGGCCGATATTCAGACGATTCCTGGGTTGCCGACTGCGCCTGGGTATTTGAATGTGGATGTTGATTTGGAGACGGGGGAGATTGATGGGTTGTTTTGAAGAATTTCAAGTGCTTGAGCCTTGTGTTTTTATATGGCGTTAAAATTGGGAGGTGGGTATAAAGGTATATCAATGATCAACTCGAGCGAAACTAAGGCAGGGGGAAAGTGGAAAGGGAAAAATGAGATGTTGGAAGTGCATGTTTTAACACATGGCGCTGATGAAGGGGGTTAATACCACAGGGGTGAAGAGGTTTTAGAAACCAAAAAAGCTAGCCATAGATGGAATAGATGAAGTTCCTCTCACTTTTGCTCCCAGCAGTGACAGTACTGGTAATGGCTAAAGTTCTTGTAAACATTCAAGTGCCTTCATTTTAGCTACTGGTTTATGACTTCAACGAGGTCAAGCACGTCTAAAAACAGTAAATATGATGATCAATATCTCTCATTATTCATGTTATACAACATGAGTACAAAAACTAAGTATTAGGTCCCTCTTCCTCCTCCCCCACCCACTCTGTCTGTTTTACTGTATGTTATACAACCAACCCCCTTTCCTCTTTCCTTGTCTCATAAGCCCCCCTTTCGCACTTCCCATTAAACTCCAAATACACCTTATTTTCTGTATGTGCCCGAACCCAAACCCAATTTATATCCATCATGTAAAGTTTTACCCACCTGCTGTTGAAGAAAATAATAAGGTAAAAAGTACAAAAATGATGTAATGTAATATATGTATGATATGGCAAAATACCAAAACAAGCAAAACAGAAACCCACAAAAAAAAAAGCGAAAATAATCGTACAGAAAAAAAGCAAAAGTAAAAGTACAGAAAAAGAAAAGGGGATGATCGGGAAGGTATGTTGTACAAGTTAAATGAAAAGGGTGTAGAAGAAGGAAGCCGCTTTTCTCCATTTCGTCGCCGTCATCTCATGTGTATGTATGCGATTGTCGTGTCGTGTTTGTGTTGTGAATGCCCAGAAAAACGCCGTAGAAAAAGAAGAGAAACGAATGGATGTCAACCAGCAATGCCATGCCCCTTATCCCACACAATATATGCCCCCAGCCAGTAAGTATCCTGTAAATGCCATCACCCACGCCAAATGCTCCCCATCCCATGTAAAAATATGCCAAGAAAGAAACCCCAGAAAGAAAAAGGCGCCATTGAAAACCATTAAGCTCCCTGGCTGGTTGAAAAACAAAAACAAAAAGAAAAACGTGACGAAAAGGAGCTAGAACCACCTCCTGATAGCAGCACTCTCCTCAATCTTGGTCAACACCCCCATGGCGTCCACATACAGCTTATTCCGACTGCCGACACAGTCACTCTCCATCCGGCGCCTCACAAGCCCAACCACGCCCGCCGCCTCGCGATGGGCCCGGAACCTTAAGACGTCCTCCAGACGGCTGCACTCAGCCACCCTGCGCAGCCAGCGGATTGGCTCATCATCAGAGCTGTTCAGCGTGGACGCGGTCGACAGCCCGCTCGTTCTCGAGGCAGGACTGCTTCCACCGCTGGGCCCGCCACTGCTGCTTCGTTGCCGGGGGTGCACTTGCACTTGTTGCTGCTGCTGGCCCTTGCTGCTGTTCCGCGGACCGTGGTTAAACGCCCAGCAGACGAGCACGCAGACGTGGAGGGCCCAGTAGTCGGATATATCTGCCACCCTTGACGATGCAGCTGAGCTGCTGCTGCCGCTGTCTTCAGACACATTCCTGCGATTACTGTCCAGAAACCCGAGCAGGGCACGCGAGGCAAAGAGGGTGGCTTTGAGAATGTTGAGGCCCGGAAGGCTGCCGCCAGCCCACTGCCTGACTCGCCTGACGTGTTCCTGGAAGATGGTAGCAGGAAGGACCTTCTGGGCGTAGGCCCAAGAGTCGCCGCTGACGGCCAGGAGATCACGAAGGGGCGTGTGGTGTAGGGCGAGGTAGGTGTTGGCGATGGGGCAGGTTCGGAAAAGCCGCTGGATGCGCTGCTCGGCTTCCATGTCCTGGGGTTGCTGCTGGAGACGTGCTTGCTGGCTTGAATCAAAGTCCGGAGCGGGGGAGTTGTCGGCTGAAAGGGCAACTGTGGATGATGACGCCGGCCGTCGAGGCAGACGCAGAGCGCATAGGCCAAGGATGACCATGCGATCTGCCCGGCCGCAGGCTTCAATGTATTCTGGGGTGAGGCTTTCAACGTCGGAGACGCAAGCTGGCTGGGCGGCAGCGTGGGCAGAGACCGGGTCACAAGCCTGTAGGGCGTGCCACTCCTCTGCCGTGGAGGCTCCCCAAAGCTTCTCACTGTTGCCGAACAACGGGAGGCTTTCATTGCCATCCAGAACGCGCCCATGCTGCTGGTAGATCGATGTATGACCATCGCAAATGAAGCAAGCTGCGAGAAGCCGACGGCAGGACTCGGCTTCAACCCAGCGCTTCCACCTCTCGTGGCCGTTGACCAAGTGCTGGTCCGAACTGAGCATGGCTTGATCGAGTATGTCGGAGTCGGGACAAAGGGCCTGTGTGTCGGAGACAAATTGTAAGTACGCCTGCGCAGAGCTCTGAGAAAGAGTCGAAAATGAAAGAGAATTCCCCGTCGCCGGTACAGAGTCGTATCGTTCGGGAGAAAAGAGAAAAGACCAGATCCGAGAGATTTCTCGCGAACGAGCAGGAGAAGGAGAGGTGTTGGAACGAGAATGATGCGTGAAAGAAGAAGGATCCGTGTAGGAGGACCCAGGAGAAACATAAGATGAAGGGACAATGGCCTGTGGCCATGATGTGTTCGAGAAGGGGCTCAGGTGCCTGAGAACCATGGGAGAGGTGGTGGCAATGGTAGCCGGCGTGATGGAATCAAAGGAAGAGACAGAGGAAACGGGGGAGGATGTTGGAGACCAGGCGCTGGTGTCGAAGAACCAAGAAACAGAATCCTCCATAAGAGAGAAAGACAGCGGTGCAGTAATGGACTGCTCAGTACTCACCCTCTGGTGGAGATGCCTGAACAGGTCTGAGGGCTTGGTAACCGGCTTTCGGCCTCGGAAGCGCGCAAAGTACTCGCAGAGAAGAATCGTCTGCTTGATTTGCAGGCTCCATTTTGCTGCCTGTGTGGTGTTTCCTTGTTAGTTCCAGTGTTGCTGATGATGTGGTAAAGAAATGGGTGCATTTGCACTCACTCGCTTCGCCTCCTGCCACGCGTGCTCGTGAAGCTGGTTCCCCCGGTTGCGGTCCTCCTTGGTGTCGAGATGCTGGGTGGCTACGGCTGCCATGGCACACCTCAGCACATCTTCCGGCTCGGCTTCAAATGACTGCCGATGCACAATTGGAAGCACAGGGTGTACCTTCTCCCAATAGACATCAAGATAGCCAGGAATAGCAGTCCTGATGGCGGCCGGAAGGGGGATGTTCATGGACGGTGGCATGGAGGAGTGCATGGCATACTTGCTCCCCAACTCCAAGTTCAACCCTGTCATCTCGCCACCCGGGCTCACATCACCACTCGCAGCATATCCAACGCTCATATCAGTCATCATGGCGGTTTGGGCACCTAATCGTGTGTCCATAAACCCCTGCTTCTGACGAAGCATTCCGAGCGAAGGGTCAATGCCAGTGGAAAGGACGGGGGCGGGTGTGATCAAACCGCCACTTGCTTGAGCCGAGGTGTGCGGCTCTGGGGTGAGGCCTCGAAAGCCGCCAGCCATTGTGTTCCCGTGCATGTTGCTCAGTCCGGAGGCCTGATGGTTGCTGACGTCTTGACCGCTAAAGCCCATAGTATTTGGGAAGATTGTTCCGGCCGAATAGGTATGCGATGTATGTGTGCTGTGGGGGTTGGAGGAGTAGGGATTCGGGTGAATGAAACCTCCAAGTCCAGGCCCGGGGCTGACTCGAGAAGCCGGATTAGGATATGGGGAGAGAAGGTGGTTTGAGTGCCCCCATGGCTGTGCATTTCCCAGTGATTCCGATACCGGTGTCGAATAAGTGCTGTCCGTGGCCGATGATGCCCAAGGGGACGGTTCCCGGTGCTCGGGCATTTTAATACCCTGTGTTATTACGGACAATTGCTCCATCTGTGATGTCCTGGGCTGAGAATACGTCTGTGAGAACCGTGTTGAAGATGGTGTGACTAGAATGGTTGTCGGGGACATTGTGTAGGCATCGTATTCAGGTGCGGCCCCTCTGTAATCTGCGGTTGGATGAGGCGAGCTGGCGGGCTGAGAATATGTTGTTGAAGGCGTCTCAGAAGAGACGGCCGCGATGGAAGGTGTTTGCCCAGACCCTTGGGCCGGCACTGATGAGCCGCTCTGTGACCCAGAGATCTGTATTGGCTGTGGTGGTCTTGGTGATGGCACAGCATATGGACTTGGCTGATTAACCGCTGGCTGGGATGAGGATTCACCGTGCTCGCTGTAAACATGGTTAATAAAGTAGGCTATTGCCGTTCCAGCTTCTGTACTCACTTCTTCTGCTGATGTCTAGTCAACAGATCTTGGCGATGAAATGCCTTGTCACAGCCCGAGCAACGAAATTGAGGCTCTTCATGGCTGAGTTGGTGACGCCTATATCCCAAGTGTCAGCGTATACCGCTTGCCGATGGCTCACGTCTTTCTCACCTCAAGTGCTCGGCTCTTGTGAAGGTCTAGTGGTGATTAGTATGAATGCCCTAATGAATAATCAACAGAGGGCGTCGTACCTTGGCTGGTTTGCAAAGCTCGCAGACATGTACCGGAACGCCCTTCTTCGCTCTGCTCACACGACCAGTGATGGGGGTAAGTCTCATCGGTACTGCATCAGATGGTTGAGGATGAGGGGGCATAGGTCTCATGGGTCCGCCTCCCATTGATGACGACGAGGCGGGAGATCCGTAGCCTCCTGACCGGTCCATTGAGTCGGTACTTGTCGTGCTTCGACGACGGACTGAGGGTCGTGCGGTGGCAGGAGACAAGGTCGTGGATGGGACTGGAGTATCCAGTGATCCGCTTGCCGTTCCTGGGGGGGCAGTTGGGGTTGTGGTTGATGTTGTCGTCGTTGGCTTGGGACCCCTTGAGGAAGCAGCACGTTTCTTGTTCAGGGTAGAGGGGGAAGGGGGGTTGATATCCTCTTCGGCGGCCAGGCCGGAACTACTAGCATGCCTCGGGTGTGGTTGTGGGTTGGGTTCTTCTGGTAGCTGACCGGTAGTGGCCGGTTTGATTGGGACCTTGGCCTTTTTATTATTCTGGGCCTGTTGACGGTCCGGCACTTGGTAGTCGTCGTTGACATCCATTATGAACTTGAGACTAGCCATGATGGGCGGCAGATGCTCAAAATGGATGTCAGATGTGTACCAAGATGGGAATAACACAGCCCTGTTGGACTTTCTTGGACAAATGAAGAAAAGTAACAAAGTCAGGGACGAAGACGGGGACGGGGTACGTCAGTGCTGTACACGCGCGGCTGCAGCAATACACGCGAAGAGGCTCAAAAAGAAGACAACAAGAGAAGGAGGGGAGAAGGACGAGATCGAGGCAAGCCTCAGTCTGCGGGGGATGTGATCAAAGCTACTTAGTGACCTTGGGTAATCATGGCATGTACACGCAGCAACGGGGCCCATCCGTCCACAACGACAGCCGAAGCATCTGGGGTGCAACTCTGCGGCGTACATTGCGGCACATGTTATTATTGAGATGGCGACAGGGCCCTCTACCTGCGTGTGCAGCTAGGGAAAACTTGGGATGAGATTGTACCGCTCTTGGCCCTCCATTGCAGAAGGGGCTTGGGTGCTCTTTTTGGAGAGGAGGCTGTTGCTTGAAGGGCCTGCTTGCCCCCTGTTCCCCGTCAGCTCCTTGGCAAGGGTAGGGAGTGAAAGAAGGGGGGGGGGGTTGCATTGGCACTTGCTGAGGGAGGGTGCTGAGATGGTTATGTCCTGGGAACGAGACTCGACTCGAAGAAAGTAGACAGTTAAGACAAATAATGTACACTTGCACTGGCTTTTCCTCTGAAATGTGTATAATCTGAGCCCTTGAAAGAACGAGATGTGGGTGGAAAACAACCAACTACCGTAGGCAGGTAGGGACAACTGAATTTCCAGGTCAGCTTCCACAACCCTTCCATGCCAACCCGGGAATAGGAGTGGCCATCTTGGATAGAACGCATGGCCATGGTCCATGGTCGTGTGCCGCTCCGGGGATCATTGACGACATGATGCCAGGGCCATTTCTCAGTAGATTCCGTAGGGCTGCCGGGATACTTGCGATGAGGTGCAGCACAGCGTATGTGGGCATGTTTCGGTAAATTGGGTCTCCTGTGTACACCCATTTTTTTGTTCATGCCCAGGGAGCACTTTCATCTCAAGGAGGGGTAGTATCGCGTGTATTTTGCCCTAGCAGTTTGTTCGTGTACCCTTTTCTTAACCGCCGGCCTGACTTGTAAAGCGGCGCAGTGTGAGAAGTGCGGAATTTGCTGCAGCAGAGGCAACCACGCCTATTGGCCAGTATCCTCGGCATACAGTTCCATAGTATGGCCGGCCGAGTTGTCATTTCGCAGACCATACTTGGAGAAGTGCTCGCCCAGTGAGAGCGCCATTCAGGGCTCTTCGAGAACAGAAAACGGTGACATACTGACAAGTAACGAGGAGAGGGGTGATGAGGGGTTCCATGGACAGACTGACGGATAGGGTTGATGTGCATATACATACAGGGGGCTGAGGCGATGTGATGTTTCCCATTGGCCATACCGGATCTGCAAGGCGTGCTCTCAGTGAGATCCTATTTTTGTTGGTTCCCAATACAGCAAAGCGTCTTGAGGAAAAAAAAAGACGTGCATGCAGCCTTTGCAGAATTTGGTCGTAGAGTCGTAACTTGGCTGGATCTGTATGGTTTGCAGTGGAAGCGAGCGTGGGCGATGATCAGAGTATTTCAGTGTCTCTATTGCGGGAATAGAACAGTATATTGGGTGCCTGGATGCAACCTCTCAGGCCTGTCGAATCGCTGCTCTCTGATCGCCCATGCATCTCTTCCACCGATGGTAAATTCGGGGGCCGCCCGCCATGGCTATCCGTCTGGGGAATCTCTTGGTTGCGGCACTCAGTCGGCACTAATTAGGACCTGGCATGATCAGAACGAATGACCTGCATGTAGCAGTAGCAACACTTGTTGTTTGCTTCGTTTCTCTAAACAGGGAGAACAAAAGCGCGTGGGCAATGGGAGGGCGGGCTGATGGTGTCATTGGTGCCTCCGTCAGTCAGTGTAACGGCAATTGCTAAATAAGCAGCCACGACAAGCGCCTATAACGCACCAACCTGATGGCATTGAATACAGTCGATATACAGCCACCATAACGATGATGCTTGTGGGCATATGTAAGAAGGCCGTTGATGGTGTCAACGTTGGTGATAATAGACGGTAGTTTGCGCTAGGGGCGCTTAATCTGCCACTGCCGATTCGTCTGATCAGTGGGCAAGTCAAGACCCGGTCACGCCACTCGGGACGGGCCTGATGCTTCTAGTGTGCAATTCAGAACTTCAGACTTCGGGTCGCTCGGTGGGTGTGTGTGGTTCACTGAGCAAGTTGCTTCTCGATTAGGTATGGTCCTAGCTCACTGCCGCGAGGCGGGCGCTTGTTTCAAGTTTGTGATACGCCGCGCTTGTGTGACGAGCGCTTCTGTCTTGAGGAACTGGGCTGTGGCGTCGTACTGAAGCAAGGGGAATGCAGTATCGGAGGTGTTCCGAGCCCGAGAGGGTGGTGATGCTGCGCATATCTGACGGCATATGTAGAGAAGAAGAGTTGGTTGATTTCGAAGCTTGTTCGACCTGCGGGAGGTTCCGGTTCATGGCAGACTTCTTCCCTATGGAGGGGTTATTATAAAGTGAGGTGATACTAGGTACCTGCTGATCTTGTTTATGGTGTCTGATGTCTTGGGAGAAGCCAGTGTACAGATACTTACAAGGTACAATATCCTTTCTGCGATGCATTATGACCTGCTGTTGACTGAGGTGATCGATAAGATCGTGGTCCAAACTCTTGGCTTCCAGCATAACCCCGCTCTCCTTCACAAGGTCCGTGCATTAAAGCTTTCGGCCGGGCGCTTAGCACTATTAATAGCGCTATGAAGCGATCATTGCAGCTTGGCATTGGCTTTGGCAGCTGCCTAACAGGAGTCCTCCACTCTGAACCTCACCTCCTCACCTGCACCGTCGAGTCTTGCTTCTATGTACCTAATCAACTCAACTGCTCAGACAAATTCAGAAACCCGTTGCCCGGATCAACAAAACTGGCAAATGTAACCATCCCGCATCTGGATCTGGATCCAAATGTGGCTTCCAGCAGTTTCACGGCTTCGTTTCTTGGGGGCTTAAACCTGTTACACCAGCATCTAACCGCCATCTTGATCGAAGCATGGACGTTCTACGCACCAAGCCTCCGCCATAGATCCATACCGTTGGGTCTGCCACGAGGCGCGAGGACGTCCCCCCGGTTCATTCAGGTACCTACCTACTCTCTTTGCAGTTCCCGGTGGTTCAACATGCCACAGTACACAAATAACCAGATTTGGCATTTTTCCTCCCTCTCGTATTCGTCGAATAGGCATCTGCTACGACAAAGGCATCGGTTGTGTTGCATTCGAGGTCACATTGGCCCACAAAACATGCTCCTTTTATCCTATCCCTTTCCAGCCTTATAGGTTTGGTTTTCTACCCGCAACCCCGGGGTTTGTGCCTGGGTCGATCGCGGGAGACCTGGAGATAGAATACCCGCAAATAGGTGCTGCTTTGCTATCTATGGAAGCATACCCCGCAGCCCTTGCTACCTTAGCCAGACCTTCACAGTTCTCGCTTCACCTCAACGCTTGCTTGCTGCCATGTTCAGCATCAATACTTCCAATTTAGCAACGTTTCTACTTACACTTCTGGGACAAGCACTCGGCTCTTGCTCCTCTACCAGGCAAAGTTGCTGGTTCCGGGACGTCCCGTCGTTGGCGGCGACAGAGAAGGCCGTAGAAGGGAAGAAGGTTGCTAGGCGCGGCGTAGTGATGATAACATATCGTTATGGGCGGGAGGACGGACTCAAGCGAGACTCCCGAAATCCCATCGGCCGATTCACCACGTTGATGAATGATGGCTTGGCCACGTGGGAAGGCCGGCTGGCTGGGGGCTGGGGCACATCAAGTCCTGACCCTGTAACAAACGGTCCGATCAGTACCTACATACCCCAGCTTGGCTTAAAGAGCCCCCGCACAGCCTCAGCGCAGGTCGAGGATGTTGCCTAGTTCGTGTTGCACCACGACAGACGAAACTGCTCTGCTGCATGCTGCACCTTACAGAAAAGATGCTACCAGCTTACTCACCACCAATACCACAGGGCGCCCCTCAACCGCATTGCACTCGGTCAAGGAGGGGGAATGGGAGCGACAAGCACCTGCCACGAGGGCACTTATGGTACCGATGTACTTCCAACATGAAACAGTTTCAGGTTCAGAGCTGCTGATGTGTACAGCATCTTCCACATCTTGACCTGTTGGTTTATTCTCGTTTTTCAGCTCTCCATCCGGCATCTCCATCATTCATTGTCTCTCCATGTCCATCGGAAATAACAATTTCTCAGATTGCCACCGCAGATCACTCAGCCAGCCGTACGCACTCTAAAGAATACGAATTATCGGCCGCAGAGTTGTCGCCATGCTCCGGCCTGCGAGCTTCCGGTGTATTTGCTCCGCGAACGCTTATGTAGGCTCGCGGGACAGCCACTCCTATTGTCTCTTTCACACTCACCGAGTGGTCCGGAATAAGGCCAGGCCGAGGTTCAAAGGTCCTTCAAGCTCATAGGGCTGATCGGGTCGATGTGGCAGGCCGCTGCCGGTGGTGTTCTGGGGTAACAGCCGGCTTGTATCCGTCTTTCCGCAGCAGACATCTCTCCTAGAACATGCCTGGCTTCCTTTTCTCCGTGTGGGGACCTCGCATCAGGTGCCGCGTCCACTGAGTGTTTGACTCCTAGCTGGATAACTTCGAAACAAGGCCCCCAATTGTTGACAGGCTCGCTGGTCAGCGCCGGGTGGCAAGCGTCAACCCCATTTCCCCAGATCCCTCCCACGCGGTTAATGTGCCGGCCGTTTTTGAAGTATGGATATGGATGAGATAGTGTTTTGACAGAGCAAGTGGGTGCCTGAGGCTGACTGCAGACCCCAACCCAGATTTGTCCTCGCCACTATATCCATACGTACTACCTAGCTGATACAGTTGTGCTGCAAGTTGTACCCTCCCACCAGAGGCCAGGCATGCGGCAGGTCTTGCTGTCAAGCTCACATGGGCCTCGACCTGGCGTCGGTGGCGCTCCGGTGAGTCTCCTGGCAGAGATCGTCGCTCGATCAACAGTATGCCTTATCTCTAGGGCTGGTGTTACTCGTGTGGTTTACGAGTAAATCAGGGAGCCTTGGGATCTGGGCCAAAGCAGCGTTACGACATGGCCGATATTATTGCGACCTTTCATTACAGAAGATCAGCCAATCATGTCGGTGTCTTTACGAGCTCGGGAGTGTACCAGCTAGCTTCGCTCCTATTGTCACCAGCCATCTAGTCATGGAAAGGGGGGGCAAAGTTGCTCCTGGGCCAGAACGGCTCGGCCTATTTATTTTGACTGCACGGTCGGCGGGTATTACCGAGCTTTATCTTGATATGCATACGCAGGTGCTCCGACCGAGGCCAGCCTGGTAGCAAAAGACAGACCGTGGTAAAGCTACTATCGGGATGACAACATCACCAATACCGTGGCCGCGCGAGGAGGTCGTCCTCTTACCACGAGGTCTGTATCATCCGGCGGCTTCCTGTGTTGGGGAAGGTTATCCGTCATGCACATATTAAATTGCTGGCATTGAACACAGAATTACCTTGTCAACTGGGTCGGTCAGTCGATCACATGCTGGTCTCCAGGGGGGATGGTGATGAGTATACAAATCATTGTCCAACCACATCGTCAAACAGAGCTAACCCAGCCCTTGCCTGAGGGCCATGGTCCGACAACGACTTTGCATATTCGAGCTTTGTTTTTGCACACTCCTATTTCATCCCCTTTCTTCTCACTGGACTCTCTTCCCCTTTTCATCGACCGAGATGGAAGGCCGAACTATGCGACCTTTTCTTGTCGAAAGTGTCAGAGGTATGAGGCTGACACTTGATGTCTTGATTTCTGGGCCATGCTGCACGGGGGAAGTACTTATGGTACTCAATTACAGAAGATTATCGTGAGGCTTGATTGTGTGGCAGGTAAGCAGCCACTGCTCCTCCACCAGTGCTGGAGGAAACCCCCAACTTTTGTCGTTTTCTTCTCCACGACGGTACGTCAGGGTGTATATATCGGAAAGGTGGGACGGGGTTGGTTATGTTACGTGGGTTGTTTTGGTGTGGGGGTACGTAAGTGGGTAGGGGGGGGAAGAAGAGGGATGTTTTGGGGGGTGGTTTGACTGACTGAGTCGATTACCTTTTTACTTGTTACATCGTCTCTAAATAACATTCGGATCACCACTAGCAATTGGGTCACGTACCAGCAGTCAGGTAGAATACCTAAAGTTATCAGCTATGTACATTTTCGTTTAGACTTCTTCAAATACCGGGGGAGGGGGGGCAGAATGTATTCTCGAGCGATGGTAAGGTAGAAAGCTAGCTGAGTGAAATGAGAACTACCTCACCTTTGACATAGTGCCTACCTCGAATAATAACTACCCACACAAGCTAAGAGTGAAGCATGAAAGACCAGTATTCCATCAACACAAGCCACACAACCCCTTTTCTTTACCAGTTTCGTGACGAACACAGACTAATCTCCCTGGTGGAAACCCCTCCCTCGTCTCACAGGCAAAGCAACAACAATCTATACTTCCCCCATCATCTCCAGCTAACCATAATAACCCAAGTAAAGCAAAGTATGTCAAGTCTCGGTTTTGATTTCATCATTGGAACTTGATGAGTCTCTTGTTTCAGAGCATCCAACAGCGCGCACGGACACAAACACACTCAGGGGTTCAGGGGCTACCTTAACCATCCCGCTTTGTTCAAGCACAACAAGACCTTTGTTAGTCCAACTCTCTCTCTATTGAACCGAAGCCTGACACATTATAAGGCAGAAACAACACCAAAGTAACCACCCAGGCTGAGCCGCATCTCTCGACTTGGAGCGCAGACTATCTTAGGTAAATGAGCCTGTCAACATAGTTGCTCTCTCTATGAGACCTTGACACAAAACCCTATATTCATTAACGGAGAAGAGCACACGTATCTCCTCACGACCCGCTTCCCTACAGAGTCAATTGCCAGCTAGTTAATGTTGTGCCCGTGTTGTTGATTCCCATTTTTAGATCACGATAACTCAACTCCCACCACCCTCCACCATCCCAAACCCAGCTACTCTTCATTAAAATTTTTTAAAAAAAAAGTTATCATGATCTGATTATCAAAAATCAAAGACCACTTTTAAGTAAGAGTACATGCCTACCCGTCTAAGAAAAAAAAAAGACGACCAGGCCAAAAAAGAGAGAGAAACCATGCTGCAAAGAAAGAGCATTCCCACAAACACATGAAAGTCCGTGTATCTTTTTTGATTACTTCCTTTCCCCCTCCCCCCCAATTCGACTTGACCATTGTGCAGCGCCTCCCGTCCGAATCATCGTCTAACCAAACGTAAAAACATAAAATATCCCATGATCTGGAAAAACCCATGCCTCTTTTAGTTGCTGCTGCTGCCGCCGGATCTCAGTTGCTGATTCTGCCCTGAAGACCGTCTTCTCTCAGTGCTCTCTTTCGTATTGCTGCTCTCCCCCTCTTCAGACTCATCGTCACTGACTTGCTGACTGCCATCGTCCTGGGATTGACTTCTCCGGTTCTTGTTGGTCATCTAAACCATGCAGGTTAGCAGTGCGTCAGAAAAGCGGTAAAGAGCGAGAGATGTATGTACCCAAGACCTCACACCACCGATCAAACCAAGAGTATAACCAGTCACAAAGTCGTTTACATTGCTGGTAGCCCGTTCTCCAGCAGTAGTAGTGGCACCGGGACTCCTCGGGCCGCTAAAGTACCCCGTGAACGACGGAGGACCGGATGGGCTACTGGGCGTGTCGTTACCATTGTTCGCCATGGGTCCGTATCTTGCTGGGCTCTGGGGACGACTAGACGGCCAGAACTGACGCAACTCCCTGCTGAGCTCCTGTCCCGTCGTGGCCCAGTTACTGCGGATATTGTCACGCAGATCCTGGACATGGCGCTTCAGTTCAAGCTCGTTCTTCTTGAGCCAACTGACGTTGAGCTCTTGGCGGGTAGTTCCACGCTTGAGTTGGCGGGCAATGTATTTCTCGTAATCACGGACGATTCTGTTTGGGCATGAGATTAGCTTCCACTCTTGACTTCTGAGAAATTCTCGGCTGTTTACTTGGTGATAATACCCGTGGTGCTCACACCCTCCGTTCGTTGCGTCACCAAGAACTTGCCTGCCGCCTTGATTGGGGCGTAGATGTCATCACCCTCATCGGCGCCATATGGAATGTCGTCGTGAGCAACATAGTCAATCTTGTGCTTCTCAAGGAACTCGGGAGTGACGATCCAAGGACAGCTTTCGACCACCTCGTCCACCCACTTGCAATGTCTGACCGTCTCCGCCCGCTCCTTGCCAGAGAGAACTGTCAGACCCTTGCGTCGGTGGGTGTCCTCATCGCCAGTAACGCCCACAATCAAGTATACCTCGGGGAAAGCCTTCTTTGCTTGCTCGAGCTGGCGCATGTGACTGAGGGAGTACTCAGGTTAGCAATTGGCCCTTAGGTTCCAAGCTAGAAATAGAAAGAGCTTACCCGAGATGGAACAAGTCAAAGACACCGTCAGCATATACTCTTACCGGCCGGCCTGTGGGGGGATCGTTTGTTCTGTAACCCACGGGATGGGTGAGGGTGCCAATTGGAGGAGGGGCCATGGACTCGTCCGGCTTGTCGAATGAAGGGGTGCTTCCATTGCTGACCTCCTTTGACACAACGCTCTTCCGGGTTCCCTTGCGAGTAACACGCTCAGCAATGTCGGCGCTCGCTTCGGTGGTGTCGCTAGGCTCGCCGGGGTCAACCGCCTGGGCGTCTGTTGTTGTCGGTGCGGAGGCCGAGTCCGGGTTCCCACGCAGGCGTTTGCTGGGCGGGTGTCCGGCGGTGGCCGCACTGGCAGCTCGGGCGGATTCGGGGGCTGTGGTGTCGCCCTCCTCGGCCGAAACGTCCCGGGACTCGGGCTGGGCAACCTGTCCTTGCTGGATGTTCATGGCGCCGGCTGTGTTGTTGCGCTTTCTCTTCCCGGCGCTCTGCGACACTGAGCTTGGAGACGACATGGTGGATTGGTAGTTTGGTGTTTGTCCGGTAGGTACTAAGAGAAGGCGAAGGAACCGTAACCGGGACCGCGCCTGCAAAAGAAAGACCGGGCACGATGGGGAAAGCGCTGGGTTTTGTGGGGCCTTCAGCGCAACTTTGTGCTTCGCGGGAGGGACGATGCCTGTAGCGAAACCGTCAAGGTCGAGATGAGCGGGGACCGTGGATTCTGCCAGGGATTGGTGCAGGTTAGCGGATGCAGCTTGATATTTTGTTGAGTTCTTCAGGGCAACCACAGCTGTGACGCGCTTATATGGAGGAGTGATAAAATGAAGAAGCCAGGGCGACACTTCACATGCAGATGCGACAAAGGCCAAAGACGTCAGATCTTGGGGTTGGTGGCACTCACCACTAAGGATTTAGAGCGAAAACCGGGAAATCTGGGACACGATTGGATTGGATTCGATGAACCTATCCGTACGGATACACACCTTTGGATGGAAGATGCCAATCAGCGTGATGTGTGTGCTCTTCCTCTCTATGTACTATAACAATGCGAACGCGTCCGAGGGGCAAGCTGTCCTGTCGAGTCCCGACAAGGGGAATTTCTTGAACAAATTTCCTTTGGATGCTTCAAACGTCAGGGGGCTGCTTCGCAATCCCTGCCCCATTCCCGCGACTGCAGCAGCTGCTTGCAGTGCCGTCACGTCATTACCTGGTCTGTGCCCCGGCTTGTTTTGTTTGACACCTGTAGAAGCTCAGCGCTTTGATTGGTTGACGATTCAAGACTCTTCTTCATCAACACCATCGAGTTTCATACTCTTTGCATAAGGTAGTGATGAATGTGAAGAGAACTTTTCATTCGGTTTTGAATCTCGATTTCCTCATAAACTTCATCTCATTTCTTTCAGTAGAAAGATAGGAGCATCTATCTGAGTGCCATCTCTAAAGTCTGAACAGCCTCCACCTAGAGACACGGATAAATGAACACCAGCCAAACTCAGAGTCTCACCTAATATGACCTCTCCCCTACAGAATTTCCTCCTGGCTCATACCTAGCAACAAGATAAACTCCTCTCTTTCCATTCCCACTCACACCCTCCACAGCTGCAATCCCAACCCTTCTTGTCCTCGGCCACATACACTGAGTATAATGCCCAGTCACCCCCTCCGCCGGATCCCCCACTTTCTGCCCCCTATACCATCGCCCTTCGTTCAGCCAGCTCCTCGCCGCATTCGCACATGGTTCTTTCTCGATTCCACCGTCGCTCACCCAGTAAATGTTCTCTCCTTGAGTAGTGTCGGCTGCATGCTGGAGTTTGCCGATGTTTTTGGTTAGGTGTTCTGCCCATTGACGGGCGGAGTCTTCGAGGAATTTGTCGTAGGTAAGAGGGGGAATGTTTCTAGAGCGGCGGAGGGAGTTGTGGAGGGTGAGGGCTTTCAGGATGTCTGAGGGGTTGGTGGCGTTGGAGGGCGCAAGAGAAGATGGCTCGGGTGCGTCTTCTTCAGAGGGGATAATAGGTGTATTACTGTCAACTACATGTGGTGGAGAGAGTGACCGTTTCTTGAGTAATTCCTCGGTGTCTTGTATCTCCTGCTTGTTTGCCATGACTACGACCAACTGACTTGAATGAGGGTGTAGGAAACACTGGGTTGGTAAGTTGTTGTTCAATTGATGTATCAAGAAAAATCAGAACAAAAAAGTCAAGAAACAGGCAACCAAGCCTATATATTCTCATAAATCGGCATATTGAGTGGGCTTTTAACCCTCATAATTAGCCTCCTGACTGAGCCAACACGGCATGGCCGTCAACTCTGAGTCGGTATTGGCCGAAATTCGGGTCATCTCCCCCTCTCAGCCTTACACATCGAAACGGAAAGACCCGAGCCCTGTACTGAACAAGGTAGTAATCATCAATCTCACTGCATCCAACAGCTGGTCTGTTCCCCATGCATAGATAAAAAACAGAGACAATGCTGATGTGAGGTGCGGGATGCCCAGATCCATTGTATAAGGAGGTAAGAAAGCCGAGACCCAAAAACTGGAACCACGAAATCATGTAACACCCCGAAAGCTTTCCTTGGGTGTCACATTGACCAATACTCTCCTCTGAATGCTCTCTCCAACTTCCAGTCAGCTTCCAGCTGTCATTCCCAACACTGAATCTTGCCCTCCCAAATCCCAATCAAGCCATTGTATCTCACCTATACCGGCTCTTTTTGACAAGACATTCTGACGAGTACACCAACTGCAGAACACTTAGATGCATGTCGCCCAAGCTCAAACCAAGACTTTATATTGAGGATGAATTTGAGGTGTAAGTGCGATTGATAACACTGATAACAGCCAAGATTACCTTATCACCGCGCACGAGCTACTAGCCGCAGATCCACACAAAACGTCTCCCTTTTCCGGTTTTGGCTGCGCAACGAGCCACAAACCTCGTCAGTGGCGGGGGAGTGGCCGTTGAGGTCACGTCATAGGCTTGGTATGTGCTTTCGGGCAGATGGGCGATAATAGTATCGAAAGGTGAGCTCGACATGGGAAAATGAGCACGACTCGAGATTGAGGGAACACGATGTGCAAATGATGGATAGAACACTAGTAATATAGATGCGAATGCCTTCGATTCATGCATTGTTGTAAAAAAACTATAGAATTCATTATCATCACCTACCTCCACACTCTCATTAGAGCCCAATTCTCATAACCGAACCGCCCCAGAAGCTATCAGGACCAAAACACCCATCATATACTATGGAACCCAAAAACTCTCGCAAATACCATGCTTATGCTTATACCGTCCCATGTATCTGCCCCGTCGCCTCCTGCTGCTGCTTCTTCACAGCAGCACCCTTCTTCTTCCCATGCCTGGCACACCAATTGCTGTGCCTCGGACTAGACCTTTCACATTTCTTCCGGGCCCCCTCCTCCGCCTTCGGCCCAAACTTCTGCGTGATATCACAATACTCATACTTCTCCCCCATCCAATCCTTGATGTGCGTCTGCAACTGACACCTACTCACCACACACTTCCTGCAAAGTGCCTGCCCTCTGACCCTGAGACATATCAACGCCTTCCTCTCCTCGGGACCCAACCCCTCCTTTGGCCCTGGCTCGTTCTTCTGGGTCAAAAGTGATGGCTTGGCCGCGACATGCTGCCCGGCCAAGTGCCAAGCCCATTCTAGCTCGTTGGGCCCGGCGCGGTGAACAGCCAGCGGGACGGTGCCGTGGAGCCGGCGGTGGATGGAGTAGAGGTTGGAGTTGGTCAACCCAAGGCAGGTGCTGTCGATTGGGTCGAGAAAGTCAAAGATGGCGTAATGGATCTCTGGGGGGAGGTCCATGAGCTGGAGGCGGCCGCCAGGGCGGTGGTGGTGGGGGAGCGGTTCCTTATCTGTGACGGAATAGGAACGGCGAGGGGGCCCGAGGGGAGGTCGGCGGGGTGCAGCGACAGGACGGGGCGGTTGTTGCTGTAGCTGAAGCTGCCTGTTGTGTTCCTCTGACGGGCTGGTTACTGTGGAGGATTGACAAGAGTCCTGTGAGAACCCGGGCGATGGCGGAGGGGAGTGGATGGTCTGGAGTGTGAAGACTGGTGGTTGAGGAATGCAGTAGTCGTGGTGAGTGTGTGACCTTCGCGGAGCACGCTTGTTGTCTCCGTTCCTTACGAGGCTTTGCTCGTTTAACCAATGCTCCTCCCTGGTATAGGGAGAGGGGACCTGCTCCAGCATAGTAAGCATGTTGGCGGTGGATAGGTAAAACCTGATTGGGCGTGTGGGTGAAAAGTGAAGGTTGATAAGTGTTCGCCCTTGAATTCGGGAGATATGCCGTATATCAGATGTTAGGGCAATCGGACGATAGGCGATGATATGATGGTTGCTGTGGGTGTTGAATATCTTTGGACTAGACCCTGATGGTGTCTGTTTATAGATCGGGCTCTTATTGTGTATATCGAGCAATGTCGGGTATCGATGCTGAGTGGTTGCGTAGTTGAGATTTCAAGTGCCAAAGCCGAAAGTCTCACGAAATGAATCCGAAAACCCCCTCAATAGCAAGCTCATGAGTTGGAGGGATAACACAAGGTTATTAATATGCCGTCTTGTTCAAAGGAGAGGGGGGCAAAACGTCTTTGTAGTGGTGGAGGGCCGGATATAAGGTGAGCAGAGGGAGGGGCCAGGGAGTTGCCGTGTGTCTGGTACGGTCCTCAAGAGAGGGGCGGAATGCCGAAAAAATCAACGATGACAAGTATAACACCAGTCAGCGGTAGGACGGGGAATGTTGGAGAAGATCTGGTGAGGGAGGTGAGTGTAACCGTCAAAGACGAAAAAATCTAGGGCTTCAGTGTTGAGACGGACGAATAAAAAGGATTCGGAGGGAGGGGACTGATCGGCACCGCCTGATTAGCTGGCTGTAGTGTAGGCCTGTCCCTGGCCTCCCAGGCCCGGTTTCCGGTGGTCACCAGCCCGGCCCTGCTGGAGAACAAGACGAAATGTGGATTCCTCTCGATCTTCGAAAGCCGGGGCATGCTTTGCCCAACATGCACGACCTGCCGCCGACGCCGTGCGCTGCAACCAGTAGGCAGCCCAGCGTCAATTGTACAACCCAAGACAGGCCTCGAACGACAGAGTTATGCACCTCTGTGCTCCGGCCAATGGGTGCCGCGGCAGCTTTCACTGGAATCCTGTTTTGGCTCGCGCATTGAATGTCAACATCGGTCGATCAAAGAGGCAATGATAAGTTGTAACAATACCCCAAACGCCCAGAATCTAGACAGAACAGCAGCCAGTGGGCGGCTCTTGGGTGGTGTGAAGGGGTTTGGCTGACGGTTCGAGACTGGCAGGGGTGGTCATGAA
The DNA here is from genome assembly GCF_035222485.1 of Podospora pseudoanserina. Lineage (NCBI taxonomy): Eukaryota > Fungi > Ascomycota > Sordariomycetes > Sordariales > Podosporaceae > Podospora > Podospora pseudoanserina. The sequence continues at coordinate 1,068,607 of NC_085923.1, forward strand.
GTCGATATGGGATTGTGTGGGGATGGGCTCGTCTGGATCATTCTCTCTGCAGAAGCGACGATGTATCCTACTGCGTGTCAACGTCGCCAATTCTTGGCCCAGATAAACGCGGCCGTTGGTAAATCGACCGACGGTCACCGGGCCTGGCACCTCGCCACTTCCGTTGTCAGCTCTCGGGTTCTGTACTGTTGCATTGCGCTCACAATTTCAGACTGCTACAGATCAAGCAGCACCTTCAGCTTGTAAGTGTAATTCTTGGAACTTCAAAGGCGGGGATCTCCGTAGGTTAGCAGCATCTCCAAAATCTGGCAGTTTTGAAATCGTCATGTTCCAAGCACTTGGGATAAGGGGTAAACTCAAAAAAATATCGAATCACTCTGTTTCCGCCTTCTTGATCCCAACACCCAGCCTGCCGGAGCATCCACTACATCCTGTCCATATCCCAGGAGGTCTATGACGATTTACACGTGAGCAAACGGTCAAGGTGGCATCCAATGCAACAAGAGATCAGTAAACGTCAGCGACTGCAAGAGCAACCCCCAAGGATCTACAATCAGACCACAACTGAGATATTTGGTAACTGTTTTCAGCTGCTGTGACATTCAATGGCAGCAGTTCGAACTGTATGTGAAAACTCCCGGTGGCAAAAGACATCACCGGAGACAAGAGATCTGCCATGATTGACCGTGCCGCCCCCGTACCTCTACGGCTGACAGCTTGGCCATCCTGCCCCGGACTGGACCCGGCCTGTTGTCTCCGGTATCCTCATGTGACAACAGTTAATAATTTTTGAAGAGAGCACTTCAATGAAGATACGACTACTCGGGATCAAGCCAAAGTTCTTGTGTCGAATTTAAACCTCAGGAATGCAAGCGTTTGTATGCATAATGTCATAATGGGATAGATAAACTACCCCTCTTCGAAGATAATCCCGATAGCCTTACGTATGCCAGGCGTCATTTCCTGAAGATCTTTGGGTCAATAGTCTCCGCATATCACTTCGCAATAGTCTCATTCGAGCAAAAAGGTGACAAAGAAGTGATACCTGTGACAGCTGAAAACCCGTCCAAAGTGTAATTACATATCAACCTCAATAGACCAGAGGCCACAAAACCGAGTGTATTCAGACCGACTGTCTACACTCCCTCCTCGATTGTGACACCACGTTGTGGATAAAGAAACTGAGATTGCTAGGTTGGAGGAAGGCCTTAAAAGACGATTAGCAGGCCCTTAAAGGTCCATATGATTTTAAAGATAACGACATAGGTGTTGAGTATTCATTATAGTCTTTGAAAATAGTAGAAAGGGCTCAAAAGATCGTGCATAGGCCTTTATAATAGTCAAAAGGCCTCAAAAAGATAGTCGAAAGCGCCTCTGTTTTCTTTTTAGCCCTCAATCTTTATCTTATCCACAGCGTGACTGTCACACCACGCACCGATTGGTGCAACATGTAAAGAAAACCATCAAATAAGAAGTACCGTGGCCTGAATAGCACCCCCCCCCTCACAAAACAAAACGAAGGATGACTGCCAAACTCGCTTTTTAAGCATGACAAGTAGTATCTTGATCTTGTTTCAACACACCAACCCAACACCCACCCCCCGGATTCTGCTCACTTCTCCAGGTCCATGACTCCCTAAACGGCAATCCAGATAAGCATCAACACCACATCCAGCCCCTTGGCATCGCCATCCCACTTGTAGCTCCACATTCCATCCGTCTTCTCGTTCCAGTAACCGCCCGTCGCGCTGTGCATGCCCCGGCGGCCAGCCTGCTTCTTCGTCGCGGCAGCAGCCTCGGCGTCGGTGGTGCCTGTACTTGTCGGCTTGTTGAGCTGGGAGGTGGGGACGACGTGCTGGACGATGGTGCTGTTGATGGCAAACTTGTACTGGGGGGATGAGGCGCCGGCGGGGGTGGCCTCGGACATTAGCGCCTTGAGGACTTTTTGCTGTTTGGCGGCATGTTAGCCATGTTGATAAAGTAAAACCGAGGTTGGTTGGTAGGTAGTTGGTACGTACGATAATGGTCTCATTCCATCCTGCGGTCTTGGGGTGCTCGTAAAACTCGACGTTCTCGAGAACGCTGTTGCAGGCCTGTTTATCGCATTGGGTTTTGGTTAGTTCGGGTTGATCGTTCGCAAGGCTATCGCATCTTGGGGGTCGTAATGTTGGGGTGGTTTTGCAGTTGGGAGGTAAATATCGTGAATCAAATGTTCAGGGCGAGAAAAGAGTCAAACGGGAGGGTCGACGCACATCGGAAGCAATCTGCTCGAGACGCTTGAAGGGAATTGGCTATTTGTTGATAAGGTCAGTATTAAGGCATTCCGTGTCGCGGATAAATAAGAAGCCTGGGATAGGTAATCATACAGAGGTAGACTCAGCCATGTTGTCTGTTGAACTATTTATTATTATGGTTTGGGTGATTGCCTTTCGCGGGGCTGTTGTTGTGGTGCTTTGGGAGATGCGGTGACAGTGGCTTGCTTGTTTGGATTTCGTTCGGATGCCCGCGCTCCAAGAACCGTAGCGAATAGGGTGCGTTGTGCCTGCGTTTTAGCCCCAAAGGCCAGAAGCTGCTGTCAACAAAAACAATGGGATTAGACACAAACCAAGAAACACACTGCTGATTAGGATGCAAGGAGATGTTAGGAATGATAGTATCTTGTAGTAATATTTACAGCTTGCGTAAGCGCCATTGTTTGATGACATCTCAACCCAAACACTCTAGCTCTATTGAGGCTTGCTACCAAAGGCGCTCAAATATACGAACAAGAAGGCAAATTCTCTGAATAAAAATCCAGAGAGTTGGTATTAGGAAAAAAGCCGTGCCTACTTGCTCAAGCTGTAGTTAAGTATCTATAAACTATTTACTAAAGCTAAATAAATTACTTATTAAAGGTAGATAAAGCTAAAGCTATATATTACCTGCTTAAATCTATATATTATTTACAAATAACTTTATTTTATTTATGTTACTGCTATGATATCGCGCGTAATTACTACTACTATATTTTGTGCAGTTGTAAATAATATTTGTATATAATTTTATGTATAAAAATCATCTTGTAATTAAAAATTAAAAGTGCATAATAAATAAGTAAGTAATTATATTTTTAAATATTTAAATAAAAACTAGTTAGGTGTATAGTATATAGTTAAAGTTACGAAAATGCAGTCGAAAAGCTATAATCTCTACTTATATAATAGCAGGTAAGCAGCAGGTGTAGCGTAAAATTAGATGTTAACTTTCTAGATTTTTATTTGAAGAACTCGTCCGTTATACTCAAGGCTCTCAACAGCTCTGTAAGAGGCTAGCCACAGCTCCATGATCCCCACCACTTTTGGAGAGCAACATCAACTTTTCAGCCTCGCCTTTAGTTTGGAGAGTCCAGATGGTCTGGGCGCTGCGCGGCAACGAAGCTCATCACGTGAGCCCTTCAACACCAACCACTCAAAACCAGGGACCAGACCCACGTGCATTCGTGTTTCGGCTGCAAGCGCTGCGGGGACCCTCTGACGTTGTGTCTCATTGATCAATATTGAAGCTTCAACCTCTGCGCCCCCAACTGGCACCATCTGGAGCACTTGCACTGCGGCGCAACAGCTTTTTCCAGTCAAAACAGCACCACCATACCAACCGGCTCAATCTCAACGGTATCGCCAAAACATCTCTTTAGATAATCGAGTTCCTATCTATATACCACCCACCGTCCGAACGGATAATTATACACACACCACCGTCACCATGTCCAGCCAACCACTCCTCCAAACCGCCCCAGGTTTGTCTCTCTCTCTATTTCACCGCTACCAATTCTCAAAATCTAACTTCTCGCCCTAGGCAAGCGCATCGCCCTCCCCACCCGCGTCGAGCCAAAAGTCTTCTTCGCCAACGAGCGCACCTTCCTCTCATGGCTCAACTTCACCGTCATCCTCGGCGCCCTCGCCATCGGCATGCTCAACTTTGGCGACCGCCCCGCCTTCATCTCCGCCTTCTTGTTCACCGGCGTGGCGATGGCGACCATGATTTATGCCCTGATAACGTACCACTGGCGAGCAAAGTCTATACGGATGAGGGGGCAGGCCGGGTTCGACGACAGGTTTGGCCCCACTTTTTTGGCGATTATTCTGCTGCTGGCGGTGGTGGTCAACTTTGTGTTGAGGATCACGTACTCGCATCAGGAGGGGGAGAAGCCTTGAGTTGGAAGAGGTGGTCTTTTTGGGATGGAGAGTAAAGGGAGGGAATTGTGGGGGGTGAGGGGAGGGAACAATGGTGTTGAGAAGAAGGCTCGGGCCGTACTGGCATTCGCTCTTGTGGCTTGGGATCGGTGTAACAACAACGGAATGATATCTTACTGGGGCCTGTTGCGTGAATTTGGACTAGTATTCGCATGGCATTGTATAGCATTGCATTGGCTGCATGGTAGTTGGGTGTCTTGGTTTAGATTGTATATGAGAGACGCGGCGCATTTTTTTTTCTATCAACGTTTCAATTGATATAGTTGGAGCTTCGTAAGAGGCCACAATTTCATGAGGCCAATGGGAATAATATTCACAGCTCCAGTAACCTGAGGTTGGTTCTCGCACTGTTGCTGCCCATTCTACAGAAGTCATACATGCAACCCTTGTCTTCTAAGAGGGAAAAGAAAAAGAAAGAAAAAAGTCCAGATCCTGTAGTGGCAGACCCTTCTGCCCGCGAAATAATGCCGGGTATCATAAAATATTGCCAAACGCCGTGACTCTCAAAGGACCGTGCCGTTGACGCCTCGCCATGAACACTCGATCCCACATAGACCGATTTATGCTTCGCCCAAAGTGACCTCCTAACCTCCTAACGAGCCATACCATCCTTCCTGTGCCGGATATCATCGATAGTTTGCTCATTTGTTTGAGCGCCCACGTTTGCCAAGACCCTGAGCTCCTCCAATGGAACCCTCGATAAGAGAACCGTCATATGCGCCTTGTATTTTGGTTTGGCCGGGTCGACAGCCTGCTCATGAATGATGGGTCTCATTGATTCAAAATACACCTCCTCCGCAGCACCACCCTCAGCATTGCCCTGGTGACAGTTTCCCTCGCCCTCCACATCCATGTGTGTCTCCTCCACTATCGAGGGGAAATCGTCGGCTGCCTTCTGCATCCGAGGGTCGTCGTACACCACCGTCTCGCTCAGGATGTTGTACTGGTACCACTTTTGCTCTGACTCGCCAATTCGCCTCCTGATCAGTTCCGCAATGGAGATAAGCTTGTTGGAGGTGGTCGACTTGGCGCAAAGAAGCACCACGCCGGGAAGGACTGTGTCGTCCCAGGCGCTGAACCGGCCGAGGTGCTGGAGGGCCTTGTCGACGTGCTTGTATATGCTCGTAGAGGGGATGACACTCATGGCTTTGACTTCGTATTTGGGGACGATTCTCTCGAGGACGGGGTTGAAGATCTGAGCGAAGGGGCTTGCATTTTGTGGGTTTGTTAATGACGAAGGTAGGAAAGTTTGTGTTTGTGACTGGATATTGTGGGATGAGCGTCCTTCTACTCGGCCGGTACCGGTTCGCTTCTTTTTCGAGGAGGGGGGATTGGTATCGTCGCTGTGGAATTTGCGCTTTCCAGGCAGCGCTGCTGACTGTGGACGCATGGTATCTTGTGGACTCTGTGTGGATGGGAAGGCTTGCAGTGCGGCCATATGCTTGTATGGGTGGGTGGAAGGGGTAGTATCGGGTCTGACAGTTGCTGGTGAAATGTTGCGCAAAGAATTGGATTGTTGTGTAGTTGATAGAAGCCTGCAGCTGAGGCTGGCCGTTGCTCAGAAAATCCAATGCCACACGCCGCTCGGTCATTATTTGACGCGTAAAACACTGTGGGGTTGACAGGTCATTATCGATAAGATTGATAAGACTTGCCATCAAAGAAGAGGCAGGAGCAGAAGTCAACGCGCACAACTATCAATGCGATCTTCTGAATTTGTTCAGAAGAAGAGCCATCTTGACCTATTGTGAATTTATTTAGGAGCCTTCAGTTCTGTCTCGATGGTCATCTTATTCTCAGCGAGTGCAAGGTCTCAGGTATACACGACCTTATCATCAGACAACAACAGCAACACAAACAAAAGATATCCGTATCGATATTCTAATGCAGGAAGGAGCAACCAGAAGTATTCAATCGGGGTATTCTTGAAGACCCGAAGAGCTGCCGCATTTCTTATTTTTGGTCGGTCATTTGTTGTCGCAAGACAGAAGGGCGAGGCTATCAGCTGCCAGCTCGACTCCTCTCATATGTGTTAATGCTCTGCACCTGTTGTGAAAGGCTGCATAATTTCGAGTGTCGAGATTGGGTCCTAACAGTTTGCTCCATCCAGTCTCCCTCAAACCCAGCCAGCCTTGCGAGTGACATGTTGCTGGTTGGGGCCCAAGCTCCAGTGTCAGCGGGCCCACACCTGTGTTCCTAGCGTTGATAAGCACACTCCCCAAAACATATGCACATAACGGGTTTGCAGCTCTGGCATAACATATGCAGCTACCCACATCAGCCAACCTTAATGCACGATGAGGGTCGAAACAACTCAGGTTTCGGCCCGGACAACTCCTCTTGAGGCGTCATGCGATGTGTCCACTGATGACATTTTCAAACTTTGCGATACGGAGTGTGCTGGTGGTGTTTTACGGTGCAACTTTGGAGTTGGTATCAGCAAACACGAGGTGGGAGAAATGCATTCATAAAAACAGAGTCGCAATGCCATCGCAAATGACGGAACATGGCAATCTGGGTAATACACATGCCCAGCCAACCGTAATTACAGTACGGATCTCTCTGCCTCCTGAATGGGACCTATCACATCAAGGGATGGCTCGCTATTCATGGATCCGATAACAACTGGCCCCCGAGATGCGTGCGAGAGCTCGCACACCACCTTGTTAGTCGTTTGCGTGGCGCACTGCCCTCCCTCTCCTGCCCCCCGTCTCACGCACTGTGCAGCTCGATGGGCAAGCTTCAAGGCTCCAGACCAGCTTAGCTTTGCGCCGGCTGCTCCCAACGCTCCAGTTTTCGTGGAGAAAGGCATCTGTCAGATGGGGAAGGCTTGTAGCGGTGAAAGAGATGCGAGGGACCACGTCAGAGTGTGCTGTCGTCTCCTAGTCGCCTGTCTACACCGTGTTTTTGTTATCGCCGACCGTTGTGACGTTTCTCGCTGCCATGTCTGCGTCTTCAAGATCTAGGGCTTGGCGTGGTCTCTGTTCGGCACCAGCGCCGCTCTGTTGCGTCTTCCTGGAGCCTTCGCGCTGCTTCCTTCCCCGGCTGTGAAGCTGCACACAGCTCATGCAAGACAAGGCGCCCCGCTCTGCCCCCATGGCGCCGTGTGGTGCCAGCCAATCACATGACACAAACTGAGGAAGGGGGTGGTGGTCCGGGCGTGCGTTTGTGACTAGACCCCTGTCCCCTTGCATCCACTTTTGCCTCTCTGATCCAACTTCTCAAACAATTTCCCCCTTGGGTGCAGCGTCTCCCCTTACAACCCGCGTGACAGCGCCCATCACCCCCCAACTCTCTCCATCATCTCGCAACAACCTCAAGCTTCCCAGCTGAACCACGCAAAAACCTCCTCGAAAAACGCATCGCGACCCAAACTTTGTTGCGTTTTTTATTCGCGCACTCATTTCGCTGCATCTTTTTTTGAACAAAGTCTCTCCTTTCTGCTCCCGACAGACTGTCCGCGACGCTTTAACTAGCTTTCGCGCGCATTGCACCTCGCTGTTGACGAGCACTTTCATTCCAGCCATCGCAAGGCAATCGCGACACTTGCGCAAGCTCCAGAGCGAGGGTGGCGCCAGCATTTTGCCTCTGGTCTGACCCTGTTTCCCGGCCGCTTCTCAGGCCTCGCCCACTGCACACCCCAAGTCAACCCACGGACCACCCTGCAAGCGACCTCGGAGGTTACGTCAGCCTTGCTCCGACGACCAATCACCGTCTCCGGCCCACGCTTCAACCACTTCTGTCTCGGCCGCTGCTGCCTGCCTTGCGACACGCCATCGATAAAGAAGAGTCAAGACGTGCTGGTGCCGCCTTCTCTTTCTCCCCCGTCACTGTCTTTTTGACACATGCAGGCTCTTGTCCAGGAATCGCCCATGTTTCGCTTTTGGTCCAACGACCCAAGGGGAAGCAACAAGACAGTAGAAGATGGTCACCTGCTATCAACGTGTCCCGGTTCCGCTGTGAATGCTCCCGGCGCATCCTCTGAGGAACCTCTCACACCCATCTCACCCAAAAGGCGCCGACCGAGCTTTGTCAATACCACCGCCTGCCCAACAGCCAAGCGCATCAAGACGGAAGAGCATCCCGGTGGTCTGCCGTCGCCCACCTCGGCATGTGCCGATAACGAGGACAAGAACATGCTGCGCGGGTCCAGCAAGAGTTCCGACCTCGAGCGTGCCAAGGATGCGATCCAGTACCAGTTCGGGCTCGAGATCCTCCTCAAGCACGACGAGCTTCGACTCATCGACCAGGAGTTGGCCAAGTGCCAGATTGCGCTCGAGCAACTCCGCCGGTGTCACCTGATTCCCTATCCTGTCCAATGTCCGACTCCCAGCCAGATGCTGGAGATTAGCAGCGGAAAGGGCCCCGTGCTTCAACCAAAAGTCGGTCAACCCGTACCCAAATGGGCGCCGCCTTTTGGTGTTGTCGACGGCCCTTATGCCCGTCATTATGCTAAGTGGCTTATCCCCGATCCCATGTTTGATGGCATTCAGCCCGAGGCCCCCGGCCTTACAGAGACTGGCCGGGCCAGAAATATCACGGCGGAAGGTAGGGCGACGAGGAACAGCATGTCGGATGCGGGCAGCTTTGGCAAGCAACGCCCTGCCCGTGGAAACGCAGGCCAGAGGCTCAATGCCCTATCCAGTGGATACCCTCCGGTCAAAGACAAGCAATCCCCGTGCACTGTCAAGCGTTCTGATGGCCTTACGGTCAAGTTGGTGTGCATCGACTGCCACAGATGGGACTTTTCAAGCACCCAAGGCTTCATCAACCACTGCCGTATTGCTCACAGACGGGATTTCAAGAGCCACGAAGAAGCCGCTGTTCATTGTGGTCACCCTATCGAGGTTGATGACAGCGGAATCATCGTTGCCGATGAGAACAAGGGCTGTGCGCCCACGCCCTCCGTTCCCTCTGGATTGATCCATCCCCTGGCCCGTAAGGAGTCTATTTCTGACCAGCAGGCTTACAAAAACATCCTTGCTCGCATCAACGCTTCGCTGGAGCTTTACCATGCCGGGAAGCTGCCCAATGTTAAGTGCATACCCCGTGCTCGCAAGCCGTCAGGGTCTAATGCCGCCGGGTCGTCCTCTGCTGGTTTCGTTGCTTCTTCCGATGCGCCTTATCTGTCCCAGCTGATGCAGAAGAAGAAGTTGAGTGGTAACCTGAAGGATGAGTTGAACGAGGCCAAGGTCAAGATGGATTGGGATATGCTCTCTCCTGGCGAGGACTCTGATATGGATTTGTGTTCTGGATCGGATCGTGCTGCAACACCAAACAAGGTTTCCGGCTCAGTTGCGCGGACGCCTGCTGTTATGCGGATGCCGGCACGCTCTGCTGTGTCTCCCTCCCAGCCACCAGTTGTTCCCCGCCCCGCCAGTAGCAAGAGTCAGGCTTTGGCTGCCGCCGCTGGTGCTGGTGCCGAACTTGATGCCGACTCGCCAGAGACCCCGAGCTATGATGATGAAATGGATGTGGAACTGAGCCCCAACACCATGGCCAGCAACAATGCGCCTTCTTTGGTTAGTGACGATGGAGAATATGACGACTCGGACGATGCTGCTTCCGACAGTAGCGATGCCATGGAGATCGAGTCGGTCTCTGATGTCGCCGAGATCAACCTTGAGGAGGACGTGGATGTCCGTGACAGTGCTCCGCGGCCCATCCAACACTGCCGCAAAATAAACAACACAGACAAACTGAAAAAAGATGAGAACAGGCATGTGACCTTTGTCAGTCCAGGTCCTGTTCCTAAAGCCAACACCAAGGGGATGCGGAAGCAAAAAATGTAGAATTATAATGGGTCACCAACCGCTGGATGGATCTGACCACCGCGGCTAACGCTTCTTACCGCTCGACTTCCACCTTATACGACACTTTAATGAATTTTTGTTTTGGAGCCCGGGAATGGTTGCCACGGCGCAACCTTCACCATGCTCTCTTGGATTTTTTCTTACGCCAACCTTTACCCCTCCTCCTCAAAAACGAATACAATAAATGAGGGTTCTTCAGCACTTATAGTTTTTTTTAGTATCGACGATGGGAAGACGGTTCTGATTCTATTTTATGTATGAGCGGGCGCATGGGGATGCTTTATTGTTTTTTTATGGCAACTGTGGCGGCTGTGTTTATTTTTGGTTTAGGGGGTTAACGGCGGGCCAAGAAGTACGATATCCGGTGTTCATCTTTGTATCTTTCTTCTTCATCGGACACGGAGGGGAGCGGATCGGGGTGGCAAGTTGTTGTTTTATACTGGCGAGTTTGGCTTTCGAAAGACTTTTCCTCTGCCTGGCGAAAAAAAGACCGAAGAAAAGCTGGGAGGGAAGATGACGAGGTTGGGAAGAGCGGGATAAAACAAAATGGTTAGCTAACCTTGTGGTCAAGACTGGGTTGACTGAGAAAGACAAATGGTTTCTCTTCATTTTTGCTGTGTTGTTCTGTGTGTCGTGCGTGTTGTTTCTGCCCAAGTTAGTGAAGTTTGCAAATGTGTGTTGATGTAGTTCAGTGAGAGATAATCTACTGGTTGCTATGTTATATCGGCAAGCTTTACGAGCATTTCGTGAAGGTAATGTTTCATAGCATAAAACTGCCGGCCAAGTATAGATAGCTTCTAACAACTCATTGTCACCAGTGCCATCACCAAATGTTTACTCTTGCTCCATTCAAAACTACATAAACAAAATAAGTAGGCAGTGCCAGACTGCCTCAACACACTTCCAAACTCGCCCCCGAACTGCTTTTCCGCATAACATATTGCCATCAACCGAGCGCAAGTATCAATCTAGCTAATTGGATGATGAGGAGCAACCTCTGTGGTTTGAGCGGAGTGGTGGTCTGGTGAACATGCCGATGACCGTCAAAGTCCAGATACCCTCGAACCACCATCCACCATAGATGGGTTAGGTGACATCCCCCACCGCTCTAGCTGCTCGCGAACACGATCAAGACCCCGGTCTACCACGGGCACCGGAGACACAATGGATGGGGATGGCCTGTACTGAGCGTGGGGATGTTGGTTGTAGTTTGTTCGAGGATGGAGCAGTCTGTGAAATCCGATGATGGAGATTGGGGAGTGGCATCGCAGGGGAATACTCCTGAGAGCAATAAGGTGTTGTGTTGGAGGGCATATCTATTGGGACGCGAGGGCGATGGTAAGTAAACAGAGTCTGGCGGGGAGAAGGTACTTCATGCTGCTCCGAGTCGGGGATGATGTGTCTTTTCAGTCTTGTATGAAAAAACTGTTCCTGCCCTTTGTGCATGTGATTTTCGACCCTACGGTCCCGGTCCTTCTTTTTCAGTTCCTCTTCTTTGGCATGTTCAGTCCATTCTCTCTCGTTGGCTGCTCGGGCCAGTGCATCTCTTTCTGCCCTTGTGAAAGGAGGTTCAGGTTCTGGCTCCGGGGTTGCGTATTCCTGTTTACGGTATGTCTGCTCTGGCTGTTGGTCGTCCTGTGGGTGGTGTTGTTGTTGTTGCCGTTGCTGTCGCCGTTGCTCTCGTTCTTGCTGTTTCTCTCTTCGTTTGCTCCTGCTCTTCTTGCCGTTGCTCCTGGTCTTGTTGCTCTTGCTTTTGTTGTCCCCGCTGCTGTTGCTGTTGTTGGTCGTACACCCACTTCGATGTCGATGGCATTTCTGTTCTCTGCTGCCGTTGACGCACTTTCTCTCTCAAAGCCCGCTCACTTAGTGGGAGTGGTGTATTTCGAATTCGGTCCCTAAGATGCGCCTTCTTGAACGCGACCTGCTTCTCGTGCAACTGATTTTTTGGAACCGATGCGGCTCTTTCTTCTGCTTCTCTCCGCCGTCGACTTTTTGACCTTCTTCTTCTGCCCATTGATGCTTCTCGGCTACCTCGTGATGTATTACGTCGTCGACTTTGTGTCCTCTCTCGGCTATCTTGAGGGGCTTCTCGTGCCTGATTTTCCCGTCTGATTCGTGAGGTTCCCGTCTTCGTGATGGGTCTCGCCGTTCACTTCTTGACCTGTCCCAACGTGAAGGTGGATCTTGCCACGGTTGACGTCTAGGGTCTTGCTGCGGTCGACTTCTCGCTCTTTCTCGTCGTAGGTCTTGTCTGCCATGGATCACCTCGGCCAGTTTTTTGCTTCTTGATCTTGTGCGCTGTGGTGTTCCAAACTCTTCGTGCCGTTGGCCGTCTTGGTCAACCCGTCATTTGCTTCTTGATCTTCTCTGCTGTGGCATTCCGGGTTCTCCAGGTGGTGGCCTCGCCGGTTGGTTCAGGCGTGCATGTTGGTTTTGCTCTCCTGCCCACCCTCTCATCCATTAATGCCAACACTGACAACATTACCTCTTCAAACAGCAAACTGTATGCCCTCAACATTATCTAACACCCCGTCAACGAACCAACCACAGACACCCCAGGCGACACCTGCCACTCCGCCATCCTTCCCCCAAGACCCGTACGTCTCGCAGCTTGCACCGGAACAGGAGCCATCAGCGGCGCTGTGTTGTAGCCGATCTTAGCTCCCGACTCTGAGAACGATAGGTCGTTATAGCGAGCCAGGGGGTCAAGATGTCGTGGTATTAAAACAGGGCGTTCCGAAAAGTCGGATGTGGCAACCCCAGGAACATATGGCGAGGAAGGGGTATGAGGGAGTAAGGGGGGGAAGTCCTGCGCAGCTTACGGAGGTATCCTCTGCCTCCTACAATTCTGCGCGTTGTTCCATTCTTTGGATGTGGGCTTTTCTTTTGGCTTCCTCTGCTGCGAGGAAATTGTCGGGGATTGTGGCTTTTCTGGCTGGGGGGCTGGCTTTGCTGGATAGGCAGGTTGGGGTTTGGAGTTTGGTAGTCGTGGATCGCTTCCTCCTCGTATTCCTCTTCTTGTTGCCAACGCTGTTCTTCCAGGACACGGTGCTTGGACCTTCATCGATGGTGATTGTCAACATGGCTTCGTGATGATGCCGGTCTGCTCGGGCTAGTAATAACCCGACCAAATTGAACGCCTCGTTTCGTAGCACCCCTTTTTTCTGCCTGCTGCTCTCGCCGAACTTCTTCTTCTCGCTCTTTCTCTCGTCATAGCTCTCGCGCTTCATCCTCCCGAAGTTCCCTCTCTCTGTCTTGTCGTTCCCGTTTCTCCCTTTCCCGCCTCCGAGATCTTGCCTCTTGTTGTTTTCGGTCCTCTCCTTCAAATCGTGACAATTGCGCTTCATGCCCAAGCCTTTCTTCCTCCCGTAGTTGACCATCCTTCTCTTTCCACCGTTTATATCCCTCCTCCTCCCGCCACCAAAGTTCCTCCATCTTTCTAGCATCTCCGAGCAATATACCCCCCTAATTCTGCATCTCCTGACTCGGTGGTCCTGACGCCCTCGTGGTCATCTCTCTATCTCATATCAGGTGGTCCCCAGGCCCGTCGCACTCTCTCTTTTAGCTCTTCCAGCTCGCGCTTGTTACGTGGCGTGCACCACTCTCCGCTGTTTGGTGGCGGAAGTTGGCAGGAGTGTCCTCGTGGGTTGACAAAGAATGAAACTTTACCAAACATTCTGTAGGCACTAGCGAGAACAGCTTCTTGCTCTTGAATACATGTTGCTCGGGTGACAAAACGGGCCACGAGATGAATTATGTTGTAGTAGAGAGGTTAATATGCCCGCCGTAAAGGTCAATGAAGAACGGGAATGTTTGGTGTGCTTGACAGGATGTTTCCCGAATGTTGTCTTCATAGTTGAGCGTTCGTCCATGAGGAGACACATTCAGTTTCCAAAGGCACAAAAGGACAGGGAGCACGGGATATATATGCTTGCAAGTCGCCATGGTATTAGATTGTGCCTTCAGGCCAGGTGAGCAAAAACCGCTCTACCAAGGTGCTTCGAGAGGTCAAGTGGCTCAACTGGGTGACAAATTCGAATCTCAGATTTGCATCATTGACGAGAATGGGTTGGAAGAAAGAAAGCTCAGTTCTTGCATCTCAACATTAATGATACGGTACACTCATAGCACACACAAGAGGCAAAGTGGAAACACAACTTACCTGAGATGCAGGATGTGAACTGACACGCCTGTTCATCAAAGTACTAGGGATATATACCTTTTGATGTGGCTCCCCAGTTGTGGCATTGAACTGATTCATATATCTACCTCACATGGACAGACACAGTATTATCTATACATTTGCATGATTTGTCCCGCTACATGCCCAAGGCCTATCTTACTCCCCCCTTTTCTTCTTAGCACTCCTTTGCTTTAGGCCCGTTGCCTCAAATTTGCACACTCATTGCTCCATATGCTACTCCTTGATCATTCTCTAATCGCCAAAACAGCAATGCATAGCCGCTCAGAAATTCGAGCAACCCTGAGAAGGAGAAACACAACGCAAGTACTCCACTCTTCCATCCCACATCAGCTATCCTACAACTCCCCAAGTGAAACCCCCTTAGTCAATCTCAATATCGATACCGAGATCCAGCGCCCCAATGATATCATCATCCATCAACGGCGCATGCACCAGCGGCAACCCGTTCTTGGCCGTAGCCCGCTGCTGCTCCTGCAACTTGGCAATGTGAGGCAAGAGGCCCCCGTTGCTGTTACCATTGGCAGCAGGTGTGTTGTTGCCGCTCTCCTTTTGAGAATCGCCCTCCTGACTAGCCTTATCCGCCGCGGCGACGTTCTTAGGGATGATGGTACGGGACCTCTCCTTGATCTGGGCCTTGCGCACCTCCTCGGCATTGCGGCGACGGTTCTCGGCGTTCAAAAGAGCAAGCTTCTCCTGCTGGGTCAAACCCTTGCCCTCGGGCCTCTTCTTGTCAGCAGAAGTGAGCGACGTTCTAAATGCTAGCTTCGGCGTGCTGAGGTCCTCGAGCTTCTTCTGGAGGCTGTCAACAGCGTCTTCATCACCGCGAGCACGGGCGGCCTCGAGCTGGCGGGTGAGGTTGTCACGCTCAGTGCTGCTGAACTTCTGCATGAGGCTGTTTTGACGCTTGAGCTTCTCGGCAATCTCCTGCTCAGTCCACTTGTGACGGACGAGGCCGTTAATGTCGCTAATCTTGTTGACCAGCTGGGTCTTAGTGGGTACGGAGATGCCCGCCTGCAGGCAAACTTGCTTGTAGCGATTCCACTCGCTCTTAATTGACGGTTAACACTCTCGAACCGCAAACATAATCAGGAAAATACATACCTCGGTGAAGTTTCGGTCTGAGCAGCTGATGAATGGCCACTCTCTTACAGCATCTCCATGGGCAACCTTAACATACAAATCGACGACCATCTGATGCCCAGAGCTGTCAGGCATCGCATAAGGTCTACCGGTGTTGAACCCTGAGTATGGTCAGTCAGACTGTCAGAATACCCTACGTGGGCGAGGTGACATACCCTTAATGATAGCCATACGGTAGACATCTTGGCGAGTAGTCTGATCAGGACCAATATTAATGCGCACAAAGCACCCTGTGATGGCCCGCTCGAAGCCAGGGTAAAAGCAAACCTCGGCGAAGCGGCTGCGGCCAACACGGACACGCTCAACATCGCGAAGATCAGCAGGCAGGATCTCCTTCTCGGGCGTTCTAGACTTTTGTCGAGAGCTTCTGCGCCAGTCGCCCGCATCGCTATCACGGTCGTCGTGGCTGCGGCTTCGGTCTCTGTAGGAAGGAGAGCGTTGCTTGCGGCGATCCATGTCCCGCTCTCTCTGCTCTCTGCGGCTGGTGCGTTCCTCGCGAGCACGACGCAACGTATCCATCTTCTCGCTAATCTCGCCAGCCTTGGTGCGGGCACGGGATGGCTTCCGCAGCTCATCTTCGAGGTCGACGGCGCTCGCCTTGCGCTTCTTGCTGTCCTTCTCCTGGTTGACCTTGAGCTGTCGCAGCATCCTATTCTGTCGAATTCGCTCATTCTCCTCTCGTCGTTCAGCAAGAATCTGTTCTCTCTCGATCTCACGCATGCCCATGATGCGGGCCTTCTCCTCTTGACTCTTGAACAGACCCTCAACGGGGTACTGGATGGCATCGTCATCTCCACCGCGAGCTTGGGTCGGGGCCGCGTCGGAGTCGGAGTCGGAATCGTCCATGGAAGCTGAGCCTTGTGAGCCTGGAGAGGCGGGAGGCGAGCTGCGCGGGGCCATTCTGGTTAGTATTCGTCTGGTGAGCGCCATTGTGGACGATGCATAGGTGATGGTGAGATTTGTGGTGTGAAAGTAAAGCCGAAGAGTGGAAGTGTGAGCAACAGAAGCCTGGGGAGGTTCTGCAAAATAAATTTAAAGTGGGAAAGTAGCAGAGCGGTAGATGGTAAAACAGGTGAGGGAGGGGGAGGGGGAGGGGAAGGTAAGCTGGCAGTGTTGCGACCTGAACTTGGAGGTCGCAAGAGTCGCAAGAGTCGCTCAAGCGACTTTCCAACCCCCTCGAACGTGGGCGACCACTTGGAAGCCCCTTGGAGTCGCAGGTCGCTATCCATACACAACAACACACTAGGGGACAACTCACGCCTCTCCTTCATCCTCCGACTCGTCATCGCTCCTACTACGTCTTCTCGTCTTCTTTGCAGGCGTCCTCTTCACAGCTACACCTCTGGTAGTCGCATCAGTCTTCTTGGAAGATGCAGGGGCTGGTGATGTCGTGCGCGACCTGTCGCCACGGCTTTTGTTTCTTGGCTCATCGTCTTCGGAGTCAGAGTACTCATCTCCTCCGGCAAGCGCAAGGAGCTCATCATCAAGAGACTCGGCGTCAGACATTGTAATTCCTTTCTCTCGAGGATATATCTATCGATCGTTTGGCGGTCGGACTCGATGACGCGATGGGAAGACGCGGTTCGGGAACGAGTGTCAGTTTACGCGAACGTTATCAGTCGCCAGATGGTTCTCGGTGGTGTTTGTGACGGCCGAAGGATGTGACAGTAACAGCAATGAATGCGCAAACAATCGGGGAGCGCAAAGTTGGCTCTTCTGCGACAGGAATTATTCGAGGTTTACTTTTAATCTGTTGAGTGATGTTCCCAAGTCTCCCTCAAAAGTCACAGCAGTTGTCAATTGGCCCGTCGGCTTGGCAGGCAACTGGCAGGGATTGCTCGAGCCGCAGCCGGGAAAGGCTTGGCAACAGTGGGTCCCAAAGCATCATCAGTCCACCACTTTCATCGAAGCTTCCCCTTGGCCCAGTCGTCGAGGTTCACAAGCAACAAACACCACACTTCACCATGGCCTCTCCCAGACGCCTCCTCCGAACAGCCCGCCAACTCACCTCAGCCAAAACCCCCTTACTCACCTCCCAATCCCCCCGCCATGTCTCAACCACACCCTCCCCACCATTACCATCACCATCATCACCACCCCTACCACCCAAAAACCTCAAACCCTTGACAGAATCTCAGCGGGAAATGCTCTCCTCATTCCTCCGCGTCAACCAAGCCGGCGAGCTAGCCGCCACCCTCATCTACACAGCCCAGACGCCCCCCATCCTCGCCCGCGAGCCCCACCTCCGCCCCCTGATGAATCACATGTACGACCAAGAAGCCGACCACCTCCGCGTCTTCAACTCCCTCATCGCCAAACACCGCGTCCGCCCAACAGCCCTCTACCCCCTCTGGTCCGTCCTCGCGACCGGACTAGGCTGGTCCACCGCCGTCATGGGCAAAGAAGCCGCCATGGCCTGCACCGAAGCCGTCGAGACTGAAATCGGGGGCCATTACAATGCGCAGATTCGGGAGCTCCTCAAGATGGTCAGCGAGTGGGAGGCGGAGGGGTATGATGTCGGCGAGGAATTCACCGAGTTGATCAGCACGCTGAGGAGGATACGGGACGAGGAGCTGGAGCATTTGGACCACGCGGTCGAGCATGACGCGCAAAAGGCGGAGCCGCACTGGCTCCTGACCGGAGTCATCAGAGCGGGGTGTAGGGGGGCTATCTGGGTTAGTGAACGGGTGTAAGAGTGTACCATATGTGTGACGGGTTGAATCTGTATATCTTGTACGAGTAAAACAATTGGGAAGGGAGAGAAGACCAGCTTCAGCTGAAGAAAACGTCTTGTACAATAAGAAAGTTGGCTATCAAAATTGGGTTTGGCAACACCCAAAAAAACAAAATAAGAAAAGAAACAGTAAAAGAAGTTTTAAAAAAAAGGTAATAAAAAATCAAGAATGCCCCAATGCACAAACCCGTATACATGCTCCACCAGGCGCCTGCCTCAACCCCCAACGCCAACGCAATGATGCCACACTCCTCCAGGGGGAATCTTCACCATCATAAACACCTCCTTATGATCCCTTCTAACGCTGGACTCCAACAGACCAGCTCTTTCAGCAATATAAACACTCAGTTACTAGAAAAATGGTTAGTCAAAGTAATGATGGGATAAGAGGCAACATAATCCAACTTACTAGATAGCCAACGGAGCCACCTGGTCCACCTGGAACAGCCAGTTGCCATTCGTCTCCTCCACCACAAGCCAATCATACGGGAACTGCACCAAAGCACCTTGCGTCATGTTAAGCAGCTCCTCAGCATCGGCGCGGTTGAGCATATCATCAGTCGGACTGAAGCCCTTCCGGCTACCCCTGGTGGTAGTCCGCCGCCTGGGGCGTCGTTGAGACCCAACTGGCTTCACACTATTGCCGTTGGCATCAGTATTGGCAGCTGACGCAGTGCTGTCGCCCGTCTTGGGGGGCTTCTCCTGGTTGGAAAAGGTAGCCCTCCGCTCCCTTGGTTTGATAACATCAAGCTTCTCCGTCTGGGGCAAGTGATCGTGACTTGAATTGGTCGGATGATTACCCGTGTCCAAGGGGTCGACAGACTTCTCTGGGTCGGGGTTCATATCACTCCACGAGTTGTCTTGCCCATAGTCATTTTCTTGCATGCCGCGCTTTTCATCAAGAACGGCATCCTTGTTTGGCTCGTTGTGACTGAGAGCGTCCCTGACAGCATTGCCCAAGGGACTTGCCAGTTTCTCAGCCGTCGCGTAACTGGCAGTAGCAGGACCGGGCGCGCCGATACCAGCTCCACCGCCTCCAGCCTGGGCTGCCGCATGGCTCATGGGAGGCTTCTCGCTCTCTTCGTCGGAGCGGTGAAAGTCCATGCTCTCCTTGAAGCGTTGGTTGTAAGCGTCGAACTCCTTGTACTCAGCCCAGTTGGTTGCTTCCGAGTCTGGCATGCAGCGGAACACGCGTCGGTAAATCCTGGTGTTGTTCTCAGCCACTTTCGACCAGACTTCATCGTAGAAGGCTGGGTTGAGAGGATCGCGCATACAATCCTTGTGGACATCGGCCAGCTTGATATCAATAGGAAGGGTGTGGGCGGGCCCGAAGCTCAACCTTCCGCCAGCGTCAGTGTGAACGGGCGGGCCGCCAATGTCGGTATCGTCCACCATGGGCAGTGTTGGCAACTGGTTTGCCCGTGGCAGTCCAAGTTGCTCCGTGGTCCGCCTGTCAAATGGTGGCATGGGAGGAATACCGTCGTTGTCAATCCCTCCTTCGTCACGAGAGGTGACGGCCGAGGGGCGCCGGAGCTGATGAGCTTGCTTGGGACTGTCAATTGTTCCCCTTCCGCCAGACAAAACATCATGAACCAACACTTCTCTATCATTGACAATAACAGAATCACGCCCCTGACGAAGACCTTCCTCCTGAGCGGCCTTCCAATGATCAGCACCGAGACCTTCCACTTCCACCTTGTGCTTGTCAGCCTGTGGAATGTCAATTCGTAGACCGTCGGCAGAGCCCTTGCCCTTGGAGACCCTGGAGGAAGACCGGCCTCTGCCCACCGGCTTCTCCGGATCTGTATCCTGGTGATCACTGGCGTTCTTCCGAGATGGGATATTGAGTGGCTCTGGGCGAGCCGAACTACGGCGTCTTGAGCTCTCGGCCACAGGAGACAGTCCATCGGATTCGTCGCTGTAGATGCGGTCCATCTCGGCCTCGAAAGCCTCTGCTTGGTCGAGATCGGCCTGTCTTTCCTCCTCCAAAATCTCGTCAACGTCCAAGCCCAAATGCTCTCTCATCAACCGAAGACGCAGCGTGTGGGCGAATCTCCCGACCTGATAAGGGCGTCCGGCCATCGTGGACCAAATCATGTCGGTATCGCGGACGATGGCGGCAGCCTCGGAATCGCGGTTGCCCAACATGGAGCGCTCATTGATGTTGGCCGATCCGATCAAAGCCACCCGGTCGTCAACGATGATGCACTTGGCATGGATATACAACATCTCGGTTGTGAGCATGCCGTTGGACATCTTGCCCCACTGCCGGAGACAAAAGAACTGAATGTAGTCCTCAGGGTCAATGCCGGCAGCCTTGAGGCGCCCAAAGATCGAGTGCTCTCCACGACAGATACTGCGGTATTGGCACTGCAGAATGAGACGAACGCTGGTGCCATCTTGTTCGTTCACCTCGTTCTGGAAGCCAGGCATCAGGGGAATCAGGATAACCGCTCGCCAGTCCTCGTCGTTTTCGTGAGCACGAATGATGCGGCGAACCAGGGCATCGCCGATACCATTGACCATCTTGCTATTGAGGGTCTCGGTGCTGGTGATGAAGAACTGATTCTCCATATATACGAAATGGTCCGAGTCTTCGATCATCTTGATATAAGCCAAGTGGATGCTTTGTTCCGTGTCTTCAATGCCTAGAGACCAGGTGGATGCCGAGCGAAGGATTTGCACCTCACAAGTGCCATTCAAGCCAACTGCCTCAAGCTCCTCTGGGTTGCAATCCGGCGGAGGCAGCAGGAACGGCGTAGGTCTGGTGGGCTTGCGTCCGCGACGGACGTAGTTCCACCTCTGAACAAAGTGACGAGTGAGATCGCGAGCTGGCTGGCCTACTACTTGCATGGCAATATCGTGCCATGGCATGCGTGGGATTCTGGAGCGATCATACATCTCCTCGTAAGGCTCGTTGAGGCGGAAGAAGTCGCGAACACGGGGGTTAGAATAGTCCTTTCCGGGGAAGAGTTGAACATGCTCGGCATCCCTGGGCTGTCCCTCTTGAGGCTCGAAACCAGTAGGTTTGTCGTCCACCACAGGATGTTGCGGGCAATCCCAACGACCAAAGCAGAGATCGATGCCACCGACAAAGGCGATATCATGATCGACAATAACGATCTTTTCGTGATGAGCAAAGAAGAACTGGTTCTTTTTAAACTGATGTGGCGAGCGCTGGACAAAAATGTTCGGGTGCAAGTTAAGCAAGGAAAATTTGGTATACTCGGAATCAATAGGGATAGCGGCTTCCACATTGCGGTAGACAATCACAAAGACCTTGACACCTTCGGCAGCCTTTCGCTGCAGCAGACGATCAAGTCGCCACTTTTGGCTGATACAAGCGGGACGTCTCATGTACAACTCGGGACTCAGCCACCAGTCGTGAATGTAGATGACATCCTTTGCCATGCTGATGGCACGCGAGACGTTCCACATGTAGTCTCGGCCGTCCACAAGCCATTGGGCATAGGCCCCAGTGCGAACAGGGGCAAAGCTGCCAAACCGATTGTGCAGGTGCCATGGCGTGTTCTTCAGCATCTCCACGATGGACTCCTCAAATTGCTGAATGAGGTGCTGATTCGGGGAGAACAACTTGACCTTTCGCTCCGAGGTAAGGATCTTGAGAGTATGGTGCTTGGCCACAGGGCGGGGAGCCGTCAAGTCGAGATTTTCAACATCATCCTCTCTATTTTTGTCCTTGCCGGTAAGCTCCTTGCCCTTGGTGTTCTTCGATATGAGCTTGAACTTGGGATCAACGAGGTAGACGTCGTAGATATTCATGTTCTCCGGGGACTCAACGCAGACGATATAACTTTGACGCACAAGGAACCATTTCCGACTGTGTCTAGCAATCACCTTTCCTGGCGTCAAAACCCGTCGAAAGTCGAGTCCCTTGGAGGACTGAATGTGCAGGTAGCATTCTTTCCCGTGATAGCTGCCTTCTGCAGCAAGGCGCACACCAAGGGCAGAGAGTTCGAGGAAGCGGCAGAGACGGTTGCTATCCGCGCGGAACATGAGCCAGCGAATCATGTCTTGAAGATACTTTTCCAGCGTCCTCTGTTGCCGCTCAACGTAGCGTCTCTTGGCCACACTGGGGTCCAAAGCACTGGCACCAAGATCGGCCATGGATCCGAGCGCTGAGGTCTTTCGTCGAGCACCCAGGTACGACATGCGTGAGCGCTTTTTCCGAATCGGGGCGTCGATATCGGTCCCTTCCTGAACAGTCGCTTCGCCTGCTGTTAGCTCCCCGGCCGTCTCTTCAGCCCTATCGTTGTTATTAACAAGCAGGTTGGGCGTAAGCTGGCTGTTCGGAGCATCCTCCTCGTCAGACTCATCCAAGCCTCTCACTCCACGAAGGTAGGGAAAGGCAGACAAAGGAAAGCTGGGCTGTTTTGGTCTCGCCCCTTGATGAATGGAAGGCAACTTCTCGTTCCCTAGCGTCAACTTATACTTCCAATGAAGGTTGAGAATGTCCTTGATGGTGCGGTGGATGGTCCACTTCATCTGACTTGGACCACTGCCGTACTCGAGCTCGATTTCAAAGAGCCAATGTCTCTCGCTGTCCTTCTCTTGACTTGGCGTACTACTCTTGACTTTAAGCCTCAACTGCTCGAGCAGCACGGGGATCCTCTTGTTACCATGCTCGTCCCGCTGTATCATGCTTGCCAGCATCAACACAGCGGGGGTAACCGCCCGTAGTTCGGCCATGAGCTCTGCTGATTTGGCAAAGTCAAACTGCTCGTCTGGCTTTTTGCGCAGCAGCTTCAAGGCACCTTTAACTTGTTTCCATTTTTGTGCACTGAACGTACTGGCTCGTTCGGTTCCGAAAAAGGGCCTTCTGGGGCTGATGGCATCCCCATCACTGACACCACCACCGACACCGCCGAGGGCCGAAAATCTTCTGAAATGATGGCCAACCCTCGAACCTCCTGGGCTTTCGGCTTCTTCCCCGTCATCATGACCACCTCTTGAAGACCATGGCGTAACTCTTCTGGGGGCCCGTGCATTAGTCAGGCGGTCACGACCTTCACCCTCAGATACAACGCCATGGTCGTCTACGCCTCCCAACGTTGCACGTCGCAAAAGCCCTCCAAACCTCCCGTACCCAGCGGCAGCAGTATCCTGGCTTCCCACACCAACTTGAGGTGTGTTGGGCGTCGAATATGAGTCCATTCTGGGTCTCCGGATCCGTCTCTTCTTTCGTTGTTTACCCTTCGCAGCTCCGCCAACCGTCTCATCGGCAGTTTCCTCGGCATCTGCATCAACATCACTACCTTCGTCTGCCGCGCGAGGTATTCTTGGTGGATTACGGAGTGCTGTTGGCGAACTTGCGGTGGATGGGAGTTCCGAAGGACCGGCACCAGGTGTCCTCGGGGTATGCGATCCGCCAGTGCCTTTCAAGTCCTTGAGTATGGCAATGAAACCCGAGCCACGGAGCTTTCCAAAGGCTTCGCGGGTGTCCCAAGAACCCTGCCTCGAATGTGCTGTTATCTGGTCTGGCGCGAAGTCATCCTGGGTGAACTGTACGCTTCTTCGGTTTGAATTCGGCAAAGTGAACTCCGATGTGTCCAGTAGGTCGGATGGGCCTGAGGCAGCGGATTTAGGGGGGTTCTCAGCATTGAGAGCGGACGGTATGGGCCCATTGCCATAGCCAGCCGCAGGGGAAGATTGTCGGTCATGGACAACCCCCCCATTCAAGTAATCTGTAGGCTCGTTCTCGGCAATGCTCTGCCCACGTAGGGAATTCGGTCTCGTCGCCGGGCGGGTAGCAAAATCGACATGGTCGGACAGCAATGGTGATGAGTGAGTGTGGAGGAGTTTGGCTTGGGGGATGGTGGGCAATTCGTCGAGCGTGCCGGAGGAAAGGGTCGTCTTTGCTTCCTTTCGAGGCGTGCCCGAAGGCTCAAGCCGGGGGGTATCCGTCATGCTTCTTTTTCAAGTTGCAGTCTTTCTGTGGCAAGCAGACAAGCCGGCGGTTCGTGAAGATGATGGGGGCCTCAATAGCGAAGCATGGGTTGGCGGGTTGTTCGCAACGTCTCGGATTCGCGCGGCACGGATTGTTCGAGGGGAACGTGGGCGTAGGGGATGACTTCTTCGCTAGATTAGAGATGGTGTGTCGGTACAGCGGCGCGTGGTGCGCGTCAGTGGCATGCGTCTTGATGCAGGTTGTGGAACTGGAGTGGAAGGTTCAACGTTTCCCGATTCAAGGAACCTGGAAGCTAGAAACCAAGAAAGCAACTAAAATGGCCTACTAGTGTTGGCTGGCTAGTAACAGGAGGACGGTAGGAGGGCAGGAAGCAGGCTGCGATCGATGTGCAGTTTTCAATAGAATAAGGTAAAGATGGGGATGCAACCAAACTTTCAAGTTTCCCGCCAACACCTTCACTTCTTCACCAGGAACATCGCATTCCCACAGCCGCGGGATGGACGTGATGGCACCTGACGTTGGGTGCATCGACAGGGGTGTACAGCGGGAAATAACCTACAATTTACTGACCCCTTCCATCGGGCCCCACGCCTCTGGGCTGCCCCATGTTTCATCATTTCCAGCGACATCATCCAAATCTCGACAGCCTGGAACTCAAGTGCTGGTTGGGATGGCCTGGCACGCAAAATTGGCTCAATTACGGCAGGGTAAGGTATTCATGCAGCTGCAGCATTTTCCAATTCAGATGGCAGCTCCCACTCGCTGAGGTCAGTTAGATCATAGGTCCTACGAAGATACAAGGTATCTCTGGTGTATCTAGTCATAATCATGGAAAACAATATAATGTCACCAAAGCTGTAAAGAAATAGGGACATGAAATTGACATACGTAGCACCTTTGCTTGAAGATGTCGCAGAAGAAACAAAGTGGTACCGAAGCTGCGGCTGACAACCTCGGAGCTGGGCCAGTGTGCGCTAGCAAGGGTGCCCCTCGACATCCAAGAGGCGGGGTCTCAAATTCGCGTCTCAAACGGCTTCAAACGCGTCGGAGCTCCAGAAATCGACATCATCGTTGTATCTTCCCATTAAACATTATCCCGCCGATGCCACCACCATGCCAAGAGAAATAATCACCATTCAGGCAGGCCAGTGCGGCAACAGCAGTCAGTATTTCCATTCTTTATGCCATATCCTGTTCATGTCGTCCCCAGACTAACAGTCCATCTACCACAGTTGGCAGTCAGTTTTGGCAGCAGCTATGCCAGGAGCACGGCATCAGTCAGGACGGCAACCTCGAGGACTTTGCAACCGAGGGCGGCGATCGAAAAGATGTCTTTTATTACCAGAGTGACGATACCCGGTACATCCCAAGAGCTATCCTAATCGATCTGGAGCCACGAGTTATCCACGGCATCCAAACAGGCCCATACAGAAACATATACAACCCTGAGAACTTTTACGTGGGCAAGAATGGTGTAGGGGCCGGAAACAACTGGGGCGATGGGTACCAGACGGGAGAGTTAGTGCACGAGGAGATCATGGAGATGATCGACCGGGAAGCTGACGGCAGTGATTCTCTCGAGGGCTTCATGATGCTGCATTCGATCGCCGGAGGCACAGGCTCAGGCTTGGGTTCCTTCCTACTTGAAAGGTTAAATGACAGATTCCCCAAGAAGATCATCCAGACATACTCCGTATTTCCTGACACGACAAACTCCGGCGACGTGGTGGTACACCCATACAACAGCATGCTCACCATGAGACGCCTCACCCAAAATGCCGATTCAGTGGTTGTCCTCGACAACGGAGCTCTCTCCCACATCGCAGCAGACAGACTTCACATGCAAGAGCCCTCCTTCCAACAAACAAACCAGCTGGTATCGACCGTCATGTCGGCCAGCACCACCACCCTCCGCTACCCAGGTTACATGCACAATGATCTTGTCAGCATCCTCGCATCTCTCATCCCGACCCCACGTTGCCACTTCCTCATGACTTCTTACACACCCTTCACCGGTGATCAAGTCGAGCAGGCCAAGACAGTCCGCAAGACCACCGTTCTGGACGTCATGCGTCGTCTCTTGCAGCCCAAGAACCGCATGGTATCGACCGTGCCTGGCAAAAAGAGTTGCTACATTTCCATCTTGAACGTCATTCAAGGAGAAGTTGACCCGACAGACGTCCACAAGAGTTTGCTGCGTATCCGTGAACGTCGTCTTGCCACTTTCATTCCGTGGGGTCCCGCCAGTATTCAAGTGGCTCTGACCAAGAGAAGCCCATACATCCCCATGGCACACCGTGTCAGCGGTCTAATGTTGGCCAATCACACGAGCATCGCAACTGTAGGTATTCTCCATATGTTGAAACAGATATCTCCGTATCTAACATTATCACAGCTTTTCAAAAGAATTTACCGCCAGTATGATGGCATGAGAAAACGCAATGCCTTCTTGGAGGGCTACAAAAAGACGGCTCCCTTTGCTGACAATCTCAGCGAGTTCGATGAGGCTCGAGAGGTCGTCACAGATCTCATTGCCGAGTACGAGGCCGCCGAAGACGCCAACTATCTCAACCCCGATGTTGGCAACGAGAATCCCCCCTCGGCTGAAGTGGACAAGAGGATGGGTTAATCGAGGTTCTTTTCAAGAGGTGGCGGTTTCCCACAATGTATGAGTGATGGATGGATGGCTATGGTTGTGCAATTTTAGGCGCTCAGGGGCTCCATAGGGACAGGAAGCGAGCATGCATCTGTGTAAGTAACGCTCTTGTTCCTGTTTTGAGATGACTTGAATGAGAGCTACGGATGGAACAATACTATTACATATTCTCACATCTGAAAGACGTCGCCAAATGACCTTCCTGATGTCAGGTCATCATTGTTGCGCTACCTAACACCATGTCACGAGTGACCGTTCGTATGGCTGGCAGACTCTGCGAACGCGGACAATGAGGCCGACACTGAGTGTTTGGCTATTATAAATACCCTTCAGTTCTCGGCTTTTCCTACCAGTGGAATGGCAAGTCAACTCTACCAGCAAATACCAGCGGGCCATGAGTACTCGTCAAGTTGAGTACCGGGAGCACTGGTCCCACGGATATACCCAATCCTATTCTTACGACGACCGCCTTTCCTCGCGATTTCGCACTTACGCTTCCCATCCGCGTCCCACCCATGGTTATCAATCACAGCTCGACATGTACCCTCTGACTGCTGCACCATGCTTCTATCACCAAGCTGTGCTCTTATATCCCATTGGACCGCAGTATCCTTATTACCATTCGCCACCATACAACCCGACCCCTTTGTCTGCTTTTCACTCACCAACAACTAGCTACAACATCCCCTTTCCGCCGAGTCCGCTGTCTAGCTGTTATTCAGCGTCGACAGAAATTTCCGTCCACCCTTTTCGCCGAGTCCCCTTTCTGACTGCCATTCTCACGGCTGACCCTCCCGGGCGGGGCTTACACAGCGGTTGCTGCAAGCACCGCAACCAAACCATGCTTCATCAAGAATAACGTCGCTGAGAAGACAAGCATCCACGAGCTCAAGATGGGGCACATCAACACCAGGCACGGCACCACAACTAGCACACCCCAGAGCACGCCATGCAGTCCCCCTCCTCGGGATGAGCGAAGAGGGCATCGGGAATCATTGAAATTGGTGGTTGAAGAAATCAGCGACGAATTATGTCTCAGAAACCCCGGACGGGAGATATGGCTCGCCTCTAAGCCAACGGAGATCAAGCGTGGGCAGTGTGGATACAATCTTAACGCAGACAACATGCGTCGCGAGCCCAAGCCCACACGAACTCCCCCAAACGCCTGCGTCAAGCACCAAAGGCCATCCACAAAAGGCGATACCAAGAAGAAAACCAGTCCCGCCCCCAGTCTCAAACGTCAGCCCAGCACAGCCAAAGATTATACGAATGAAACCAGTCCCTCCACCGATGCCAAAGGCCAAGCCAGCACAGCCAAAGATCAAATCGAAAAACCTATCTGTTTTTACAGCAACGAGAAGGGCAATTTTCTAGCGAGGTATATCCACTATCTGGAGGGTATACACGGCCGGGTTTTCTTCAGAGTGGTGGAGGATGACGAAACAGCTATGTGGCTGGCAGCTGGTTTTGCGCTTAACAAGTCAGCGCAATGGCAAAGCTGGGAAAACTGAGGGAAATGCCTGTGGAAGAGGTGTTGGGGTACGTTCAACGCATATACCCAGGTGAGGTTGTAGAGTCAAACGGATGTTAAGACTCAGGGTTGAAACGCAGGAGACGAGATAATTTATGTCTCCGGTGTATGGGCTGGCTGTGTATCGGGTGCCGTATCGGGTTGGTGATAATGGGTATTATCAGAGGTACCTATATGGACTCGGTAAGCTCAAATTAGTCAGGTTACTACCATTGAAGGGTAGGTATTAGTGTTGTGGGCTTGTTACTGATACGCTTGTGCTTTTTAATTTCTCGCACAGAACAGGCAAAGATGGATGGAATTTGAAGTCATTGGGGGTCTGTTTGAAGTTTCATAATCGCGGTTGGAGGGCTGACAGTCCGGTACTTGCTGGCAAAGATTGTATATCTGGGATATCGAGCACGTTCATAGATATCGTTTACAGAGATTGCCTAGGTAAAGAATAGAATATGATGCAATCACACCTCAATCTGTTACTCTTTCACGTTTAACAATTGTGACTTGCTAAACAGCCCGGTCAAACTCCCACGCCCCGATAGAATAGTTGATATTGCTGGTTGGTAAAACCTGTAACAATTATCAGCTTACACCTTTTTAAGTAGAATAGACCTGTTAGTTACTCTTTCAGGCGTATTAAATACTTTTCGACGTCTATTTGGTGTCCTTAAAAGCGACTTGACTATTTTCTAAGGCGTAGTTCAGCATCAAAGCCTTTGTTAATTTACGGTACTTTATGTTGGCATTTATTTGTCTAGAACGTGGCTCCCAAGGGTGTCCTGCTCTGAGATGAAGAGCTCCATGGCTGCATGTCTTTGGTGTTGACCAGAGCCTCAAAGGAGTCAATTGCATATCACATGAATACCCGATAACACAGGTACGGAGGGAAGATGCTCAAACTCAAAGAGACATCATCTCATGTATTTCCAGCCTCATTTCTGGTGATTAACAACGTCTCGCCAAGCCTCAAGAGAGTCAAACAACACACGCAGCACTGCCAGCAACTACAGCAGATCTGCTTCCCCGTACCCGGGATATGCTCAACAGCATTGACCTCGTCCTCACAGCTCCAACCCTTATCCGAGATCTGCTCGTCATCATCAGCCATCACCCCTGACTGTTTCCCTTGTTAGTACTTCATACTCGCCCCTCGACTTTGATATCTCACCCGTTTCTCCCTATGCTCAAAGTTCCCCGTCCGTTCCGAGCTCTCCAACTAGCGGACACTTGCCATCAACAGGGTAGATTTACCAGAAGGGTCAGGAGAGACAGAGAAACCCATACAACGATGTGCCTGTGCTGGGTCAACCAGTGCCAAGGAAGCCAACGGAGTCAACATCGCCGCCAACTATAATTGTGACACCTCCCGACAACCAAATCCCACCACAAAGTCATCCTTTGACGGACAACAACCGAGATATGAATGCCATGAATTCCCATTTGAACCGCTTAGCTCGCGATGAAACATTGGCGGATCCTATCGAGAGGTACGGTTCGGCGGTCAGGCACGAAAGGTCAATTTTCAACAGTTCAAATTTGTCTCCAGCTCCAATGCCTGCGTTGGAAGCTAGTACGACCCAAAAGATTGGACATACTGGAAGCCAGATGGACAGATCGTAGAGTTCGGAAAGTCTCTACTTATCTCCTGCCAAGAGAGAAGTCTCTTCCTCCTAACTAGATATACGAGCGACCTCGAAGGAATACAGGGGATTGTTGGGGTTGCAGTGGTGGAGAATGATGTACTGGCATGCCAGCTTCGAACATTGTCAGGTGTTTTTCCCGAGACGGTGAATAGTCTTGAATACAAGCACATGCCCGTCGGAGAGGTTCTCAAAATACGCCAGCCGCACCCACCCAGCAAGATATCTAGGGCCTATTCCAGGTACTCAAATACCACCTGAACGCGAATTTCCATCGAACAAACCCAGAAACATGCCTACTGCACGCAAAGATGGGCCTCCTAAACGCAAACCTCTACCTTCCACTTCTGGTCTTCGTCGGCTACGTATGGAAACTCTTATAGAAGTGACACGCGGGTTTTACTCTCTACGATGATCTGGCTGGGTCAGAAGCTCAGCTACATTGGGTGGAATTGGAGTGGCAGATTCCATAGACAATATTTTTAATGTTAGAATGTTATATATTCAGGACCCTAGAAGTTAGACAGTGATGGCCACCTCATCAATATCTCCAGGAGGCTAAATAACACTAGTCAAGCTCGAATGTGCAGGATATATAATTTTAGTTCCACTGAAATTTAGAGAATTCTTTTGAGATGTTTCACAACCCCTTAATGAGGTGCCTTATGATTTTCACTACTCACCCCTAGCACACCACGACTGACCTTCATGGTAGCCTCACAGTAGGGCTTGTGATATTGACCACGACATATAACATTACCCGACAGTCATTTAAGAGGCTAGGGCAATAACGTGACATGTAGTCCATCATACATGTTGATAGGAACAAATTGCTAAGCTCGAACGGAAGATATTTAAGATATACAGGCACCATCTTATATATCTCCAGCCTGATATCTGGTCACAGTACACAGCACAGTTGACGTCAAGGAGCTCACGCGGTTGAATCACATTCACACATTCGAAACACGGTGTTTGCAGGTCACTGCTCATATGGCTCACATGAACATTAGGTTCAGATCAGCAATCATATCTGATCTCCGCCACGCCTGTGAGGATATCAATACTCAGCTTCCCTTCCCGGCTTTCCCTTGTTGTTGGGAAATACGAGACAACTATCCCCTGCTTTTTGTGTTGTCTAGGAGCAGACACACTGCACTGCCGATAGCTCGAAGAAAATGGATAAGAAAAGAAAAACAGGCCGGTTGTCCAAGTTTACTGGCAAGGACAAGACCCAGCCGGTTAGCAACACAGGCCATGGGCCAGGCTACAACAGGCAGGGTACCTATATCCCCTCAAGGAAAGAAGATAACAAAACCTATATTCCCGAACACATCGCCAAAAGCTCAAATGGCCATTCAAGCAGAACTGTCACTCCTGCTCATAGCCACACCCAGCAACACCAACGCTCGGCTCACGATCAACAGACAACCAGGCCTGGCCCCCCAACCACGCAAGCATCAACACTTGTGCACTCTTCAAGTACGTCGACAATTCCAAAGAGAAAGCCGGTATCAACGTCTCTGAAATATCCAAATATGTCGACAATTTCAAAGAGAAAGCCAGTGGGAGCAAACCCAGCACCAAATGTCTCGGGAACAAACACATCAAGCCACAGTAAACCAGAGTCCACATCGAAACCATCTTCATCCACAGCCTCAAGCTGGACCGAATTCGACCGCACGTCCCACTCTTCCAAAAGTGTCAAACTCCCCAACAAGAAAGCTGGTCCCACTGTCTATCATTATCATGGCCGCGAACACCTCCCCTTACCACACCACAAACTCCCAGCCCGCATCTCGAATGTAGAGATAATCAACTGGCGACCAATCCACAACACCTCTCCGCCTGCGCCTCACCAACACCCGATAGAGTTCAGGGCGATTGAAATCGTAGATAATCCCGATACCTACCCAGAATCTGGTTTACAGCTGGCGGGGGTTCAGAATGCACCGGATTGGCAGCCGTAGTTACGGATGGGATTGGTTTGGGCCTTGGAAGTATAAAGGTGGAGAGTTTTATCGGCCAGGGTATTATTTGATGGATGTTGAGGCTGACGAAAGGTGCAAGACGGTTTGGTTGTGTTATCGTGAGTTTGAAGACGGAGATGTGAGGGGCTGAGATGGGTTGGGGAGATATGCAGTGGTGGGAGAGGAGGTTGCATGACTTTCGCCAGCATCTTAATAGAGGTGGGAACTACTCCGTATATTCTGAAAGCTCTCTTGAGGATTTCGGATCCAGTATAAGCCTTGTATCTAGACTTTTCCGTATGTTCGTTTTGTCATTGGAGTGAGACTGTTGCGGGTTGACATTGTCTGAGAGCAAATCAGTGTCAGACCTCGAGCACACGTTCATGACATGCAGCAGATCACCGGTCTTGCCAGATATTCTGTGCATTGTCGATCGAGAGGAAAGTCAGAGCTGGAACCGCTGGTGTTTCTCAGCCATGCTGTGGTACATCCGACACAAACAAGGCCGGGTGGGCCTGGTAGCTCGATACACAGACTCGGTGAGCACAAAGATGTTTATGTTTGTGTGGCGGTAGCATCTGATATCCAGAAACATCAAGCAAACCGTTTCAAAGAGAGATGTGATGGCAGATGCGGCTTATAAGCTTGGCAGAGAAGCTGCAGCGCCAACTTCTCTTTGGCGGTGATGGTTCTGGCCTTGGGCGATCGGTTGAATTGGGTTTTACGAGTGATGACAGACGCACTCGGACCCCCCTGCAAGGCCGAGGCCACCTGCCGGAGAGATTGGCCAATCAGGAGATGATGATTCTGACCCCCTGTCAAACCCCCTGATAACACGAGTGTCCAGCTCGTTGCCGATTGGTTTAGATCAAAATGCACGGCCGGCCGGGCCCGACGCGATCCAACGACCTGCACTTCCCGAAGCGTGAACACCACAGCACGACCACTTGCTCAGTCAACATTTTGATATTTCCCTTTTGGCGACAACCCACAGCAGCAACATGCAGCAGAACGCATTCCAGCCGGCCGACCACAACGACCCGCGCCATGCTGTGAGCACTGGCAGTTGATAGGCGGGTTGAGGCCTGGATGGTGGGAACAACATCGATGTGGCGTCCCCAGCTCCCCATGTCGGCTTATAATTAAAGAGACTAGCGCCGTGCCATCCCCCCTCCCCATGCCCCTTCTGGGAGCATCGCATCGCCCACATCCCTTCCATCTCCTCCCTCGCCGCCTGTGATTCCACTCCTGATTCCCACAACCTCCTCACACACTCGCTTGTTTTTTTCGGTTGCTCTGGCGCCGCTCCCCCGTTCATCGCGAGTATTTGACTCCATGCACCAGACCGTATCCATTCGTTACTCCGGATTCCTCCCCAGTCAGTCGTTCATTCACCATCTCATCCTGGTATAATCCCAGCCTTCCAGAGTTGTATGATACCACCCTCTCGTTCAAAACCACATAAAAACAAACTCTCATCCCGTCCGACCGCCATTCCTCTTCGCGACGCGCTTGATTCTCCATCGTAATCCACCATAATCAATCGCCAAAATGAAGTCCTTCTTCCTCCCCGTCGCCGTCCTCGTCTCGGCCGCCATGGCCCAGACCACCAGCGTCTGTGGTGCCGACTACATAGTCGAGGCCTGCCTCGGCTCCGAGAAGGCGAAGCTCGCCGCCTGCGGCCCGAGTGACTACGACTGCTCATGCGCCGCCTGGCAAGCTATCCTCACGTAAGTTTCGCTGTGTCACCCGCCATCTTGATGATATTCTAGACAGTATCTAACCTCCTTGCCCGCGTACAGCTGCTACAACAACTGCCCCAACGACTCTCGTCTCCGTAAGTTCTTAACCCGCCCAACCTTGCCTCGAACGCGTAATCTCTGTATTCATACTGACTCTCCGTATCAGACTCTGACGTCGGCCAAAAGGACATCTTCTGCGGCTACGCCTCCCAGTTCCCTTCCAAGGCCACCGCTGCCCCTTCCGCCTCCAAAACCAACAACGTCACCCCGACTCAGACCCTAAATCAGAACCAGGTCGAGGATGACGCGAGCAACACTGACGACGAGTCCGGCACCTCCACCCTCCCCAGCTCCCCAGCCACCAACACCAACAGCGCTGCGTATCTCGCCCTGAACGCTGGCGGTGTCCTCGCCGCCGTCGCCGGTGTTGTTGCTGTCGTGCTATAAGCGAGAGGGAAAGTCTGGCAAGCTATTTGCCGGGTGTTGTGTGGTTCTTTTTGGGGAAAGCCTTCTTTGGAAAAGTGGAATCTGTGATCCGAGCTTCTTTTGGATAATCATCTGGCTTGAATTACGCAAAAGTTGAGACTGGCATTTATTGCGATTTTCAGCTTTGGTTCTGACCGCCTCTTTGTGAGGGTCAGGTTCCCATTTTTCTTCCTTCTGGATTCAAGTAATGCTTAATTTTTTGTGTGTGGTGTTAGCGTTAATGGCTTTGAAGATAGTAATGAACTTGGGTTGTTATGTCGGTCGAAGATTTGGTTCTTGTTTGCTGAGCGATGTTTTCATCATCGGATGGATGATGAGCTGTTCACTGACATTGATTCTTGCAGTTGGGGAGAGAAAGACAGGTTTGCCCCGGTGATGGAGTTTGTCAGTTCCACCTGAGCCGAGCCATTGGAGCAACTTTAAGGTAAGATCAGATGAAACAAGCTGTCACTGACAAGTCAAGGAGTAACAACAAGCCATTTTAAAAGGTTGGTGAAAGACAGAACTAACACTGACAACTATCAAGGCTAACTTTTCCTGACCCAAATCCAATCTCAGACCAACCACCCCAACCCCAACCTCACATCTAAGCACTCTCCTCACTTCCCAACTGCGAAAACCCCTTCCTCCCCTCCGACTCCTTCCACCCCTTCGCCACCCCGCTCCCAGCCGCGCTCGCCCCCGCCAGCTTCCTAAACGCCGACCGTCCCGGGTCATCCTCACTCCCGGGCTCAGGCAACGGGCCCTCCACCGTCCCGCTCCCCTCAAACCCACCCTCTGTCAGATTCTTCCCGTGCGGCTTCCCGCCCCTCTCGGCACCGGTATGAATCAAATTCTCGACATAAGTCGGTGCCTTGGCCCCCTGCCCCTCGGGATTGCTCACAGTCTTTGACGACTCCGTCTTGGTCGACTTGGAGGGCATCCCCTTTTGTCCGCGCTCCGACTGGGACGATTTGGACATTTGGGCTGATTCCAAGGAGGCGGAATTGCTAGAGGGGCGGCTGGTGGTGCCGGAGAGGGAGGATTCATACTCGGATTGGGAGGCTGGCTGGCCGGGGGAGGAGCTGGAGGAGGTGGGGTTTTCGGAGAAGGCGCCGCCATGGCGGCGGGATTCGGCGGCTAGGGAGGATGGGTTGACGGGGCCGGCTGATTCTTGGATTATGGGGGCTGAGGAGCCGAGGGTGACCTTGGGGGTGTTGTTAGGGGGGTGGTTGTGTTTGGGAAAGAAGAGGGGGGAAGGGACGTGCCTTGGTGCCGGCGCTTGGTGCTTTGTTGGGGGACATGATTAATGATTTGGTTTATTTGGACTTTGCAGAGGAGTTTGGTTACAGAGCTCGAGGTGATTGCAGATAGGAACTGGGTTCAGGAGAGAGCACAATTCCTATTTAATCTTCTTTGGCATCATCTTGAACTGTGGAAAGACAAAGGTGATGTCATTCGGTCCCCCTCTCTGATGTCATGTTGGCATTTTGTATCCCGTTTCTAATTGAGGTGAATATATGAGACGCGGAATTCAGATAGGTTCGGAGCTTGGCTGGGCGGGGAGCTCCTCCAGTCCATGACTTCATGATGAGCTCTTGTTTGCAGCCAATCTGTGTTATGTAAGGGGGCACAGGGAGCCTGGCAGCTTTTGTGAGAGGTGGAGGGGAGGAAAGGGCGGCTCTATGGAATATAGCTTTGGTATCTCAATGAGATTTACCCTACCCTGCTGTTGCCCACTCTTCAGAGCTATTGTATGGCGTCTGTTTCATCCTCTTCAGGGCATTATGGAGCTGTCTTTCTTGAGAGTTTAAAAGTGTCTGAACTAACTCCTCGGCCACACGGATTGGAAGAGTCTTCTTTGGTCAGCAAATGAATCTTTCTGAATGAATTTCTGTGTTTCTCAGATATAGGGACAACATGTCGTGTAAGTGAGCTCTAAGATCAAGGGTTAGGGTTGCCAGTGTCATGTGCTGGACGTGCGAAACAAGACCAACAGCACTGGATACTCGGAGACTGCAATCATATAAGAAAGAAAGCCTAGACCTCGGACACGATTGCATGTAGAGGAGAAACTACGGACCTATCCTGCTGCATCGCAAGACTGGCTCGGTATCCAAGAAACTCGCCGGTGAGTCAGCAGCTGGCCAGAGGCGTGATTCTGGAATCGGCGCCACCTTTGGTTGCTCCCGCCCGCCCAAAGCTCCGACCGACCATCAGCGCATTTGCCCCGCGACTCTTGCTGCTCTTTTTCCCTGTCGAAAACTCATGGGGTCCGACCTTGGGCCCCGAACTCACCTGTGTTTCTGAAAAATTCATAGGGATTCAGGTTGTGGCCATCAAGCCAGTGTCTCCGTTAGGTTGATGCCGAATTTACAAACCGCCACATCGGTTTTCTTCACTCTTGCCCGCCGCCTCCATTCGATCAACGTTTTGCGAGGCCGACGCATTGACACCAGCCGACGATTTGACTACTCCCATCTACCTTCTCAAGTATGCACAGGGCCCACTCACCCTCATGCTACTCTCATCTGCCAGCAATGGCAACTGACATTTCGCCTCCAAGTCCCGATGAGCTTCGGTTTGCTTCAGAGCAAGCCTTAGCCAAACCACCCGACGAGCAGCAGCCGGTTGCTCCGGCCACGGCATCAAACATGAACTCGACATCATCAGCCCCAAGCAAGCCTCCGCCGGCGGCACCAGCGAACCACTCTCCCGCGCCTCCCCAGCCCCCCCCATCGGCGAGCTTTGATACAAGCCGACGACAGACACAGAGTCCCTTACACGCTCCGGGACAGCCTCGGAAGAGCCAAGGGGCAAGAAAACAGCATAGAAACCAGAGAAGGGCTGGCCCGTCGTTTGGCGACTCTCATATGGACGACGAGGACGCCATGGCTGAGATTAGAGCCCTTCGCAATACCTCCAGCCGCCGCGGTCAAACATCCATCACACATCTAATGAATTATGCGCTTCCACCACGACCATATGAGGGTTCGCACGCGCCTTACTCCCGATCCTACCGGAGAAACCCTGCGTGGGGCGTAGGCTCGGGATATCACGCCGTGGACAAGGCCCGGTACATCCATGCGAACTACCGCTTTGTTGTGACCCCCGAGGGCGACTACACCGTCCAAGCCGCCGACGCCGACCAGCACATCGAGTGGACCGACGTACTTCAAGTCATTGCATCTACTGAATCGCAACAGACTTCGTGCCCCATCTGCCTGTCTGA
This sequence comes from Podospora pseudoanserina, assembly GCF_035222485.1. Taxonomy (NCBI): domain Eukaryota; kingdom Fungi; phylum Ascomycota; class Sordariomycetes; order Sordariales; family Podosporaceae; genus Podospora; species Podospora pseudoanserina. The sequence goes on from NC_085923.1 coordinate 1,105,892, forward strand.
GCCGGTTGCGCCGCGCATGGCAAAGTGCGGGCACATCTTTTGCCTGCCTTGCTTGATGCGCTTCATGAACACGACCGTGGGTGATGGAACAGAAAAGAAGCAGCCCAAGTGGAGGAAATGCCCAATCTGCGAGGACAGCATCCAGTTATCTGATGTGCGACCGGTGAGGTTCTACGCCGGGCAGGAAAGCCCTCTGCCTCGCCCGGGAGACGATGTGATTTTGCGCCTGATGGCTCGGAACCCCAAAAGCACGCTTGCGCTCCCTCGAGAGAGCGGTGCAGAGGTGCTCGAGTCTGGTGAGGATATCCCCTGGCACTGGGCGGCCAACGTGCTGGATTATGCGAGAATCATGAGGGGTACGGGCGGTTACATGGCGGAGCAGTTTGACCGAGAAATCGAAGAGCTGCTCAAGCAGGAGAAAGAGGACGAGCTCTTGTATCAGGAAGACACAGAATGGACGCAAAAGGCCGTCAGGGCGATCAACAATGCAAAGGAAAAGATGATTGGGCTTGGGGAGTCGCAGTCGCGGACTTCGTCATCCAAGGCCCCTGAGCTGGTGGTGGTTGCGCCGGAGCAGAAGCCTCAGGATCAAGGATTTTACTTCTATACATCGCCACCACACCTCTACTTGTCGCCGCTTGATATCCGGATTCTCAAGACAAAGTATGGTTCTTTCTCGTCGTTTCCGTCGACGTTGCTACCTCGGGTGGAGCACATTTCTACAGGGCACGTCGTCGACGACGCGCTTAGGAAAAGAGCAAAGTACCTGGGCCATCTCCCCCACGGGTGCCTGATTAGCTTTTTGGAGTGCGACTGGACGGATATTGTCCCCTCGGAGGACCTCGCCACTTTTGCAGAAGATATCGAGCGCCGGAGGAAGCGGAACCGCGACAAGGCCGCGCAGGAGGAGCGCGAGCGGATCCAGGCCGAAAGGATAGAAGCCGCTCAGGTGCGCGGGGCTAGGCGGCAGCTGGGCGTGTTGGATGAGGACATCACGGCGGTTAGGTTTGGCAATGCGGGATTTGTGGACGAAGAGTCGCCAGTGAATATGGATGATTTCTTGCCGTTGGGGGTAACGGCAGCTACTTCGGGGACGTCACCGCCGAATCAGAGGAATGGTTTTGGCACGCTGGGGGAGATTAGCACGAGCCCGTCCGGGAGCAGGACGGTGTGGGGGACTCGTGCTGTTGCTGGTGAGCCTGTGTCGGCGGCGGTTCCTAGGCCGAGGGTGGATGATGGGTGGTTGAAGGATGATGCGGTCTTGGAGACGTTGGGGGCGGATATGACTTTCCAGATGGAGGCCATGGGGATTGCCGAGACTGGTGGCCCGTCGGGCAGTGCTACGGGCGCTCCTGGTGGTAGTGGTGGTGGTGGTGGCGGCGGCGGCGGGAAGAAGAAGAAGAAGCAAAAGATTACGTTGATGAGCACGGGGGGCAAGAGAGGGCTGTAGGATGGTTTGGGCTTGCCTGCCCTTAAGTAGAACTAAAGTGATGATGAGGCAAGCTATATTACAAAACATCAACATCCAGAGACCTGTGAGATTTGAAAGCATAGCCACTGGTGTTGTCTGGTTGGGTGGTTGGTCGGTTGGTGGGCGATATGACAGCGGACAACCTTTTCATGAAATTCGCATTTATATAGCAAATAACGGGCAAAGAGTTACATCCCGATGACTTACTTGCTTTCTATCACCCTGGCTTAATCTCCACTCAAAATTGGTTTTAAAACGACAGTTTATTATAAGAACCTTGTAGGTAGCTACCAGCATACAACCAAACCAGACATTAACGGGGCATGACCTTGAAAACACAAGAAAAGTCCCCATTGAACGACCCTGAGTAGAAACAACCGGGCCTTGGATATCGCGAACCACCCAAACAACCCATCACACTCAATCAAACTTCCTCCCACAATCGAAAACAAAAACATAACCCATCCCGTTCTTCCACCTTGTTGTATACGAACCAAGTCCCCAAACTATAGACGAGTCTTTCGTTCCCTTATCCACCACACACTCCACCACCAACGATGACACCGACGCAACACAGGCAAAGAGCCCCATCAGAAGACCTCGTTCCGGATAATAACAATCCCGACTAATGCTTTTCTGAAACAACGAATGCCCTCAGCCTATGACATATGTGCGGAACATCCACCTTGCAAACCAGGGGGGAATCATGAGAGAAAACAGGAAGATAGGAAAGTAGCAGCCCCGAGCTAGAAAACAAGCTGATTTTAACGCCCCCGTCCTGAATCAAAAGACACAACTCTGCTGAAAAGAGGCTTAATGCCCGGAGAACTTCTGCTTCAGCTTGGCGAAGAAGCCGCTAACTCTGTTCTTCTTCTTGTCGGCCGTGGTGGTCTTGGTGAGGGTGGCATCAGCACCCGTGGCCTCGGCAACGGCGGCATCAGCAGCAGGTGTGCTTCCATTGGTAGCGGGCTTGGCCTCCTCGGCGGTGGCCTCGGTGGCAGTGGTGGTGGTGGTTTCGGTGGTAGTAGCGGGAACGGCAGAAGTGGTAGCCTCACCCTCAGCAGCAACCTTGGCCTCCTCAGCCTTGGTCTCCTCAACCTTGGGCTCCTCAACCTTGGGCTCCTCAACCTTGGGCTCCTCAACCTTGGGCTCCTCAACCTTGGGCTCCACAACCTTAGTTTCCTCAACTTTGGGCTCTTCAACAGCTGGGGGGAGCTCAACAGCCCTGATGGACGCAGGCTCAGCAGCAACTGGCTCGGCAGCCGGGGCAGCGTCGACAGTCTTGACCTCCTCAGCGGCAGCAGGTGGCTCAACGACCACAGCAGTATCGGCAGCCTTGGTCTCCTCGACGGGCTTTGGCGCATCAATCTTGAGGGGCTCTGGCTCGACAGCCTTGACCTCCTCCAAGAGTTCGGCCTCGACCTCCCTCTTGTCCTCAACCGCAGTAGCATTGCTAACAGCCTCTGGGCTCTCGCCAGCCTTCTCCAAAGACTCCTTGACCTCAACAGGAACAGCATCGGCGACAACCTTGGTCTCTTCCTCAATCTTCGCGGCAGCAGCAGCCTTGGCCTCCTCTTCCGCCTTAGCTTCCTCGGCCTTGATGTACGCCTGGGCCTTGGCAGCAGACTCCTCAATAGAATCTGCGGGCTTCACCTCCTTCAAAAGCTCAGCCTCTACAGCAGCCTTCTCCTCCACAGCAGCAGTGTTGGCCGCAGCCTCGGGGCTCTCGAGAGCCTCCTTGAGGGACTCCTTCACAGGGGCAGGAACCTCAGGGGCCAGGCTCTCCACAATCTCCTCTTGCTTGGCCTCAACCGCTTGTTGCTGGGCCTCGGTGATGGTCTGCTGAACAGACTCGGGAAGGACCTCCTTGACGGAATCGGGAAGGTTGGTAGCGGCATCGGTAGCGACTTCGGTCGCCTTCTGGGTAGCCTCGGTGGCAGTCTCGGTGGCCTGGGTAGTGACGTTGGCAGCAGCCTCGCTCGCCTTCTGGGCGGCGTCGCTAGCAACCTCGGTAGCCTTCTGGGCGACGTCACTGGCAACCTCGGGAGCCTTGGCGGCGTAGTCAGCAGCAACATCGCTGACCTTGTGGGCGACCTCGGTAGCAACCTCGCCGGCGTTCTGGGCAGCAACGACGGCAGCACCGAGGAGAGCAGTGCCGGCGGTGGCAGCAACAGCGGCGACAGTCTCAGCCACTGACTTGTCGTTCTCCGACTTGTCGGTGCCCACACCCGCAGTGCCCTCGGAAGTGGAAGCGACCTCGGGAACCTTCTGAAGAAGCTCCTCCTCGACGGCAGCCTTCTCCTTCACCTCCTCCTCGATGGCGCTGGCCTCAGGCTCAACATGGGCCTCTTCTTGGCTGTGCTTGACGATTTCGGGCACCTTGCCTTCCAGGGGAGCCTGGGCGGCAAGAATGGCTGTGGTGGAGTCGGGACCAACGGTGTTAATGGTGACATCATTAGCGCCAGCGATTGGCAGGCTGGACTCAGGGATCATGGTGCTGGTGACTGGGGGAAGCTCAGTCTCAATGCCGGGAATACGATCAGACTTCTCGTACGACTCCTTGTCCAAGGTGACGTGGCTGTCGATGGCCTCAACTCTGGCAGCGCCGGGAACTGGCTCACCAGCCGGCAACGAGATGGGGTTGACGGCGCCAATGGCGGCGGGGAGGGGGTCAACCTTGACCTGCTTGTCGAGCTCGGCAAGAGGAGTTTCGGGGTAGGTGCCGGGAGGCGAAACCTCGGCGGACTTCTGCTCCTCAGCCGGAGCAGCAACCTCCTCCTTCTTCTTCTCCCTCGCGGGAGCTGTGGGCTCCTTGTCGGCCGTCAAGGGGACGACAGCGGCCAATTGAGCGGTGGTGGATTCGGGGGTGACTGTGTTGATGGTGGCCGTGGCGGGGCCGGCCTCTTCTACCTTGTCCGCCATTATTTGCTTGGGTAATAAAATGTTGTTTTCGTTGCCTTCGTGATCCTTCTCCTGAGGCGCCGTGTGGTCTGTAGTCCAAACTCCGTCGACGACAAACTGGACGAGGGAATAATGTCAGTAAAAGAACAGGTTGACCTGGTAAATTGAGGCGCTTGGAACAAAAGTTAAGCTAACAGCGGGGATTCAATTCAACTTAAAAGCAGCACCGGGGAGAGGGGCAGTTCCAGCTGGAGACCTGGAATGCAAGCTGCAAGGCCCCGGCTCCTGGTCCTGGTCCTGCGTCACAACCTCGAAGCGGTATTGGATCATGGGACTCGCATTTGCGCTTATGGGTCCCACTGAAGATACCGCTAGTCTCGGTTGCAACGCTCGGTGCTCATCCTGCGTTGATGCTCCGGAGTAGGAGCCAGCTCACAGAGATGGCATCAGACACTGTCGGTATATGTCTGGCAGAAGCCCACCAGACACAGTCCAACAAACCCAGCCCGCGACCGCCAGCCAAATATTGTCATTGACCCCGTCCTATACAGCATAACATGTGCCAATTGGAGTGGGGTGACATCTGCTGAGGTTTTGGAGCCCCCTCTTGGCGGGGCGATGGAGCGGTTGCTTGGCTGTCGGTGGGTGCATCTCGGTGTGGGTGGAGATTCACAAGCACAACTTGATCTCCCTTCACCTGCCGTCCCCGCTCCGGCTGATTGCGACCCCCGCCATGCCTTCGAGACCAATGCTGGTAGAGAAAAAAGCCGTTATGATATTGGGAGCAGCATGGCGTCTTGCAACGGTCTAAGAATGGAAAAAAAAAAGAAACGCGCGGCTGGGAAGAGGAGGCAAGGGTGACGAGGATGATGATATGCTGGAGGGGGTAGACGAGGGATCAGAGCAAGCGGAAGGAAACAGTCATACACACCTTGTAGTAAATCTTTTCCGAGGTCTTCGGTAGCGTTACGGTCTTCTGAAAGATCTGTCCAACGCGGTCAAGCTGCTCGCTCTTGCTCCAGTCGTCAAAGGTACCTGTCACGTAGACTTCCTCGGCATCATGGGGCCTATCAATTGAGGAGAGGAAACAGTTAGCAAGCTGTCGAACATATAGGCGGCAGAATCGTCATGGTGGCGTCAACCGGGCGAAGCTTCGAGCGCGGCTGGATTTGCGAGTCAGAGAGTGCTCGCAAGGATGCAAGCTCTCTGAGCGCAATTCGATGCGACCGGTTGGCAAACCGCGACATGATGAGTTGCTCTCAATCTGTTGATGGAGACTGCCATTGCCCAGAGCAAAATAGAGGAGATGGATGATGCATGCGATGCGACTAACCACTTGAAGGTGAAAGTGCCCATGGCTGCAGGATGCTGCTGATTGGTGAGAACAAAGAGTTCGCTTTGACGGTAACCGTGGGTATAGATAGTATCAAGCAGCGGGCGGCGTGTCGAATGAAAGCAGGAAGCAGGTAATTGCTGGCTTTTTTCGCAAAGGGAGCAGGAGCAGGAGCAGGAGCAGGAGCAGGTGGAAGTTGAAGCTCGGAGCCGACGGGGGTGATGCTGTGTGGAAGGGGCTTGTTGAGGTGTGTCTTGTCTCTCGAGCTCTCTCGGTCGAGAGAAATGCTTATGCGGCGATACGGCACACAGACCTCCCGTCGCTCTGGCTGATAGGCAAGGGTAGCTCAGTTGATTGGTGGGGGTCGCGCTGACGTCAATAAAATATGAGAGAGGTGGAGAGAGAGAGACAAAGGGCCGCGCAACCAGGAAATGGAAAATCTGGGGATTTTAGAGACAAACGGGAGCTGAAGTCTATTTTGAGCTGCCACCAAATCGTTATCGCAAATCCTTGAACGATAGGGATAGGATAATCAGCGTCAAATTTTTTTTTTTGCAGACAGCGGCGCGCAATCACATCAAACAGTCAACAAATGGAAGAGGCTGGCTCGCTCGGGTCAAAGGTGAAAGCTGCGAATGCGCTAGGGTCCAATTGCGCATGCCAAGGCAGGCCACCCGGCCACGTCCGTTGAGGATCACGATTCTTGGCCTAGGTACTTTGTAACTCCCACCGCCGTCCCCTACCCGTCCTTTCTCACACGTGGATGTTCACCGGCTCTAGGTCTCTCGTTGAGGAAAGAATTTTGTCAGCCTTTTGTCTCAACCAACTTCAGCAGCCCGTCTTTGACATTTTGGTCATGCTGGTTCCTCTCGGCTCGTTGCTTGTTGAAGCCATCCTGTGCACAAAGATAACGCCACCACGACCTTGTATGGCACAGAACCATCACAATGGTGTGGAAGCTTCGAGCTCAAAACTGTCAAACCGAACCTCAAATTTGCTTACGCACGTCATCCCACCCAAAGTGTTTGCAAGTGGCAGCCTATTTTAGCACACCGACCAGGTACCTGGCAGCCTGGCATGACATGCACTCACTTACACACAACCGACCACATGTAACCCTAACCCAACCTGCCAACGTAGACAACAATACTCCCTAGACATACATATGCACTCCCAGTTCGCGAGTTGGCAGACATTATTGATCGATCTGCATATCATCCCTCGTTCACATTCCATCTCACTATCCCTATAAACACTATCCGTTGCCGAATAAGTTCGCTGTGTGTGGCTTCCATTTTTCATCGTCCACCTCCTTTCTACAGCAGTCCCTGCCGGTACCAAGGAGCCAGACCAACAAAAATAAGTGGTGTTTGAGAACGCCAGTTCCATGCCAACCAAAAAGTAAACAATGAGATAAACGGTGCCAGAGAGAAACAAAGGCTGCAGCAATGGGGATAAACAATTCACCTGCAAGCTCTTGCTCTCGGGCCAAAGAATAACAACACAAAACAAAAGCACCTATATATCCAAACTCCAGGAATTCGTTCATAAAAAGAACGTGATCATGACCCAATTTTTTTAAAAATGAAAAACAATCCCTTCCAGGCACTTTTGTCAGTCAGAACAAAAGCTTCAGTTTTATGAACCCCTCTTTTACCACCCAAACTGCTCACAATGCAGTTCAACCCCTGGCCCATCCCCATGGATCAACCTCGCGGTGGTATCCCTGACCACTCTCATCAACCCATGTGGCCCGCATGCAGCCACCAGAATCCGTTGGTTAGCCGGTGTGCTGTTGACAGCATCTCTGATCAACGAAGCCGCATCTGGACGACCCTCCTTGATTGGGTGCTCAAACCGGTGCACTGACGCCGAAGTAACAATCTCTTTGCCTGACGATCGGCTGCTCTGATGCTCGACATGGGTCTCGATGGCTTCGTGCATCTCCTTCTCGGGGTCCCTATCCCCCAGTGGCCGTCGGTGCGTGGGAGCTGGAATACGTGGCTCGTTCTTCTCCGTATCGGTTTCAATAGGTGACCGTGGTGGGGAGGCCACTTCATTATCAGAGGATGACGACCTGGATTGGAGGAGCGGGTTCTGCCCGTTGCTCGGAAGGTCAGAGGTCGAGGTGGGGGATCGAGTCACGTAGAGGGTGACGTTGACTTTGGTTGAGTGAGCGTGGGTGCGCAAGAGGTCGAGCTGTTCCTTGAACCAAGAGAGGTTCTCTGTTGGGTGGTTGAGTCAGTCCAACTTCTCTGGCATAGAGGTAAACAGGACAAGCTTACCGTGCTTTTGAACTGCCCAAATAAAAACAATATTCTTGTGAGTCTCCTCTGTCATCCGCTCCAGAACATTCACTGCCAAACCAAATGTGAAGGTAGCACCGCCACCGCCAGCAATAAGCACAATCTTGTCGAACTCCATGGGGTCAGGGAAGGTGCCATAAGGACCATCAACCGATGCCTTTACTGAGACACCAGGGTTGGCAACGGCATAGTTGTGAAGATCTCGTGTGAAGCCATTCTGAGCCTTGACGGTGAACTCGACAGGTGATCCGCGGTGGATGGTAAAGGGGTGTGTCTCCAACTTCCGAATAGCGGGCAACCAGATAAAACAGTGCTTTCCTGGTTCAGCTCTTGCCGGAACCTTCTTGAGAACAACCTTGGTTCCCCCGTTGGGCAGAGGGTAGAGAGTGGCTTCGTTGTTGACGCTGTTGTACAAGACTCGAGACATCCTGATGATGCGGTCGGCGACCCACATCGATGCGGCAAGGAGTGTGATGATGTATGCTGGCTTGGTGAACTCGGGCTGGTGGAAGCCTGTTGCAACGATGCCCACAATCCAGCAGGTAATGTGAGTGACATAAAACAACTCATACCAGAAGCGCCGAAGAATGACCGCTGCGAATACGACACTGAGGAAAGCAAAGCCTGCAACGATGGCTGCGATCTCACCCGGTTCGGCATACTTGGTCAACAGGCGGCCTTGGCTGTTGAAGAAGGCCGTGTACATGGCTCCGTGCAGAACCATCTGCGTAAACATGGTGTAGCCTGCGATTTGGTGAAGGCAGTTGAGTCGTTCATATGAGTAAGCTGTGAGAAAAGCTAGGGGCGTGTTTTTGAGGGCTAGAAAGACGAGGAATGCGAGGTTGACCAGAGCCATCCTACCAGACTGTCAGCATACATCACGGCACGTCATGGAGAAGGAAGCCATACCAGCCAAATCGTGCCGCAAAGTTTGACAATGAGTTGGTCTCGACGTGAATGAACATGGCCATCAGATTGAGTGCCAAGTACACAATAACCAGAATTGCATGCCCGGCCGAGCTGAAGCCAGGAACCTTTCTGACCAGAAGGTTTCTGGTGAGCCTGAGTATGGTTTCTCGTCAGTCAACTAGTACTCAGCCTGCAGAAACTCTCCCTTCATACCTTGAGGTTGCCACGAAAGGACGGCCAAACATTCCCAGAGGCTTCTTGGATCTCTCCAGCTTTACCACCAGCAGACGTGTCCAGTGGAAAAGCACAAAGACGGCGATCAAGCCACAGATCCCTGCCGCATAGTATCTCATTGCCTGTTCTGACACCTTCTGCCTCGCGGCGAACATGGCATAGTAGGCAGGGTTGCTAGGCCCATGGCTAGCCTGGCCACCGGCGGCCGTGCCTCCATGTCCGCCTCCGGTCGCTGTACTTGGGGACGGTCCGGCCATCACGGAGCTGAGGTTATAGGAGCAAGTGGGGTTGCTGAGAAGGCAGCACTGGGTGAGGTTGCGGACAAGGCAAAGATAGAAGCAGGGCTGGGCAGGATGGGCGGGCAGCAACTGCTTTATACAAGCTAGGGGTCTTCAGCAAAGCAAGAAAGAGCCAGGGGCAAGGACGAGAGCAAGAACCGAAACTTGAAAAGAAGGACCGTGGTCTAGACCTTCTTTGAGTAACCCATATCACTCTGGGAACCTGGTATATATCTAGTCTTCCCGCAAGCCATCGTGGCCAGCAGGGCTCTCCGCCAGCTTGTTGAAACGGGGGAGGTTGAGTGGAGCGTGTCAAGTCGGTACTCCCATATACGGAGCCGACTTGGATGAAAACATGGCAGGGGGGCATTTAGACTACCAGAATGAAAAGTTGATTGCTTCAGCGTCACATGGAGGAGCTTGGTAGCTACAAGCCAGGCGTCCACGGCACTTCGAACTCCACCATATCCTTGCCAGACTGGTGATGGCAAGTTCCGTCCGTCTTTGGTCACCATGGCTGCCAGCCGGCCTCCAGGACTGCCTGACGACCTCCACAATGCTCTCACGCTGGGGAGTACGCGGCGCTTCACCGGCCGTGCCGTCAAGCCCCAAAGGGGTGGATTCTGCGGGCAGGCGATGCGGGTCCCGGGGCTGGCATGCAGGGCCGGCGGGCGTGTGTTCTGTGACAACCTTTTCGGGGGGGTTGAGATATTGACGGTTTCCCATCTGGGTATTTGGTCAGACTGACAAAGCAGCAACGCCAGTCCCCAGACAGATAGACGAGGCCCTAGAGGGCACAACGAATGTGGAACGCCAGCCATGGCCTGGCATAGATGGGCTACAACTGGAAGGGCCATCGTCATTGGCGCAACGGTAGTATCAGCAATCTGGCTAAAAAGGGAGGATAATAACTGGCCCACTAGAGCAAATCCCGCCTGACCGTTGAAACTCGTGCATCGAATGCGTAGCCGTGAGGGAGCGAGTCCCAGGAAAGGCCCCTGGCTGCCATCCAATATCTACCCCACAACTCGCAAACGCACGCAATATCTGTCAATATCAACGCCGACCCTCTATCAAGTTGTGGCAACCTCGTCCGGGCACCGGTCTGTGGGGCTCCGGGAGACGAGGCCTGTTGCTGGCTCTCTGGTTCTGCCGCACTGCAGGCGACCATCACCGACCGCTGCACCACACTCCAGCTTGCAGGCCCTACCTCCACCAAGCAACATGGAGGTGACGGTTCGGTCTTTCGCCACGTGAGACGCGGTTGAGATAGGCGAGGACGTAGCCGAATTGACCGCGTCAGACGCGAGAAGCAGTAGCAACTGAAGCGAACATGACATATCTCTGTGTCTGTGTCTGTCCCGCCTCCCTGAGAAACAAAGGGCACAAGGGAAGGGAAGGGCAGAGATGGAAAAGAGGGGCGTGTCCGTCTATCTGAATCTGAACCACAGGACTCGTCGAGGATCCCACGACGAAACAGGCATGCAGGATAATAGCAGTTGATGAACCAGCGCAAATCATAACGCGGCATAGTGAACAGGCGCGGCAGATTGACTTTTGGACTGCCGGGGGGCGGTGGTGGTGGTGAACAGGGGGGTGACTGATAATAAGAAATGGAATATGCAGAACAACGGGCAGATAGAAAACAACCAAAAGCTTGGTTGCCACGCCCAATCCCATCCGTCTTGTCTCTCCCCAGGTTGAGTGTGCGGACCGTTTTTGTCTTGGGACGGCAGGTGGGTTTGCCAAAAAAGAATGATTGTATCCATGAGACGGAAAAGCTTCCATGAGGCGGTTGTGGCCCACTGTGCCATCACATGTCTTTTCGTCTCGGAGACAGCATCCGTTCAAAACTGTGGAAGCGAAGTCAGATGCAAGCACTCGGAGTGGTTCAAAAGCAGTAGGTAGCAAGCGCAGCACTTGGCAGTTGGGCAGCTCGTGGGCGCGGACGGGGCATGGGTAAGGACAGCTTCCATTGCCGATGTTGCAGGGAGCCATGGCTGTTGACATTGACAAGGTGGTGGTGATGGGATGAACGGCGGAGGGCCAATCAAGCTGAGGCCGGGCCACGATCACCGGCTTGCAGAGGTACAAGAATCGGGTCAATTTAAGGAACAAGAAAAGGCAAAAGAGAGAGAACAATCGGGAAATAGCTGGTGCAAGGAGAGGCTACACAAAGATCGCCTCCCTCACCTGCCGTCAGTTTAAACTCGATCAGTCGCTCCCCCGCGCCGTGGGGAACTGGGGTGGCCTCCGTTGCGCTAAGCCCTATTGGGTAACCTTGCAAGCTTGAATGCCGAGACTTTGCCCAGATTGGCCTTGACCCATTGACTTTCTTTCCATTCCATTTCTTCTGCAGAGCAGCACCGCTACTTACTTTACATCAGGTTTTGCGCCCAGAGGCCGATGTCCTTATTGCAAAAATACCTATGGCAGGTCTTCAGTCTCAACAGTCCGACGTCTTACGTGTTGTATGCTGTCGGCATTTGACGACATTTCCAAGGCGCCGAGGGCGTGGAAAATTGGTTTGAGGAAACGGTCACCGACAGCGTGCATCACCGATGCAGCAAGTGGTTGCGTCAGCCTCCGAAGATCAGGAGCAGCCGCTTTCTGTGCGTCTGGTCAAGGTGTGTGTGTGTGTTTCCTATCGGTGTATCTTGCCGGACCCCCCTCCGTGATGCCCGCAATGACGAGATGACCCACCAAGCCTGCAACCACCACAAAACAGGGGACTAACCCTCACGCCAAAGGGAAGCAGCTGTCACGAATTAAAATCAACAGGCGAGATGTAATTGTCAGAAAAGAGAGGCCGTGACCCTCTGGAGGATGCGATCACTCCCATCTCGGTACATTTTTTTCCATGTCCCAGTTGGGCATATAGCTACTTACATACAGGTTACTACTCACACAGCACGGACCCTATCAACATGTTTGGTCGCTTCCATCAGAGCTGCAAGCGATCTCTTGTCTCCCTCCCCAGTCTGTGCGGGATTCTGCACCAGGACGGCTTTGTCAGATCTTACTTTCCACGTCTTTATTTGGACCCTCGACCCTACCGCCATTCATGTTCTAAGCGAGGGCCGTTTGCTGTCATGCTTGACTTACACGCAACCTCTGGATCCACCGCCAAGAAATTACCCGCGTCCAGCTATGCTACCTACGGCACCCTTCAAGCCTTACATTGTGTTTACTTATCGGTCCGGGGTGATGGTGCAAGTAAGATTGGGGCCGAGAGTAACGCCCCTAGTGCATTATAGCTTCTCTTCCTGGCTATGATCCGATATCTAGTTATGGACAGACTTCTGCTCTCGGCGGTAACCCGGCCACTGGTGTCCAACAAAAACCTGACCTTGTTTTTTTGGTGATGGGTTCACATCTCTTATCTTTTTGGGTGTGTAGTATCAGGACCAAACTCTGGGACTGTTGACGGGCATTCATGCTGCAGGATCAAGTAGGTACCTATTCAGGATGGTGTTGCAGTTGCAGTTCTTTAACCACTAGAGCTATGGCTGGGTTTTCTATCCACGTTGCATCAACCATGTCGGTTGTTGCGCGCGGTGGAACTTCTCAACCAGGCCTTTGTTCGGGGCATATTCCGCCCATCGATGAGATCTTCAACCTGTCACCCATCTATCTACTCGGCCAGATTGACCACGGCACATGAAAAGCCAGTCCAACCTTGGTGGGAAGTTCCGAGCAGCCAACAGATTGGTGGAGATGGACAGTTGAATTTACCTCGCCAGCATGTCGAACCGCTCCCTGACTGCAACATCATTTGGGCGCTTTTACAAGGGCCCATCGCGGAACTGCTGACTGATGAGAAGGTGTTTCTTACATGATATCACGGCACGTTCCAGGTTGGTGGGGAAAGCAGTAAAGATGAGTGTAATAACAAAAACTTTTATTTCTAAAGCAGATCTCTAAGACAAGGCAGATGCTGACAAGACACGGGCGACAGATCACATTCCAAATACAGACTCCTGGACTCCACGCGACTGTGACTCTAAGCAAAACCAAATCTCCTCCACCGTTTTACGCACTTATCCTGACGGTAGACCAGCTACGGCGAGGACAAAGGATTTGTTAGTATACGGACAATAATAAGCCATGGACGATGCAGAAACGACGGGATAGTGTTGGGTAGGGAGGGTTAGTCAAACCTGAAGCCGGCCAGTCGAGCCCCAAAGTAGATAGAGGGGAAGGTAGCGCACATAAAGTGAAACCAGCTGACAAAGGTGAGGTAGGGCATGTTCCCAAAGCAGCCACCGTTGATGTACCCGCCATACCCGCCAACCATGATGAGGTTCCACTGGTAGGCGTACACGAGGGAGCCGAGGAGGAGGAGGAGAAGGATGAGATCTTGCCAGGAGAACCCGCTCCCCTTGTTGTCATCAGATTCCTTCTTGGCAGTAACAGTGGTAGTAGCAGCAGTAACTGTTGTTGGGAAAGGCCTAATAATTTTGGAGGGAGAGACAAAATCAGGGGTGCTCTTGTTGCTCTTGGGGGTGGCTTTCGTGGGAGTGGTGGGAGGTGTCTGCTTTGGGGTCACAGGGGGGTCGGGGTTGAATACCTTGAGGGGCCTGCGTACCGTTTGCTGGAAGAGATATGGAGCGAGGGCGCTGGGGGAGATTTTGTCCCAGTCGACGTCGGTGGGGACCTTCCACACGTACTCACCGGGCTGTTCCCACGCCGAGGCGGAGTACTGGCCCGACCTGACGGTGCCGGTGCTGTCCGAGTTGACTGTGCCTGACTTGCCGGTGGGGGTGGCGGGTTCCTCCTTGAAGGGGTTGCGGAGTTTATTTGTGGAGGGCCAGTCATAGATCGACTCGATGACCTTGATCATCCAGTCCGGGAGGGACTCGCCCTCCTCGAGGTCGTGGTAGATCTCGAGGGCGCGGACGTCGCGCTTGAGGGCCTTTTCCCGGTCGGTGAGGGTGTGGTCGTCGGAGTATTGGAGGTAGTCGGGGTAGCGGAGCGAGAGAGGGTTGGGGTGGGAGTAGTAGAGCTGGTCTGCGGGGGTGTTTTCGACGAGCTTGGCCCGGGCGAGCTGCTGCTCTCGGGTTGGTCGCCAGTGGTAGTTGAAGGTGTCAACCAGTTCGGGCTTTTTGGTTTCAGGCAAGTGGCTTTCAGCGGGGATGGCTCCGTCGTCACCTCCGGACCAACTATCCTGAGATTTGTCCTCGGAGGAGGATGTGAGAGGCTCGGTGGAGGTGGATCCGGTAGAGTCACTAGTAAAGTTGAATATAAACCTCCTGACGCCCGTTGTGGTACCAGCGTTGTTCCACGTGTTATCAACAGGTTCTGTGTTTTCCCATCTGTTATAAGTGGTCTCCTGCGGCTTACCAGCCTTCGGAGTCTCCTTATCAGATGGGGAGGGGATGATTGTAGGGGAGGTGGCCTTCTCAGAGACAGCGGGAGAGCTGCCCAACTGAGAGACAGTGGGAGAGTTGAGGGTATCCTCGTCCAACTTGTTACCGTTGTCCTTGAACTTGTCCGGAGTGGCACTGCGGGTCTGGTCCTGGTCATACTTGGATGATGAAGAAGAGGTGCTGTTCACTTCCGTAGGGTCATGGATGACCTTCACAGGGTCGGGATTGGTAGATCCGGCAGAACGGCTGGGTTTGGCAGGGCTTTGATCAGTGTTCCCTCCGTTGGGGTAAAAAATGACCGTCACCGGGTCCGAATTAGTAGAACCGGCAGGGGAATCGGAGTCAACAGACTCGGCAACAGAGTTGGAATCGGGCTCAGCACCAGTCTCAGTCTCGGGCTCGGCATCAGTGTCGGCCTCAGCATCGGTCTCGGTCTCGGACTGAGTATCAGGTCCGGAGTTCTGCTGGTGCTCTTCGAGGGCAGAGTATGTGGAGTCGGGATCAAAGTCTCTGATGGACCCGCGATGAGGTCGAAACACAGATCCAAAAGCGTTCTGAATGGCCTCAAACATGGTGAGTGGTGTTTGTGGTTGTGGTGTGATAGGTGTCTGGGGTATGGTCTAAGGAATACTGTCAAAGTATTATCACAGCAGGTGTCCTGTTGTTGAAGTAGTATTCAATTAGTATGTCGGTATTGTCACACCAGGTGTTCTGTTGTCAATGTAGTGGATGTTGGAGTGTCTGTTCCAGCTTTTTTTCAGGACTTGAGTTGGGAAGACAGCGTGCTTTAATACCCAAACAAGAGACATCATAAAGATGTTTCACTTATGCTGCTTGAGAGAAGGGCTTGTTCTTTCCATAATGACTTGTTCTGTTGTATTGTGACAAGCCATAATGGACAATGGGTGTGCTTATTTTAGGATGGGTAAAAGTGATACAATGTCTATTGTCTTTCAAGTCTTTGTCCCTCCTGAAGACCTCACGATGGAAGAATAGCATCAAGTTACTTTTGGGGTTGAGTTTCAGTCTTACCCATTGCGCCTTGCTTTCCGATGAAGCTAAAACACAGTCCAGGTCATCATTGAGCAAGGGTCAAAAGTGGGTGGATGATGTGCTCGGGCGGGTATTTGGTCGTTTGGATTCTCTACCAACGGACTCCGTACAGACAGTGTTGAAGACGACCTTGTTGCAGATTTGAGGCTGGTGAGCATATCTTCCGCACCACTCGCACCTGGCGCAGCCGTACTAAATCTGAGCGCCAACGTGAGAAACGTGGAGTATGACAGTCCAGAACATCGGCCGTTTCATGGACGCCTTCTTGTCTCGTTTCCTATACAACGAGAAAGAAAGAAAAAAAGCTGTGGATACTCGGATCTCGCACAAAAAATACAAATGAGCAAAACTCCCGCTAAAACAAAACCAAAACAAGCAGACCCCCTATCCCCTAACCAATGCTGGTATCAATCTATAAACGAAGAACCACTCACTCCACACAAAACGAGACATGTAATATTCAAGAATAGACGTCACATCACACCGGCTTTTGTGCCAATCAAATATATAGAGTCGAAACAAAGCAAAGTGAATAGAAATCTGGACTGGTGACTAATCCCACAGATCATTACTTCTCACCATTTTGGATGTTGGCTCCGGGCTTGTCGGCCCACGTGGCGAGCTCTTGGCTTTCTTCCAACTTCCGTCCTGATACTGCCCAGGTGATGCTGCTGTCATGAACATCTTTGGGCTCTGTTCAGGAGAGATATACGGCACAGTGCCTGTCGGCGATTGCTCGTAAGGCGCGCGCTGATAGACGGGGTTGTTTCTCGGAGAAGCGAGAGAAGGCTCAGGCGGTGAGGGGCGGTGTCCTAACGGGCGAACAGACGATGGAAGCACCGAGCCGGCATGGCTGGGTGTGTAAGGTAATGGTACCTCGGAGGCGTTATATGGCTGCGATAAATGGCGCTTGTGGAGGATCTGCCTTCGGGAATGGCGATGAAAGTGCCGTCGCAGAGGGAGGTCGCTGAGAGCGTCGGGGGATGCCAATGGGGAGGTGTCGGTCCACGAGGGTCCAAAAGCGCGCCCTACTGGCCAAAGTGTGAGGATAAGAATCGCTAGAAAAACGAGGGTGTCGTCGAGGAGGAAAGATACGACTTGGGAAACGGCAAGCGAACTGCCAAGACCGCCGGAAGACCCAGCGATTCGCAAGGCGGTTCGAAGTACAAGGAGACATCCAGCTGCTTGGACAACCAACATAAATTGTTTGAATCGGCGAGATGAGTATGTTGCAGAGAAGGTATTGTCCAGGATGTAGCGTCGATGGCCGATTTTGTACCAGAAATAGCGATAACCACCCAAGAAGGCGACCAGAGTCGTAGTTTGGAAGGCAAGTCCTGTCAGCAGAATGTTGACGGCCTGATCAACCTGCAAACACATACATTAGTATTCTAGTTTCGACAAAACAGCGGTTTTTCGATTGGAAAAAACAAAATCATACCTGTGACGCTGATGTTGCGTTGGCAGCATAAATAATGCCCACGGATTGGAAGACCAAAGAAAAGATATCCATGATCGTAAAGAAGATGTTGATGTAGAGGGCGTTGGAGACGAGCCGGAATTCCTGACCGTAGAGCACAGTGACATGAGGCAGAACAAGGTAGATGGCTGATCCGACAAAGGTAGCTCCCCAGTGCGTTCCGACCATATACACCGCAAAGTACGCTGGACTTGCAGACTCGGTGCTGAGAAATATCCTTGCAACATGGGCGACAACTTCGACGATGAGGGCCGCTGTGAGGAGAGAGGTGTATAATGGTGTCTTGTACCGTATTCCTGTTAAGATGTTGAGCGGAACCAAGGCAGCAAAGGCAGCAAGCATTACTGCATTTCCGGCAGGAGGGACCTGGTAGGAGAGATAGACAGCCTGACCGGGATCCATCATGGTCATCGTCTGGTTTGTTTGCTGGCGAAGACTTAACTCAGACAATGGGGTTCAGGAAGAACCAACGGCATCAGTCGAAGTCAGGCCGAGAGTGAGCATATGAATGCTAATGCATAGCATCTACCCAGTCCAGAGACGGGTGAGAGTGCCAGAGGTCAGGGGGGGTTATATCAGGAGAGCTGTTGATGTGGGGGCAGTTTGTTGGCAGACCCGACCGTTTGGATACTGGCTGCCTACGGCGCTTAACCTGCAGTCCGATGGTGACTCGGTTCTAGTCTTGGCTGTGTTGAACATCGTCAACTAGGCTACCTGAGTAGGCATCTTATGCTAATAGCTATATCGCACACATTCATATCATTCTGCTCTCCTGCGGAAGGTCTCATAGGAACATGTGTCCGTTATCACCACGCTAGCTGGTATCTGTATGTCATTGACCCAGATCTCGATGGCACCATACTCTGAGTTGTGTTGCTGTGTGGGCTGACTGACTTTGTGCTTGCATGAGAGCCGTGCCGATTGTGATCGGTTTTTCTTTGACCAGTGCCCCGGTTGAGTGGAAATCGCGTTGCAATGCAACATTCTCGGCTCTTCCGGCCAATCGACTGTGACAGTGGCGCAGAACATCCGGCTCTCTTTGGCGAGATGCCATTCGCGACATGCATCCAGCCCAGTGCTATCTGCATGTTGGATCCCAACAGCTTGATTTACCCTGGACGCCAATGAGAAATACTGAACGCTCAACGGCCCTGGTGCAGCCTAAAGCTTTAGAACCTCGCAGGAGAGACCCCCATACCTAGGCAGAGACGTGTCACATAATGAGAACTTGAAACTCGCAAATGGCTGGCAGGGAGTTACATAGTTGTCGTCTGTTGGTGGTTGATCTGCGCTAGAAGCTGCAGTGTAGAACCAACATCCATATCTAGCGTCGTCCCTATTGGGAATAAAGCCAACATTGAACAGGCAGCCCTGGCTGGATGTTGGGCGAAGTTGCGTCACAAGGTGAAGAGGGTTTTGATAACAAAGAAAGGCTGTTGTTGAAACAAGCGCACGTACCCCCACAGTGCCAAGATACGTTACACCTATTCGCGACTCGCACTGTGCCAGCTATTGGTCATTGTAAGCGCCGGCTCTCAGTGTTACACCTATGACTTTGATTTGAAGAATTCCACGAGAAACAGCATCCTTCGCCTCCTGGGACATCACCAACAGCAACAGATACCCTTCTTCAGACGACACGTCTTCCCCTTTGTTCAGAGAAGTGCCAGACGCCGTGCATCTACTCCACCAGGTCGCACGTGGGATTCGACGTCAATTACACTCACATTACGACACCCACAATTTGAGGCATCAGGGTTCAACGGCCACCACCACCACCACCGTGCCGCACAGTCTTTAAGCTTTGGGCTTGGCTTGGGCTTATGCCAATGTCTTCCCTCGTCTGCAGGTCCCCATCGGTCATCTCGACATCTTTGCTCACCCTCCCCTTGCTCAGACTAGCCGCGCCTGCCCGGTTAGTCCAGCCGTGCGCCCAAAGACAACCACAACCACAACAAGCACGGCAAGCCTCTGGCCCTGTCGCCGTTAGGCGCTTCTCCGCGTCTCTTACCCTTAGCCGCAAGGTTGCGCCCACGGAGGCTGCCCATATCAATGAGGTTCGGAAGACGATAGCCGATGAGTTCGCCCTCATCAAAGATGCTTACCGTATGTGGGGTTCCTTGGTGCTTTCCAAGACCAGATCTGAGACACTGACACTTATCCAACAGAGTCACCCAAACACCCGGTAGTCCTAGCACATGGGCTGCTAGGGTTTGCTGAATTAAAACTCGCAGGGTCCTACTTGCCAAGCATTCATTACTGGAGAGGGATACAGGAGGCCCTAACGGCCCAAGGGGCTGAGGTTATCACCGCCTCCGTCCCTCCCAGCGGCTCTATCGAGAAGCGCGCCGCCAAGCTGGCTCAGGATATCGAGGCTCAGGCACAGGGCAAGAGTGTGAATGTGGTGGCGCACAGCATGGGAGGACTTGATGCCCGCTACATGATCTCGCAGCTCCGGCCAAAAGGGGTCGACGTCAAGTCTCTTGTCACAATCGGCACACCTCATCACGGGAGTGCCTTTGCTGATTACTTGATTGACGAACTTGGGCCCGACTACCTGCCTCAGGTTTACAAAGCCTGGGAGCGCGTTACCGGTTGGGAGCCAAGTGCTTTTTCCCAGCTGACGCAGAAGTATATGGCGGAGCACTTCAACCCAGCAACCTCTGATGACCCAAACGTCCAGTACTTTTCGTACGGTGCCATGGTGAACGGAAAGCCTCCATTGCTGAGCATGTTCAGGATATCTCACAAGCTGATTGAGGAACGGGAAGGTCCAAACGATGGACTTGTCAGCGTAGAAAGCAGTCAGTGGGGTACCTACAAAGGAACGCTCACAGGCGTTAACCACCTGGACCTGATCAACTGGACCAACAGGATTCGGTCTAATCTTCAGAAGCTGATGGGTCACCCACCTTCGTAAGTCATATTGTTGTGTTTCAAGCATCGAATAATGATTTCAAAGCATGACAGAATCTGACTGGATTGTATAGGTTCAACGCGGTGGCTTTCTATCTTGGCATTGGAGATATGCTGGCAAAGGAAGGGTTGTAAGTGCCAGAGGGCATGATGCAATGACGCTTGAATCACCAGCCTCTAGGTATAACGAGTTGGACACGTAATTTCGGTAAAGGCTTTGGGGCATACAATCACGAGCGAATGAAGAATCTATATCATGGGCAGTCTGTAGGTGAGCACCTTATGGTATCCCTTGTTTACGATATCATTCTAATGATGAATGCATAGAAGCGATATCACCACGAATCTAATATCGTTCCACCATCTCAACTTTATTCACAGTAAATAAGCGTGGCAAAACCGGATGTTTGGGGCGTTTTCCTGAACCAAGACCATTTGCCGAGGCAGTTCATGGACATCAAGGGAATCACTTTATAGGTGCCGGTTCGGAGGGTGAGCTGGTTACAAGCTTCACATGCCTTACGACAACAGCGTTGGTTCCAGGTTTACCACGGCAACTGCTGTCAAGAAATCAGCGTGTGTAGCATGGCAAGTGATTATCCGGCTCCGTCTGCCCAAAGGCTAGCACGTGTTCGCTGTCTTTTCTGTGGGAAGTTTGTACCATTGTACCACGTGAAAAATATGCAAAGGAGGCCAGCTGACTTGGAAGACTGCTGAAACGTGCAAGTGTGCGTTGGCAGATGCTGTCTACCATATCGACGAGGCCGATGATAGTGGTCGACGATTATAACGGTGGGTAGGTATGCTCTGATGTCTCTCAATCATGAAACGAGACAGGCATGTAGTAGGTCTTTTGACACTCTCGGGGTTCCATTTGAGGACATCCTGATGTAGTCACCATGTGAGATACAGTTGTTGGTGATCCCCAGGAAAGACATCCAGTGTTTTTTTTTTTGCCGATAGTACCACCACAAAACGCAGAAGAGCCTCGGGGTACAGTTTGGTCATGCGCCTGTGTAACAGCAGCTTACATTGGTTCTGTGTATCGTACATTTCTGGGGAAATAGCATGGAAAAAAGGGTCGATGAGGTGCAGTACCTAGCTGGCTTGCCCAGGAAACGCCAAGCTGGTGATCATCGTAGTCTAATCCTGATACGGACTAGCGGATCTGCCCCCACAAGTCTTGTTTTGAAGCCTCGACCCTGCCGGCCGGAGCAGGGCTTGCCGGTTGGAGCATCGCTGCTAGCTATCAGGCCTTTCTTTTTCGGATCTTTACTTCCAGAAGTACCCCCCCTTCGCAGAGACACAAGACCATCTCAAATACAACCCGGCACAACAGGATGCATCATGTCGTGAATTGCACCACCTCCTCTCTTGCCCATTTTGCCTCACTTTCTCGCCAATCCCGCACCATTCCACGAAGAGACTTCCTTACATCAACATAAGGTTCGACCGGTATCACCAAGACGGAAACTAGACCTCCCAGACCATGAACTCTTTGCAGTAGTACCGTTGCGGCCCTGGGCCCTTCTAAAGATGGGCGCTATCCCAGCCGATATTAACACATGCCCCATGACACCATGGCCCTCTTTGGGACACCGACTGTTACATCTCCTACACCTTCTCGACGCGCGCGTGCTTCCTCTTTTTGGTGGTCCTGGATCCTTCGCATGCGACCAACCCAAGCTCCGGGCATCACATTGTCCACTTTGCTGCACTCACACCGCGGCTCAGATATGATGGAGACAAGAAGGAGACAAACCATGCGTCTGAGTCTTGGGTGGAATACGGCTCGGCACTAGTCTCCGGACAGGCAGTCGTTATACAACGGCAGACCCATGTTTTACCCTCCGCTTCAGCATCTTGACCCCTTAAAAACGACCGGTCACCACCAAGCGGCCATCTGGTAGCGTCTGGCATGCGCCGTTTCGTGCAGCTAGTATATCTCCCCTGCATTCCCGTTCCTGTGCCTCTGCCTGCCTCCTAGGCACTAGCTCTGTATCCGCAAACTCTCCTGTCGCTTGCCCGACTCACCCGCTCGCCTCGGGGCATATTTCCGCTGCGTCTATCTACCGGTGTTTTGTAAAACCGCTTGTCCGTCGTCATCGTTCTGGTGTAAAGAGTTAAGTCCTCGTTCTCTCTTCCTCTGTCTACTTCGAGTGCCGGACCTTGTGTCCTGAATACCTGACTCGGACCTACTTGCTTTGCAAAAGCCTCCGGCCTGTTCCTACCCAACCCAGGCATCCACCCACCCACCCGAGCCATGAGGTTCATCAAGACAATAGCCATGCTGGCTGCTATGGGCTCCGATATTGGAATCGGTGCTGCGTCGGTGTTTAAGCCTACCAAGCCACCAGCCGTTCCACTGGCCGTCAGGTCGCCATATCTGAATGCCTGGCTACAGGGCGAATCAGGATGTGTGCTACCTGGCGAGTGGCCACGCTTCTGGACGTGAGGCTCCCATGACTCTACCTTGAAACCTCATAGTGCTAAGACAAATCCCAGGGGAGATATCCAAGGATGGCAAGGATATGTGGCAGTCGACGGCGTTGCCTATAACTGGATGGGGGGCGCCCCTGGCCCAGGCCCAGTCAACCAGCTATCACTGGAGTACACCTCAACAAAAAGCATCTTCACCTTTGATGTGGCCCAAAAGATCACCCTGATTGTCACTTTCTTCTCGCCGGTATACCCTGACGACATACAGCGGCAGTCTCTGCAGTTCTCATACGTAACTGTCACGGCAAAATCCTCTGATGGGGCTTCGCACAAGGTCCAGGTTTACATGGATGTGTCTGGCGGTGAGTAACACGCTGGATAACTGTTTCCTTTACCTTGACTGATCGTTCTTATAGAATGGGCCAGTGGTGACAATTCCGAGAAGGTGCAGTGGGAATTTGGCACCGAGAGTAATCTTTACTATCTCAAGTTCTGGCGCGAGAACCAGCACGAGTTCAAAGAAGCCAACGAAATTGCAAGTTGGGGAAATTGGTATCTCAGTACCGGATTCCATGAAGGTGTAAGCTTTGGCCTGAGAGATGCTAAATCCTACAACGCAGACTAATCATTCGTTGGACAGTTGACGTGGCAAATTGGTCAAGATACCACCGTGCGGAACCAGTTTGCTGGCAACCTGGCTCTCAGCAACTCCCAGGAGTCTGAATTTCGCCCGGTCAGCGAGAACTGGTATGCCTTCACAAATATCTGCCTTTCTGTCCCGATACGCTGCTGCGGATAGTTGAGCTTACAATGTTTCAGGCCTGTGTTTGCGTTCTCTCATGATTTGGGCGACATCAAGGACGACGAGGTTGAAAGGATCTTCACCCTCGGTCTTATCCAGGATAATGTCATCCACTTTGCCAGACAAAACAACACCCTGGAGCCTGTCCGGGGACTGTGGATGTCCTTTTACAACAACAGTGACATGGAGGCTGTGGTCTCTTTCTACAACGACTACAGGCATGCCGTAGAGACAATGTCACTCCTAGACCAACGGATTGAGAAGGATTCGGTGGAGGCAGCTGGGCAGAACTACTCCCTTATCACTACACTTGCTCTTCGCCAGACTTTCGGTGCTTTCCAATACGCCGGAACGCCGGAGAAGCCATATATTTTCCTCAAAGAAATCAGCTCCAACAGTGACATTCAGACAGTTGATGTCATATTCCCGGCGTTCCCAATATTCGTTTACCTCAATGCCACCTTGAGCAGATATCTCCTGGACCCTTTGTTCGAACACCAAGAAAGTGGTTCATACCCCAACAAATATGCCGAACATGACTTGGGTACCTTCCCTGTGGCCAAAGGCTACCCCAACGGAGACGACGAGGCCATGCCATTGGAGGAATGTGGTAACATGATCATCATGTCACTAGCATATGCTCAACGCACCGGCGATACGGGGTACCTAACAGCCCACTACCCAATTCTGGCACAGTGGGCTCAGTATTTGATCGAGGACTCGCTTGTTCCTGCCAACCAGTTGAGCACTGATGACTTTGCTGGAACATTAGCGTACGTATACCTTGCCTCAAAGTTCGGTCTGATACTGACAGTCCCCGTAGAAACCAGACCAACCTGGCCATCAAGGGCATCATCGGCCTCAAGGCCATGTCCCAGATTGCCCAGCTCACCAACAACACGGACGACTTCAAAGACAAGGCCGAGGACTATCTTATGACTTGGAAAGCGTATGCCATCAACTATGACGCCAGTCCACCTCACACTACGCTAAGTTACGGAGACAAAGACAGCCATGGTTCGTGGTTCACGCACCCCTTGTTCACCCACTTCCCTTCGCTAACTCTTTCTCTTCTCTTCTCCCAAGGAATCCTCTACAACATCTACGCAGACAGGCTGCTAGGCCTCCAGTTCGTCGACCAGTCTGTCTTTGACATGCAGAGCGACTTTTACCTGACCGTGGCGAACGAGTACGCTGTCCCGCTTGATACAAGACACACCTGGGCAAAGTCAGACTGGGAAATGTTTGCGGCGGCGGTGGCTAAGAACGAGACCAAGGAGATGTTTATCGACAAGCTGGCGGAGTGGGTGGGGAAGACTACGACCAATAGGGCGATGACGGACTTGTTTGATTCGATTACGGGTGATTACCCGTCAGGAGGGCCGACGTTTGTGGCGAGACCGGTGATGGGGGGGATGTTTGCTTTGTTGGCTTTGCCAAAGGAGTAGAATGAGATGGTGTGGGGTAGGGAAGTGGAAGAGAAGGGGTGTGTGTTTTGCTCTGGAAAGAAACAAGGAGTGATGGCGAGGGGATTAGCTTGGCTAGTATTGATTGAGTGGACCCTTATACCATATAAGAGGTTGGGTGTTGGTGTTTATTGTGTAGTGATGCGGTGATGTTTTATGTTATGAGCGATAGTAATGGGACAAGAGTTTATGAAATAGAGAGTGTAGTCTATTCAGAATTCATCAAAGCAGGCTTACTTATGACATCTTTTTCATTCCAGCATAGAGGTAGATAGAGCAGGGCTTCGTTATGATATCTCTTTTATCACAACATTTTCAGCTTGGATGAGAATGGTCTACTACCATTCAATATTTAGATCAGCATCGTCTGTCACTATCACTGTACTTGTATTACCTACTTAACTTCAAGAAAATAGTGCTACCATTGAACTGTTAGGGTCACTGCCCATTAAACTGTGCCTACCTACCTATCAAACTAAAACCGACGATTTTGACATCATGGCTGAGGTTTCAATTCTTCGAGTGCGAACTTCTAGAAAATGCAATACAAGACCACTGACATTAGAAGACATTCACCCACCCTGCGGCTAATTCCTGACCGATTTGTCAGGACAATTAGGCCACACCGCGCAAGAGAAGTTAGGTCCTGCTCCAGAGCCAGACGCTTGCGAATCTCCTTCATCTCAGCACATGACGAGTAGCGGTTACTTGCCGTATTCTCTTCGTCCCAATAAAGAAGCATCATGGCTAACACAACAATATATTTAGTATGAGTAGCACTTCATTACGGATGTCCTTCATCCCAACATACATCGAGCAGTACTTAATCACGGTATCTCTTTTGTCCCGGCACATTAAAGGAGTGCTTACTCACAGTAACTCCATTCTCACCGCCGTTGACGTTGTCAAAGTATCTCTTGATGGCCGGGTTATCGACCTGGTGCTCACGAAGAAGCCGGTCCTCGTCCGTGTGTGCCATCATGAAGTGGTACACATACACAGTCTTCGTCTGTCCGTACCGGAGGCATCTGCCCTTGGCCTGGCGAACCGTGATGGCCTGGTGGTGCTTGTTGGGGTGGAAGTAGGGGTTGGCAAAGATGATGTGGTTGGCGACGGTGAGGTTGCTGCCGGCGCTGGTATCGTTGTCAATGTTGAGGAGCATCACATTGCCCCCGGTTCCTGACTTGAACTTCTCCAACATAGCAGACGTATCCCTCGAACTGGTGACTAAAGCCAGGTTAGTGGCCTTGGGATCTATCTCCTTGATCCTGGACCACAGCTTCTCGAGGTAGGACTGGTACTGGCCGAATACCAAGGCACGCTCATCTTTGGCGATGATGCTTTTGATCAGCTCCATCATGTGGTCCACCTTGGACATCTTGACGTTGTCGTTGAGTTCGGTGCAGGGGATGACTGGGCGTTCCTTGATGAAGGACGAGCATTTCCTGGCAGGGCAGAGCCTTGCCGTCTGTGGATGGCGACAGGCAGAACACAAGATGTGTCCACAGGCAACCACGATGTAAGACTGGCTGGCGGAGGTCAGGGGTCTCCCGCAGCTCTCACCATCGCAGGTCCTTGATTGCAGCAGCTGGTCCCTGTCCGCAGAAGTCGAGAACTGGATAAACTTGGGCATGAATGCGAGTTCCTTCGTGGCGTTCTTGAAGTCGCCCATGGTCTTCATCAGCTCGGCCACCGTCGATTTGAATTCTGAAAGCATCCCGGACTTATTTTCTGGATTCTTGAAGGTACCGTCTTTAAGGGACTGGGGTCTGCCGTCGCGGTAGGCACCTCCACGACCTATGTTCTTGCTATGTTCCCAGAGTGCTTGACGGAGCTTGGGTACGGCGCCGTGAGATTTCAGGTTCAACTCCACTGCTTTGGAGACTAGCTGGCTCCTGGTCGTACTGGCGCTGACGTGGAGGCCTTCGACATCAAAAGGTAGGCATTTTTCGTCATCATACTCAGGTCTGTCCGGCATGAGGTCTCTGTGCGCATGGCAAAATTCAACCAGTTCCTTGACAGTCCAGTTGCCGAGGGTCGTTTTATCCTGGTCCAGACCATTGCGAATATCAGGCAATGGCATATTAGGCCTGGGGTGAAACAGAGCCTCCGGATCAAAGCCAGCCGGGATAAGGGGGGCCTTTGCCAGGGGAGTGTTGATGTGCAGGGTGCGGCGTAGAGCACAGAGGTCTTCAGCAAGCCGTACCGCGGTCTCGTTGCTGACTGTCTTGGGAATCTCGATCTCCGCTTTGTCGAAGAAGTGCAGCCAGGTAAAATGAGCCTTGGAATGATCGTACCCGTCCACCCAGGGGCCCTCGAATTCTTTCATGGGTTGGGCAATGACAGCGGCAGAATCGACGGTAGGATCAGTCGGAAGACAGCCGTTGACCATGGCATGAGCCACACAGTTGAACACTTCTTCTCCCCCCCCGTAGTGCCTGAAGTCTCCTTCCCTTGCCACATTCACCTCTTCACAGAGGTATTGGAATGAGCACATTGCTGCTTCTTTTTGCAGGTTCTCTTGTTCTTTTTTGACTTCATTGCGGTAGAGGTAAGTAAGCCATTTATTGAGCCACACAGCCTTATCCCAAAGAAACTTGACGGACGTTGCCAGTCGGCAATGGGATCTCGTGAGGGAGTTCTCGAATTCTGGAAGTGTCAAGGCGCGAGACACAGCCACCACATCATTGGCCAACAAACCCAACATCATGGTCGTAGACTTGGTTGAATCCCCCATATCTTCTTTCGAGTAGTCTGGCTGCTGGCGTACGTGACTGGATATGGCTGCAAAGTCCATGTCGGCATCGAGGGCTTCCTGGTGCGCCATGTAGTAGCGCGCTGCCGTCACTCCTTTCATGCGGACAGGAAGAACCACCTCCACCGAAGAGAGAGCCGTGCCACCATCATCGGTAACGCGGTTGGCGCGGAAGAATTGCCGCACAAAGGCCTGGGCCTGGGAGTGTCTCTCGTGGGCGAGAGAAGCACTCTTGAGCGCGGAGGAGTAGGCGTGATACTCCTCGCTCTTGGAAGCAGGTTCCAAGACCGGACCATCAGTGACGGCCGGGAGACCGGGCATGATGCGCGGTTCGGGCCGCGCCAGGTGAACGCCGAAAACCTTGGCCGTCTTGCAGACCTCGGAGAGGCCGAACACCTTGGGCGTACCCGAGAGGAGCCACTTCGCGTTCGCGACAAGGTTTTCAACAAAGAACGGGATGTTCTTGTTGTCCGCCTTGTGGTCGTATGAGCACTCGTCCCATACGACACGCGCGAAGCTGCAGTTGTGCAGCCACGAAACGCACCAGGGCGCGCGAGCGCCCGGCACTTGCTCCGCCCCCCCTTCCTCCTTCTTCGCCGGCGAAGCTGGGACTTTATCCCTTGGGTTTCTCTGGTCCTTCCGCTGGCTATCGGGAACGATCTTGGCCAGGAAAGCCTCACGTTCCGACGCCTGCAGACCAAAGAAACGGCGCTCGGCTGCGGCGTTGCCCTTGCCGCCTGCAGCCGCGAGCTTACTAGCCGTCAGGATGCGCAGGTTGCGCAGAGCCTGACGGTACCAGCGCTCACGCGCGCGTCCCGAGAGATCCTTGAATGGGGGATCGAGATCACCCCATCCAAAACCCCACAGTTTCTCGAAGAACTTGTCACCGAGGATCTTGGAGCTCATGATGATGAGCTCCGCCTTCCTCAGGACGTCCAACTTCCGGCAGAGGTAGAACTGGGCCACTGTTTTGATGACAATGACCTGGCTTCCGACCTTCAGACCGAGGAAGTTTTTCGCTTCGAGAGACCACTGCTCCGTGAGGTGCTCAGGCACCACCACAAGAGTCGCCGAGAGATGGATGAAGAACTCATTCTTCTCATCTTCGACGAGGGGAAGTCCCACTTCTTTGAGCTCTTCGTACTTGGACTTGAGTTCCTCATGCCAGCACTCATCAACCTGGCGACGCTCCTCGATAGAGGCCTCACGGTCGAACCAGCGTCGGCAATCGATCAGCGCAAGTGTCACCACCGTCTTTCCGTATCCAATCTCGTGAGCCGCCACGCCACCTCGAGAGCTGTAGGGAAATCTGGTCGGCCAAGTCGCTTTTCCAACAACACGGACGGAGAGAGGGGTCACCACCTCCTCCTCAATCTCAGTTTCTAGGAATGGCTCGGGCTTTTCCTCGCGGAGAAGCATCCACAAAACAGCATTTCGTTGACTGTCGCGAAGCTTGTGACGACCGGCTTGGAATCGAGGTGGGTTGATCATCCTGTACTTGTCGGCTTCGTCGTACTGGATCCCGTGTCTGTTGCTGTCATTGCAGGGCTTGATGAGAGGATGGAAGTCCGGGAAGCTCATGTTTCGGGGCTTGGCATAATCGATATAAACCTTAAAGTAGGTCTCTGCAGACTGGATTTCCCTGCTGCCACTTGGCACCGTTCTGTGTGCTTGTAAGAGGTATGCATAGGCTCTTGAGGCCAGAACTTGGGGCTGCAGTGTGGCTATGAGACACAATTCGGGATCTTGAAGCTGGGCAGCGATGGCAATGGCTCGTGGCATATTGAGGAGAGTCTCCTCAAAGTCTTTGGCTTCATCAGGGTCTTCAACAGCTAGACGCTTGCCTTTCGTCTTGCTGATGTGGATCTCAGGTGGTGGCCTTGACCATTGCTCAGACCGGTCGATGCGAATCCAGTCAGTAAAATGTTTGACTTCTTCACGAGGTCCGCCGAGATTCTGGGCTCTAAAGGCATTTGCAGCGAATGCAAAGTCATGCAAGAAGTCTTCGGTGATGTTGGAGGGAACCATGATGAACTGTCCCGGAGTTCCATGAGCCTCGAGCATATGCCTTCGAGCGGCCGACAAGGGAAATTGGTCAACATTGGCAGTTATTTCAGCAAGGACAAAGCGTGAGAAGTGTGGAGGGCTAGTAGCGTTATCCCCCAAAGACGACATAGGTGCAACATCTCTCGTTTGTCCCCAGTGAATTTCAGTAGCTTCGAGACGTTCCCAGATACTGAGGGAGTAGTCTTGCTGAATCTCGGTCCAATATCCTGGACTGAAGAGTGTTGTCTCGCCAATGTGCCCAACGGGAAACGTGGTGAGCTTCAGATCCGGAGGAGCCTGGATGTAGGTATCCCTGATCTCGTGGTAATCAAGCTTGCGCATCTCACTTGACCAGACCAGAGAATCCTCTCTAGCAGGACCGGTCCGAGAGCATTGGCGGAGGATGAAAGTCGGCTCCGTCTGATGGAACTCGGGTAGGTTGACGTATAGCTCATTACCGGCTGTCCCGCACTCGGGTGCATGCACATACGTGCCCGAGACTTTGTCTCTTACTGTGGCGAACTAGGCCTCGGCAAGATGTGGTAGACCTTCCGGCTTCTGCGGAATGGAGATACGGACCGCAGTGCTGGAATCTCTCTCGAGGAGGGCGGTGATGTTGATTCTGTCTGGGATCCAAAACGACCACTTGATGTTGTGGACTCCATTGACGCTCATGTGGAAGTCGCCACGAGCAATGGGCGGACTCGGTTCAAACGTCCTAGGGAGGGTGGGCGGATTGTCGAGGTTGGAACCTGGGTTGTGATGAATGAACCAGGTAGACTTTCCATCTGGGTGGATAACCAGACGGGCGATGGTCCTTCTGGACTTGTATGTGGCGGTGACGACTTCGCTGACCTTGATCTCTCCAAAGAAATAGCGAGTTTTGCTGGCCAGGATCTCGCAAGCCGGGGGCTGTTTCATCCCTTGAAGCTCAGGCAGGTTATCGGGAAAGATTCCAAGCACGAAGGCTTGGGGAAGGTGGTTCTTGAGGGACGCCTTACCCCCATCAGAGGATACTTGAGCCGCTTCTTCATCTGAAGCTCCGGGGGAATGGGTCCTCCAGGGTTCGAGCTGGTGAAGGGGATTCCCACTGCACTCCTCACAAACGGTTGTTTGGCATGTCCGGCAGATAAAATAGCTAGGAATCCCATCTTGATCTGAAATAACGGGTGGTGGGCAATGACACACGCGGATCATGTCACGAACAAGTCGATGCACAGTATCGGGCTCATACACGACTGATGTAGTCGGGAGCTGCTGGGTGCCGGGCTGAAGAAGCAACTTCTGCGGTCTCGTGTAGTGCTTGAACCGTGAGGCGAGGGGACCGCTGACGGTGTCGAAGAGTGTAGGAAAATGCCGGTGAATTGCAAGGAGAGCTGCATGCGTGGCTGCGCCGACTACGGTGACTGTCATGGCATTGCCGGCCAGATCACGAAGCTGCTCTTGAGTTTCAGACGAAATCGCCATCTCGTTGACGGGCATGCCTTGAAGAGCCATGACCTCTGTGCCAGTGATCGGACGCATCAAGTCTGTGACAATGGGGGCGCCGCTGGGGGTGATGCAGCCAATGATGCCCAGAGATTGCTTGAGATTGCTGACGGAACCAGTACGGTTGAAGGGGGTGCATCTGTCGACGTTTTGGCTGACATCAATGACGCAGGTCTTGTGACCGAGATGGATTCCCGCCTTGTTGCCGGTGGCTTCGATGATGTCCATTGTGTCGATGGATCGGCATGTTTGTTGTAACCACCAGCGACGCCATGATTGCGGCGGAAGCTTGGGACCGATCACCTTGAGGTTTCGCATCATCTTTTGGCTGAAGGGGTTGTCGTCCATTTCAAGTTCGTGAAGGCTACGCTCAGCTGCATGGCGAAGACTGCTCGTGCCCCAATCCGAGTCTTTGGTCGTACGAGGCTTCTCCATATCAGCGCGGGCCGTGATCGTACCGATGTCGTCTGGCAGCTGGAGAAATGAGGCGACGGATGCCGAGGGGGCACGTTCAAGGCTCTTCATGGTTTCTCTCCAATGAGCTATGATCGACTCGGCCTCTTCCAACGTGGGACAGCCAGGAGAAGAGGCGGCGTCAGTGTCAATTGCCATGAGATACCCACGCTGGCGTGTTTGCGGCAGATAGTACCGCTTGCTATCGACCTGAAGGTATTCGGCCTTGTAACCGATAAGTGGGAAAATCCGTTTGGTGTACATGCACCAAGGAGCGCCGTCGACATTTTCAAGGATGGCGATCTTGGGGCGTCTCTCTTTGATGAAAATGAGCGCCGAAAAGAACGTGCGCATCGATTCACCAAGCTTCGCGTCCTCCATGCCATCAAGGCATTCGTCGAGAACTTGGTCAAAATCTTTGTTTCGTCGCACTGGGTGCGTTTTCTTAATGTCTTTGTCCTTCTTCTTCTTGTTGTCATCATCAAGAAGCCATTTATCGAGATTTTGGAAAACGCCAAGCTTCTCTTCGGTCTCCTTTTTGTTTGCTTTGGTCATGTTGATATTCAGAGTAGAATAATCGACACATGAGCAACCGCAGAAGAAAATGTCGATCTTCTCCTGGGGAATCTCAATCTTGGAACCGCCTGCGGTGAGACTGTGGCGCCGGGTTAGCCGAGTGGCATCACAGCATCAGGTTATAAACCTACACTTTTCCATCCAGCTTGCTGGCAGCCAAAGCCAAATCTGCAACATCGCGGTAGATAATTGTCGGGGCTGGTAGATTCCTTCGAATGAATCCTTGTTTGAAGGCCTCGATCTCACAACTGAACTGATGAACTAGCTGGAACGGTGTCGGATGCCCAAGAATCTCAACAGCCTTCATCAACGCCTGTAGAGCAATGATGGGGGCATCAGTGCCGGAGCAGACAGTCGCCACCCGCAAGATGACTGTTTTTTGGGAAGGCGGCGGAACCCGAGAGGCCATGTCGAAGAACATGTCTCCCACTTGGGTCAACGGGGCAACGCCGGTGAGAATGGCGGACTCTTTTGTGCTCGAAGCTTGAGCATCGGCAATTTCCTTGTCATCGTTCGAGGAGGCTGGCTTCTTCTTGGTCTTTATGGACGACTTGGTCGCCTCCAAGTTGTCGGCTTTGCGCTTGGAAGGCATGTTGTCTCTACCGAACTGACTTAGCTGTTATTCATACATCCGGATAAGTATGCTAAAATGCATCGGATGTCATACTCAAGATCAGGAACCTTGTTGTTGAATGTCTGAAAAAACACAAGTCGGAGTTGGAAAACTTGGAGGAGGGAAAAGGTGCAAGTAAACAAAAGCAGCGCGGAGGGGTGCTTGTGAAAAGTCGCAAGGCTCTGAGGCTGACCCGCTTTGGCCCGGGCGAGGAGGGCTGGCAATTAGGGCGCGGAGACCGGGATCGTGGAGACGGGGGCAGCCGTGGAGACAGGTGCAACGAGCCGGCGAGAACCGCAAGGATGTAGTAGAAGACTTAGAGAAGACTTGGACGTGGGCAGCATGCTTTGAGAGAATGATATGAACATGCCCAAATGGTCAAGTTGGATTGAGAGATTCAGGGGTAGGTAAACAATGTTGATGTTGATGATGTCCCAGCCAGGCTACGGGGCTCAGGGGCAAGTAAACAACGTGGAAGCGCTGTGAAGTTAACGCACCATTCATGCTTCAGCACCTAACGTATAAAGAAAGAAGTTGATCTTCATAACAGAACAGCAACATCCTTGATATGTCCTGAGAAAGGGACAGCGCTAGCACATAGCTTGTATATGTTGCATCGAGGCCAACGACATCTTGGCTATCACTCCGACAAGGGTCTCCATGTTCATGCTGAATTGGCGTTGAAGCAGAAGATGTGAAAAAGCGCTGGGTTAGTGCCTGTCGAGAAAGAAACAAGAAGCTTGAAAGCTGAGCCGCAATAAAGAACGGCAATGACTTTTGTTTCATGCTGCATCTGGCGGATGGGCTTCTGCAGTAACGTGCCGCAAGAAATGTGTCTACCCATAACCGCATCACTTGGCAAACCCCAAAACACAAGGTCTCCAACCAAAGCTGACAAGAAGTTGGAAAGGGTCATGGGAATGCCTTCCACACATTCTTGCCAATAAAGGAAGTGATGTACCACAAAGCTCGAGCCCAGGCGTTGAAGATCAGAGAGCCACGCCACGCCCATATAACGATAGGGAGGCCGGGCATACCATGATACCATTTCGAGAGAGGGGAGTCAGCACCTAGCACTAAGTTGCCCTTGTGGAGATGTGACGTATTAGAGCAAGAAGATGTCAGAAGCAGAAACTGGGGGATAGCCAGAGACTGACAAAAGATGAAGACAGATTGGACCTATACGAAATAGTCCAGACAGTCTATGAGACCTCGACACGCTCCCAAAAGGATCAGAAATCCACGGCTAAGAACTTGGGATTGATCTTGATTGGTGGACGACGACATGTCGTTGAAGGTGGGTTCCGCCAAGACACGTGGCTGGACGGCTGGGACATAATTATCAAATCCCTGTCTCACAATCCGATGCCCAACAGACACAACCGTCCGGAATTCGAAGCTGCGTAGTGATCCCTATATCAGCAAAACAACGTTGAAAACGGTCCGGGATTGGAGCATTCACTGCTTTAACGACTGGGTTCTTGACGTGAGCGAAATCCTTGATTAGCTGCTCAGATGGGGGAGATGGCGAAGCCCGAGCTGGAATCGACAGACATTGGGAACAAGTTGGAAGATCTTTCTGGTGTCGAAATCAAGCCTGGAGACAACCCTTACAACGCTCTGATCAACGCTTGTCATGGTAATGCGGTACGTTCCTGAAGACTGTGATTGCACTTTTGTTGTCTTGTAGTGGAGGGGAGCAGGCGGTTGCTGAAAACAGAGGGAGGAAACTGAGGGAGCGAGAAGAGACATGGTGTTAGAAGAAGGAAGGAGAGGAAGAATTAGGAGGATTCCGAAGAAATAAGATAGGAAGATGGGAAATAGGCGAGGCAGAGGGAAGAGGGATATTGAGAGGGAACAGAACAAGACTGTCGGCAACGAGGAGAAGTTGCCGGCGCATGCACTAGAGCGGGGCCAGAGGTCCGCGGAAGGTTACGGAGGGCGAGCGGGAAGAAGCTTGGAAAGCATCAGCGGAAACCCCGAAGAGGCCGAGGCCCTATCCGGACTTGAGCCCTAACAGACTATCGGGGGGGAAGTGTATAAGCACCAAGTGCCGGCAGACGACGGGTTATCGGTCGGGATGTTGCCGGCAGCTTGTGGAAAAAGCGCTGGACAGAATACGGAGTAAGGCAAAGGTACCGGAAGGGATGCGAAGCAAAATCGGAATCAGTGCCACCAGAGTAACTTTTCTTATTGATCAAGACTCGAGGCATCGAAATGTAAACAAAGGAAACCTGCTAATGAGACATGGTTCCAGGCCAAGATTCAGTCATTATATGCAGCCCATCGCATTGCCCGAAACTTGCAACAGAAAGAAAAGTTTCTATCTCACGAGTTCAAAGAACTCATCATCGATCCGTTTTTACTCCGTTTAGAGAACCCCAAGCTTGAGCCCGGATTCAAGGACCCTCGCAACTGTCTTGTTTTCTGGGCCAGGCCTCCAGATCACATCATCCGGTTGGTTGTTCATCTTCAGCAAGCACTCAAACAGGCAGCACCCAGTAAGCATATTTTCCTCCTTCCGCGAGCAGAGCTGACCGATCGAACCTTCCCAGACCTTTGGCTTATGCCGACTCACCGGATGCACATGACCACGCTCGAGATTGCCCATTCACGATCACCGGCTGAAATTGAAAGTATGGTGGCCCTCATGCGGCCGAAACTCGCCAGTCTGACAAACATGCCCTTCACCAAGCGCGCTCGTCTGGTGAAGCCTTTTATATCCTATGACCTCTCGGCATTGGCTGTCTCGTTCTTGCCTGCGGCAGGCGAAGCAGTGCTCTCACCACCACCCGTGGCACCGCACCCAAAATACATCAACCATCCAGGTCTGCTGGGGAACGACACGGCGGAAAGTGACACCTACACCTACCACCATCTGCGTCGCGATGTCTTTGACGAAGCAAAGTCGACTGGCGTAGAGATCGGGTCACGTTATGTTGTTCCCAGTGCCCACATCACGCTGGGTCGATATCTTACACAGACAGACCACGAGATGCCGGAACAGCGGCAGAAATGGGTCCAAGCTATTGATGATTTGAACAAGTGGCTGGAAGGTGAGGTCTGGGATGTGCAAGATGGAGAATATGTTGGCGAGTGGATCGTGGGCCAGGAGAGGGGGTTGGATGCTCGGAATGGGGCCCTTTGGTATGGTGGTGGCCGTACCATCATGGTTGGAGAAGGCTTCTAAGATGTGCTGCGTAGCATGATGTAGCATATATGAAGGTTGGTGTTTCGGCCGTCGTTTTCCGCCGTTGTTGGTTGCGGGTGGCCAGTCACGGAAACGGACACAGAGGTGTTGCGGGGCTACTTTGGGCTGCTGAGCACCGCTGACCACTCAAAAGTTGACGTTCGCATGTCAGGGCCCCGCTGTCCCCGGCTGTCGTGTCCATAGGTAGTGGAGCAAGGGTCTGGCACGCTTGTCTTTCCGGACTGGACGGTCCTGAGCGGCCCTCTCGATCCGCATTCCCTAGCGGGCGTAGCCAGGCTAGCAAGCATCCATCCTCTCCATACAGAGTATAGTCGTTAGCAATGCTGTAGTGTTCATTGTACAAACTATAGACCAACACCACTTCAGACCAGCATAGCAGTCTTCTTCACGCAAGCATATCCCCGTCTCCCCCAGCGCCGAGCTGTCTGCCGATCGCGACAGGCGTTCTCCAAACAGCCCACCTTCGCCGATCCCCACGATCTTCGAACCCGTCCGCCGCGACCCGTCCGCCCGTCCACCATCCTCTCCGGCCGCCCCAATCGCCGTTTTGTACAATCTCCAGCAGGGCTTTGGTGACCGTCGCGTCTGCGGCTTCAATTAAGCCCATTGCGGTCGGCGTGTTCCTTGAAGATATCGTGAGCTCGATTGGCGTGCCAGCTTTGTTGTGATGGTGTGGTTTCTCCTTGCTATGGTGCTCTGGTGATGTTATGGTCGGTGTGCTTGAAAACTGGAAACAACGATAGGAGTACTGATTCGTCGGAGCAGACAAAGCAAGCTCCACCTCTCGGGTCGGGTCCTAGTAACAAAAAGACACAATAGTGGCGGCAGAGAGAGCAAGCACGCGATACGGACAAGAGAAGAGAAAAGAGAAAAGAGAAAAGAGAAAGAGAAAGAGAAAGAGAAAGGGCATGCTTTGAGTGGGCGTATGCGAATGCGCTGAGGCCGTATACCTCCGGAGCGAAGACTGACCAGCCCGCTGCCGGCCGCCATGGACACCAGATCGTTTGGTAGCAGCGGCAGCAGTAACAGCAGCAGCAGCAGCGTCAGCGGGAATGGTGGCGCCCCTGCGCTCCCTGAGCGTCCAGCACAAAGCTCAGTGCTTGCTCCAGTGTCCGAGGTGCCGTCGTTGCGAGGCATGGAGAGGCTGTCCACCAGTAACCTTCGCAGCACCTTCCGTCCCAGCCTGGTCGTGCAGCACCGTGGTGACACAGCCGTCACACCTGAGCCGGCCGACGTCGCACTCGACAGCCGCGACAGAACTGGCCAGGCGTCCCGCGCTTTCGGTTCCGTGTCACCTCAGACCTCTCCCAGAACGATACCCGGTGTCCCGGCCAGCCTGCCTGTGAGGCGCCAGGGTGTGGTCTTTAACGATTCCTTTGCCGGGTCCTATGAGGCCAATTCGTCCAGTCCTCCGCTTCGACCGCCGCCCTCGTTTCGTCCCAGGACACACACGATGGACGGTGCTTTCCGCCAACAGCTTGCCCCGACCGTCGAGGCACGACACCGCGTCGGCTCCTTTTCCTCGTCTCTCCCCGTGGCTGATGAGCTCAGGCTGCCGCCTCTCCAGCCACCCCTTGACTCATACCGACTCCCAGATCTCCAGCAGACATCACTCAGCACGTCTGCTCAAAAGGACAAGAAGTCGGCAGGCACCCGCAGTCGTTTGACAAAACGGCCCTCGTCTCGGCCCAGCTCGCCCCTGCTTTCCCTCCCGCCATCAGTTGACTCGTTGCTGCTGCCCATACCCACAACTGATGCGAACAAGGTGCTGCTGCTGATGAAGAATCTCTGCGGCAGGATGCGAGGCGATATAGAGTACCAGCGAGAAAGCGGCGGGCCCTGGCACAGCGGTGTATGCTATATAGAAGAGGATAAAGGAAGCCTAATGTTTGACCCAGGGGACCGGGGCCCTTTTCACACCACACTGGTTCCTGACCTGCGTGGGTGCAGGGTGGTGCCAATGGAACAAATGGATGGAGAATACCAATGCCTGGAACTCATCGCTCCCCAGCTGACATCAACCCTTCTCTTGCGGCCGCTGGTGGCCGAAGAGCTCGATCTCTGGCTGGCGGCGCTTCTTTGCTGGCAACAACTGCGACCGCCCGCTTCAAAGCAGACACCACCTCGCGCGACCACCACAGCAGCTCCAGCACGACCCGAGGTCAAGCGCCGTGTGTCTTCTTCGGGCCTGCGCGACACCCCCGTAATCAAAGTTGGCAAGGTCATGCTGTGGGACAAGGGCATCGCCACCTCCCCTCGCGCCATCGTCAAACGACCCTCGACCCGTGATCTCAAGTCAGCGCAAACTGCATGGAGAAAGGTGTCTTGTATTCTTCATGACAATGGTGAGCTCAAGCTCATGACGGAAAATGATGTAACGGTGCTCTCGGTCATTGAGCTGCCTCAGCTAGCCAGGTCAGCCATTCAGCAGCTGGACAGATCTGTGTTGGACGAGGACTACTGCCTGGCCATTTTCCCCATATACTCGTCGACCTCCACCCAGCTTTCGATTTTCAGACCAATATATGTGTCACTAGAGTCGCGGGTGCTGTTTGAGGTCTGGTTTGTGCTTTTGCGCGCATTCACTGTTCCTGACGTCTACACTCTGGATCCCGCCAGTGGAGGACAGGTGTGCGAGGTGGCAGATCTCCAAGCTGAGCCTCCTGGTGAGACCTTTAGGCTGGAGAAGACAATATCTGTGAGGGTTACTGAGGCCAAACTACGCGGGCGCACCCTTATTGCAGACGGACAAGCTTCGGATCGCCATAACAAGAGCGCCGATCACGAAGGAATCACGGGCAATTATCTGGCCGAAGTCATCCTCGATGGAGAGGTCAGAGCTCGCACGACAACCAAGATGAACACCAAAAAGCCGTTCTGGCGGGAAGACTGCGAGTTTGTAGACCTCCCTGCGTCGCTGCCTTATCTGTCGGTCCTGCTGAAACGGATTGATGGAAACATGGAGAGCTTCACGCATCAACTGCAAGCTACTTTGGGGTTGGCCAGGACAGGCAACCTGGCTGAAGTTCTCTGCGGTGCTGTTGATATACCACTGCATCAGCTCGACCGAGGAAAGGATCACGAGCAGTGGTTTCCGATCTGCGATGAGAGACACCAGTCTGTCGGCTCCATGCTGGTACGACTACATCACGAGGAGCTTGTGGTGCTCCTATCTAAACATTATCAGCCGCTTTCAGACCTCCTGCATCGCTTTAGCTCTGGACTAACGGCGCAAATTACCGAGGCCCTCCCCGGAAACCTGCGGCGCGTCGCCGAGACGTTTCTCAACATATTCCAGGTTTCAGGCACCTCGAACGAGTGGCTGATGAACATGGTTGAGGAAGAGATTGACGGCATTGGAAGCCAGGCCACGCTGAAAAAGCCCAGGTTCAGCAGTCGGCTCAAGTCCAGTGATTCCTTAGAATCCACGAGCGATAGGGAGCAAATTGTTCGCGATATGGGCAAGTCGCTTCAGGGTGAGGCCAATTTGCTGTTCAGGGGCAACTCCCTCTTGACGCAAGCACTCGAGTTTCACATGCGCCGCCTTGGAAAGGAATATTTACACGAAACACTGGCCGAGAAGATATTTGAAATCAACGAGCTCAACCCCAACTGCGAGGTCGATCCCAGCAAGTTGCAGCAGGGCGAGGATGCGCAGCATCATTGGAATCACCTCATCCAGCTGACAAGCGAGCTTTGGGGCTGCATTGCTGCATCAGCGTCACGGTTACCACCCGAGCTCCGGCATATTCTCAAATACATTCGTGCTGTGGCCGAGGATCGATACGGAGATTTCCTCCGCACCGTAACCTACACCTCGGTGTCTGGCTTCCTCTTCCTTCGCTTCCTCTGCCCAGCTATTCTCAACCCGAAACTATTTGGCCTCCTGCGCGACCACCCTCAACCCCGAGCCCAGCGCACACTAACCCTCATAGCCAAGGGTCTCCAAGCCCTCGCAAACCTCTCCACCATCGGCAAGAAGGAAACCTGGATGGAACCCATGAACCGCTTCCTGACCGCACAGCGCCAGGCCTTCAAAGACTTTCTCGATGCCGTCTGCGCTATCCCCGCCGAACGCACCAAAATGACCCTCCAGGCCTCCTACTCAACCCCAGTCGCCATCATGGGCCGGCTATCACCACTCGCTCGCGAAGGCTTCCCCTCGCTACCCTACCTCCTTGATCCCGGCCGCAACTTCGCCGCCCTCGTCAAGCTCTGGATGGACGCCCACCCCATCACCGCCAGCGCTTCCAAGGTGTACACAGGGGACCTTTTGAAATTCCACACCATGTGTGTAGACCTCCACCGCCGAGCAACAGCCTGCTACTCCCAGATCGAAACCCTCCGCAGCGCCGTCGACGCAGTCAGCCAGCTCCCCGACAATGACCGCATCAGCCTCACCGATGCCCTTGATCGGATCAGCCTGGGCGACACACTGCACATCTCACCATACAGCAACAGCAGCCACACCGCCTTCTGGTTTGACGCCGAGGGCCGCCCGCCAGGCTCGGCGGGGAGTGATGTCGTGCTCGATCATACATCCCTGGCGCTTTCCCCGAGCAGTCACAGCAAATTTGACTCGAGGTTTGGTGGAGGGAACAGTGGGGGTGGCAACAACAGACAGGTCTCGAGAAGCAGTGAGATGTCTGGTGCCTATGGTGGCGGCAACCCTGGCGGTGGTGGTGCTGCTGGCACGGTGCGCAACCTGCCTCGGAAGCTCCTCAATGGCTTTATTCGTAAGGCGAGGACGGTTTCACCTGATATGCCTGAGGGCGCGACGAGCTCCTCGTCTACCCCCAGCAGTGGCACGCCGTGGGATCGGGAGCAGCAGGTGCAAGAAAGGGGAAGAGACAAGCAATATGAGCGGGAACATAAGCGGAGGGAGAAGGATAGGGACCGGGGTAGAGATAGGGATTAGTATATGTGTATGTATGCGTTTTGTGTATATGCGGCGTTAGGGGGCGAGGGAGGTGGGTTTGGTTAACACCGCCAGAAATCAATGATAGCCGTTGGAGACGCTGAAAGGATTCATCATGGTGGTGAAGATGGCGGGTCGGAGTATAAAAGGATCACATACAGTCTTGTCACTGGATGAAGGTGGCATTTGCGAAATATAGTTGCACAACACAACCTACTAGCATTGGGTGTTGCTATATTGGTTGTCACGAACGGTTGCTGCCAGAAGACAGCAACACAACATACTATGCAGGATAACACATCAACTCTCAGTATTAGCTCTGGAATCGGATGAACGAAAAGAGAAAGTCAATCCTAGTATTGATGAAAAGACCTAGTGTCCCTTCGCTTATGTTGGGTATGCGTGAACATTACTGCGAACCCCCCCCCCCCTCCACTAGTTTTCTTCCCATTGCGAGTTTTGACGCCATGAAACCCCATCCAGGAAGAGAGAAACAATGTGTGAAAAAGGTACCTGGCTACCCTGTATGTGTCAGAAATCGCTTGCAAAGTCATAACTCAATCATCTTTCCATGCCCCGTTCAGCTAAAGAACTTCTTGTACGCCGCCTTCTCCTTGGCGCGTCTCGCAGCAGCCGCCTTCTTGACCTCGGCCAGCTCCTTCGCGACAGCCGCGTTCTCCGGGTCAACCTTTTGAGCCTCTCCCAAACTCTCCAGAGCAGCATCCTCGTCCTTGAGACGCAACTGAGCACGTCCGCGGTGGTAGAGAGCCTTTGCCTTCTCCTTGCCTGAGATGCCAGCCACGGCAAGAGCACCGTTTGCAGAACGAACCGTGTCATCCCACGCCTCCAGCTTGAAATTCATGAGCGCCGCGTTGGTGTTGAGCGAGATGCGCAAAGTGCTGAGCCTGGACTTGGTCTCATCGGATTCGTTGTCCAGATCGGGGTCCTCGTTCAGGTAGCGCAAGCCCTTTTGGTATTTGTCCAGGGCCACGCTCAAGTCGCCACCCTTGAAAGCCTTGTTGCCAAACTCCTTGCAGTCGCTGGCGATTGTGAGGATTTGAGTGGCGGAAAGAGTTTCGCTGCCACTAACTTGGTCTTCGGGGAAATCTTCGTACTCATCACCATAGGCGTCGGCGGTCTTGGTGTCGGCGGTGATGGCTTCGGAGCCGGAGAGCTCGCCGCAGTCGGCGATGACGGCATCTTTCGTGGGCTTGTCGGCTTGAGTGGTGAGGTTTTCGAGTTGACGGACGACGGACTTGCCGCTGAGGACCTCTCCAAAAACGACATGCTTTCCATCGAGATGTGGTGTTGGCACAGTAGTAATGAAGAATTGGGAACCGTTTGTACCTGTGGTCACGCCAACACTAGTCAGTCAAACTGCGCAAGCTATATGACGAGGACACCTAGCCGGTGTTACCTACCGGGACCAGCATTAGCCATGGACAGCAAGAAAGGACGGTCGTGCTTCAGCTCAAAGTTCTCATCCTCAAACTTGGCACCATAGATGGACTCGCCGCCTGTGCCATTGCCGGCCGTGAAGTCACCACCCTGGATCATGAACTGCTTGATGATGCGGTGGAATAGTGACCCCTTGTAGTGCAAAGGTTTACCGGCCTTGCCGATACCCTTCTCGCCCGTGCAGAGAGCGCGGAAGTTCTCGGCCGTCTTGGGCACAATGTCATCGTAAAGCTCGAATGTGATGCGGCCGGCGGGCTTTCCTCCGATGGTAACGTCAAAGAAGACGCGGCTGCGAGCCTTCTTTGTCTCCTCGGTGCTGCTCATGGTTGCTATAACGGGTGTCTTGGGTAGATGGAATGGGTTGTTTCTAGAAGGGGGAGAAAAATTAGAAGGAGAGTTCCCCTGGTGCGTTTACAAGCGCGCGCGTTCGTAAGGAGTGCTCAAGGGGGCACGTTGAAGAGAGGGCTACTTTC
Source organism: Podospora pseudoanserina (assembly GCF_035222485.1). Taxonomy (NCBI): domain Eukaryota; kingdom Fungi; phylum Ascomycota; class Sordariomycetes; order Sordariales; family Podosporaceae; genus Podospora; species Podospora pseudoanserina. The sequence goes on from NC_085923.1 coordinate 1,148,840, forward strand.
GATGTTGTGGGTAGAATTGGGTGTTAAAAAATTAACAGTGCAGTGTGGATGGAAGACTATAGTGATCACAGACGAATTGGGGATGTCAATGGTCCTTTTCAATCGCAACTCGGCCTGTTGGATGCACTGGCAGACATCAATACAGGCATGGAGGGGAGCTTCCTGAACCTTCGAAATGGTGGGGCTGTCAACAGTCAAGCACCGACAATGAATGAGGGGTTGGGGTCGCGGTGGGGCCTCTGGGCTAAAAGAAGCCGCAAGCAACCTGGAACCTTACCTGTTTTGGAAAGGTGCCATCTCGCCCACATGCCTGCCGGGACACTTCTCCAGACTTCAAACCACCACCGCATGCCTGGTAGGAACAACGCTGAGTATAACATCACACGGTATGAGCTCACCAGTTGTCTTTATTTGGCTAATCGCGTGATGATCTGAAGAGGCACCCGCCGGTGTAGCAGTACGGACGGATTAGTCCTTATTTGGGCGGTTCCGTGGTCTTTGGCTTCTTCTGGTCTTGTTCCTTGGGAGGGCTTGCTGAGACCTCAAGAGTGACCTTGTTTGATATAAGCAAAACACCCAAAGAAAAAAGGAAAGAGGTGGCGCTTTCTGGGGCTTACCGGTCCGTCATTTACGAGGGCAACCTGCATCATGGCTTGGAAGACGCCATCCTTCACCTTGTCGGCAGCATAGCCTTCCTGAACTCGGCGGTAGAAATACTGGTAGAGGCTCTTGGCCTCGTCCCCTCCCATGGCACCGTGGAAGTCCGGTTTGCTGCCCTTCTTGGTAGAAGCTAGGAGCGTGAATTGTGATACTGTGATCAGGGCCATTTTTAGCATACGGATCATTGCAACACTGACAACTCACAGAGTATTGCTCACCACATAGTACTTCGCCGTTGATATCTTGGACATTCTTCTTCCAACGGCCCCCTGTATCATCATCCCAAAGCCTCAACTTGAGGACCTTCGCTGCCAGGGCATCAGCTTCCTTCTCAGTGTCACCCGGCGCAACTGCAGCCAGGACCAAGATGCCTTTTCCTATCGATGAAACCAGCTCCTGGTCTACCGTGACCGAGGCTGAAAGCACTCGTTGAAGGATGGCTATTTATATATCGCTCAGATTCGGGTCTTGAAAGCATATTCCAAGGCATTCGGAGGACTGTGACATACCCTTCATGTTGCAGACTTCTTCGTGAAATGGTCAAGTCGTAGGGAGTTGGGCTTTGTCAGCCAGTGGCGGCCAGCTGAATGGCCTTGTTGGCTTATAAAAGTGGATTCAGGAAAAGCATCCCTGTTTCTCCAAGCAAGACTGAGCCAAGTCCTGTGTAACAGAACAGATAGTTGGCCATATGCAATTGCCCCTTTTACACGGAGAAACAAGCCGAGAGAAGAATACAAATGGCAAGGAGGGTGCTGTCAATTGCTCCGTCATCAATCAAAGATAGTAGCCAAGTGAATTGCTCCATGTGTAACCCAATTGATAAGGCCCGAGGGCGAGGCTCTTTATCGGGGGCGATAGTGGATACTAGTGCGAGTCCCAATCCCAGGTCTCACACAGGGCAGCAGCGGGCGGGCGAGGTGAGGGTGTCTGAGCTGGGCTTGCCATTCTTTGATTTGGCCGACAGCCTGCCATCTCTTGCTGCATCAGCAAACAGCCTGGTTTGTTTCAGCGACTTCGCATTCCCTTCCCTTCCCCCCCCTCAATACCAACCACGACTTGTTCCCCTTCTCGCATGTTGCCCTTTTTTACGCCGACAGAGCTGCAATCATTCCCACGGTAAATAACCTACCTACCCGGCCGTGTGACGTTGTTGGACGGGTCGAAGCTAATTAACTTGCAGCTTTGGCAGTCATATTCCGACTACTCCAACCCTGGAGAGAAAGGCTGATTGCCTGCCCCCGAGTTATTTGGTCGCGCGACGGCCAGCCACCAAACGAACCCCTCACCCTAAACCTTACGTTTCCTACAGCGCAGCACCACTACCAGCAAGATGGCGGCACGAAAGCTGCAGCAGGAAGTCGACAAGTGCTTCAAGAAGGTGGCTGAAGGTGTCGCCGACTTCGAGGCCATTTACGAGAAGATTGAGCAGTCCACCAATCAGGCGCAAAAGGAGAAGCTAGAAGATCAGCTGAAGCGAGAAATCAAGAAGTTGCAGAGGCTGCGCGATCAGATCAAGACATGGGCTGCTAGCAATGATATCAAGGATAAGGGGCCGCTGCTGGAGCAGCGGAGGCTGATAGAGACGGTTGGTTGCCTACCTAGTTTGATGATAGAGGATGTGCTGTGTGCTTACTGGTGTGTTCCCTCTGTCTAGCAAATGGAGAAGTTCAAGGCTGTCGAAAAGGCGATGAAGACGAAGGCGTACTCTAAAGAGGGGTTATCAGCCGCCACCAAGCTGGACCCCAAGGAGCAAGCGAAGCTGGAGGCAAGCGAATTCCTGAGCAACATGGTTGACGAACTCGAGCAGCAAATCGAAACCCTCGAGGCCGAAGGCGAATCGATACAAGCCACCATGAAGAAGGGCAAGGGACAGGCAACCAAGCTGGAGCGCATCGCCGAGATAGAGCGCATCATCGAACGGCATAAATGGCACCAAGGGAAGCTGGAGCTGATTCGCCGCTCACTCGAAAATGGGGGCGTCGAGACCGAGCAAGTCACGGACCTAGAGGAGAGCATCAAGTACTACGTGTCCGACGGCATGAACGACGATTTCCCCGAGGACGAGGGCATGTATGACGATCTAAACCTGGAAGAAGAGGAGGATGCCTTTGGTATGAACCTGGAGAACGACAAGGGCTCATCACAGGACACCCAGTCGGTTCAAGAGGAGCCAGCCCCTGAGCCCGAGACGACAAGACCGGCAGCTGCTGCTCCGGTCGGAAAGCAACGCACGGTGGCCGATGCTGTGACAGGGTCGGCTACACGACGTCCCTCGGCCCAAAAGTCACCCCTCCCAACGCTCGCAACCGTCCACAACTCGCAAACAACCAACAGCAATGGGGTCCAGGCCAATGTTGCCATGAAGCCGGCAGCGCTACCAACCCGGCCCGCCGAGGGTTTGAAGTATGCCAGCGCAGCAGCAGCCGCTGCCGCAAGCGATAAGAACAACGTGGGCATTGCGCCTTTACCCCCTCCGCCAGGTGCTCCTCCAGCATCCGCCGCCTCTCCGTTAGCACCAAGTCAGCCGAGGACAAGTACTACCAACTCTCCCAGCACAGCACCCATACAACCGGTGGTGCAGGACAGGGCACCCCTACAAACTGCCCAGCCGCCAGCCAAGGAAGCGCCCAAATCTGCAGCATCAAAGGGCAAGGCTCCTGTACAACCGCCAACCGCCACACCAGCAGCTTCAGATCACGGAGATGCCACCCCCGCGCGAGGTTCGTTTAGGCAGTCAAAAACTGGACTTGACGGGCAAGGAGCTAACAGATGTTTCACAGCAGGTTCGGCGTCAACACAAGGGGCTCCAGTATCAGCACCAGTACCGGCTGCGAACGGCGTTTCTAATGGCATCAAGCCAATCGAGGAGGAAGAGGAAGATGAAGAGGAAGAGTCGATATATCATCTCCCTGCGGTCCTCCAAGACCTGGTGGAATCATACGAAGTGACCAAGAAGCGGACGGCGTCAATAAACTCACCATTGACCCAGAGGATGCATATCACATCGGAAGCGGCTAAGCCTGAAGTTGCGGATGCCGAACCACCCCGCGCGTATGTGCCGGAGACGAAGTACCTCGCGCACACACACTTCCCACAAGAGCCGCTAGATATCCTGGATGACCCACGACTGTACGAACGAATCGAGCCAGACACACTCTTTTACGTTTTCTACTACAAACAGGGGACATACCAGCAATATCTTGCCGCGAGGGCTTTGAAGGACCAGAGTTGGAGGTTCCATAAACAATACCAGACATGGTTTCAGAGACACGAAGAACCAAAGTCGATTACCGAAGAGTTTGAACAGGGGACGTACCGCTTCTTCGATTATGAGAGCACATGGTTGGTCTCCCTTCCGCAAAGATACCATGGACGAATCGCTGCTGACAGAGCCCCAGGATGAACCGCAGAAAGGCAGATTTTAAGTTTGCCTACAAGTTTCTCGAGGATGAGGTTTGAACTTGTGTGCCGGCAAGATGGTCGTGTGTGGTCTAGCGATGTAACCTTAACGCTGGGGCTTTCTTTAGTGAGACATTGGGCTCACGGACACTACAGAGTGTCGATAACGTTTGGAGGAAACAACATAATTGCAATGTTTTGACTCGGTGCACTGAAGCATCACTGTATTGTTGTAGGCATATCTCGTGACCTGGGCAGATATGCATAAGACCGTTGGTGGGTATCGGCATACACGCAGAAAAAAGTACGGCCCACAGCAAAAGGTGAACCATGGATGCCCATCCTGAGGAAGGGGGGTGGGCATCCTTAATGGCAGTCCTCAAGCTGACAACGAGATCACAAAGAATCAGTTATATACCCTTCCATCCAAGTGCCACGGGTTCGTACCTCAGTGGTCTACCCGTTTTATCTGTACCGCTCCCCAGCCATCAGCTGAACAATCGCGCGACGAATCCGGGAACAACGGCCAGATGATGACGGTGAGCCTGGTGGCAAACAGGCTGGAAGAAGGCGAAAAAGGGCCCTGCTATTACCCGTCTCACCATCAGGAAGTGGAAGTCGCTAACCCCCAACTACACAGCCTCTCTAGTCTGCCTTGTGAGTTGATATCATTGCTGGCCTCACCTTGCTGGCACAAGGCGTAGAAAATGCGCAAGGCAGCCATTTCCCCACAGCAGCCCATAGCAGTACGACGGGCTGCCATTGGACCTCTACTTACACCCAGATATGCAAGGGGACATGCATATCAGCCATTCAGATATTACCCAGAGTCCCGCAGAAGGCAACCTCCAGGAGGCTCCGGGGCGCGTACCACATTCAAACTTGCATGAGCCGCAACCTCCCAACCATCTGCATGATAATGATAACGTAGGCGTCCTAGTCACGTTCACACCCACCATCCGCAGAGACAGCAGACGTGAGGCTGCAACAAGGTGTGCGGTGTGGCACCAATGACTGAATCTCGAATCAGAAGCCATGCTGCTAACACGAACGGTGCAGATAAATGCAACATCTTGTCACCGAATTCCTTGAGGACTCTCCCATCGCACCACTCTCTATCAAGTGGCTTTCCAGTCCATCGAGACTGCAGAAGCAACAGTCCCCAACTATGCAGACTGCTCAGCCGCACTCGAAATTTCCAGATTCAATGAGCTCTTGGCTCATCATCAACTGTACATGACACTGCACATATATCCTGCGAGGCTGTAGGTACCTTTTGATCTCGCCTGCTTACCGACCGGCCAGAGCGTTTGGACCTATCACGGGCTGCCAGGTCTGGCAATTTTTTGCGATTAGTCACTGAACGAATCCTCAGACTTGCCTGCATAACAGCACTGCACCGCCGGGCAAAAGATACAATGGCCGATGTCAGTTGACTGATTTCCATCTTGACGCTCCACTCTCTTCGCGGAGACAGCCGCTGAAGACGTATGTCCGGTTTTTACAAACAATCCGGGCGCTCCATCTCCAAGACCTCCCTTACGGAGGAGCTTGTTATCATCAATTCGGCTATCTCCCATCCGCCTCTCAGGTCGCAAGGCCGCCACCCCTTTCCGCCGTTACTGGATCAAATCGAACAAAGCCTTCGATCGCCTTACTTGCTTCGACCAGGTCTCACATGTGGGGAGAGCTCACTGTTTGTGGATGCCTTCTGGTAAGCCCTGCCAAGGCAATATGCCTTCGTCCAGGAAAGGCATGCAAGTGTCAAGCCAAAGGTGGTTCTTTTGTTGCCGGCTCGGAGCCATCCGCTATTGCATTAACAAACACGCATGTTGGATGGGTGCTGCGAGCTTTGGTTCCTCGCCGACTTCCTGGAAGAGTTAGCTCTCCATCATCATTGGAAGATCATGTTGGGTACTTCCAAACGCTCACCGAAGGTCGATCTGACCCTGTGAGCTTGTTGCGGGACATCTAAGCCTTTAAGCGATACTCAACACAGAAAGGTGTTACGCTATCGTCTTGTTCCCACATTCCTTCCACTGTTAGTCTCACTGTTCTCCCACCTGGCTGGGCAATTTCCCTTTCTTTTTCAAGATTGCTCCGTCATCGGCGTGGCTGCAATCAATACACGTCCCCTTGAAGCTTGAAACTGGGCTATGGTGACACTGAGGGGACAATGAGGCTCGCGAACAGCCCCCGCCCAGTATCTTGGGGAGGCAGGGGTTGGGTAGAGACGCAGGAAACGGGCTGCGGGCAACTTTCTTCTACGTTTTTGATGGTGTGTGTCTCTCAGCCTGCTTGCACCATAGCTCTGCCGCGGTATCAGAGATGTCCGCGATAGGAAACCACGCTTGACATTACTTCCTGCTGCATACATTCCCGCCTTACCGCGGTGTAGAAGGTGCCCATTGTCGCTTCTCTGGGTGAATGGTCCGTGATCAATGTATTCGTGGCTCAAGATATATGGTCGGCACATTTCCAGATAGCCACCCACAGGTCTCATCCCCAACTGACTCCAGCACGACTACTTTCCCATTCATATACCCTTCCTTACGAAAGAAAGTGGCAAAGGTGGTTCGAGTCTTCGAGTCCGTCAATATCTAGCACTCAGCTATTAGTGGGTTTTCCCTTTTCCTGAATTCGTCTTGACCACAGGCAGCAGATCGTGCTAATAAACATCAACAGGTTTTCTTCAGGGGTGGTTACCGGTGAACAGGACGGTTCAATCACTATACCACATGGACTACCCTTCTTCCTATCTTCAAAGCCCAGTCTTTGATGGCCCTGCCTACCAAGATGGCCCTTGGCCTATCCCAACAAGTGCGAGCATGCAGAGGAGCAGCTCGCAGTCGACAGCCAACACAAACCTCACTTACGCCTCCAGCCAGTACTCGACCGAGTTATCGTCACTCGGTTCGCCAATAGTCGAGCACAAGGTGTACAGCGAGGGCTGGTCCTCATATCCTCCTCAGCCACAAGACTCGGGTCCACTTGTCGCCAATGCTGGTGGTCATTTGCACGAAGATAATGTCCCAGCACCATCAGACATGCAAATGCTCGCCCCGCCCTACCTGCCATCAGAACTCTACCCTGTTGCCAACTATTACGACTACGACACCACTGATCCCTACGACCCCGCGTATGCCGGCGTCCCGTTTGACCCAGACAACTATGGTCAACAACAGCTGCCCGCTCAGTCCGTCCAAGAGGTCGACACATCATATTCAGTCTCGTAGGTTACCATACCTACCACACACCACCAGACCAGACACCCTCTTGCTAACTTTGTTTCTCTGCAGCACCGTCTCGGAAAAGCAAACCTACCCTTGCCTCTCACCTGGCTGCAGCCAGAAAGCCTTCTCCCGCTCGGCCGACCTTGACCGGCACTACAAACAGGTTCACATAGACGAGGATCAAAGGATCAAGTATCACTGCGACTACAAGAAGTGTCCCCGACACGAGGCGCCTTTTGGCAGGCAGGACCACTTCCGAGACCACCTCCGGGATTTCCACAAGGAGGATCTCCTGCGGAGGAGCAAAAAGGAGGATAGGGAATGGTGGGAATCTAGGGCGCCTCGCGCGGTGTTCAACGGGTGGTGGAGATGCAACAAGTGCCTGGTGGTGAGAGTGGACGTTGAGATGGAGGGGTATACCTGTCCTGCGTGTGGGAGCTCGTGCGAGAGCGACAGGATGAGGGTGAGGGAGGCTGCTGCCGGGAGAGGGTAGTGTGGTGGGTGATGATTAGAAGGTGAGGGCTCGGTCCTGTTGATGGCCGATAGTCTCTGATGTTTTCCCTCCCTCTTATACGACTGGGCCGCATTATTGTCTGGGCCGGGGAGGTTGGTTGCTTTTTATGGTGTCTTATTTCTTTTGCATTATTTGCGGGTGGCTTCTGCGACACATTCTTTTCGTGACGACCGGAGTACGGAGTTGGGGAGCTTTTTGTTTTGTTCTGTTCTGTTTTTCTGTTCATTCTTTTTCCTATATCGATGACGGTCATGATGATGATCAGCAGCAAGAGGCCAGCCGTTCGTTACCTTCCTTTTTGGGATGTGGGGTCTTCTTTTTTTTTTTTTTTTTTTTTTTTTTTGGCGTTTTCAGGGGCGTCCTTGCTTTTACACGGATCATCGTCAGAGATGGCCGCCACTGGTCTCTTTCAGGCTGAATTGTCAAGGTGGACAATGAGGATCCTCAGGGTTTGGAGACAAGGAGGCGATGGGCGGCTTCCAGCTCGAGTGAGGAGGCTCACAGGGAGAGAGCCTTTTCTACACGTTTTCAACCACGAGGAGAGACGCACATGTTGCTGTCTCCTATTGGTGGCCTCACGGCCGTTTCAGCCCATCTGCAAAGCAGTTGTTTTTGCAGATGGGCTGTGTACATTGTATTTTGTACCAACGTTTGTACGTTATGGGAAACCATACATGGGGAGTTTAAAGAGGATAGATCGAGATCTGGCATTGGGATTGGATGAAATGGCATGGCATGGGTGGTGGTCGATTTTGGGGTTGAGGAAGATAAGTACTTCCCCGTTGTTTGTATAGGCACATATTTGTCGTCTTTCTTTTCGAGACATGTCGTCGAAAGTGGATCATGCTGCTGGTTCTTATACTGGGCCTGAGCAAGGGGTGATCTCTTTATCTACCTAGTTAGCCATTGGGCTTCTGGCCTTTGTTTGGTAGAGAACACAGAAGAGACTTCCTTTGCAATAATGCATTCGAGTTGGAAATAAGGCTCCCCGCGGCATCTGAAGAACTCGATATCTTTTTTACAACAGAGCGAGTCGTTGCATTGGTGGTGGAGTGTTGCGCATGGGGTGTCTCAAACGGACCGAGAATATGGAAACAATGACGATTCATTGATCCAAGGCGTTATCGATATGTAAGATTTGTGGATCCGCATGGTTGAACATCCCGAATTCGGTGCAGAAAAAGATTTCTGTCCAGAATTGGAGATGAATGAAGGCTCACCATCATTCCTGGCGTCGGCAGCAGTCAGTTACTGAAAGCATATATAAGATCTGCCTGTCATCCCCCACCACAGCGCACTTTCTCACTTGGCTGTTCAGTGGTGCTTTTTGTCGCCCCATCTCCTATATCCGGCGATATCCGTGACTTATCGCCGTTTTCCTGTGCGTGCTTTTTGGCCAGGCGCCGACCCCACAATTCACGTTGCTGGACAAGGGTTCATCGGCGTGTGGGGGAGTCGGTCCCCTGTACCGGCGTCTCTCAACCCCGCTTGCCCCGCTCTCTTAGGGTAACATGCGGGAAGAGTTTTATCCTTTTGGTCAACAAACTCGCGAGCTTGAAGCGCAACCGGTCTCCCGTGTGTCCCGTCCATCCGCCCAAAGTCCACGGCCAACATTCTGCATTGCTGGCTGCTGCTGCTGCTGCTGCTGAAGATATCTTGCGTGCCTTATTGTATGTACAGGCCTGCCAGACACGGGATGATCAACGGGCGTGCCACTGCCAAATTAAAAAACATCAGGCTCTAGGCAGGATCCCTGCAGCTGGCAGAGCACAACGGTGCTATCGCTCCCATCCATCCCAGAATATACATATATCGTCGATCCGGCAGCTACTGTTCGGTGACAGGGCCGTTTTTCGCTTCCCTCACCGTTCTCGCCGCCGTCATCGCTCTCGCGGGCCCTCCCATCCACCACCTTTTAAACCGCAGTGCCTCTTCGTGCCTATCGCTCAGTGCCGCTCCATCTGTCCAGGACCGACCTTGTGCTACCTTGCCCTACATATCCATCCCGCTGAATACCGGGCGCTCCCAGTCTCGCCGATCTCCTCTTGTTCCCCTCTGCCGGGCGTCATTGCCGCGGCCCACTCGCGACAGCTCGAAACACCCAATCAAGCCCTCAGCGGCGGCTTCATCCTCGGCTTTCGTCGCCATTCTGATTTGAAGTGCAGCTCCGACAATCCGACAAGCTGCCACCGCGGGTCGGTCCGGGCGCGAACAAACCCCCCCTTCCTGACTAAACCTACCTCTTTGATACATCGCCCATTTTGCCCCTCTCGACCCCCCTCCCTTCCCCTCCCCTTCTTCTCGCCATGTCTTCCATCGTCTCCTCGGCCCTCCGTGCCTCTTTAACTCGTCCCTCCTGCTCGCGTACTGTCTTCACCCCGGTCTCCAACACCGTCCGCATCACTTCGAGAGCCACTCCCGTAACCCTCATCCAGCACTACAGACGCACAATGGCTTCCGCCGCTAAGATCAAGGTCAAGAACCCCGTCGTCGAGCTCGACGGCGACGAGATGACCCGTGTCATCTGGCAGGACATCAAGGACAAGTTCATCACCCCCTACCTCGACATCGACCTCAAGTACTACGATCTCGGCCTCGAGTACCGCGACCAGACCAACGACCAGGTCACCATCGATGCCGCCGAGGCCATCAAGAAGTACTCGGTTGGTGTCAAGTGTGCCACCATCACCCCCGATGAAGCCCGCGTGGAGGAGTTCAAGCTGAAGCAAAGTATGTGTTTTTCTTTTCGAGAGCCCCCTTGAGATGATGTGCTTTATATATCTGTCATGCCCTGGGGGGGCCGGTGGGAAACTCTACATCCCAATAGAGTTTGCCTCGGCCCGCGGGAACCATGCCAAACAACATGCCTCCAGAAAACAAGATTTCGGTTCGGCTGACGGTAACCCTTTTTTTTTTTGCTTCTGATAGTGTGGCTCTCCCCCAACGGTACCATCCGCAACGCCCTCGGCGGTACCGTCTTTCGTGAGCCCATTGTCATTCCCCGTGTCCCCCGTCTGGTTCCTGGATGGAAGAAACCCATCATCATTGGCCGCCACGCCTTTGGCGACCAGTACCGGGCCAAGGACTTCGTCGCCCCCGGCCCCGGCAAGCTCAGCATGGTCTACACCCCCGAGGGTGGTGAGCCCCAGGAGATCGAGGTGTACAAGTTCCAGGGTGGCGGCGGTGTCGCCCAGACCCAGTACAACACTGACGAATCCATCACCGGTTTCGCCCACGCCTCTTTCAAGCTCGCCATTGACAAGGGCCTCCCCCTATACATGAGCACCAAGAATACCATTCTCAAGAAGTACGATGGTCGCTTCAAGGACATCTTCCAGGAGCTCTACGACACCCATTACAAGGAGGCTTTCGAGGCCAGGGGTATCTGGTATGAACACCGTCTCATCGACGACATGGTCGCTCAGATGATCAAGAGCAGCGGTGGTTACATCATGGCTCTCAAGAGTGAGTTTTGGCAGCCATTGGGACCCTGAAAAGGCCGCCGACCGAACAAGGAAAACTGACATGATTTTCTAGACTACGATGGTGACGTCCAGTCCGACATTGTAGCTCAGGGCTTCGGCTCCCTCGGTCTCATGACCTCCGTTCTCATCACCCCCGATGGCAAGACCTTCGAGTCTGAGGCTGCCCACGGCACCGTCACCCGCCACTACCGTGAGCACCAAAAGGGCCGTGAGACCTCCACCAACCCCATCGCCTCCATCTTTGCCTGGACCCGCGGTCTCATCCAGCGTGGCAAGCTCGACGACACCCCCGAGGTCGTTGCCTTTGCCGAGGCTCTCGAGAAGGCCTGCATTGACACCGTCGACGTTGATGGCATCATGACCAAGGATCTTGCCCTTGCCTGCGGTAAGACTGGCCGTGAGGACTACGTCACCACCTCCGAGTACATGGTCGCCGTTGAGAGAAGACTCAAGCAGAGCCTGAAGGAGAAGCTCTAAGCAATTACGATAATCAAACAAACAGAAAAAGCCCGATGGTCAAAAAGTGGCGCAAACGTTACGAGGAAGGCTGTCCCAGGCCCGCCGCGGAGGAAGACGAGAGCAGGGTTGCATCCACGTTGTCACCAGTAAGCCGTAACTGGGCTGGCTGAACAACAACCGTAGAGGATTGAAAACATGAGATTTTCGCCTCGATAAACTGGGGAAAAAAAAGAGGAGGGTCATCATGACATGTCTTGAGTTTGATGCTACAGCACAAACAGGCACATGTTGTTTTCCTTGTTTGGGAGTTGGTAACCAGATTTATCACCAATTCGGGACGCCAACTTCAGATGTATATTGCCGAGTTGGGATCTACAGTACACTACAGGCTCCCTGTATATAAATGAGCACTTGAAGACAACAATCTGCACATATGTGATGTATTGCCTGTACTTTGACCCTGGTCCACGCATTGAAATTGAACACAGAGAAAGACACCCATCGTTTCTAAGCCTTTTATTAACTTTGCACATACGTTGCCACGATCTCTATTTTCCCCCAACTCCCGTAATGCACTGTCGCGTTTCCCAGTGAAAAGAATTCCAGGAGCAAAATAGCATAGTTTACATGATACGCCCTCCCACCCCATACGCCCCGACGACTGATTATCATCCTATCCCCCCCCGTCGCCCGATGAATCAAGCTAATTCTAATAGAGCCTGAGTTTCAAAAGTCCCAATGAGATACGTATGCTTGGTGATTTCCTGCTGATGATAGCGGTAAGATCACTGCAAAGAAACAGTGAAGAAAAGAGGTCAAGTTTTTCCCTGAGAACGAACTCCTTTAAGAAAAAAAGACAAGGTAAGAACAATCCGATGCCATCCTCAGTCATCAACCTCTTTCCTATACACCACCGACTCCCCATCGCCCGATCCACCACTCTTCCTTGACCTCTTCGTTGACTCGCTGGGCGTCGCCGCACCGGCATCTGTCCCACCGCCCTCGCTCTTACGCTTCTTCTTGGTCGGCCGGCTGGACCCCCCCTTAGGTCTATACCCCGGATCATCATCCGCCACTCTCTTCCTCTTGCCGGCGGCACCGCCAGTGCCCTTCCCACCACCGGAAGCAAGAGTAGGCGAAGCAAGAATGCTCGCCGCCTCGCCCATCTCCAAATCATCACCGCTAAGCTCATCTTCGACAGCAGCAAGCCTATCCGTCGTGGCCCTCCTGGCGGACGCGCCCTGACGCTTGGTGCGAGATGCTGCCGGGTCGCTCTTGCTCGCGGTACCGCCCCCAGAACCTTTCGCACCGCCAGAAGCAAGACTAGCCTGCAAGGCATCATAGCGTTTCAACGCCTCTTTCGGGCCCCAGATTTCACCACCACCGTGCTCGTATTCGTAAGCGGCGAGTTTCTCGGCCGCGGCCTTCCTCGCAGCTTGGGCCTGGCGCTTAGCGCGAGCGGCTGGGTCGTTCCGGACTTTACCACCGCGGGAGCCGGGGCCGCCTCTCGAACCTGGACCTCCGCCGCGGCCGCCTCGGGTAGAGGAGGCGGAGCTCGGGACGGCAATGACGGAGTCGTCGGCGCCGTTTCTGGAGTGGTCGTCCTTGTCCTTGGTGTTGTCCTTGTCGGCGCCAGCATGGTGCTCTGTGTCTTGGAGGAAGGTGTTGGGCGCGTTTTTACGCAGCCAGTTGTGCACGGATACGGGGTTTCGAAGGGCGTAGTCGCGGGAGGTCTTCTCGCGGGGAGCGGCCGTCTCATCGGGGTGGGCTAGGGGAGCGAGGGTAGGGAGCTGGTCGGTGTCGTCGAAGAGGCGGAGGTCGAGCTCGTAGAGATAGTTATCTACATCGTCTGCGGTGAGGAAGGAGGGGGGATGGGGGGCGCCCTGGAGGGGGTCGACAGGGGAATCTCGGCCTGCTTGGAGATCGGAGATGAGGTCTGGGAAGTGTTCTGCAGCGGCAGCGTAAGGGATGTGTGGGACCTCGCGGAGGAGCTTCTGGAAGGATTTTGCGGGTTTGGGGCATCGGTTTGGCGTTGATGGTCTGTCCATGTCGAGGCGGAGAGCGTCGTCATCGACCTGGGAGTCCACGCTAAGGTCAAATCGCTTCTCGGGCGGAATCTGAGCCGAGTTGTTGACATCTAGAAGGGTATCCAGCAGCCGACTTTTGAATGATGATATTAGCAGGTGTGTACCAAATGGAGATGGTCCTAAGTTGGCTGGACCAGCCATGTTGCTTACTCGTTTTGGATCGCGAGCCTCTTGGCCGTGGCCAGCGCCTTCTGCTCCATCATGTGAAGATCCTCGTTGGCCTTCATCTTGTCATCGAAAACGATGCGCATCTTGCGATACTTCTTCTTCCATGACCGATATGATGGCTTTTCGCTGGTGGTTCTGACATTGTGGCCATCGTCCTCGTCCTTGATTCTGCGCGCATCGGCCTCCATCGCTGCTTCTGGAGGCGTGTCCCTCCCGCAATGGTGGTGTTGCTAATTCGTGTAGAATGAAGTTCACGGAAGAAGACCGATTGAGAATATAGGTGCAAGGCAACCGGGTTGTACGCCTGGCGTGTGGATCCGCGAAAGTCAAAAAAGCAGCAAGGCAGGTGAGCTTGTTGTCGTTTTTGGTGATGTACTTTCTGGGCCTGGAGTTTGGACGTTTCGCAGTTGGAACTTGGATGGCGCGTTTTGCCCTTTGACAGCCAAACCCCTGAAGGTATAGTGACTTGAAATGGCGGGCGCAAGCCGTTAAATGGGGCGTGCGTTTGAAGTACTGGTACTTGCGAGGCGGCACAGCTCCAGCCCAATCAGATCTTAATCAATCCCTGGTAGCATTTTCGAAATCTCAAAACCTCGCTCTCAAGACACCACCCGTCCCTCACATATTCACTTCTTCGCTCAGCCGCCTCGAGACCGAAACCTAGAGAGCCCCTGGCAGTAGTATATGCTTCGCAACTTCATTCTAAAAATGACCGAGAACGCAGCGAAACGCCTCAAGACGGACAGTGGAGTGGTTGCCATTGGCACTCACAACGGTCACTTCCACGCTGATGAGGCCCTCGCAGTTTACATGCTGCGCAAGCACATCCCAACCTACGCCAACGCCAAGCTGGTCCGCACCCGTGATCCCAAGCTTCTCGACGAGTGTGACATCGTCGTCGACGTCGGCGGCGAGTATGAGCCCGCCCGCCACCGCTACGACCACCATCAGCGCAGTTTTTCCACCACCTTCCCCGAGCGGGCCACCAAGCTGAGCAGTGCTGGTTTGGTCTACATGCACTTTGGCAAGCAGATCATCGCCCGCCGTCTCAGTCAGCCCGAGGAGAGCGAGCAAGTTGGGCTCGTGTGGAATAAGATCTATCAGAGCTTTGTTGAGGCCCTTGATGCCCACGACAACGGCATCAGCGCCTATGATGCTGCTGGTCTTGCTGCCGCTGGTTTGGAAAAGAAGTTTTCGGACGGTGGTTTCACTCTCGGCGCCATGGTTGGCAGACTGAACCCCAACTGGAACGACCCAATCCCCGAAGACCCCGTCGCCGCCCAAGCAGCTGAGGACCAGCGCTTCGAGCTTGCCAGCCAGCGCATTGGCGAGGAGTTTGACCGCGGCCTGGACTACTTCACCTCGGCCTGGTTGCCTGCTAGAGAGGTCGTTGCAGAGGCTTTCGCGGTGCGAAACGAGTTCGACGCTGGTGGCCGCATCATGGTCCTCAAGAAGCAGTCTGCCCCCTGGAAAGATCATCTTTACACCCTCGAGGAGCAGAACCCCGAGGCCGGCAAGGTTCTTTACGTTTTGTACCCCGAGAAGCCCACCCCCGACGCCAAGTGGAGGATCCAGTGTGTACCCGAGACCAAGGACTCATTCCAGAGCCGGAAGCCATTGCCTGAGGCCTGGAGGGGCTTCCGCGATGAGGAGCTTGACGGCATCTCGGGTGTGCCAGGCTCTGTCTTTGTGCATGCCGCTGGCTTCATCGGCGGCAACAAGACCTTTGACGGTGCTCTTGCCATGGTCCAGAAAGCTCTTCTATGAAGCCCAATCTGCCAGGAGTTTGAGACGTTGATTAGCCCATTGCTGCCCAAGCGGGGCTCCTGTGATTGAAAAAGGATGGGCGCATTGGGGTTGTAGGCTGCCAGAGAGATGCATTGTGTCACTACATACGGCCATCAAAATGGCAAGCCGCCGAGGTCAAGACAGGTAGTTGATAGTAGCTTGGCTGCATTGTCTTTGTCACCCTCATCGACCACCCCCAGTTAGTTCACGGCATTGATCAAGTCCGTGGATAACCAAAGGAGCTCGCACTTCTGCAGAGAGCTCAGATTACTTCTTCCTATCAATCTCGAAGGAAGCGTTAAAGTAATACATACTTTAAATAAAAAAAGAAGTCAAAAAAGCAAAGACGCTCAAATTTGAGGCTATTACCTTGAGTGCTCATATTCAAATTTCACATCCCAATGCTTCTCCAGTCTCGAAACTCACACTAAACCCGCATTCTGTCCAGTATATGGCTGAATCAGCTTTCCATTCTGAGTGTCAATATTGACGAGAAAACGTGTGGCGGGCGGGCTTGGGGGTGCGAAACAAACAATGAACCCCCCGCAGCGAAACACCACCCAGTATGTCAAGTTCCAATTTTCAATAAATTCAGAGAAGATAATACCAATGCCCTTCCTCGCTCTTCTCTCCCCATCCCTTCCTACATTGTTCGTCATGATCGTTCATACATCAAACAGCAACCAACATCCGCAACAGGGAACCCGGCCCTTTCCCCCAACCCAAAGAAATACAGAACGCCCGCAGACACCAACAAAAGAGTTAAAAAGAAAATAGCAAGCCCTCATATCTCGTAATTTGAGTTGCCTCGAGTGCAACAGCGTCTCTCTCTCTCTCTCGCTCTCTCTCTCTCTCTCTCTCTCTCTCTCTCTCTCTCTCTCTCTCTCTCTCTCTCTCTCTCTCTCTCTCTCTCTCTCTCTCTCTCTCTCTCTCTCTCTCTCTCTCTCTCTCTCTCGCTCTCTCTCGCTCTCTCTCTCTCTCTATCTCTCTCTCTCTTTCTCTCTCTCTCTTTCTCTCTCTCTTTTCATCTTTCTGCATTCGGTTTCCTCCCCTGTTGTCCATACCCCTTCTCTGGCCATCCTTGGCAGTAATCACGTACAAATTGTGTGTTTATCGTCTAGTCGGAAGCCCGTCCTGAGCGGTGGGTGTAACAGTCGGCTCGGCACCAGCCTGACCGTTCTCTGCACCGGCACCAGAGACCGGGACACCCTTCTCGAGCTCCTCGGCACTGGTCTCCCGGTTAAGAAAGCTGCTCTCTTTGACGGGGCTGCCGGCCTGCATGCTGACATTGTGATGCTGATGGTGATGGTGGGGATGGAGGATGCTCCCAATGCCGTTGGGTCCGCTGACGGGGCTCGACAGATGGGGGATGTTCTCGGGAACGGGGTGCTGGCTGCCAACGGAGCCCGTGTCGACGCTGTCACCCTTTCCGGCCTTGCTCATCGCGTAGTCGCCGCTGTCAAAGTACTTGCGCTCCTTGAGATGCTTGGCGAAGTGGTCCGACTTGCTGGGGAGCTTGCCGTAGAGCCGGAAGAGGCGCTGCTCCTCAGGGGAGAGGGACTGGGTGGCGGAAGAAAGAGTGTCAGTTGGATTCTGAATTCATCCCTATCCAGGGACAGGAAAGGCCATGGGAGACTGAACACACCTTGACATCGATCTTCTTCGCCTGGTGGGGATTCATGATTGCGGCCTGGCTTTCTTTGGCGAATAGACGGTTTGGTGGTGGCTGCTCAACAAAACTGAATCGCTAAAACGAATCAAAGGTTCCTCGCTCGATATGTGAGTGTGTCGGGATGTGATGGTCGCGATGGTGGAAAAGAGAGTAGACGCTTTCCCCTAGATAAATTTGCTGAAATGGCGGGTCAAGGTTTTGATTCTTGTCTGGTATTCTTGCGTCAAGAGAGGGGCACGATCGAGCTTCTGGACAGGACGGGAGGTGGGATGTCACTTCGTTCCGCTTGGGTAGAAGCGGCCCGGGCGGGGAGATTGGCGCGCCAGGCTGCTTAACCACTGGTCACCTGCTAACAATTGAAACTGCAGTGCTGTAGGTACTTATGCTCACAACTGGGTGGCTGGTTGCTGGGAACCTCAAAGAAAACGGGGCATTTAGTAAAAAGAGGAAGTAAAGTAAAAAGCTATTTGTTTTGGAGGTGGAATGATAAAAATTAATCAACTCTGAACAGGAACATTGCCTTGGAAACGTTCTGATTATAATGGCCCTCTTATGATGTTTTCCAACTCACAGGTTCATTGACCCAAACCCAAACCCGGGGCATCCGCCACCCACCTTGATATACCTCGCTTTAGGTAATCCTACACTGGACCTGCCTACCTGATACCATCTGATCACTTCCAATAACCTGTCGGGCTTCACAATTGTTTTGCAACACCGCCGACTTTATGCAACACTGTTGAGGAAACTGGGCATTCCTTGCACCTCTCTGTCGTCTGTTATGGAGATACTTCCAACCTCAGAATCAACCACGGGACGTCAGCCAGTGGGAAAAGCACGAGTCACATGCTGCCCTCCGCTCCCTGAGCCATCCAACCCAATGAACAGGCTACCGTCTAATAAAGACTTGCGTCAAAACATCCCGATTAACTTGATCCATTATCACGCAAAACATGTAATCCCAAAATGCAACAAAATCTAATCTCTATGTTTGTCATGCAGTGTGATCTCTGTAAATAAATTCTACCATGTTTCCCTGGCTCTAGTTCTTGGCAACATATCTGGTCTGGATACAAGGCTCGCCAGGGAGCGCCAGTGCGATGAGCCTTGTCATTCTATGCATTGTCGATTCTGTCAATCAGGCTATAGTGATCAAACAGACGGTGAACTTGACGTACTTCAGGTGTACAAAGCCATCCATGCCCTTGGGCGAGTAGCTAGAGCCGTGGACGAGAGCAAACTTATTCCTTGTAGTAACACGCTACACGCTTAGCCACGAATTCCCAGGAAAGACTAATAACCAGAGAAACTACATTGCATTCACCCATTCATGGAAAGATAATCCAACCAGCCACTCTACTCGGCTGGGAAAGCTGTCACAGCCTCGCCAGCCTCGAACCCATAGGCCCCAAGTCTTGAGGCTTGGAGGCCGGGGTCAACTCAACAACAACCCCTTGTTTTCCTTCCCCTTCAGCCTTGAAGTAGATCTCTTGACAGTCCTCTTCCCCGACTCCATTCGCAAACTGCACCACCAGAAAATCAAGGGCTGTGCCAGGCTTCCCAACAGCCACCATGGGCGCGTGCCAAGTCCCCGCACCGTATGTCACAGCTTGCTTGCCTGTGGCAACGAAGGCACGCAGTCCGCTGAGATCGGGAAGTCCCCTGCCAGGGAGGGAGCGGGGATAAGAGGCTCCTGCTTGGTCTGTAGTCGTGAGATTCGCTGGAACTGGCAAATCTGCGTCTGCATCAGCGGGTGGGAGGGTAGGCGCCACGATAACAAGATAGTGCTGATTTTCAGGTGCCGAGAGAGGGATAAAAGTCTGGGTTGTGAAAGGATGGCGCTCCAACACACGCACAGGGAATGCGGTAGCTGGTGGTGGTGGCTGTGACGGTGACGCGGACGAGGTTGGGATACTGATCCGTGAAGCACAGATGAAGATGTTCATTACCGAGAACCCTGGGACGGCACTGGGAGCCTGGGGGTAGAGGTTGATTTGGCGAGAGACATGTTGATATTTAATGGCTGAGCCTTGGTTGGCGGAGATTCCATCAAAGGGGAGTGATGGTACTGATGTGGCAGAGAATGGGTGCAAGTCTGGTCGAGGGTTGTTGATCACATCCCCGAACGGAGCGAAAGCTTCCCGGGTGAGGGGTACCGCTTCGAACACCAGTTTTGGAACAGTAAGCGTGATGTTCTTGGTTGGAGAAGGCATATTGAAAGAGTGAGGCGCCAGTTACCCAATTTCGGTGATGAATCGGAGGCGGCAACGGTATGTTGACGACGGTCTCGGTGTTACGGTCGGTTTATTGTGGCTCCCTGGAAGTAACAGAAGATGGTGGGGTCTGCGGCCCCCTCCGAGAGGCATATGGCGACAGAATCGAAGCATTTTCTTCGTGCACCAATACCATCACACTAGCATAATCATCTCAACCAAGAAAACCACTTTCCAAGCAGCTCGGTAATTAAATTCCTTATCATTTACCATGATGCGTTGCCAATGTCACGTCTCTGATTGAAGCGGCAATGCGTGCCACACTCTACCAAAATAACAACTCGAGCCCGGGTTCCAAAAGACAAACATCGGCTGTCACTCTCTCCGCACAATACATTTGCGGTTCACGTTATGGGGTAAAGAGACATGGGCTCTAGGTAGGCGGGTTAACAATCTCTACCTGTTTTAGACGTGCTAACAATGTTGCTTAAGACTCATGCCGTTGTTTGTTCAGAGTAGCCAGCTCCTAAGGACCCCATACATCCATGGCAATCATTGAGCAAGTGTCCTCACATACTCGACAGACATGGGCATCTATACAGCTGATTCAACCAGTTCTGTAGTCTCAAAGCACATCCGAACACCCGGGAGGGGTTTCCTATTTTTAGCCCTCGCCAATGATTATACACGGAACGGCAATCTCACGATTTTGCGGCTACCAATCCCTCCCGGTCCTCAACATCGAGCCTCGGGGTTGGGTGGACAAGGATTCCTGCGAGGACGTCCACCAGAGGCATCATCCATCGTGCTAGCCTCACCACGGAGAGCTTTTCCGTTTGGACAATCCACACCAGAAACCCAAAGCAAGAACTGGCCGACAGCGGTACCTGCCTCCTATATCTTGAGTTGGACACCACAAGTGATCTCCAGGCCCTTGCGGCCGGTAACAGACGAGCTCGGTTAGATTGTCCATATCATCATCACTCATAATGAATATTACATGACAGGAGACAAAACAAGGTCTTCTGCCAGGCGCCGCTCCGCCATGTTGCCGGACTTCACACCCAACACTCCCTAGGATATCCGGGTATGTTAAGCCCCACGCAGCGGACATATAATTGTCAGCTGGGATAGGACGGCTGCTCGCAAATAAGAGGCTATCTGCTAAGCGGGCATGTATTGCAGTCACTAGGGCTGTCTTCTAACAGGCTGAATGCAAGTCAATATGATGATCCTGCGATGCAATATGGTTCTATCTCTCACTGTTCCAAACACCCAAGTATCTGGTCCCTTAGACACAGCGGCCCTTTCCAGTATCCCTGTCGGAATGTCACCGAATTAGTTAAACGATAGGATTCGATGGCAACGAAGTTTAAGTGGTCCCAAAGTCCCGGATCAGGGCAAACGTTGATATAAGTTAACACAGCCCGAGTCCCCTTGCGTCCGCCAGGATTGTCAGCTCTCACGGCTACCGTAATCCAGCTCTGTTGTTCAAATTAAGATGGGGCAAAGCAGTTTGAAGTGTCTCTGGGCACTGTTCATGTTTCTGGCTATCGGCTTCGGTTCCGCGTGTACGAGCTACGGTGTTGACTATTCCAACGGAGGCGCATATTACATTGACGGCTCATCGAACCAATATTTCAGTTTCGTCACTTTATTTCAAGGTAGGCGGCTGCTTGGGATGAGCATGACGACCTGTAAAAGCAGACGTGCTGATGTTGCCCGGCAGGATGTGATCAAGAGTCGATCAGCCCGGTCCTCATCGGGCCAGACAACAACCAATACGCGTGTTCAGCCATCAGGACCGAGCAAGCCGGTGTACAAGTCACATCGACCTGGTAAGAAAGAACGCTGTCCAGAAAAAGAATTGCGAGTTGACTCTGTGCTAGTGGCATTCCTTTCTCGGCCATGAAGTCAGGGAACTGGAAGATTATTCTATCCGGAACCCAAGTTTCTTCACAACGCACCTTCTCGGTAACAGTCGGCACGCCTGAAACTACCTGGGTCACGGTAAGAAGGATGTGTCCAACCACATGAAGGCCATCACTTAACAAGACATCTGCAGGCGACACCAACCGTTGTTGTCGGCATTACTACTACAGCAAGAGCCTCGACTGTTTTGACTACCATTGTGCAGACTCAGACTTTGATCATCGTACCTCAAACCGTTACTGCAGCATGTGGTGGACCTACCCTGACAGTCACAAGCTATCCACAAGCACTGACGGCCACAGTCAGATCGACGGTCACCCGGACAGCAACTGATGGGCAGATAACAAGTTACTGGACTACCATAGTCACAACAACAGCAAAGTGCAATTATCCTACCAGTACGCTATATTCCTGATCTGGCAGTTGTAAGAATGCTGAAGCGGCCATCGTGGTGTGGCGAGAGGGACAAGAGAAGGCTCCAGCGAAGACACTCTGGTTCTAATGTCACTGTGTTAGGAAAACGAGATGTAGCTGCGACTCCCGCCGCACAGGTCGCCGCAATCACATCGACATACACACAAACCACATATACAGTCACCAGGACAACTACGACAACTGTTGCTGGAAGGGTGACTACCGAAACTGGTAAGTTCATCGGCTGTCCTAAAACGGCTTCTTTCCTTCGTAATGAATGTATGCTAACCCGAAGTAAAACAGTCCTTCGAACTACGACAGCCACAGTGTAAGCACCCTTCCGTAGCAACGGCACTCTCCTCGCTCTTCTCTTCTGGCAGCTAACACTGGTCTTCTCTCCAGCACCCCTCCGCCATCAACGGCATGCATAGGAAACGCACCTGGTTCCACTGTGACTGTTATCAGGACACAGAGCGCCGTAACCGAAACGAACGTTGTCTATTTAACGAGCCATCTGTCTGGCACTGTCTGGGTTGGGTATGTGGCTGCGTTACTCCATTTTACTGATAGGTGCTAACAGTATTCTCTTTAGCCAAACGCAATACACTACAATTTCCAACCCTGTCAGCGCTACAGCTTGTTGGAGAGCTGGTGGGTGGTATGGAAAATAGTAGCCTACGACATCCACATGAGCACTTTAGATTCTCGGAGAGAGATCTGCAATTGCCTGACAATTGTTTGCGGGCATGTTGAAGGATTGTGAATAACATTATCCTGGCACTTTCTGATACGCCGCAAAGGTTGGAGCATTCGATATACCTGATCATCGTACAACACTGGCCATCAGATTTTTGACGATAAATGTGCCCAAGTACTCATGCACAACACTCTTCCAGTTCTATTGTGGGGAGAAGCGTTTAGTGTTAAGGGTATAAGTAAAGACTCTTAAACCAGGCCCGTGAATAACCATGTCTGTGATCGTGAAGTTGACTTCAAACATCGTCATCTTCATCGCCTTCAAGCCATATCTCATGCCCATTACCCTCGTGTACGAAGAGACTTGCCACAATCCCACCTATCGCAATTGCGCTGAGGCACCAGAATACAGCACCAACAACGCCCCGTGCCAGACCCTGCCCATACAAAAACCCTCCTAAGAAGGGGCCCACTGTCCTTGAAAGACTCGAGACGCTCTGCCCAATGCCATGCACTGTCCCCAGTACGCTTGGATGCGGCGTACAATTATTTACCAGAATCGTCTGAGCAGGCAGTGCAAATGTCCGGCCAATGACATGGAAACAAAGCACGCCCGCGATGGCAAGCCACACAACAAAACCATCCTTGGGTGCCGGCGGCGGAGAGAAAGAGGGGACCAAGCTCAGATAAGGTGCGATGAAGTAAGTAAAGGGGAAAAAGAGCAGAAATAACCGCCAGCTCCGGACGGTGCCGAGCCGGGCCGAAAGCCAGGGATAGATGCCAAGCTGGAGAGCAATACCAAGAACACCCAGGGTAGCCATGGCCATGCCGACTTCACGAGGATGTAGACCGAGACCTCCAGTGAATATAAACAGAAGATGCCGTTGGAAGGCGTCGGGTGATTCTGGGCCTTTGGCTGGATCGTAGACTGGGGTTGAGAGAAATACGAACCAGAGTGAGTTGAACGTGCCCACGTGAAGGGACAGAAGACAGCTAGCTGTGAACGTGGAGACTACGTTTGGCGTGAAGATGCGGCGGAAAGGGAGTCGTTGTGTGTAGCGTCGTCTGGCATATTTTGGCTTGCAAGGGGCTACATCTGAAATGGAGGACTGCTGGGAGTCTGTGCCATGGGTAAGAGGGTGGGTTTCGATATCGATGGCGGTAGGGTCTTCACTGGAAAGGCGTGCGTACCCCCCCTTGGATCTCTTGCGAGATACCCACAGTTTTATGCTCTGTCCAATTTCCAAGCCTCTATCACGTTGGTCGGCACAAAGGTCAAGTGTCTGTGGAGAATTAGTATTGGTGAAAGGATAATACGATGAGCTGGGTCACAGCACTCACTTCTTCGAGAAATAGCCACACAAGAAGCATAGCACAGAAGAGAAAGATTGCCGAGAGGATGTTCGGAGCAGCATACGGGAACTCATGGAAGAACCATACGTCTCCGAATAGGGATGGGTAGCTACTTGCTGGATCGGAAAGGATACCACCAAGTACTGCAGCCAGAATGTGTTAGCGAGCACCCAGAAAGTCCTGCTTGATACGTACTCGGTCCAATGATAGTCCCAATGTTGAAGGTCATTGGAAGTAGAAGAAATGCTCGCGACTGATATCTATTATACCGGTTAGAGCTCGCCCACCGTGCCACTTGACTGTAAGCATACTTTTTCTCCTGTACCGTTTCACTGATCCTGCAAGATAAAATGGATATTAGCGAGATGCTTGGGTTGTTAGCAGAGGCATTATCCTACATGGTTCTCAACACTCCCACGTTCCCATTGGTGATCCCGCCGAGAGACCTGAAAAAGAGGGCTTGCCAAAAGGTGGTCGAAAAGCCAAATCCAAGGCACGAGATCACTAGACATAAATATGATGAGCCAAACTGCAACAAGGTGATGGGTTCTCGGGTCAGTCTTACTTGTCCCAGCAAGGCCAATGAGCAAGACGGTTTTGCGACCAAACCGGCGGGAATCAGCAACTCGACCCCACATCATTGATGTCACGAACTGAGCGGCAGTGAAGCTAGCGCTACATGATGCCACCGGACAAAGTCAGTCTCGTGCCACTTGCTGCCTAGTGGTGGTGGTTTACACATGAGGACTGGAATAGCACGAACTGCAGGATGCCTGCCTGGCTTGAAATGACAGAATCTGGCAGGCCTGTGTCAAACCATTTCAGTTGGTAAAACATATATGACTACAGCTTTATTAGCCAGGATCCAACGATCGCTGTGATGCCGTAGAAGCCCTACCTGTAATGATGTCTGCACAAGTGGTTCACTCAACCTGGCAAGGGTGATAACGGTGAGTTGGTCTTTGCGCGGAAGGTCTGTCCAGGCGACCGTCTTTGCACCAGAAGGAGTCTGAGAGATGATGGCGTTGAGTCCCGAAGGTGTCACACCGGGCATGATTCCAGCGATTGATACAGTGCTGTTGGTGCCGTGACTTGAAGCAGAAGACTCGGCTTGTAACTCCGAGTCGGAGAGCAACCTGCAGTTTATGGATCCGTCATCTTGATTGTCGCCAGTAGGGTAGCTTGCTGGGGCCGTGGCCGTGGTCTCAACAGCCCCTCCATGACCGGAATTGCTACTCATGAGAGCTCTCTCGTGGTGTTGTCACTTCCTGGCCTACACCCTGCCCCTTTGTCTTTTGAGCCCCAGCAACAGCGTCACTGCCCAGCTGTGTTGAACTTCCTGACCAGTTTTATAGTAAAGAGAGGTAATGGTGGACTGTAATCATCAGCGGGTGGGAGAACAAGGAAAACCATGCATTTTCTGGTGCTCTATCAGTCGTGGAATACAAAGCCAAGGCATTAATGCCACCTTCTCGTCAATCAAAACCCAATCCTCTCATCGCATAACCCCAACCTACTCTCGGCACCGCTGGCGGCATCAACAGAATGCATTGGACAGAGCAAGGCTGGTGGCAAGGGCGTGACACACGCAATCATCTCGCCTGCCAACGTCAACCAGGACCCACTATCGGTCCCGCAGCGGACAAAAGACTAGTCCGTGCGGCTCATCAACGGTCAGTTACCTAGCTTCCGATGACCGATCGATATTCTGGTATCTAGTCTTCCATCAATGGATGCATGATCGCTTGCTCTGTTTTCTTTGGATACTTTTTACCCAGACCGCTAAAGGGTGGGAGAACCGACATGTCGCTAAAGGAGGAGCGGGCGGAAGGTAGGTGAGCGATAGACGGCGCCCAGTGTTGATCACAGAGCTTGAGCTGATGAACCTTAGAGCTCTCCATCTGCTGGCCGTAATGGCTCCATGCTTGCTTGCTCCTTCTGGCAGACAATAATACTCCGCAAGATACTCCGGCGCCACTGAGATGAGAGCACTGCCTCGACCCTCCAACCAATGCAATATCTTCCTTCCCTGTCCTGCAACTGCAGAGAATCTGGAGCAAGATACGGTCCAATGCCTAGTAGCCCCGTTTGGTGGTTTCAGGTATGTTCGCCGTGCCACCCAAATTGCCACAGCTGGGTTATCTGGCCGAATATTTGATACGTGGATCACGCGACATGTCCCGTGGACGAACAATCTGCCGTGCCGAGCTCGGTGGTTTAGGCCGTGCCCGCCCGTCTCTGATGAGCAACTGACCATCGCACGGCCGGACTTCCGGAGGCGGGCTCCTCGAGACACCATCACCGATCACTACCGGCAGATCTCCCGTCTACGGTCTTGGCATGGAGTTAAATGGGTGTCCTTCCAGGTTGTGATGGTTCCGCCTCACCGCAGCATTTGTTCACCCAGGTGAACACCTCCCGGGATTGCCTTGCATTTGTGGGAAACAGGGAAACCCAGATATTGAGAAAGACGATCGATCTCCGAGTCTAGTCCGAGGGGTCCTTGCGGCTTTTTTTCTCACCGACCTGTCCCATCCTTTTTCTCTTCAAAGCATCAGCTGCATGCTCAGGCTTTAGCGATGTGATGTTGGGTGGAACTGATGCTGGCTGTTGTATGGTCATTTTGGTTTCGTCTAGCACCTACCTTACAACCATGTTGCAGGCTTCTTCTCCTGCTTTTGGTTCACTGTGTGTCAACGGTGTAAAGGTACATGTTGGTTTCTGTGCTGCTGAGGAGTGGCAGTCTGATGGCAAGGAACCGGGGCAAATCAAAGGCGGTGCGGACGGGCTGGAGTTTGCAGCGATGGGGAGAAACGGGGTTAATCTTCAGCAGGGTCTGCCCATCGCGACAACTTCACCTGGTTCTTCCCTGCTGCCAAAACGCGAGGAGCGAGCCCGGTTCGCAGCCTCCCCCTGGTTAAAGGCGGGTCTTTCTCGAACCCTGTGGAATGGGACTAGTCACGGGCTTTTTTATCTGTTGTTGTCACTGTCGAACCAGTATGGTGAGCATCTTCTATGTTTGAATCAAAAAGAGAGAGATAGAGGCTCCGTAGTAGTTCATGTCTGAGAACAGCTCTCGTCAATCCCAGTTTATCATCCATTGTGTCCTTGGATTCCTTGGGTTGATATCTCGAGGTTCCTCCATTGGACCCAAAGTCCTAACAGGACGCTCTATAGACCTATGGATCTGTGGGGGCTGTTTAAGCGCATCTGAAGCCAGAAACGGTGTGAGAGCACCACGCTAGCTATTCTAGTCGGGTGCGGCACCTGCCGGACACTCCGTTTATTCAGGCAGGCCCGGCATCTATGAACTAGCGGGTTTGCTCCGGGAGAGGGCGGCATCATTGGTGATCTTGTGAAAAAATCTGAGTGGAGTTTTGTCAGTCCAGGTTGTGCTTAATTATCTCTTTCACGAGACCATACCATCAAATACTATTCCTTTGCTCGCAATCCCAGGTTGAATGAGAAGACGAGTATCTAAGCTAGATACCCTTAGCATACCGGAGCCGTGACACATTCCCCAGGTACTGTGCAGACAGCATCAAACGGTTTACGCCGCTTCAGGAGCGATTTGTCAAAACCGGTGTAAAAACTTGTTCGGCGACATGGAATTACTGCACTGGACTTCCATTTCTAGTACCACCTCGTTCTTGGTAGGGCGGCACCATTGCTGTCGGACAGTCGACTCAACATATCAATCATCTGTTTAGTGTTTGTGATATTCTTTTTCTCCACAGTCGTATCGTCCAGCAGCTGTGTCCCTTCTGGCCGTTGCATTGTGAGAAAAGCTCCTGCATTGCCCTCCTCAAACAAAACTCCAAAGATTTCTGTGAGAGCCCCGAACCTTGGCTCCTGTGGAGCTTTTGAGAAACGCCATTTGTTTACCTTTCCTGCACTTGTATGGGGAAAACTACCAATCAGACTGTCGTGATTTACTATCTCCATCACAGTGTGTCCCCATCGGAACCAGACTGATCGCTTCAGGGTTTTCTTCCAATGCGCTGCCCAAATTCTCTTTTGAACTCAGGTCCTTCGGAACAGGGAGTGTCCTTGCCCATTGAACCTGGCTTTGCCGGATCTTTTGCCCGGTGACGGACAGAAGGGGCAGAGTCTCTTCGTCACCTGCTCCAGGGTGCAACTTGAAACGCTGCGTTCTTCTGGTATGTGTAGTTTATGATGTATGCACATTTTGCTGTGGAAACAGGTCGTCCCCTTGCTGAAAAACCACAATAGTCTTTTCTTAACAACACCTGATGTATGAAATGACGTATCTACTTTGACATGAACAGCTTTAATGTCTATAAACACTCCTTTATACTGATATAGAATGAAGTTTGGGGCCTTTTCTCTTACCCTGTTAGTAAAAAAAAAAAAAAAAAAAAAAAAAAAAAAAAAAGAAAAAAAACAACCAAAAACGCCATGTTGTAAAGTTTGTTGAAGAAAGAAAAGAATTACTGAGGGTATAGAGATTAAGGTAGCAGTGCTTTTTGTGTCCCGAAATTTATCCGTCCAATATCCATTCCATGTTATGCAGAACAAAGCGAAAAACCTGAGCGTGTGCCAATGCTGCATGTCTATGTTGGTTCCGGTGTTTGTGTCCGCCTGCAAGACTCCTATTCTTGAGAAAACAAACCCAAAAACTCCAAGCAAAGTGCTGAGACGGCCCTGTTTTCCCCTTCTGGGGGCGATCGCTGTCGCCCAATATTTCACCCGCTGCTGGCGTGACAGGGTGGCCCACATATCAACCGGCAGTATGTGGCCATGTCAGATATCGCTGCCAGATTATGCATCGTCTGGGTGTTTTCACCCAATCCCGGGAGCGTTGACGTGCTTGGGGCCGATTAAGGAACGAAGGTTTGTCCACTACTGCAGGTGGCGGCAAGTGATGAGTGGCGTAGGGTGGGTGATGAAAGGTCTTCTTGGGTGATCCGGTCACCGTGAGAGCCATTCATAGACCAGCAGCCTGTGGCAGTCCATGTGGCTGCGGCTGGTAGTAAGAAGGATACATCGTCGCGGACCACGGTTGAGGTGTGATGTATCCTGCAGCTGGCTGCGATACATTGGGATTAGGATAGCCATGGTCTGCTGCTGATGACACCTTGCTGTTAGCGTTTGGCCATGACTCTGGAATTTGATCGGCCCCACGGCTCGTCGTTGTACCTGGATCAATATCTCGTTGTTCAAACTCCAGTTTCGTAGCGGCAGCATCCATGCAGGGCATAGAAGTGGGCGTGATCACATTCCCTTCCATCATGGTCGGCATGCTGGTCGGGATATAGGCCGGGATGAAGGCTTCGTCGGGGTGGTTCGGGGAAGAGCAAGGGCTGGAAACGACCGAGGGAACCGAGACGGAGGACACTGGAACCGAAGATACTGACACCCCAGAGGGCCATTGTTCCTCTGTCGTGGGCACAAATGTGAAGGTCTGCGGCGCCGAGTTGTAGTCGTTGGATGGTTGGCCAAATGGCGGAGGCCGGCTAGGAATGCCGGCGTGACCGGCGGGTAGCAGATCAGGTGCCTCAAAGCCTGGGGCTGGTGTGGTTAGAATGGAAGCTCGAAATGGACAGGCAAGAGCTGATGGCTGGGATATACCGGGTGGTGAAAACATATTATGATTGAAGCGTTTGAGTTCTTCGCGCAAACTGAACACCTCTCTCTCCAGCGCATGGTTCCTCATCTGGAGCTGGTTGATGGTCTCGTCCCGGCTATGTCGGTTCTTGTACTCTTCCAACTCCTTCTCCAGCCGCTCGATGTGCTCTTTTGTGCGTTGCCTGATTGCGCGCTGGGCTTCCCGGTCATTGGCCCGTTTCCGGGCAAGTTGCGTGGGCGTGAGTGTCGACACGCTGCGAGTACCTGATGACGGCAGAGGTTAGAGATGTGTGAAAACAGTGGAGATGGGCAATCCATACCCTTCCGCTTGGATGGCTTTGGTGGTTCTGTAGATGTCTCTCGGGTCATGTCGAAGATGATGTGTTTTGCGTGTATGAGACGACGTCAGTCCTCGGAGACTTTGTCGACGGCGACGTTATATGTAGATGGAGATAGAAGTCTTTTCATCTACCATGGAAAGTGTGAGGGTTTTTGATGTCGAGGACAGCAAGAGCCATGTGAACCAGCAATAATCGACACCATGGTGGGGTGGGGAGTTGGCAGGCACGAGGATTAAGTAAATATACGGAGTAGCCATGGACCATCCCCAAGGTCACTATCACTGGCAAGACCAGGGAACAGGGGTGGAAGAAGAATCGGTATCTCGATGCTTGGCTCAGCACCAGTCCATTGCCGTCGACAGACTTGGTGGAGATGGCGGCGGGTGGGGTCCACACAGGCTCACTCCATATCCCGCATCCACCTCCAGCATGCACTGGTGTGGTTCGGTCACAGAGACCGGCCTGGTCCACAACCAGCAAAAGTCCAGATGTGGTGCGGTAGGGTGCGCGTGGTGGCCGTGTGGCCTGCCATGGGTTTGAGATGGAACAGCTGCGAAGCCTGTAGCAGGAACCATGAACGATGAAGATTAGGGGGACCTGGAAGACAGACACACAGACAGACAAGAGACACCAGGAGAAGAGTTAGAGCGGCGAGCGGGACTGTGCTGGAAGGTCACTCTCTGGACAGCACGCGGTCGGAGGCGCGGCGTGGCGCCCACCCCCGCCCGCCGAAGCAGCGGCAGGGACGGAGTCGAGAAGGGGCTTGCTTCTGGAAGATGGATCTGAGGTTACACGGTCCCAAATTTAAACTTTTGCGCTACAGGAGGCGCGACGCGGCCTCACGTTTGGCACTGGGAGGACGCCACTGCCAGTCTGGCAGGGAAGAGCTTGGATGATGCGGGCACGGGCGTTCCCGGGGAAGAACCAGAGCATTCGGCGACCATCCTCCGCCACAGCTGCCAGAGTGACAGACTGCCAGACCCGAGCTCGCCGAACCTTATCCCTCATCTGGGGCAGCGGGTTCCGTTCGCTCATGGGTCAGTATTCCGGCAGAGCTCCGAGACGGAGGCCTTTGCCGCAACACACTCCGGCAGACCTACGAGTGTAGCTTTTAGCCCATGAGCATGAGGATGGAGAAGAGCGATGACGCTAACATGAAACTTTCTTATGGGTGATGGAAGTGTGTGGGTGGTTTTTTGCGGATGGAGGACAGTTCCGGGAGCATCGAAGGGATAGCCCAAGCAGCTCAGCCTGTCAGGGTCCTCGCTAAACAGCACAAACTCCACACCTATTCTACAGATGCCTCGGGAGGCTTAATCTGATGAACCTCTGCCCAGCAAGATCAGGTCAACAGAGAAGCATCACCGACGACAGCGACGAAGAGGGGCCATGGAACACCTACATGGAGTACCAGACTTATTCGTGTCTTGTGTCGGGATTGCCGCTCAAAACTCAACAAGGCGGGGATGAAAGCTAAACTCTCCTTGTTGGCCATAGCATCAGGAGGAGTCTGACGTTTTGTTAGCTGCTGGTAGTATCATACCCAAGAAAGTAACCACGCAATGGCCCGTCCATGTCTGAGAGTAAAGCCCCGACTTGGGCCCTGGGCACCAATGGACCTCTAAAAACATATGATGCCCGTAGCTCGTCAAGAGTTCAGAAAGCAAGACTCGAGAAAGCAAAATCAGAGAGCTCCTCTCCATCCCCATACAACGACTGACGTCACTACTATAGCGCCCGAACCATCGCAGCACATTGCCGCAAGCCAACGTCTGCCAGATGGGCCGATATAAATCTAGATCAACTTGTGATCTAGCCCATGGTTAACCCAAGTACCGGATTTCAAGAGGCCGAACCAAAGTTGAGATTGGTGCCGAGATGGGCGAGGTAGTGCGGCTATCTCATTGGATTCAGAACTCAAGACATGGAAAACAGCTGGCTTCCTATGAACCTCCTTCTTCCTCCAACCAAGTACCAATGTATTCGAATGGGTGATCTATGAGACTTCGATTTTCATATCCTCCCCGGCAGCCTCCACTAGATCGTCCATGCCGCCAACCTGTGTTGGTCCGCTTGCGCCTTCGGGCGGCATGGCCCAGGCTGGCAGCGGGCTCACATAACTCCAGGACCCATCGGCATCCTCGTACCGGAGACTGTGCAGCCACAGACAGAGCTCCTGGCTGCCTGGATCGGTATACAACGGGGTTTTGCAAACATCGCAAAGCTGGCCCGACATCCTTTCCGCCTTCTTCTTGTGATACACATCCACCATCTCGTCATAGTACGCCACAGCGTCCGCAACCTGTTCCTTTCCCATCCGTGCCAGGCGGGAAAGAACATCCTCATCGGTATTCAGGGTTGCTTCGGCATCATTGCGCCCCAGGTCGAAGCCCCAAACCTTCTGGTTGGCATAGATTGGATCGTTCTGTACAGGATGACCTAGAAACTGTAGGTGAACCCGAATTTGATGTGTTCTGCCTGTGACGGGCAAGCAGCGGACAATCGAATATCCCTCGGTTTCTCTAGTGAACTGGTCTCCGGGACCGCCTGTCTCTGCCTCATCCGGCGACGGGCTGTTGCTGGGACTAGGTTTGATGATGGGCGACGGATAGTAAGCAAGGCGCTTGAAGACAGTCTTCGCAGACTTGCCATTAGCTCGGACCCGGTTCAAGCCCAGTTTTGGAGAAATTTGAAGGATCGGCTGGTCGCAGACAACCTCGCCATCAGGAAATCGACCGACCACACGGGCAAGATATTCTTTCCGAACACTGCGTCTGAAGATCTGGGCACTAAGACTTTCGGCAGCTTTGGCCGTCTTGGCAATAAACATGATGCCGCTGGTCAGCCTGTCGAGCCTGTTGCATGGTCGGGGCGCAAAGGTCGGCCCCCTCTCGGCCTTCATAATCTCCACCACCGAGTTGTAATGGTATCGACCGGCAGGGTGTACTGGCACGCCCGAGGGCTTGTTGATCACGATCATGTCGTCGTCTTCGTGGATGACCTGCACGGGATCTTGTGTAACGGGAGGCTCGTGTCGATGTGTGGTATGCGAAACCAGGTCGCCGTTCACCATCACATAATCCGGGCTCACGATTTTGCCGTTGACCGCGACTTGACCAGACTCCATCGCCGCACGGTAATACTCGACCGATCGCTCGCGAAACTCGCTTTCAAACACTTCAATGATTTTTCTTCCTCGCCATCGCTCCTTGCACCAGGTGTTATATGTGTAGAAATAAGGGGCCACCCGTCGAAGACCATCTTTGAAGAAGTATGGATGTGGAGGGCCCAGCGAGGCTGAAGGCTCGGGTTGCGAGATCAAGCTTGGCTCGGTATAACTGATGGCGCCAGTAGATTCTACGACTTTGTTGTTCTCAGCGACGACAGCAGTCAGCGGTTGTGACGGTGCACCAGGCAGGAGGATGGAGGCGGTCATCGTGCGGGCGAGGGTTGCAAGTGTAGACGTTCTTCTTAACAGGGCATCGCCGGCCAACATCAGCGCTCCATCAAGCAGAAACTCTCGGAGGTCTGAGGGTCGATAGCCAAGTGTTGGTGAGTTGTGGTGGGGTTCGTGGGAGACTTGGAGATTCACGCTTGATTGGATGAGAGGTTCACCTGTTCAGATGCTGAACATGACGGAAAAAAACAGGCGGTCGGAAGTGGCAGTATTTGACAGGTTCCAACCTGCAGGGTTACCCCACAGTCTTGGCTGCAGCGAACCTCGGCTCTTTCCGCAGCTATATTCGAGCCGTCAGCAACAATGAAATTCCTCTTTCCTCACTTCTTGCCTCGTGCTTGTCTTTCGAAGCGAGGGTGTTTATCCCCTTTCCTGCCGCTGCAATGTCAGACATCAGCCGTCTCAAAAGCAGAACGAGGGCCGACTATCGGTACATTCTGGAATATCGCACACGATGGTAAGAACATTCGATGTCAACCTACTTCTAAGACGCGTTTTGGGATTAATAATGATCAGGAGCGATAACGATATGTACGATCACATGAACAACTCCATTTACAACTTCCTTTACGACTCGGTTATCAATACTTACCTGATGGAAAACTGTGGCCTCCATCCCCCCTCATCTCCGCAATATGGCATGGTTGTACATTCACACAACGACTACTTTGCTTCAATTTCGTTTCCTGCCTGCGCTGAGTTGGCCCTGCGAGTAAACCGCATAGGAAATTCCAGTGTGGCATATGAAATAGCTCTGTTTGAAAAGGGGCACGATGCGGTTCGATCTGTGGGCGAGTTTGTTCAAGTCTTTGTCGACCGCGAGACAGGGAGGCCAAATGCAAAGGGGATGAACCCAGAGCTACGCCGGGGATTGGAGAATCTGCTAGTGAATCGAGAAGCAAGTAAACTTTGAAAGGGGGGCGAGTATGTATACAAGATAATACGTTTGGCTTCACAAGTTGACTAGAATATATATACTTGTGACAACCATCTGGATCGAAACTTGTCGTGAATCTAACATAGTAGAAATAAATGTCACGGATCGTGCACGAAGTGCCGGTGCACAGGGTGCGGGGCGCCCGTAGCCAATCATTATCTGACCAATAGGAGGTGGAGCGACGGGATCGCTGGTGGAGCGACAGGAGCGCGGTGATCCAAAGGAAGGAAAGGTGATCAAGATCACTCTTGGCGAAAGTGATCTAGGTAATCCAGAGGTCTATATATATGGAGGAACTAGATAGGTAGCAGATAGTTCCGCAGTAATATAAGTTACATTTGTTAGTATTAAAACTATTGTGATTAAGACAAGTTATTGTTGTGCACTGTTTAGCTGCACCGACCTAAGATTGTCCAGAAGCGCCTTCGACTAATATCACATTCAGAGGTTTTGGATAGGGGTTCGCCACAATAAGATACTATATATGTAGCTTTATATCAAAAGGCTGAAAAGAAATCATAGGTAGTTTTCATTTCTCGATAGTATCTACAGATCTTCTTTTGATCCGAGTTTATAGAAATCTAAAAAATGATATAAGATATTTCTAATTTTTTAATCATAAATAAAGTTTTAAGTGAAATTTAATACCTTTTTTTTTTTTTTTTTTTTTTTAATATATATAGAATTTTGTATGATAACTTTTTCTATAATATTACTCTGATAATGTCATTATTTAATAACAAATAACATAAAAATATAACTAGTGATTATAATAATAAATAGTTTTGGTTTTTTTCTTTTAAAAAAAGCTAGAGCTTCGTATAAAAAAATAGTAGCTTTACCTACTATTAAAATAGTAAGCGTTACATATATATTAATATTAAAATATAGACAAAGAATTTTTAGCTTTGAAGGATAAGTTAATATAGCTAGAGGCTATAGTAATATAAAAGTTAAAATTATAATCAATAGTAATAATAATAGTAAGTGAGTAGTAATAGAAAAGGAAAATATAGTAGAATATTATAATAAAAAAGGAAATAAAAAAATGAGGTCATAGTTATATGAATAGATGTAAATAAAATATAGATAAAAGTATAAAGTAATAATATATTAATATCAGTTCTTCTTTTATATATGACGGAAAGAGATTATTAAATATATTTATGATGTTTGCTAAGGTGTAAAAAAGTAACAGAATAGTAAAGAAGTTTTAAAATTAAAAGATAATATCTGATTCATTATTAGCTAAAAAAAAGTCTAGAATATTAAATATTTTTATGCACTTCATTGCTATAATAAGGATAAAGGAATTGGAAAAAGATTTAAATATTACGTTTGTAGATTAATAATATTATTTATATATTTGTTATAAAATACTATACAAATTATATTGGAGTTAATTTCTTTTAAGAAAATATATAGTCTTAGCTTTAACCCCAAAAAATAATAATAAAGTAATATATAATGTAACGAACTTTTGTACAGAACCTTTGAAAGGAATACGGGTTGAAGGTAACTTCTGATAATTGGTTCGGTGCAGCTAAACAGTACACATTAAATTGTCTCGATGTAAATATAAGATACAGTAAATATAAGCTTGAATTGTATACTGCGGAACTATCTATTTACGCTAGCTAGTTCCTCCGTATATATAGACCTTATACCAAGCCTAGCACTATCCTGGATCGATAGACTCGACTATCGACCCTATCGATACTATCCCTTTTGGGGTTAACTCTTCTGGATCGATCCTCGATCCCATTAATCCTGTTCTGATTGGTCCTTGCTCGTGTACTAATGATTGGTCCGTGGTGCGTCCCGCGCCCTAGCAAGTGTTAAGCTGTGACATATAAACACACTATTGGAAATTAAGAAGATGAATATAAACTGGGTTATTAAAAAATAATTTCTATTTCTATAGGGTAGATTTATAATAGTTTCATAATGAGTAAATTAAAAAACAAATACCGGGGTATAATATAAAAGACGGAGATAGTAACCTTACATACTATTAAGATAATAAAGTAAAATCTAATAAAAAAAAGCAATACAAAAAAAGACTGTTCTCTATTATATATAGAAACTAACTAGTATCAGAAGATATTAAAAAAATAGTTCGGAGAACAAAGTATTAATATAATAATAAACGCAATTAAAATTAAAGAAAACATTTGATACTTGTTATACTATATAAACTGAATAACTTATATAATCTGAAGATTATATTACCTTAATCTTTCAAAAGCTAGTGGTTATTGATTATTGAATCAATATTCATAGAAAAATATACTTCAACTTCCTGCATTTAGCAAAAATTTAAATTAACAGCAAAATAAAAAAATACAATCTACAAAAGATCATACATATTTGAAGGCTATTAAAAGACTTTTAAGTATTTCTATATAATCTAAAACTCCTAAACAAATAGAATAACTAAAGTATTATGAGATTTATGCTTTGAATCAAGGTCTAAACAGAAAATATAATACTTAAGTGAGGTGAGACTAGTAGAAAAAAAGTTTAATGAATTTTGTAAAATAATCAAAATGTTGGAAGCATTAATATTCAAATATTTCAAGGCCTTAGACTTTTTTACTTTAACTTCTATAAAGAAGCTTTTTCTTTAAACTAAGATAATACTTTTATAAATTGCTATATAGAAATCATTAGACTATAGTTATATAAAAGAGTTTAAAACAAGGCTTTTGGATAAATATGCAATTATAAAAGTTTAGTTAATTAACGCTTTTCATTTAATGGCTTATATTATAATTAAAATATATTACCTAATAATATTTATACTAAAATGAAATTTGTACTGATTAAAACTTTACCCATTAGGTCCATATACATCGTGCTCTTTTCTTTAGAAATTAAAGTACAAAAATCTACAGTAATAAAATAAAATAGAATAACGTACATTATAAGCGAGTCGCGCATATAAGCGAGTCGCGCACTGGCCATTGCGACGCTTTCTCTCTACACTTAACATCATTTTTACAACCCAACATGCCACCTACTTTAAAGGAAGCGAGGGTAATCTTAGCCCTTGAAGCTCTCCAAAAGGACGAAAAATTACGCCTCAGAGCCGCAGCTAAGCTCTATAATGTACCACCATCAACCCTCCGTGACCGACGCGCTGGCCGGCCTGCACGACGCGACACCACGCCCAATTCGAAGAAGCTCACTCAATCAGAAGAGGATGCTATTATTCAATACGTTATTGAGCTATGTGCGCGAGCTTTTCCACCAAGATTGCGTGGTGTGGAAGATATGGCCAACCAACTGCTACGCGTACGCGACGCGCCCCCTGTTGGCAAGCTCTGGGCACACAACTTCGTTAAACGCCAGCCACAGCTCCGTACGCGTTTTACACGTAGATACGACTACCAGAGGGCCAAGTGCGAGGATCCAAAGGTCATCAGCGAGTGGTTCACGCTTGTGCGGAACACCAAGGCCAAGTACGGTATTGTGGATGACGATGTCTACAACTTCGACGAGACTGGGTTTATGATGGGTATTATCTTCGCGGGTATGGTAGTTACGACCTCAGACGGCCTTAGTAAGGCGAAACTGGCCCAGCCTGGCAACCGCGAATGGGCAACGGTGATCCAGGGAGTCAATGCCCTCGGCTGGGCTATCCCTCCCTTCATCATCTTGGCCGCACAGTACCACCTTGCTAACTGGTACACCGAGTGCAACCTACCGTCTACCTGGCGCATCGCAACCACCGATAATGGCTGGACTACTAATCCGGTAGGCCTAGATTGGATTAAGCACTTCGACTATTACACAGCGTCCCGTATAAAGGGTAAATACCGGTTGCTGATCCTCGATGGCCACGAAAGCCACCACTCGACCGAATTCGAGCGCCACTGCCAGCAGAACAACATTATTACGCTCTGTATGCCTCCACACTCCTCCCCACCTCCTCCAGCCACTCGATGTTGGCTGCTTTGGGCCGCTAAAACAGGCGTACGGTCGCCAGATCGAGGACTTGATGCGTATGTATATCAACCACATAAGCAAGCTCGAGTTCCTCTGTGCCTTCCGCGAGGCCTTCTTCGCCTCTATAACAGAGAAGAATATACAGGGTGGCTTTGCAGGTGCTGGCCTTGCGCCGTACGATCCAGAGAGGGTGCTTTCCAAGCTAGATGTAAAGCTTCGTACGCCAATACCTCTAAACTTACGGCCCGGCACTGCACAACCTTGGGTCTTCCAGACACCACACAACCCCCGAGAAGCTGACTCGCAGTCAACGCTTATCAAGACTCGCATTGCCAACCATCAAA
The DNA here is from genome assembly GCF_035222485.1 of Podospora pseudoanserina. Taxonomy (NCBI): domain Eukaryota; kingdom Fungi; phylum Ascomycota; class Sordariomycetes; order Sordariales; family Podosporaceae; genus Podospora; species Podospora pseudoanserina. Next base: position 1,187,532 of record NC_085923.1, read on the forward strand.
ATAGCTCCCCGACTTCAATGTTGGCTGCTGTGGACCAGCTTGCTAAGAGTACAATGGCTGTGATGCACCAGGTGGCTCTCCTTCGTGCAGAGAACACTTCACTCCGCAAGGCCAACGAGGCACTAAGTAAGCGCCGGAGAGCCAAAAAAACACGTGTGCGGCTCGGAGGATCACTTACTGTGCAAGATGCAAAGGATATACTTGACCAGAAGGCCGTGGGTGGGGAGGCAGCGCAAGAAACGCAGCAGGATGGCGGTAATGCAGGGGGAGCTCGTACGAAGGTTCGGTACTGTGGTGTGTGCGGCAAGCCTGGCCATAATGCACGTACATGCCAGGAGGCTGCAGAATCATCTGATTCATCTGTTTCTGATTCAGTTATTGTAGTTTCCTAGTGTTGTGGTTGTGTAATTGAGGGTAGTTGTGGTAGGGTAATAGAGAGTGCGCGACTCGCTTATATGCGCGACTCGCTTATAATGTACGTTAACTATTCGAGATATTTCTGTTTATTGTAATAATGAATTAGCAACATTTTCTATCATTAATCTTATATATCTTTAAAAGTTTTACTTTCTTGTCTAGCCTGATTGAAAATGGAAAGTTTATATAAAAATAACAAGCTGAAATATAATGAAGCTATTAATTTAATCTCAGTAAAAGTAATTATTCATAACTAATCCCTTAAATATTAATGTAATATAATTTTTAAATTATATAGGTTTTCTAACTTTAAAATGTAAAATATATAATTTTTAATATAGAATAATATTTGATGGAATACAGTATAATTATATATTACATGATATGTTCTTTCCACTATTAATTGATTTATTATATTAATAGCTTTTTAATAAAAAACATATAATACTACTCATTGAATTATTCTTACCCTTTAGGTGACGAACCCCTATCCAGAACCTCTGAAAGGCATACTAGCTAAAGGCACTTCTGAACAATCCTGGTTCGGTATAGCTAAACCGTGTACAACAATGGCTTGTCTCAATCACAGTAGTCTTGATACTAACAACTGTAACTTGAATTGCACACTGCAGAACTGTCTATCTACACCAGCCAGTTCCTCTATATATATAGACCTCAATCTTCCAGGTAAACCCGTACCTAGCTCACCACGCTCACCTCTGCTAAGGGGTGAGCGCCCCGTTGACCTGCAGCCCCGCTGTTACATCTTACTTGATTGGCCCTCACAGCCTCGCTGCAGTCTCCACGCTACCTTACTATATAGTTGGTCTGTAATAGTTTATTACTTATTTTTAAAATTACTATTTTCATAATAAGCAATCTTAATATTGTCTTTTACTATATTATACCTCGGTTCTTTATTTTTTTTTTAAAAAACTATCTATTATTGTTAAAATATAGTTTATAAGGTTAAATTAACTAGGACCCTATAAAAAAAGGCTACTTTATAAGGTAAAATACTTTAGGGCTATAAATATATTATATATTAATATTCTAAATAGCTATAGTAATTTTTATATATTTATCTTCTATTATTATTAGATTTTAATAGTTAAACTAATGGGCAGGGATAACCGTATACGGGGTACGATACGCATAGCTAATCGCGAATAGAACTAATTAGGACAGGAATAACCTTATTTATAGGATTATTATTAAGAGTTAATAACTTAACGCGGGATTATTACTAAAGGTTAATGATTTAAAATAAAATTATTATTAAAAATTAATGATTTAGGAGATTATTAAAGCAATATATACGAAGGAACTAAATAGTATAAGGAAATAATTACGTGATATATTATATAAATTATAATCGTTAATATCTAAACTATTATAATTAAAATAAATTATATAATGAATTCCTATTTTAAACCTCGAAAAGAAATACCAATTAAAAGTACTTTTAACTAATTCTAATTCGATATAGCTAAATAGTATATAATAAATAGCATATTTTATTTATAATAATGAAACTATTAATAATTATAATTTATGTTATATATTACAGAGCTATTTATGTATACTAGCTAGTTCCTCTCTATATATAAACCTAGGAACCGTACACCGCTAATTTATAAAAAGTTCTCGGTTTACTTTTAATTAACGGATATTAAACCGTGGACTGTAAACCCCGCCGCGGTCCGCGGTCTTTATTATATTAGTCTATTCCATTTACCTAAATCGTAAGCCCCGCTTAATCGCGTAATGATAACGAAACCCTATCTAGAACCTCTAAAAGGGATACTAGTTAAAGGCACTTCGAAATAATACTAGTTCGGTACAGCTAAATAATATATAATAATAGCTTATCTTAATTATAATAGTTTAATACTAACGATTATAACTTATATTATATATTGCGGAACTATCTATCTATACTAGCCAGTTCCTCCGTATATGTAGACTTTATAGTCTCCTAGATCATTACCTTTTAGTCATAACCCCGTCCTAGATTATTAATTCTTATTAATAATCCTGCGCTAGATTATTACCTTTTAGTAATAATTCTATAACCGAGGCCATTCCTATCTTAATTAATTTTATTAGCGATTAGCTATACGTATTATGCCCCGTATACAGTCTAACTTACCTATTAGCTTAACCGTAATATAATATCCCTCCTTCTAAATCAAAATCCCGTCGATTTAATCCTAAAATAACCGGGCGTTTCTTATTCTTGTTTACCTATAAATATTCCCTTTACTTTTCTTTTACTTTACGATATTTAACTATATAAGTAAATAAAGATATTTAAAAGCGTTTAACCGATAAAGCTTTACGGAAAAAATCCTCCGTAACTCGATTATAATACTATTATTTTATGCCGCGTATACCTTTTATAACCTATTTTACATTCTCTTTTCCTCTAACTCTTTGCATTATTATAAATACGTTCGGCGCGCTCTTCGTTACTATAACGCCTTACGTATTACCTTACGTTAATTATCCTAAAGTATTTCGTAATATAACGTTATAAAAGCTAAACTAAAGCGAGCCGAAAAATTAATTAAAGTTACTAACGCTAAAGTATATTACTTTCGTGGCTAAAAATTTAATTAAAGAAAATATTATAGGCCGTATTGTATAGTTTCGATAGTATATAAAAGTTAAAGTAAGTTAAGCGTAAAGAGTAATTTACTTATTTGGCTTACCTTCGGGACCTTCCAGTAACAGAATCGTCTATTACTATCCCTTCTAACTTTTCTTTCCTAAATCCCTCCTTAAACCTCGACTAGCCCTCCGACCTTCCTTTAGACCTTAGTACCGCTGATCCTTGCTTCTTAACTACGTTAAATACCGCTAATAGCACGCTTTTTATTTCGTAAAATAATTAAAACGCATAATACTAATTATACTTAGTCCCCCTTATATTTTATTAAACTTTATAGTATAGTATATATTACATTAGTTACTATATTAAAGGTATAGGTTCGATTCCTGTCGAGGTTCTATATTTAAATTTATAAATACCGTCCGTAAACTTAGATATTTTTCTTTTTAGCTTCTATAGGTAATACGTTTTTAATTTCTTTTTACGGTAATAAAAGTATATAGTATGAATTAAACTTAGATTTCTTTGTACTTACTAACCTTATACTATAATACGTTATACGTCGCTTCCCGCGTTAAAAATATAAGTTCGATTTTTATTAAAGTTATGTAAATTTAAAAAAATTTGAGAGGTTTTTGTAATTTAAATATTTTCACTTACTTAAGTTTTAATTAGTTTAAGTATTATCGGTAGAATTCTATTTATTTATATAAATTGTTAAGAATCAAATATCCTAACCAACTAACTAAATACTTTAATTAACCTTTATTAAACTGTAAATCTGATATCTTTCCTATATTATATTTTTCTTCTTTAATCTCCGTTACTTTCTATATATTAACTTTATTTGCCCGGCATATAGCTTTTAAAAATAAAGTATAAAATTTATATAACCATAAACGTATTATATTAAATAACTTTGATTCGAATACCGTTTCCGATATCTTCCTTTTAACCTTAAATAAACTTACCTTTCTATAGTCTAGCTTCTTACTAAGTCTTTTAATATGTAAATTACGTATAGAAAGGAATATTTTATTTCCCCCTTTAAAACGAGGTCCCTCGAGCTTTTTAGTATTATAGTATTTCTATATTCTTTCCTTTATAAACTTTAGTTTTTTCTTAAGTATATTATAAAATATTTATAATTTATTTATTTTAACCTTAGCGCTAAATACCTCTACGGTTAGTTTCTACCGTAGGTTTATTTTATATTTAAAATTTAGGAAAAATGGTATAGCTTTAATTTTTTTTATTAACGATGTATTATATATTAATTATACCGTAAATGATAATTTAATTTAACTATTTTACTTGAAATGCATATGATTCTGTAAATATTATTTTGTAATCTATTTAAACCGTTCCGTTTAACCGTTTATTTAAAGGTAATAAACCGAAAATACTTTACTTATTACCCCTAGCCTTGTTATTAACGCTCTTTAAAATTTTAATATAAGTTTCATATCGCGGTTTATAATAAATTCTTTTAGTTATATCTATAGTATTATAATATACTATAGCATTATATTTGTTAACTACTTTATTAATTAGGTTTCCTTATAGATTAAAAAATATATTTATTTCCTAAACCTATCGATTACCGTTAGTATATTATTATACTTAACGCCGGTTTTTATATCCTTTCACTTTAATAGTTTAATAATAAAGTTTATCGTAATTAAACTTAATAATTATTCCGCTATTAATAATAGCTTTAGAAATTCGTAAGGCTTACTTATACTTTATAACCTTTATTTTCTTATACGTATAGTATAATTACGTAACTTCTTTAACGTCGTCTTTAATCCTTAGTTAATTAAGGTATTACTTAATCTTTTCTATAATCTTTATAATATTCATATATCCTCCGAACTTCGATGTGTAAATTTCTATCCTATTATCTTACTTTATATACGCTTAACTCTTATACTATACTCTTCCTAACTATTTTCTTAAATACTTTATAGTTTTAATTCCTTTTACTAATATTATTCTATAATATCGTTGTTTAACTTTCTTTAAAATCTACTAAAAATAACTGATTTATACTATACTATATAATACTTTATTTATAGCTATAGATATTTAAAAGTGCTATCGGGCATTTCCTTAAATAGTAATGGTAACTCCTTAAGTATCTCCTTATAGTAATTAGCTCGCTAGCTAAATATATTTACTTCAGCGTTTTCCGAGCTTTTTTTATAATTAATTTAAAAATTAAATTCTAAAAACACTTTAATTATCGTATTTACTGTATATTAAGGATTTTCGTCATAATAAAGTATTATAGGTTTTTATAATCAATATAAACCTATATTTTATAATTAATTTTACAAAATATAACTTTGACTCCTCGAATACTTCAATAATAAGGAATAGCTTTTTATTATATATTAAATAATTTTAACGTACTGCTTCTATCTTCTTCGAAAAGAAGGTTATTACATATAGTTTTCCGTTATTATCTTACCGTTTTATTTATTTACCCATTATATAATTTAATATATTTACCTCGAACTTAAATAGCCGATTAAAGTCTAATAATTTAAATACTGGGTCCTTTAAAACAACTTCTTTTAACTTTTAAAAGGCCTACTTCTTTGCCTACCCCTACCGGAACTCTACCTCCTTTTTAATTAAGTAATTAAATAACTACGTAATACTTATATAGCCCTAGATAAATATCCGATAGAAATTTATAAACCCTAAATATTCCCTAACGTATATTTATAATTATAGCATAAAGTAATCCTTAATTACTGTAATTTTCCTAAATTCTATATAAACCTTATTTAACAATATGAAATATATTAAATATACTTTTTCTATATATAAAACTCACTTTTCTTCTTATTAATTAAAAGTCCGGTTCCGTATAGCGCGTCGAATATCTCTCGTACGTATTTACTTATATTTCTTCAAAGTAATAAATAAATTAAAACGTTATTGAAATAATATATTATTATTTTATTAAAGCATTTCCGGATTGTATAATCAACTGGAAATCAAAACATCGCGGACGGATTAATTAATCCGAATAATACTGCGAGATATTCGAAATAATTATAAGTATACAAAACGCTATTTTCGATTTATTTCTTTCTTTAATTTATATATAAGCGTATCCGATAAATATATTTAAATATATAAAGAATCGCGCCTTAGCTAATTAACTCCGTAACCTAAATATTAATATCAATAAATAATTATTTTTTACTGTTTCGTTATTTAATTAACGATATTTTATATATAATCGTAAACTATCGTTTCTCTTTAATATAAAAAATAAAGTCTCATACTAGCGATATAGACTCCCTAATATATCCTCTCTTTAAATTCTCGTTTAAATACTTCTGTAACTCTTTATTTATTTATTATTAGTAATATAGACCTTAAATAACCGTAATTTAATTTCTTTTTTTTAATGCAATTTCGTAATCTTACGCTTTTCGCTCTAGAAATTCCTCTAAATACTTCGCTGTAAAGGCTAGGTATTTTCAATATTCTATTTATACTACCTTTTTCTTACCTTTCTTTATTTTATTATAACAGGTGTACTTATTAACCACCGATATCTCTATTAACGTCATTAACTTTACTTCTTTAATCTTACTACCTATATCGATAAAATATACTATTACTTCTTAAGCTTTTTATGGTAGTACCGTAAAGGGCATTTATTCTATTTTTCATTGTATATATACTTTTAATTTTCTATTATTGATTAAATACTTTTAAGGTTCTTTTAAATATAAGTAGTTACTACTGCTTTAATCGATATTTAAATTACAATTTTTATGCTACAATTACCTTCAAATTATATCCTTTAAAGGTTTTATATTTATAAGATCGAATATAATTAATATTTTTTTCCTTTTGACTATAATATTTAAAAGTAATATTTCTCTGTAGACTTTTTACATCGAAAATAGTTTTTATATCATAATTTATTCCTCTTTTTTTTTTGGGGATTTTAGCTTAATATATAAGCTATAGTAAAATTACATTCGTTTCCGTGCTTCGTTTACTAGTAATACTACCTAAATATTTTTTTAATACGTTATAACCTAAAAATATTTATTTTTCTTACTTTTTCCTTATATAATAACGACTTTACTAATGAATATCGGGTCGTTATCCTATACCTTCGCTTTACGCTAATACTTTTAAAAATACCGTTTATAGTCCGTTAATGGTTACCGGCCCCCGCGAAGGGCCGTAAATTATTTTTTACAATAATTATATTATTTAAAAGCGTCCTCACACTTTCCGGGTTATCTAGTTATATGAAGTCTTTTAATTATCTTCGCTTAACTTCCTCCTATCTTCCGTCCTTTACTTTTTTAATATTTTGTTAAATATACCTTTAATAATACTTCCGTTATTTAGCCGATACCTTAGGCTCCGTAACTTGATAGTATTACCTAACCTTTTACCGTAAATATAGTACGTAGTTTAGGGTTAAGTATTATTATACTATTATCCCTAGCCTTAAGATTTCGCTATTAACCGTATACCTCTTTTTTATATACCTAAAGTAATATACTACCTACCTTATCGTAAACTAAATTACTTTTACCTATTCTTTAACTAAATAATATTTCCTGTTTTCTATAATAAATAATCGTCCAACTCTTTATTAGTTTTTTTCTATTTTACAATCGTCTTTTTAATTAATTATAGCTTACCTTTTTTACCTACTTTAGGTACCGGTTAACAGCCGTATAGCGACTTACTTTAACAATACTTTATATATTCGTATATAATATACTAGAACTAAAGTATCCTCTAATATCACGGATATTTAAAATAAAGTTATACCGTATCTCCTTTATAGGATATATATTATATAAGTGCGGGTATATCTCTTAATAACTTTATAATTCCGATATTAACGACCTTCTTACCCCTCCAATATTTTTCCCAGTTTTTATATTTAAGCTTCTTAGGCCTTACTTATATGACGGTAATTATATACTTACTATATTACTTTTTTAATATCGATTACTTACTAGGTCCTTCCTATTATATCGGGTTATCGTCCTTAGCGACCTTCGTAGCGATTTCCGTAGTAACCTATACTACTTAATCCTATAATATTTATATTTAAAGATCTTCTTTTTCGTATTTTACCTTTAGCCTTTCTATTATTTCCCGTAACTCTTAAAACTTTACTTCCTTTTATTTAATGTATTAGTGAGAGTTTTCCTCGAAATTTACCGTTTCCTTTTACTAATACCCGATAGCTACGACTTCCATCACTCTCGGTTCCTTTAATATAATAATTAATATAATTTATTTTTTCTATCTAAATCGCTTAAGTACCCTATAGTCCTTTTTAAAGTATTTTACTTTACTGCAAGTAAAATACTTAAGATTATCTCTACCTTAGTCCCGGCTTTACGGCCTTTACTACTATATAGTATCGATGTTTATCGGTCTTAAAAATATAATACTGGAATAGTTAATATTGGAGTATTTTTATTTACGTTTATTATTAAAATAATAATTATTTAAGTACCTCTTATTACTATTATTATAGTTACCTTTATTATTACCTTTCTTCTCCGTATAACTCTAAAACTACCGATCGTCGATCCGTATAGCTATAGTAATATACTTATTAATAGTATCGGGCCTCTATCCCTTATACAATTTATCCTTTACTTTTTCCTTAAGGTTATTATAAAAAAACTATATTAATTCCTTATCGGTAATAGTATTACGTAAATTATCGATATTAAATAGAGCTATATAATTAATTACTAAACGAATTTAACGTAGGCTTATAAGCTTCTTTTACGCGCGCTTTAATTTATCGTACTTCTTAAATACCTCTTTAAGTTTAGTTTTAAAAATATAATAACTTTTAAAATATTTTACAGTATTCTTTTCTTAATCCGCCGGCTCGTATTTATAATAATCGTCGAGGATAGGCTCGAACTATATAAAAGCCTTATCCTTAAGCCTAGTAATTAGGAACATTACTTTGGATTCTGTATTAATAAACTGATTTAGGTACTAATAAAAATAAGTTTTAAGCTAAATTAAAAACCCTTTAAGCGTTTTCTTTCTTCCTCTATAGTATTTCAGTGCCGGGAATTTAAAAATGGACTAAAACGTAATCAATATAGCAAAAATCTATTTCCAGGTTTATTAAGCTTCGTCCTCAAGTTCCCTAAAACGCTTAACGATTTACTCCGCGGTAGTAGGTATAAGTCTGGTACTAGTGGAAGGTCCCTCGTTACCTAGGCTGGGCAGGACACCTCTTATTTAAACGTTTTTAGGTCCGGCTATAGTAGTTAAAAAACACTTTTAACTTATACGTAATAAAGTTAAAATAAATATATAATATATAACGAATCCCTGTCTAGAACCTCTAAAAGGAATATTAATTCAAAATATTTTCAAATAATGCTAATTTGGTATAGTTAAATAATATATAATAATAATTTATCTTACTTACAATAGTTTAATATTAGCGATTTTAATTTATATTATATACTACGGAACTATATATCTATATTAGCTAGTTCTTCCGTATATTATAAACCTTAGTCTCTTAGATCATTACCTCTTAGCAATAATCCGGTCCTGGATCATTGATTCTTATTAATAATCCCGCGCTGGATCATTGCCTCTTGGCAATGATCCCACAGCAGGCTACTCTTGTCCTGATTGGTTCTGCTAGCGATTGGCTATGCGCGTTGCGCCCCGCATACGGTCTGACCTGCCTGTTGGCTTAACCGTGACACCAATTTAGTCTTGATTAATTCCTTATAGCTCTACTATTTTTTTTAAACCGTAATAGAATACTTCCTTTTTAAACTAAAGTCCTTACGGCCTAATTTTCTACTATTATTAATAATATTATAATTTTTTCCTTTTCACGTTTCTTTACTTTTTGTAATATTTAATTATATATAGAAACGATATTATAAAACTAAATAATACTGTTCTCTACTTTAGAAATCTTTTACTATAATTCTATTATAATACTTTATTCTACCTATTTTACCGCCGGAATCCTTTATATTATAACCTCTAAACTTTTACAAAATTTTATATATATACGTTATAAGATTTAATAATAAGTTCAATGTCAATTGCGCCCGTAGATATATTTTTCTTTCTTTTTATACCGTATTTAATTACTCTATAGTAACCTAAGCGATAGAAAAGTAAGTTAGATTCGAACGTAAAGAGTAAAAGCTTAAAGATTAACTTTTATAGCGAATTATTAAATTTATCCGGGTAAAATAAATATATTGCTTTTTCCGTACTCGCGAGAAGCATCTTTTTACGCGGGATATCTAGGAGGAAGATACTTAAGTAGCGTAGTCCGTAATTATAGTATTACTTATTTCTTCACCAGGTACTCTTACGCGGCCAGACGCTGCCTTAAATATTATCCTGTCATCTCCTTACGTCCCGGACCTTTCTTTAAGCTTTAACTAACCTTCCGACCTTTCCTTCGATCTTAATATAGCCGGTCTTTCCTTTCTATTTATATTAGGTATCGCTAGTAATATATATTTTATTTTCTAAAGTAATTACAGTATATAACGTTAATTATACTTAAATTCCTTTATGCTTCCTAATCTCGTAATATAATATATAATATATCAATTATTGTATCGAAGGTATAGGATTGATTCCCGTGGAGGTTTTCCATATCTTAAGTTTATAGAAACCCTTTCGTAAATTCAAATATATTCTTTAGTTACTCTATTAATAATATATTTTTAATTTATTTTACTATAATTAGAGTATATAGTGTTAATTAAGTTTAGATTTCTATTTTTTTTATTAACCTCGCAGTATAATATGTAATACGTTGATTACTATATTAAAAACGTTTACTCAATTTCTATCAAAAGCTTATATTAAAATTTATAACATTATTCATAAATTTATATGTTTATTTACCTATTTAAATTAAATCAGGTGATATTAGTAATATCAATCTTACTTATTTGAATAAATGAAGCTCATTTCTAGTATTTATAGATTATTTATAACTAGTTATTTTAATTAATTTTTATTTTACTAAAATTTAATGTTTTAATATTATTATTATTTTCCGCTACCTTCTATGTATTAAGTTTACTTAGGGTAATATGGCTTTTAGAAGTAGAGCAGAAAAATATATAACCTTAAATATGTTATATTAAATAGCTTGAATTTAAATGCCGTTTCCGATGTCTTTCTCTTAACCTTGAATACACTTATTTTTTGATACTTTAGTTTTTTACTAAATCTTTTAATATAGAAATTATATATGGAAAGGAATGTTATATCTCCCCCTTTAAAGGGAGGTCCCTTGAGGCTTTTTAGTATTATAGTATTTCCGTATCTTTTCCTTTACAAACCCTCATTTTTTGTAAACTTATAGTAAAATATATATAATTTATTTACTTTAACCCTAATCGTAAATACTTAAACGTTAAATGTCTACCGTAGGTCTACTTTATAGTCACAATTTACGAAAAGTAATCTCACTTTATTTATATTTATTATACTATTTTAGTATCAATTATACTATTAATAATAGTTTAAGCTAATCATTTTACTCGAAGTTAATATAGTTCCGTAAATATTATTCAATAATTTAATCAAGCCGTTCCGTTTAACTATTTATGTAAAGGTAATAAATCGAAAATCCTTCCTTATTACCTTTAACCTTGTTATTAATACTTGTTAAAATTCTAGTATAACCTTAGTATCGTAATATATAGGAAATCATTTTAATTATATATATATATATATATATATTATTATAATATACCGTATCATTATATCCCTTAATTACTTTCCCGATTAAATCTTTTATAAAGTAAAAAGTATATTCATTTAATAAACATTTTAATTGTTATAACTATACTACTGTATATAACATTAGTTACTATATTTTTAGATCTTAATAATTTAATAATAAAGTTTCCAGTAACTAAACTCTATAGTCGTTTCCCTATTAAGTATAATTTTAAAAGCCTATAGGGCTTATACCTTGTAATGCTTATTCTTTAATATGTATAATATAACTAAATAACTTCTTTAACATTATTTGTCATCCTTAGATAATTAAACTATCATTTAATGTTTTTATATATTTTTATAATACTTGTCTATTTTCCGAGTTTCAAGGCGTAAATTTATTTTTAATATCATTTTACTATTTAACTTTACGTACCTTGGATTTTTTAACTATAGTTTTCTTTAACTATTTTTTGGAAATATTTCATAATGATCATTTTTAGCTTAAAAAAAACTAAAATTTATAAGGGGAAAGACATAGAACTACTATAATACTAAAAGCGTTAAAAGACCTTACTTTGAAGGGGGAAAATCATATTTCTTCCTATACGTAATTTACGTATTAAAAATTTTACTAAAAAGCTAAACTATAGAGGAATAGGCCTATTTAAGGTTAAAAGAAAAATTGGAGACGGTATTCGGATTAAAACTACCTAGTACGATATGTTTAAAGATATATACTTATTACATTTTACTTTCAGAACCTATATTACCGATAAGTACAGCTAATACGTAAGAAATAGCGTAGCAGGAAAGAGAAAAGTATAATATAGAGAAAGTATTAAAGTTACGGTCCAAAAAAGGATAATTAAAATATTTAGTTCATTAATTAGAAAACCTGGCTGTAAAGAATTTGTAGGAGCTACAAGCAAGTTTCAGTTCTTTAAATAAGTAAAAAAAATTTTACTAGTAATATTTAAACCGATTAAATTGTTTAAAAAAATATATTCTAAACTATAAGAGGATTTTCTATATGTAAAATATAAAGAACCTTAATAAAAGTCAAATCCATACCTTCGACCTAATAATCGACGTACTACATATCATACTACGAGGTTAATAGGAAAGGAAGAACCTAGGCCTAATTAATACCATACTCCTTAATTACGACAAAAACATCGAAGATTCATTACCGGCGGGGTACCTAAAAAGATAACTATCTAAATTCACGGATAGTATGTATATATTTTAATATAAAACCCAGGATTACAACTCAAAAAACTCGGGCTAAAGTGATCAATGAGACATTTAAAGTTTATTTTAGTAGTAAAATATATATTATACTCGTAAACAAAGTTAGTAATTGTTTTTAGATTTTTCCATTATTTTTAAAGATTAAGTAGCGGTATCTTTTCCCGCTGAGTCTTATATCAATAAAATCTTATACCTCTATTCTTTACTACAAGTAGAGAGATTCATTATACACAAAATTTAATTATTTATTTGTATAATATTTTTAAATTATGTGATAATGTTAATCAACCTTTTTATGGATTCGAGGTTTGTATGTATTATGTTATTTCAGTTACCTTTTTATATCCGTTAATATAAACCTAAAATTTAATTAAGTCTGAAAAAGTAAAATGTGTTTAAATCTTAAATATTCAGTTCATAATTTTGCATAACCGGCCTTTATTAGCTATGGGAATATAACTTTTGAATTGTTGTGGTCGTTTAACTTTATTGTATAATCACAATAAACATAGTTAGTAATACAGTAAGGGAGTAAAATTATATTGACACTATATTCTTTTAACATTGGTTTTATAGTTTGTTACATTACTCTATTTTGTATGTAATATTAAAATTATCTTTTTTATAGCCTTCCAAGGCCTTATAATATTGAATATCAAGTAAATTTTAACTCTTTATTACTTGTATTTAATTTACTCCTTCAATAATAAATAGACTTATTGCTCTTGTCTTTTATACTATACCCCGGTTTTTTATCTTTTTAAGTTATTTAATATTAATTTGTTTGAATTATTTTATTCAAGATTATCGATAGGGTTTCGAGGATTTAAACGATTTTGATTTAAGGTCTAAATTTGAATAGATTTATATATTGGAACAAATAAATGCGGTTAAATGTAAAATTGAATTGTAAAATAGGAAAGATTGCTTATATTAAAAAACACAAAGGTAGCTAAGTTACAAATGTCTCTTCTATATATTTTATGAGCTTTACTAATGATATTAAATTAAATATTAGGAAATTTTAAATTTCCTATAATATTGGGCTATTGATATAAAAGGCCTTTCTTTTATTAAATGGGATAGTCTTAGATAAGTAGAATACTTCACCGAAGATATTAGTTGCGCCCACTTTGAAATAATCTTTAAAGAAGGCATTTCCTTTTTGATAAAGAACACTTAACCGGACCTTAATTATATTTAAGAAATATGGGTTGTTCTTATTTGCTTTATCCAATTAATAGAACGGATTTACCCCATTATTAACATATATATAATATTACTAACTTGATTCAATCGATCAACTGAAAAACAAGTCATATTATAAGTATATCATATAATAGGTATAGTATATTATAGTTATATTATATCATTAGTACAATATGTTATTATTTATCAAATGAACGAGAACGGTATTTAAATACGAAGTTTGAATATTTTAAAAGATATTAAAATTAGTGATAAACTTGTTTTACTCTAGTTTCTACTATGTACAATTTAATTCTATTATTGATTTTCAACGTAGGAAGAGTTCTCTGTAATATTTATAAGGAAAATATTTTTATTTTAACCATATTTATGCTTTTATTATAACTTCTATTACTAAAACTAAACAGAAAAAAAACCTACACAGTATGTGTTTTAAATGAATTCTTCATTTCAATAAAGTTGATAGTAAATAATAATAAAGAACAATAAAAAACAGCTTTTTTGTCATATATAATATTATATTTAATTCAGAACTATTTTGGTTTGCTTTTGTAATAAATTCTTACCTTTTTTTGTTAATAAGATCTTCAAACATATGCTTGTTAGATTTCAGCTTTTTTTGCTAAGAGAAACCATTGGAAAGGATTTAAATATGATTATTCTTGAATAAATACTATTTCTTGAATAAATACTATTTATTTAATATTAGCACCAACCTAGACTAAATAACATATAAGGAAAGATATATATTCAGTAAGTACTTTTTTGTAATTTATTATATCCTTTAAGTAACCGACGATTTCTGGAATTATAGATAATTATTACCACTAATAAAAAAAAACCAAATAATATGATACAGAATTTAGTTTTGTATTTTTATCTTTAGTAAAACCGTGAGCTTAATTCTTTAGAAGCATGTTTACTAAAGCCTTTATTTCAATAGTTAGTAAAGAACCTTATTTAAAACCTTAATATATGGATCTCGCTAAGACTTTATGAATCTTCCATAGTATATTCACTACCTAATTCTTATGATTATAAACTCGATTTGAGTCCTTTTGAGTTCCACAACATAATAATCATAGTGTATAAATTTAATAGTAGTTTTGCTACAATATAATATAATGTTAAGGATAATAGTAGGAAGATAAATAAAACATGAAAAGCAATAATTAGTTCAACACTATTTACTTAGCTTAATATTTTTATATAAATCGTTTAATTCATTCCATGAATTGTCATTGAACAATAACAGGTCAGATTATACAGAATTTGAATATATTTATTTAAGTAATGTAGTTATATTTCATGAAATAAATTACTATTATATTAATATTTCTATTCAGCAATGAAAAAGAATGTTCATGATCAGATTATTTAAACTATTTGGAGAACTACTAACATTTGCGTTTCAAAATTGATGATGATATTCATATTTAATATATCAGCTACTCGATTACAAACCAATAATATTATAAAATAGTAATGTTAGGTTAATAGTGTAGTGTACTTTTTTTTAGAAAACCAATATTTCGTTATTTATCCAAAAAGTAATACTAAAAATTGATGGAAGGAATTCTGTTTTATAGTTAGAACGTAAAGGTATTTTCTTTGTTTCTAAGTCCTTTGATATAATACTAATATATGCTTACTTGAGTTTTAGGCCACGAAGCAAAATAAGCCTTAAATACTAAACGATTAAACAGTAACCCCGGATAATAAAGAGAATACTATGATGAATCACTATATTCAATTTTCTCCCTTCTAAAGATTCGTTGAGATTAATAGGAAAATTTAATATAATATAATATATATTATACAGTCTTCAACGTATTTTCATTACAATAATCCTTAAATGTCCACAACTATAATCTTTTAAAACATTGTGACGAACCCCTATCCAGAACCTCTGAAAGCGATACTAGTCGATGGCACTTCCGAATAATCCTGGTTCGGTATAGCTTGATAGTGTATAACAAATGGCTTGTCTCAATTATAATAGTTAAGATACTAACGATTATAACTTATATTGAATAGCATACTATAGAACCTTCCACTAGCCGTTAAATTCTATAGTATATATAGATCTAAGGATATCCTACATCATTGTCTCTTGGCAATGATCCCAAGGGCGAGGCTATTCCCTGCCCTGATTGATTTTACTAACAATTGGCTGTGCGTCTGGTACCCCGCACACGGTCCATCTTGCTGTTGGCTTAACTGTGACATATATTTTAGAAATAGCGTAAATCAAATAGAAAATTAACTTTATTTTCAAAACATAACTTTTATGCTTTAAATAGTTTTGTTATAGTAATTATTAAAACAATAACACCAATGGAGATTATAATAGAAAGATAGGCTGTTCAATATTGGAATATTCATTTAGATTTAGAAGAGCTAAGCTCAGCAGTAAAATATAAATCGGTATCTATTTAGAAGTAATAAAATCTTTTAATTATCTATTATTATTGATTAAGAATAACGGAGAATTTATAATAAGTATAGGATTAGAAGAGTATTCCTAAATAAAGAGAACAATATTTTATTGAAGGCAAATTAATTGAATATATAATAGTAAAGTAAGGTTGAAGACCAACTATAGTAATGTTTTGATTATTTCAAAAATTATTAAATACAATAGATAATAAAGAGAAAGAAGATAACTACAGAAATAAGAAATAGTATTAATAGCAAGAAAATATAATTTATAGTACAATGTTTGACGGTTTCGGTGAATAAAATATAGACCCAATATATTATTTATATTTCCAACAATTCTTTTAGGCCTAAGTAAATAATTAAATAGTGAATACCTGAGATTGAAAATCCCCAAATCATTTATTTTAAAAGAAACTAAATAAAGTTAGTAAAATTTAATATTTATGTGACGAACCCCTATCCAGAACCTCTGAAAGGGACACTGGTTGAAGGCACTTCTGAACAATCCTGGTTCGGTACAGCTAAACAGTGTACAACAATGGCTTGTCTCTATCACAATAGCCTAAATACTAACGATTGTGACTTGTATTGCATACTGCGGAACTGTCTATCTACACCAGCCAGTTCCTCCGTATATAGTAATCTTATCAATTACAATTTGAGGGATTTTTATAGTCCTAGTAGTATCTTGGACCTTATAGATATTAAGTATTTCAGGCTAGAATATCATGGAGGATAAATACCTTTTTTGTTTGTAATAGTAGACGTTATAGGTAAGTTTTTTCCAAAATAAATATATGTAATTTCAAAAATATTAAGATATCAATTTATACTTATGTAGAATATTTGGAAATATTAGTTTCCACTCAAAAGCAAGCCTGAAATTCAATAATATAAGTATAATATAAAATATCATAGCAAATTACGCTGTATACAAAGATCTTTATATTAAACTATTA
The DNA here is from genome assembly GCF_035222485.1 of Podospora pseudoanserina. Classification (NCBI taxonomy): domain Eukaryota; kingdom Fungi; phylum Ascomycota; class Sordariomycetes; order Sordariales; family Podosporaceae; genus Podospora; species Podospora pseudoanserina. Next base: position 1,205,187 of record NC_085923.1, read on the forward strand.
TGCCCTAATATTGATTAGTACGTCTACTCTTGAATAAAAACAACATATTTGATTGCAGTAATTTTGTATTGCAATGATTTATATAATTTAGGGAAACAAAGGGTTATAAACATATATAAAACTGTAGTGGGAAAGGGATACTAATTGTCACAGTTAAGCCAACAGGCACGACGGACCGTGTGTGGGGTACGTACACACACGGCCAATTGTTAGTAGAACCAATGAGGACGGAGAATAGCCTTACCTGTGGGATCATTACCAAGAGTCAATGATCCAGAGCGGGATTATTACCAAGAGTTAATGATCGAGGAGACTGGTAGGTCTATATATACCAAGGACCTGGCTAGTATAAAAATAGTTCCGTAATATATAATAAACGTAAACTACAACTATTAGTATTTTAACTACTATAATTAAAATGAATTATTTATTATATATTATTAAGCCATACCGAATTAAGATTATTTCAAAGTACCTTCGATTAGTATTCTATTTAAAAGCTTTAGGTAGGGGTGCGTTATACGTTATATATATATTTTAACTTTATTATCAATATATTAGACGCGTTGTTGTATTACTAGAGTCTAACCTAAAAACGTTCAAATAAAAAGCGTCCTACCTAACTTAAGTAACGAAAGACTTTATAATATAATTACTAACCTAAAATTACTTTACTTCTGTAGTTTATCATATATGTTAAGAAACTCGAAAGTAAAGTTTCAGAAACTGAAGATTGAATTATCATTAATTTAATTATACCTAAAGTAATAATAAAGTTTTTGATATCGGAGCGCTGTAAAAGAGGAAGAGTAAAACTTAAAAGGTTATTAAATTAGTTTAAAACCTGTTTTTGTTGACAGTTGAATTAATATGTCGTAAAAAAAGTAATATCCGCGGTTATTAAACTTGGGAATAAGGTTTTTATATAATTCGAACTTATTCTTTACAATCATTAACAAATGGTAGAGGAAGATTGCGAAAGGATTACGGTTTAATATTTTAAAAATTACCGAGTTTTCGAAATTGAATGCAAGGAAGTTTTAGGGAGTACGATAAAAGCGGGCGTAAAAAAAGCCCGTAAACCTCTATTAAACGTATTTAATAACTGATTATATAGCTTTGCGCAAGATCAATAGTTTACATAAGTTAATTAACGATAAAAAGTTAATATACTTTTTCTATACCAGCTTTTAAAATCATAACTTATGAATTTTATAAGGAGTTAATGCCTAATATTATAGATAAATACATTATTATAATTACGGTTCAACGATCGATACTTTAATCGTTATTTAGAGAGGAAAGGTAGTAATCAGGGTTACTATACTAATAACCGCTTTAACGATGAATGTAAATATTAATACTTTGATATTAATTATCCGATGTTATGTATAAAGGTCGACGTTTACAGTAGTAAAGGCCGAGAGGCCGGGGTTAAGCTAAAATAGTTTTAATACTTTGATTATTGTAAAGTAAAATACTTTAAGAAGGACAGTAAAGTATTAAACGATTCGAATAGAAAAAGAAAATTATAATAATAATTATTATATTAAAAAGATCGAGGGCTATAAAAATTATCATTATTAAACATTAAAAAGGCGAAGCAGTTAGCTTGAAAGAAAAATATCATTAATATTTAAAATAAAAACATTAAAACCTTAAAAACTTCGGAAAATAATAAAAAATTTAAATTTTTATAACAGTTTATATTTATCAATCCTATAACGTTCCTATTTAAATATCTTTCATTTCATGTTATACTTTACTACAGAGGTTATTAAAAATGACGATTTTACGTCATAGAAGAATCTGCTTAATAAATACTATTAAAGAAATAATACCGTTAATATATAACAGTAATTAAATAACGAATATTATAGTTATCAAAGTTTATATATAAAAGATAAGAAAAATAATACGAAGATAAGAAAGCTATTAACATTAGGCGTTCGAAGAGACCAGATTAAATATTTTTACCTATATAGTATATACCATAAAGGAAATACGGTATAGCTTTATCCTAACCATTCCGTATATGGAAACGTATTTTAGTTTTGATATACTCTATATAAGTATATAGATCATTATCAAAGTAAATCATTATACGGCTATTAGCCGATATGTGAAGTGAGGTATTTAACAACAGTAAGCCATAATTAATTAGAAAGACAATAGTTCAATAGGAATCAATCTAGGATAAATAAAATATTTATTTTTACAAACAGTGTAAAGCCCGGTTAAAATAAAGGGTAATCTTTAGGTAATATAATTTGCACTTAAATATATGTAATACTGTATCCAGTAAAATATTTGAGATAACGGTACTATTTAATAACGGGAATTTATATTAATATATTACTTAAGCTCCGACTATACTTGCATTTCCGTAAAAAAGTTAAGCGGTATTGTAAAATTATAACGAACTTGAAATAACGATTAAGTAACGTAATTATAAGGATGGAAACTCGGATAAGGCCTAACGGTAATAATTACAAAGATTTACAATATTAAATAATCTCAAATAAACGGCCGGTTTTCAAAAATACTATTATTTAGGAAATTATTTACGGCCTTTTGTAGGGGCCAGTAACTTTTAACGGATTATGCAAGATATTATCAGAAATACCGGCGTAAAGTAAAAGTATAAAATAATAACCTAATATTTATTAGCGAGATTACCTTTATATTGGAAAAACGTAACCAAGGTAAACGCCTTCAGGTTATATCGTATCAAAAAGATTTTAAAGTAATAATAGTGATAAATAATACTGATAAATAATAGTGTAGAAACGAACATAATTTTATTCTAATTTACATATTAGGTTACAATATTATAAAAGAAAAAGAACAAATGGATCGCTATATAAAGACTGTCCTCGATATAAAAATTCTATAGGGAAATATTAACTTAATATTGTAGTCCAAAGGAAAACAATATCAATTATATTGAAATACTATAAATATAAGACCTTCGAAAAATATAGTTTAAAAGAAACTCTAGTATAAAAACTCTTATATCCATATCTATTGAAAGGACAATAACTATGTATGAATCCAAAAAAACTTAAGAATATCTAATTAACGATAGAAAATTAGGAATATATATAGAGGAAAGTATGAAATAAGATCATTATTATAATGAGCATAAAAAAACAGTATATTTTAGTAGTATGAACGGTGAGATTGAAAAGCAAATCAATAATATCAATAGAGATGTTAGAGGTGAATAAACATATTTTTTATCATAATATAGAGGAACACGAGAAAGAAATAGTACCCGTAAGCTATTTAGATTATTTAGCTTTTACGGTAAAACATTGAGAGGAAAGGTGTAAAACGATGACCGTAAATCATAAAGTTAAATCAGAAAAAAATTTAAATTATAGTTATTTAAGTTTTACCATAATAGCGATCAGTAAAGTAAGTAATTACGGAAGTATTTAAACGTTTGAGGAAATGATATATTACAAAGTTTACATCGCTGGGAAAATACGTTGATTTTCCGTATTAAAGAAAAATAGTAACTTATAATTATATATTAATTACTATTAAACTATACAATAAAATTGTAAATAATAATTTCTTATGACCATTCATATCCAAAATACGGAGTTGATTAACTGAAACGGAGTACTTTATTTACTTAAATATACCTATTCAAAATATTTATATACGGATTAACAAAAGGATAAATAAAAATCGTGTTTCGTCCACCTTATAATTGTTCCAAATATTTTACAGTACTATTCGAATGAATTATCATGGGTAAGACGTTTCAATCTTTCGTTAAATATAGATAATAATATATTATTTTAATAATATTATTATTTATTTATATACTTGAATAAAGTATAGGTAATACCTATAAGAGATATTTAATACACTATTTAAACCCGGGCTTTTAGTTAATAAAGCAACCAATAAGTTCTAATAGAAAAATTGATATATTTAGATTACTGAGAAGTACTGAACGAAGTTCGGGCGGAACTTAAAGTCACAGAATTTAATAAATGACGTTAAATAAAATAGTATATTAACCGTAATTACTAAGCATACTAAATAAACGTACTTTTTACCTTACAAAAGGACTTAGTCGGCAAATAATGAATGGTTATAGTATTATCTTATATCTTCGTAATATATATATAATTAAAAAAGTTTATTGCGGACCCTAATATTAAATTTATCTTAAAGGTTTTCAAGAGCGTTAATAATGAGGTTAAGGGTAGTAAGTAAAGCGTTTTCGGTTATTATCCTGAAAGAAATAGTTAAACGGAACGGCCTAGTTGAATTATAAAATAATATTTACGGAAATATATTAATTCTCCAAAAAATATTTAAACTAAAGTATTACTTATAGTGTAAGTATTATATAATATATTACTACTATAAATAACTAAAATTACGTTATTCTTCGTAAAGTTTAAAAATGAAGGAAATATACGGTAAGGACCTAACATAAAGGTACTTAGAGTGAGTATTAAAGGAAGTAAATGATATACATTTCATAGTAAGTTTAAAGAAAATTTAGAGTTGATAAGAGAAAGAATATGGAAATACTATAATATTAAAAAGCTCGAGGGACTTTATATTAGAAGGAAGGATATAGTATTTTTTTATATGTAATTCACGTATTATAAGACTTAATACAAAGTTAAACTATGAAAAAGCAGGTTTAGTTTAAGTTCAGAGAAAGATATTGGAAAAAATATTCGAGCTAGAGCTACTTAGTATAATATATTTATGTGACGAACCACTGTACAGAGAACCTCTGAAAGGTACACTGGTGGAAGGCAACTTCTGACAATTAGTTCGGTACAGCTAAATAGTGCACAACAATAGTTTGTCTCAATCAAAATAGTCTAGATACCAACAATTGTAACTTATATTGCATGCTGCGGAACTATCTATCCACACCAACCAGTTTCTCCGTACCGAGCTCTATCCTTGAATCCCTAGATCCCCTAGCCCGTGTTATCTCGTGCCCCATAGGCTTCACTTATTCGTTGCTTCAGGCCTACTGGTCTGGGCGACTCCGCTCTTCTGAACAGTGACGATTTACGGTTATATACCTTTTATATTTACTTTTAAAACCCGGAATACCAGAGAGTAAAGTTAATATTAAAGAATCGTAGAAGACAAAGAAAAGAAATGTAATATAGAGGAGATACTAAATTTAGAATTTAATAAAGATTGATTGGAATATTTAATTAGTTAATTAGGTTAATCAAGTATAAATAATTCGTTAATATTAACAGTAAATTGTCACGGTTAAGCCAACCGGCAGGTCAGACCGTGTGCGGGGCACAACGCCCACAGCCAATCGCTAGTAGAACCAATCAGGACGGGGGTAGCCTTACCTGTGGGATCATTGCAAAGCGTTAATGATCCAGGAGACCACAGGGTCTATATATACAGAGGAACTGGCTGGTGTAGATAGACAGGTCCGCAGTATGTAATACAAGTTACAATCGTTGGCACTGAGACTATTGTGATTGAGACAAGCCATTGTTGTGCACTGTTTAGCTGCACCGAACCAGTTGTCAGAAGTTACCTTCAACCCGTATCCCTTTCAGAGGTTATGTACAGGGGCTCGTCACATAAATTTAAATTACCTTGATAACTAAAAGGAGTTGTATTAATAATATTTAAGCCGATTAAAACTAATATAAATAAAAAGATCTGGGCTTAACTTATGGACCATATTTATGAGTCTAATTATAAAGAATCCTTGATGGAAATTAAGCCGCGTTTTTAACGTCATAGCAGGTATTATATATTATACTATAAAATTAATCGGTACCTGGCGACGTAAATATAATAAGATGATATATTAGTTACTATAAAGAGCTATAGGCGTATTATTAGTATAACCTTAACTAGTTAGGAAGAAAGGACCGGCTATACCAAGAGATAACAAAATGTTGGACGGTTGATTAAGGTTTAGTGAAAATTTTAGGAAAGAGAAGTCGGAAGGAATAGTAATAAAAAGCTTTATTACGGCACGATCCCGGAGAAAAGCGGAAGGAGCGGACTACTATTCGCGTCTAGCTCGTTTAGTTTCTCTATGTTATCGAATCTATAAAAAATAATCGCGATATTCGCTTTAATAAAACGACGAACTTTGATATCGGTTAGCTTTGTCATTTCTTGAATTGATTTTAACTAAACTTGAATAATATTTATTATATTAAAGAATAAATCTTAAAAAACTAACGGAAAGATACGCTTAGGGTATTATAGTAGGGAAAAGCATAGTAAATATAATTATAGTAATGTAAAAAATAAAATCAAAACAGGACGTAGGAAATATTATAAAAAGTATATACGGAATAAAACGAAGATATTATAGTCGAATACAAAAGGAAATCTCTATAATGCTTTTTAGATTAAGTACTTCCAAATCTTTTTACTTATTCATATGTTCAATATCGTTAGAAATACAGAAAAATAAGCGGAATAGTTATAGGAAGACAAAGATAGGTAGTAAACGGTTATTTTAGGACTTAAGTCGACGGGAATTTAACCTAAAAAGAAGGGTATGATATTATAATTATATTAATAGGCAGGACGGACCGTATACGGAATATAATACGTATAGTTATTATTCATAGAACTAATTAGGATAGAGAATGGCTTTACTTATATGATTATTCTTAAGAGTTAGTAGTTTAGTGCGGGATTGTTATCAAAAGTTCATAATCTAGAAAAGCATTATTGTCAAGAGTTAATAATTTAGACGATTAGTTAGTCTACATATACGGAGGAACTGGCTAGTATAAATAGATAGTTCCGTAGTATGATAGTTATAAGTTATAATCGTTGGTATCTAGACTATTGTAATGGCGATAAGTTATTTATTATATACTATTTAACTATACCGAATCAGGATTATTTAGAAGTGCCTTTAATTAGTATTTCTTTTAGAGATTCTGGATAAGGGTTCGGTATACCTAACCTAAACAACAAGGGACCTTCTGCTAATACTAAACCTACTTTTATAATTATAAAATAAATAGTTAAACGCTTTAAGGAACTCGAGAAAGATTCTAATAGTAATAAAACATTAAAATTATATCGGCTATACTGAAAGTAAAACTTAGGTTTCCGGGATTAAAGTACTATACAAAAGGAGTAATAGAGCCTGAAGGGTTTTTAATTTAATTCAAAACCTATATTCGCTAATACTTAAATTAATTTATTAACGAAGAACCGAAAATAATTTTCGCGGTTAATAAACTTAATGATAAGGCTTCTATTTAATTTGAACATATCCTTAATAATTACTATAACAAAGAGTTAAAGTATAAAAAAGAGTACTACAAAGTATGTGGAAAGTTACTATATTGTTAAAGTTAAATTTAAAAAGGTATATAAAATATATAATAAAGTAAAAAATATATATGAAGGATTTATAAACCAATGTTAAACGCGTTTAACAGTTATTTATGTTGTTTTATTTAAAATCGATAGCCTGTATAATACTAATATTAATAAGCGACTAATATAGCTTATTATAGTAACTTTAAAGAAAAGGTAAAGAATAAATTATAAGAAGATAAAGCTTAGTATTATTGTTAAGTATATTACTATGTTTATAGGAATCGACGATCCATAATTTTAAGCTCATACGGAAAATTTAAATAAAGTGACTATAGTACTGATAATAATAAATACTTTAATAGTAATCATTTTAAGAATAAACGAACGTGAAAATACTTTAATATTTGATACTTTAATATTCTTTATTGAAACCCGATAAATGTTAACGCTGTTTAATAATGAAAACCGTAAAGCCGGAGTTAAGGTAGGCATCACTTTAAGTATTTTAATTATAGTAAAGTAAAATACTTTGAAGAAAAATTATAAGGTATTTACACGATTTAAACAGAAAAAAAGAAATTATACAGATTATTATATTCAAAGAACTAAGGGTTATAGAAGTCTTAACTCTCGGGTATTAATACAGTAAAATAGTAAGTTTCGAGAGAGATTTTAATTAATATATCAAGTAAAAAAAATAAACTTGTAAAGTTGTGAAAAATAATAGAAAGGCTCAAAGTAAAGTACGAAAAAAAGATTTTTAAATATAGGTATTATAAAACCGTTGAATATAAATTATTATAGAAATTGCTATAGAAACTATTAAAATAATAACCAGATATAATAAAAAGGACCTACCCGGTAAACGAAACTAAAGAGGTAACACAAAAATAAAATTATTATCTCATAGAAAACATTTATTAAACTTATTTGTAAATAGTTAAGAAAATAAAAAAATAAAATAAAAGAAAGTTATTATTATTAAAATCGCGAAAAGGTTAGAGGATATACTTACATATATATAGTATATACCGTATAAGAAAATATAACATAACTTTATTTTAGATATCCGGAATACTAAGGGTACTTTTGATTTCAAGATATTATATAGAAATATATGAAGTATTATTATAGAAAAAATACTATATAGTTATCCGCCGGTACGTAAAGTAAATAAACCGTGACCGGTAAAAAGAATTATAGTTAAATAGGGAAGAGCCTACGAGGAACTAAATTACTATTTCTTATAGAAGGCTTAAGACCCCGTAAAATTAAAGAATAGGTTTTAAATAATATAGTTCGCTTTAAAGTATATGAGATACTACTTGTAGTATACGGATAGTAAGAATACGGACAATAGTAGAGTTTTTGGTTTTTTTTTAGGAAATGAGCGGTATTAAAATAGTAGCTAAGCCCGGACTACGTAATTAATTTATAAAGGAAAGTTAGATAATATTTTTAAAAAAAGGGTTGGAAAAATAATTAAATAAGAGAAACGCTATTATATATAAATATACTAAAATATTCAAGAAAGTAAAACCGTAAAATAAAAGGAAATTAAATAGGGGTAATTAAAAATGTTATACTGTTAAATAATCTAGAGAAAAAAAACGCTGTTTAATAATATAACGCTTATGAAACGACTCGTAGCCATTCGCGAAAGCTAGTAACTTTTAACGGATTACAAAAAATATTATCGAAAATATCAGCGTAAAGCGAAAGCATAGGATAACGATTGAATATTCATTAATAAAATTCTTATTATATGAGGAAATAAAAAATAAATATTTTGAAGTTCTAACGTATTTAAAAAATACTTAAGTAGTAATATTATTGAATAAAAGGATAAAACTAGAATTAATTTTATTGTAATTCGTATATAAAACTGAAATACTATAAAATGAAATAAACCGTTATATAAAGACTATTTCCAATATGAGAAATCTATAGAAAAATAATATTTCTTAAATATTACAACTAAAAGAAAAATTATTTTAATTATATTCAATAGTATAATCGTAGGACCCTCGAAAGATATAGTTTTAGAATAATTATAGTATAAAAATTATAATTGACACATTAATTGGAAGGATAGTAGGTAGCTATAACTGAATTTTTTTTTAAGTATTTAAATAACGATAAGAGATTAGAAATATAAATAGAGTAAAGTATAAGATAAGTACCCTTTACATATAGTATTACGTAAAGAACTTAAGAAATAATCATATACTTTATTAGTATGGGCGATAGAATCGAAGAAATAAAATTCATAACGTTGGTAAAAGTAGCGAAGGTTAATAAATATACTATAATAATATAGAAAAGCGAGAAAAAAGCGGCACCGGTAAAATATCGAAAATATCTAATTTTTACGGCAAAATGTTTAAAGTGATTTAAAAGCAACGACTATGGGACTACGAGATTCAATTAAAACGAGGAGTTAGACTGTTAAATTAACGATAAGTAAAGTAAAAAGTATAAGAAATATTGATATAAAAATTTAAAGAAAGAATATATTGAAGAATTTATATCGCAAGTAAGATACCCTATGTTTTTCGTACCGAAGAAATATAGTAATTTATAACTATATATAAATTGCTACTAATACAATAATAAAATAGTAAAAAGTAATTACTTGTTATTATTAATATTTAAATTATAGAGTAAATCAATTAAAACGTGATACTTTAAATACTTAAATATATCTATTGAGTATACTTACATTGACATCAAAAAAAGAAAGAAGATATTTTACACAGTGTATAAATATTGTAAGTATTTTATAATATTATCCGCGTTAATTATTATACTTAGAATAGTTTGATTTTTTGCCAATTATATATCTCGCAAATTTCTAGATAAAGTAGTACTATTTTATTTTAATAATATTTTTATTTACTTAGGCACCTTAAATAAATACCAGCGATACGTAGGAAAAACATTTATTACGCTATACGGAGCCAAACTTTTAAATAATAAATAAAAGAGCGAATTCCATATATAAAATGTAAAATCTTTGAAATATTAAAAATTCTTAGCAGTGATGTATATAAATTTCAAAAAATAAATTAATAAAGAAAAATTAATTTATATTATAGTTATAGTTATATATTCAAGTTTTTTTTAAAGTTTATAAACATTTATTAGATATTTTTCCAGGTGTACGCGTGGATTACGCAGTTATTTAGTTAAGTAATTCAAAAACTACAGAGTTCCGGTGCTGGTAAGAAAAAATATAATTCTTTCAAGAGCTAAAAAAAATTAATTTTCAAGAATTTTAATACTTGAATTACCAGACCATAATCGACTATTCGGAGTCGAGATTGATAGATTAAATTATACGATCAGTAAATAATTAAGCTAATAAACGAATAATGATAACTTATAACCGGAATTTTTTTTAAAAAGAATTAAACGGGATACGTTGGTACTATTGAGTTTATAACAAAAAAATATTTATTATTATCGAAGCGTTCGAAAAATAAAGGCTATACGTTGGTAGTATTAACTATAAGATATAGGTCTTATTGAACTGTAAGAACTAACGATACCTTATTACTATAAAGGGTTTTCACGTACGGTAAATATACTAATTAATATTTCTTTCGGAATTTAATTTTTTAATTAATTATAAAAAGGTTCCGGAAGATGTTAGGGTAAACGTATTTAATCAGCGAGCTAATTACAAGAGAATATATTTAAGAGATTACTATTTTTACTTAGAGAACCTTTAAAATATTTTTCAATGTTTACTTTAACCGAAAATAAAGTATTTTTTTATTAAATATTAAAGAGAATTAAATAATAATATTATGAAGCAATATCAAAAGGTAAAAAATATATTTATCTAATAAGCCTAAGAAATACCGTTAATATATGATTATACTCAACGCTAATTATTATATCTTTAGATTCGAATAAATTAGTAATAAAACTTATAGTAACTAAATTCTATAGTTGTTCCGCTACTAATAGTAGCTCTAGAAATCCGCAAGGCTTCTACTTCGCAACCTCATTTTCTCGTACGTATAGTATAACTAAATAAGTTTTTTAGTATTATTTTTAATCTTTTATTATTTCAGGTATTACTTAATTTCTTTTAATAGTCTTTATAATACTTATATGTCTTCCGAGTTTCGATTTATAAACTTTTATTATTATGATTATTCTATTACTTAGCTTTACGTATATTTTAATTTTCCATTATAGTCTTCCCTAATTATTATCTTAAATACTTTATAGCGTTTTTTAATACATATAATAATTCCTTCGATGTATCCTTATAGTAGTCGGCTCGCCGGTTAAATACCTTTACTGTAGCATTTTCCAAATCTTTTTTATAGTTAATTTAAAAATTAAATTTCGAAAGAAATTTTAATTATTATAAATACCGTACGTAAGGGACTTTCGTAATAGTACAGTATTATGGGTTTCTGTAATCCGTATAAACCTAGATTTTATACTTAATACTATTAAAGTATAGCCTGTACTCTTTAAATGTTTTGATAATACTAAGTAGCTTTTTATTATAGATTAGGTAATTCTAATGTATCCCTTTTAATCTTTTCAAAAAGAAAGTTATGAAGTATAGCTTTCCGTCGTTATTTTCAGTACCTTAATTATTTACTAATTATATAATTTAGTATCTTTATTCCGACCTTAAATAATTGATTAAGGTTTAGTAATTTAAATACTGGGTCGTTTAAAACTGCCTCTTTTAGCTCCCAAAAGCCCTACTCCTTTTCTTACCTCTACCGGAATTCTATATCTTTTTTAATTAAGTAATTAAATTATTAAATATTTTTTACGTACTTCTGAATAAATATTGAATTGAAGTTCGTAAACGCTAAAAGTTTCTTAATATATATCTATAACCACAGAATAGGCTACTTCTCAACTACCGGAATTTCCCTAGGTTCTTTACAAGCCTTACTTAACGATATTAAATATCTTTCATATATTCTTTTTTATATATAAAACTGGGTTTTTTGTTTACGAATCAAAAGTCCAGCTCTATATAATGTGTTAAGTATTTTTCGTACGTATCGCTTATACTCCTTTAAAATACCTAGGTAAATAAAAGTATCGTCGAAATAATATTTTATTATTTTATAAAAGTACTTCACGATTATACAATTAAACAAAGATTAGAACGTTACGGGTATATTAATGTATCTAAATAATATTAAAAGTTACTTGAAACAATTATACGATTTACGAAATACAATATTTGATTTATTCCATTTCTTAATCCGTATATAGCTATATTCAATAAATACATTTACATATATAAAGTATTATACTCTAGTGAATTATTTCCGTAACCCAAATATTAACGGTAGCAAATAATTATTTTTTACCGTTTTATTAGTTAATTCATAATAACTCATATATAATAATTAATTACCGTCTTTATGTAATCTAGAAAATACAGGGTATTTGATTAGTAATATAAATCCTCTACTATATTGCCTCTCTAATTCTCGTTTTAGTACTTCCGTAATTCCTTACTTTGTTTATAGTTAAAATAAAAAATCTGAAATAACTGTAATTTAATAATTTCTTTTAATTTAATTTTATAATCATACTATCCTCGTTTTAGAAATCCCTTGAAATAGTTAACTATAAAACTAATTATTTTCAATATTCTATTAATACCGCCTTGTCTTCTACTTTTTTCTACGTTATTATTATAGACGTACTTATTAACCTCCAATATTTTCACTAATATCATTAACCTTATTTTTCGATTTTACCAGCTATATCAACAAAGTATAATATTATTTTTTAGACTCCTTCCGGTAGTACCGTAGGGGGTATTTATGTTATACTCTACTTTATATTTGTTTCTCATTTCCTATCATTAATAAAAAACTTATAAAGTTCTTTTAATCGTAGATAACTATTATTTCTCTAGTCGATATTTAAATTATGATCTTAATATTATAATTACTTTAAGATTATATCCTTCGAGGGTCCTATGTCTATCATAGTAAATATTATTAAAATCATTTTTCTTTTTACTGTAATTTCTAAAAGTTATATTTTTCTAATATACTCTTTACGTTAAAAATAGTCTTCATATAATCATCTGTTCTTTCTTTTTCTTCTATAGTATTCTAATTTCATGTACGAACTATAGTAAAATTAAGTTCGTTTCCGTATTTCTATTTATTAATACTGCCGCCTAAATATCATTTTAATATACTATAATTTAAAAATATTTATCTTATGTACTTTGTTCTTTTATAGTAATAGCCTCGTTAATAAATATTAAATTATTATCGTATACCTTCGCCTAACGTTAACACTTCTGATAATACTACTGAGAATTTATTAAAGGTTACTAGGCCCCCGCGAAAGGCCGTAAATCGTTTGCTAAACGATTTTATCGTTTCAAAGCGTTCTTTTACTCCGAATTATTTAATAATTTAAAGTCTTTTATCTATCTCCGCCTAACTTTTTCCTATCCTCTATCTTTAATTTCCATAATATTCTTTTAGATTTATATCTAATAATAATTCCTTTTTTTAATCGTTCCTTTAAGCTTCTTACTTTAATAATATTATTTAACTTTTTTCCATAAATATAGTCCGTAATCCGGGCTTAGGTACTGTTTTTGTACTATTTTTCTTAAAAAACTATATTGTTTTTTGTATCCCAAATATTTATATACTCGAGATAGTATTTCATATATTTTACAGTAAATTATATTATTTGAAAATAATTTTTTAATTTAAACCGGTCCTAAACCTTCCACAAAAATAGTTATTTAATTCCTCGCAAACTTTCTTTTAATTTATTATAGTTCTTTCACCGGACGTAGCTTACCTCCCTTATATACTTTATATACCGGCTAAATTTATATAGTAACTTACTTTAATAATCCTTCATATATTTATAAATAAGATATTAAAATTGAAGTATTTTCCGGTATTACGGATATTTTAAAATAAAATTATACCACAATTTCTTGATAAAATATGAATTATACTAATATAGGTATATCGCCTAGTATTTTCGCGATTTTAATTCTTATAACCTTATTACTTCTTTAAAAAAACTCTACTTACCCTTTATATATAAGCTTTATAATCTATTATTATATAACAAGAATTTTATATTTAACCATACCACCTTTGTAATATTATATACTTAATAAGTCTTCTTTATTTTATTAGATAGGGTTATCGTCTTTAGTAACCTCCGTGATAAATCCGATTACGATTTATATTATTCATCTTATAATAGTTATATTAAAAAAAACCTTTCTTTATATTTTACTTTTAGGTTTTTTTTTTCCCGCAGTTTCTAGAACTTTACTTCCTTTTACTCAGTATACCCTTTAAATTTTTTTTTAATATTTACCTCTTTACTTTATTCATACCCGAAAGTTATAACCTTTATAACCTTCGGTTCTTTCGATATAATAATTAATATAATTTCCGTTCTCTATCTAAGTCGTTTGGGTACCCTATAATCCTTCTTAAAGTATATTACCTTACTATAATTAAAAACTTGAAATTATTCTTACTTTAGCTCCGGCTTTATAGCTTTTACTGTTAAATAATCTTAACGTTTAGTAATCTTCAATATATAATACTAAAATAATGAATATTAAAATATTTTCTTTTACGTTTATCGTTGAAACGATTATTACTAAAGTATCCTTTGTTATTATTATTATTGTAATAATCTCGGTTATTGCTTTTTTTCTTTATATAACGTTAGAATTACCGATCATCGATCTATATAATTATAGTAATATACTTAAAGATAGTATTAAGCTTCGGCTCCTTTTATAACTTATCTTTCACCTTTTTTAAAACTATTATAAAAAAACTATATTAATCCTTTATAGTTAATAGTACTATATAAGTTATCCATTTTTAATAATACCGCGTAATTAGTGTTTAAATATATTTAACGTAAGTATATGAGCCTCTCCTACGCGCGTCTTACACTATTATATTCTTTAAGTACTTCCTTAAGCTTAATTTCGAAAGTAAAATAGCGAGCTGAATATTTATAGTAACTTAGTTTTAGTTTTCCGGCTCTACTTTACAATAATTATTAAGGTAGGCTCGAATTACGTAGGTTAATAACTAAAAAGATTACTTTCGACTTTTCGTTATTAAACCAATTTATGTATTAACGAAAATAGGTTCTAAGCTAAATTAAAACCTTTTAAGTTCTATCTTTCTTCATCTACAGTACTCCGGTCTTAGGAACCTAAGTGTTACTTTAGGAATAACTGAAATAGTGGTAGTTTATTTCCGCTATTATTAAACCTCTTTCTCGAATTCCTTAAGGTATTTAATTACCTATTTTGTAATAGTAGGAGTAGGTCTAATATTAATAGAAAGTCTCTCGCTACTCAAGTTAAGTAGGGCCTCTCCTATTTAAACGATTTTACGACTAGCTATAGTATAAAAATTTATTTTAAATTTACTCGTAGTAAAATTACAATAAAAATATAACGTATAACGAACCTCTATCTAAAAACTCTAAACGGGATATTAATTAAAGGTACTTCTTAATAATCCTAATTTGGTAAAGCTAAATAGTATATCATAAATAGTTTATTTAAATTATAATAGTTAAAATATAAACGATTATTACTTATATTATATACTACGAAACTATCTACACCAGCTAATTCCTCCGAATATATAGGTCTTAACCTCCAAATACCTCCATACCTAAATCTATCTTCTAATCCCTGGATCCTCCTAAATCTAGCTTTCAGACTCTAGATCCTTAGATTTAACTCTAAATCCCTAAATCTATAGATCGATCTTTTAAATCCTAAATCCCCCTAACCGTAGTTTCCCCTGCCCTTCAGGCCCCATTTATTTATTACTTTAGTTTTATTAATCCGTAGCGACCCCTCTCTTTTAAACCGTAATATAATACTTTCTTTCTAGGCCGACGCCCCTACGGCCTAATCTCCTTTTCCGTTATTAATTACGGTAACTTCTTTTCCTTCTTTTTTATTGATGATTATATTTTTTAACTAGGTTTTTAAACGCTCGAAGGTTACTTATCTTAGGATTATTTATCGCGACACTTTATTCGATATTATTTTACGTAACTCTACCGCTATGGTTATTTCCGATACTTACTACGAACGCCGCTTATTTCTTTACGAGGTCTCTTTTCCCGATTCTTTTCGCTATTCTTCTTATATTTCTTTTAATTTATTTTCTTTTAAGGCCGGCGGTCTATCCGCCTTTAGCCTCCGTAAAATTATAACTTATTATAACCATCTTAATTGCGATATAGAGAAAGTAGAGGCCGAATTATTTACTTTAATAACCAAGCTTACTTATTCTTATAAGTAAAAGTTTTTTTAGTTTAATAAAATAGTTCCTGCCGTTTCTCGTAGCTTTAATAGTAACAAAAAGCTAAAGAGACTTAAACGTAAAGAATAGTCTATTCGTTCCGTTTCCCCTCGGGACCGTTCCGTAATAAAGTCTTCCGTCACGGTCATATTTGACTTTTCTTTTTTAGATCCCTCCTCAGGCTTTCATTAGCCTTCCGACCTTCCTTTAGACTTCAATATAGCCGGTCCTTCCTTTTTAACTTTATAGGGTACCGTTAATAGCGCGCCTTTTACTTCCTAGGATAATTAAAACGCGTAGCACTAACTATACATAGGTCCCCTTATACTTTCTAACCTTATAGTATAACGTATAGTACGTCGGTTACTATATTAAAGGTATAGGTTTGACTCCTGTTAACGTTTTCCAAGGTTTAAAAAATTTAATAAGTTTTCCTAAGCTTTAAATTTTAGTTTCCCGTAAATAATACGTCTTTAAATTTTTTTTAGGATAGTAAAGGCGTATAGTATTAATTAGGTTTAAGTTGTTTCGTACCTATTAACATTATAATATAATATAATATATGATACATTAATTATTATATCGGAAACGTAGGTTTAAATCCTACCGAAGTTCTTAATATATTAAAAAACCTCATAGATTTTGCTAAAGGTAAAAGATTTTTAGTTATTTAGGCTTTAATCGGTTTAAATATTACCCGTAAAATTCTTTTTATTTATTTAAATAATTATAACTGAGTTTTAATATTTATAGATTATCAATAGCTAGATATCCTAATGCACTAATTGAATATTTTAATTAGCCTTTATTAAATTATAAACTTAATACTTTTTCTATATTATATTTTTTTGGGTCTTTCGTTACTTTCTATATATTAACTTTATTTGCCCGGCATATAGCTTTTAAAAATAAAGTATAAAATTTATATAACCATAAACGTATTATATTAAATAACTTTGATTCGAATACCGTTTCCGATATTTTCCTTTTTAACTCTAAAAAAGCTTACTTTTCTATAGTCTAGCTTTTTACTACGTCTTTTAATATATAAATTACGTATAAAAAAATACTACATTCCCTTCTTTAAGGTAAGGTCCGTCAAGGCTTTTAATATTCTAATATTTCTATATCCTTTTCCTTATAAATTTTAATTCTTCTTCAAACATATTAAACAATATATATAACTTTTTTCCTCTAACCCTAACCCTAAGTAGTTTCACGTTTAATTCCCACCGTAGGTTTACTTTATATTTAAATTTATAAAGAACGGTAGAGCTTGAATAGTCTTTATTAATAATATATTATATATTAATGATACCGTGAATAATATTTTAACTTTATAATTTTAGTTAAATTGGAATAGTTCTATACATTTTATTTAATTTAATTAAACCGTTATGTTTAACCGTTTATTTGAAAGTAATAAACCAAAAATACTTTATTTATTACTTCTAACTTCGGTATTAATATTTTTGAAAACTTCGATATAAATTTAATATTACGGTTCGTAATAAACTCCTTTAACTATGTATATATTACTACAACATACTATAGTATTATATTGACTAACTATTTAATTTATTAAGATTTTTCATAAACTAAAACATATATTATTTTGTAAGTTTAGCGATTATTATTAATATATTTTTATATCTAACGTTACTTACTATATCAATTTAAATTTAATTATATAATAATAAAATCTATTTAATTATACTTTACAGATATTCCGCTATTAATAACAACTTGAAAATCCGTAAAGTTTACATCTTATAGCCTTTATTCTTTTATATATATAATATAATTAAATAGTTTCCTTAACGTTAATTTTAATTTCTGATTAATTAAAATAGTATGTAATTTGCTTATACTCTTTATAATACCTCTGTATCCTCTGAACGTCGATCTATAAATTTCTATTCTTTATCTAACTGTATATATACTCTTAATTCTTATACTATACTCTTTCCTAACTATTTTTTAATACTTTATAGTTTTAATTCCTTTTACTAATAATATTCTATAATATTGTGAATGAATTTCTTTTCATACTTACTAGAAATGAACGATTTAGAATACATTATAAATACTTTATTTATAACTAAAATAAACGTTTATGAGTACTGTTTAACGTTTTTTTAAATAATAATAGTAATGCCTTATATGTATATAGAAATTGGTTTACTAATTAAATATTGTTACCTTAGTATTTTCCGAGCCTTTTAATAGTTAATTTAAAAATCAATTTCCGAAAGAAACAATCATTATTACATTTACCATATATTAAATACCTTTTTAGTAATGAAGCATTATAGATTTATATAATCCTCATAAACCTATGCTTCGTGATTAATATTTTTAAAATATAATTTCTATTACTCGAACGCTTTAATAATAGCAAGTAGCTTTTTATTTTAGATTAAATAATTTTACTATATTTCTTTAAATTGCTGTAAAAATAAAATAATTAAACCTTACTACCTGTTATTATCTTACTATTTTAAATATGTACTCTTCGTCTAATTTAATATCTTAACCTCCACTTTGAATATTCAATTTGTGTTTAGTAATTTAAATATCGAGTTTTTTTTTTAAATAATTTCCTTTAATATTTAAAGGGCCTACTTTTTTTTTAACCTTTACCGAAACTCTATATTGTTTTTGATTAGGGAATTAAATAGCTACGCGATACTTACATATTTTTAAATAAATATCGGATAAAAGCGTATAAACTTTAAGAATTCTTTAAAAAATATTTATAATTATAATGCAACTTAATCTTTAATTACTATAATTTCTTCAGGTTCTATATAACCGTTTTTGAATAATATTAAATATTTTAAATATATTATTTTTTATACGTAAAACTTACTTTTTATTTATTAATAAAAAATCTAATTCCGTATAACGTATTAAATACTTCTAATACGTATTACATATACTCCTCAAAAGTACGTCAATAAATAAAAATATTATTAAAATAATATCTTATTATCTTTATCGAGGTACTTCCGGATTATATAATTAATAAAATATTAGAGTACTACGGGTATATTAATGACTCTAAATAATATTACGAAATATTGATATTACTTATAAGGTATACGAAATATTATTTTTATTTATTTTCCTCTTTAATCTCTATGTAGAGATATCCGATAAATATATTGAAATATATAAAATATTATACTTTAATTAACTAATTTTATACTTTAAAAATCAACGGTAGTAAGTAATTATCTTTTACTATTTTATTATATAATTAGTAGTAATTTATATATAGTTATAAATATGATGTTTTTTTGGTACGAAAAATATAGAATATTTTACTAATCCTGTAACCTCTTTTATATATTTTCTCTTTATATTAAGATTATATTTTTCGAAGGTCCTTTATTTATAATATTAGATATAGTTAAAGTTATTTTCCCTTTAATTATAATATTACTAAATAACTTTTTTATAAGTTTTTTATGTCGGGAATAGCTTCTATATAACGATTGATTCCTCTTTTTTATAGTATTTTAGTTTAGTATGCGAATTATAGCGAAATTAAATTTATCTTTGTATTTCCGTTTATTAATATTATTATTTAAATATATCTTTAATACATTACATTTTAGAAACATTTAATTTTCTTTCTTTTTTATAGAGTAGCGACTTTCTTAATGAATATTGAATCCTTATTTATACCTTCGCTTTACGCTAAAAAAAAAATACCATTTGTAGTCGTTAAAAGTCACTGGCTTCCGCGAAGGGCCGCGAATTATATTTAAATAGTTTTATCGTTTAAGAACGTCTTTTTACTCCGGGTTATTTAATAATATAAAGTTTTTTCTAATTATTTTTTTTTAATTTCTTTTTATTTTTCGGTTTTTTTTTTAAATATTTTATTAAATATATTTTAACAGTATCTCTATTATTTAATCCATACTTTAAATTCCGTAGTTTAATAATATTATTTAGGTTTTTATTATAAATATAGCGTGTAATATAGGTTTAAATACTATTATAGTGGTATCTTTAGCCCTAAAATTTCGCCACTTACTATATTTTTATTATCTATAATCAAAGTAGTATCCTACTTCTTCTAATGTAAACTAAATTACTTATAATTTATTGCCTAATTGGGTTACGTTTCTTACTTTCTATATCAAATAATCGTTAAACTTTTTAGTATTTTTTCCTACTTTGTTATTATTTTCTTAACTGACCGTAATTAACTTTTCTTACTTAGTTTACGTACCGGCTAATAACTATATAGTATTTTACTTTATTAATATTTTATAACGTACATTATCAGTGAGTCGTGCATATCACTGGGTCGCGCACTCTCTACCACCCTACTACAATTACCCTCGATTATAACACACCAGCATTAGGAACTAACTACAATTACATCAGAAACAGCTGAATCAGATAATTCTGCAGCCTCCTGGCAAGTACGTGCATTATAGCCAGGCTTGCCGCATATACCACAGCACTGAGTCTTCGTACGAGACCCCCCTGTACCATCACCACTTTGTCGATTTTCCTGGATTACCTGCTCACCCACAGCCTTCTAATCCAGTAGATCCTGTACCTCTTGTACGGCAAGTGACCCTTCAAGCCTCACACGTGTTTTTTTGGCTCTCCGTCTCTTAGTAAGTGCCTTATTGGGATTTCGTAGTGCCGAGAGCTCCATACGTAAAAGAGCTACCTCGTATATTATAATTATCGTACCTTTAGCTAATCGATCTATAGCAGCCAATATAGATATTAGAGAGCTACCCTAGTGGTTTAATATCCGAGTTTTAAGAAGCTCTAACTGTAAGGTAGCTTCTCGAGGGTTATGTGGTATTTGGGAGAGCCAAGGGAGTACCGTGCCCGGCTTTAAGGATAGGGGTATTAGCGTACGAAGCTTTATATCTAGCTTAAAAAGTACCCTCTCTAGATCATATAGTATAAAGCCAGCACCTGCAAAGCTACTTTATATATTCTTTTCCGTTATAGAGGCGAAGAAGGCCTTGCGGAAGGCACAAAGGAACTCGAGCTTGCTTACGTAGTTAATATATATACGTATTAAGTCCTCGATCTGGCGGCCGTACGCCTACTTTAATGGCCTAAAGCAGCCGATATCGAGTGGTTAGAGGTAATGTAGAGAATATAGAGGTATATAAAGCGTAATAATATTATTTTGCTAATAGTAACGCTCAAATTCGGTCGAGTAATAGCTTTTATAACCGTTAAGGATTAATAACCGGTATTTACCCTTTATCTAAGGCGCTATATAATAATCGAAGTACTTAATTTAGTTTAGGCTTACTGGATTAATAGTCTAACTATTATCGGTAGTTGCGATACGCTAGGTAAACGGTAGGTTAAACTCAGTATATTAGTTAGTAAGGTAGTATTACGCGGTTAAAATAATAAAAAAAGGGATAGCCTAACCGAAGGTATTAACTTCCTGGATTACCGTTACCTATTCGCGATTACTAAACTAGGCTAATTTCGCCTTACTAAGGCCGTCCCAGGTCGTAATTACTATACCCGCGAAAAGAATACTTATTATAACCCTAGTCTCGTCGAAGTTATAGATATTATTATTTATAATACCGTACTTGGCTTTAGTATCTCGCATAAGCGCGAACCACTCGCTAATAACCTTTAGATCATCGCATTTAGCCCTCTAGTAGTCGTATTTATATATAAAACGCGTACGGAGCTTTAACTAGCGTTTAATAAATCGATATACCTAGAGCTTACCGACAGGGGACGCATCGCGTACGCGTAGCAGTTAATTAGCTATATCTTCCACACCACGCAATCTAGGTAGAAAAGCTCGCGTATATAGCTTAATAATATATTGGATAATAGCCTTTTCTACTAATTAAGTGAGCTTCTTTGTACCGGGCGTAGCATCGCGTCGTGCAGGCTGGCCATCGCGTCGGTCGCGGAGGGTTGATAGTAGTATATTATAGAGTATAGCTACGGCTCTGAGGCTTAATTTTTCGTCCTTTTGGAGAGCTTCAAGGGCTAAGATTACCCTCGCTTCCTTTAAAATAAAAGGCATATTGGATTGTAGAAAAATTCGATACAAAGTGCAATGAGGACGCGTCGCGCTAGGGAGTGCACGACCCACTAATATGGACGACTCACTGATAATGTACGTTACATTTAGATATAATATATTTAAACTAAAATACTTTCCGATATTTTTAATAATAAAAGTAAAATTACATTATATTTCTTTCATAGGGT
The DNA here is from genome assembly GCF_035222485.1 of Podospora pseudoanserina. Lineage (NCBI taxonomy): Eukaryota > Fungi > Ascomycota > Sordariomycetes > Sordariales > Podosporaceae > Podospora > Podospora pseudoanserina. The sequence continues at coordinate 1,228,094 of NC_085923.1, forward strand.
ATATGCCGTATAACTATAGATATATTTCTCAGTAACTTCGTGATTTTAAATATTAGCGACTTTCTTATCTTTGTAATACTTTCCCAAAATTTTTACTCGAAATTTTAAACTATACTTATATAACGACGATCCTATACCTACTATCTTACATCTTTAATATTATTGATCGAGTTAGTTTTTCCTATTATATAAAGTTATCATTCTTAGTAATATCCTTAGCCATTTCTGTAATAACTCGTACTACTTAATCCTATACTACCTATATCCAAAAATCCCCTTTTTCGTATTCCGCCTTTAGGTTTTTTATTACTCTCCGTAATTTTTAAACCTTTATTTCCTTTTATTTAACGTACTAATTAAAACTTTCCTCGAAACTTACCGTTTTACCTTATCAATACTTATAACTTACGACCTTTATAACCTTCGGTCCTTTTAATATAGTAATTAATATAATTTCTTTTTCTCTTTTTAATCGTTTAAGTACCCTATAATTTTTTAAAAAGTATTTTACTTTACTATAAATAAGATGCTTAAAAAATTTTCCACTTTAACCCTAGCTTTACAGGTTTTATTATTATAGTATATCGATACTTATTTATTTTGAATATATAATATTAAACTAATTAATAATAAAATATTTCATTTACGCTTATTATTAAACTAATTATTATCAAAGTATCATGTACTATTATTACTATAGTAACCCCTATTATTATTTCTTTTTTCCGTATAACGTTAAAATTACCGATCGTTGATTTATATAACTATAATAATATATTTATTAATAATATTAAGCCTCGACTTTTTATATAATTTATTTTTTGTTTTTTCCCTAAAGTTGTTATAAAAGAGTTATATTAAGTTTTTATCGGTAATAGTATTACGTAGGTTATCGATTTTAAATAGAGTTAAGTATTTAATTATTGAATACGTTAAACGTAAGTTTATAAGCCTTTCCTATATATACACTTTACTTTATTATACTTCTGAAATACCTCTTTAAGCTTAATCTCGAAAATATAATTATTTTTAAAATATTTTATAATAATTTCTTTTTTCCCCGGCTACTTTTTATAATAATCGTTAATGATAAGCTCGAACTACGCGAGAACCTTGTTTTCTTGTTTAATTACCGTACAAATTATTTTGAATTTTTCGTTAATGAATTAATTTAAATATTAACGAAAATAGGTTTTAAGTTAAATTAAAAAGATTTTAAACTTTACCGTTCCTCCTTTATAATACTTCAAGAGCGAAAACTTAACGGTTAATTTAAACGTAATCGAAATAGCAAAAATCTAGTCCTGGGTTTATTAAGCTTTATCTTTAAGTTCATTTAAATGCTTAATAACCTACTTTACAGTAAAAAGTATAGGTCTAGTACTAATAGAAGGTCCCTCGCTACCTAGGCTAAGCGGGATACCTTCTATTTAAATATTTCAAGGTCTACCTATAGTAGTGAAAAGACGGTTTTAATTTATCCGTAATAGAGTTGAAGTAAGTAAGTATATAACGTATGACGAACCCCTATGTAGAATCTTTAAAAGAGACACTAATTAAAGGTACTTTTAAATAATCCTAGTTCAATATAGTTAAATAGTATGTAATAATAGCTTATCTTAATTATAATAGTTTAAATATCAACGATTATAACTTATATTATATATTACGGAACTATCTATCTACACTAACCAGTTCCTCCATATATATAGGTCTCAACCTCCAAGTACCTCCGTACCTGGATCTATCTTCTAGTTCCTAGATCCTCCTGGATCTAACTTCCAGACTCTAGATCCATAGATCTATCTCTCAAATCCTAGATCCCCCTGCCCGTGCTATCTCCTGTCCCACATGTCCCACTTATCCGTTGCTCCAGTTCTATTGGTCCGGCGACCCCTCTCTTCTGAACCGTGACAATACTGAACCGTGGACCGTTAGCCCCGCCGCGGTCCCCGATCCCAATCTTATTGGTCTGTCCTGTCCACTAGACCGTGAGCCCCCTCGATCGTCCGGTCCAGCCCTGATTAGTTGCTTGCTTCTCTACCGTCTCCTAAAACCGTAACACTATTCTTTTTAAATTAATATTTATAGGAACTTTCTATTTTTTCTATCTAATTCTATATATATTATAAGTTTTTCTTACCTTTTATTGAATTATAACTTTATTAATAAACTTATTTAATCCATAAGACTTTTGTAGCGGTCAAATAAAATTATTAAAGTTCTTAAGTTTCTATGAAATTCATTGAGTCTTGCTTAAAGAAGATCCAGGATCTAAATAATATATTTTATAAAGGTACTAATAATTATGATAAATACTAGTAGTTACTCTTAAATTATGAAGATTTTATTTGTATAAATACAATATAGTCTCTCGTGAATTTTTAATAACAAAGAATCAAAAGTAATAAATAGTTTAGTATAAAGAATCATAATTGTACTTAATATATTAACAATGAGCTGTTAATTTTAGAGTTATAGAACAATCTGTAAACGCACTAAAGAATTCAAAAATAAACTAAATAGCTTTAAAGTAAAATTTCTCTTATTTCTACCGTACTTAAATTAATAAATGAGATCCCAGTATTAAAGTATTATTAGAACCGAAGAGTAATATTGAAAAAGTTTTCAATTTAATATAAACCCTATTTTTATGACTATTTAAACTAATTTATTAACAAAAAATAAAAAATGATTTTTACAGTTATCAAGTTTAAAATAAAAGCTTTAATGTAATTTAAATTCATCCATAAAATTATTATAAAAAAAGAAAATTGAGAGAAAGTTATAGTTTCATATTTTGAAAATTACTATATTTACAAAATTAAACTTAAATTTCTGGTAAATAGTATGATAAACTAAAATATATATAAAAGAGGTTAATAAATTTACAACACACGTCTTTACTAACAAGCTATTATGATTTATTTAGAATATAGTAGCCAATATAATACTATTAATAATAAAGAACCAATATAATTTTTGATCACGTGCTGAAGAAAGGTTAACAAAATGAATTATATAAAAAATTAATACTTTATATTTTTAATAAATAGATATTAACATAATTATATAAATTAGCAATTAGTAACTTTAATATTGAAGAAAGAAAATGATAATTATAGAAGATTACTAGAGGAGTAACCGCTTTAACGATAAATAGAAACGGGAATACTTCAACACTAAATACTACAGTATTATATGCTTAGAATTAATAAAAATCAATACCATATAATAAATAGTAAAGGCTATAAAGCCGGAATTAACGTAAAAATGATTATTATAAAATAAAATATTTTAAAACGGATGAGGAAATAGTTAAATTAGTCGATTAAAGAAAGTCAATTACGGTAAGTATTATCTTAAAGAAAGTATAAGCTATGGAGGGCATAATTATTAAATATTCGGAAAGCGAAACTTTAAATTTTGGACAAGATTTAAATGAATATAGTAAATAAATTCTTGGCTTTTAAGGACTAGAGAAAAAACTACAAGAGTTAAAAGTCAAATATAAAGAAGTAACTTTATAAATACAAATGTTATTACAAGGGTAATGAAAAATAGAAACTGTTTATAGTACAAGGGATTTACCTAGTGAAAAAATTTGAAAGAGTAACATAATTTATATAAAAGAATTTATATTCAAAAGAAAAGCAAACATTAGAAAAATAAAAAGAATGTTTCTATGAAAATTATTAAATAGTTAAAAGAAGTATTTTTCATTACATAGTATACATTTCATAAAGATAATAGAGGATAGTTTTGTTTGATATATCCGGAATATTACAAAGTACTTTAATTATAGTTCAATATATTAAATAAGTATGAAAAGTAAATAATATTTAGTTCAAAAACCAACATTTCAATAAGAAATGTTTTAAGCAAAAAAGAAATTGATCATTTTCATAGAAAGTTTAGGACCTAAATGAGTTAAAGAATAGCTTTTGAGTACTATAACTCATATTTCAATATATATAAGATATTATTTCCATGTAGTAAAGGAAAAAGGTATGAAACATAATATAATTTCATAGGGAAAAGTAGCATTTACGCAGTATTTAAATCCGGATTATAGAATATATTTACAAGAGAAGATTAAATAATATTATTAAATAAAGAACTGTGAAGAAACAAATAAGTAGCGGAACTATTATTTAATATAAGAACAATAAGATATTAAAACAGTTAAAAACAGAAAATAAAAAAATAGAAACTAGTTAAAAATTTTATATTATTTAAAATTTGGAATAAAACATACTTTTAAATAATATAATTTTGTAAAAATAATTTATGGTCGTTTGCAGGAGCCGGTGACCTTTAAAGAACTCCAAAAAATGTTGTTCAAAATATCGGTGTAAAATAAAGGTATAGGATAATTATCCGATATTCGTTAATAAAGCCGTTGTTACATAACGAAAAAGTAAAAAATACAACTAGTTTTATATTTTGATATATTAAAAGCGTGTTTAAATGGCACCAATAACAATTAAAGGTACGGAAACCAATTTAATTCTATTATATTTTACGTATTCAACTAGAATATTGTAATAAGAAAGAAGGAATAAATAGTAATAACAGATTATTTTTAACGTAAAAACATATATATAATAGTAAAAGGGAAAAGAAGCTTAGTTACATTCAATATTATAAATTTAAAACCCTAAAAAAAACTATAACTTTAGGGTCATAATAGAATAGAAATTATGACTTAAATGATAATTAGAGAAACGGTATTTATTCACAATTAAAAGAGCTTTAAAAATATTTAATTAACGACAGAAGTAGGTATACAGTAAAGTATAGAATAAATACCCTCTACGGTACTACCGTAAAAAGCATAGGAAATATTAATATGATTTATAGATTTAAGCGGTAAAATTAAAGAAGAAAAGTTAATAACGTTAGTAATAATATCGGAGATTAACAAATATCTTTACTGTAATGATATAAAGACAAGAAAACAAAGGGTGGTAGTAATAAAAGATCGAGGATATTTAGCTTTTGTAATTAAATATTTAGAGGGATTTTTGAAGCCAAGACCGTAAAAGTACGAAAATAAACTAAAAGAAAGAGTTAAACTATAGTAAGTAATATAAGATTCATTACGGAAATAGTTAAACGACATTTTAAATAAAAGGTAAATTAAGGAGGTTATAGTATTATTAAAATACATTGTATTTTTCGTTCCGAAAAAAAACGGTAGTTTATTATTATATATTAATTATTAGTGATTGATATATTCAATGGTAAGAATGATTGTTTACTATCATTAATATCTGAATTGTGAAATGTTTTAATCAAAGCGTAGTACTTTATATATTTATATATATTGATTACATATATTTATATACAATTAAGGAAAGAAAAATTAAAAAATAACGTTTTAAAACCCTATAATTATTTCAAATATTTCGGATATAATTCGGGTTAATTACTACGGCCATAATATCGAAATCTTACGTTAATCATAAAAACCAGAAATATTACAATAAAATGAAAATACATTATTTCGATAATATATTCATTTATTTGTGCACTTTAGAGGACTATAAATGATTCATACGAAGGATATTCCACGCGCTATACGGATCTAAACTTTGAATTAATAAAGAGAAAAGCGAATTTTACGTATATAAATAGTATATTCAGGATATTCAGTATTATTAATAGAAGCTTGGATAAATTTGAAAAGAATGATATTAATTAAAGATTAGATTATAGTATAATTATGAATATACGTTAAGGAATTTTTAAGGTTTATAAATTTCTACCGGATATTTATTTAAAGGTAAATTAAAATAATATAGTTATTTAATCACTTATTTAAGAAAGACACAAAGTTCCGGTAAGGATAGGAAGAAAAGTAAGCTTTTTAGAAATTAAAGGAAGTTATATTAAAAGACTCGGTATTTACATTATTAAACTTTTTTAAATCGTTTAAAGTAGCGGTTAATATATTGAACTGTACGATTAGTTGATAACTAAAATAACGGAAAGAAGTTACAATTTATATTTAATAGCTTTTTGTTCGAAATAACCAAAGGAAATATGTTAAAACTATTTAAGTTTTCATAAAGATTTCTTACCATAATCAAAATACTGAAGAAATAAAAGTTGTATTTGAATAATATTAATGATAAAATATAGCTTTATACGGATTATAAAAACCTATAATATCTCATTATTGTAAAGGTCTTTAACGTACATAGTACTTGTAGTTTCTTGGAAAGTTTAATTTCTAAACCAACTATAAAAAGGGTTCGGAGAATGTTAGGGTAAACGGAACTACTGGCTAGCCGATTACCATAAAAATATAGTTAAGAAATTATAATTATTCTTTAAAGAAATTTTCAAAGGTACTTTTAAGTATTTATTTTAGGCGTACACATTTAATTTTGTACTACATTAAAAGAAAATTACTTTTAATACCTATTAAAAAAGTTAAATAATAATTTTACGTAGTATTATCAATCAAAAAAAACGGGAACCATAAAGTACCTAAAAGAATACTTAAAAAAAATTATAATATAAAAAACAAGCGTACGTAAAGCTAAATCTTAAGATAATACTAATAATAGAAATTTACGGATTAAGTGCGGAGAATATATACGTATTATAAAGACTACAGAAAAATTCAAATAATACTTTGATATACTAAAGATGAAGGTTACATAAAAAAGAAAAAGTTATAAAATATAAGTTTTATTAATTTCGAACGCTACTAATAATAGCGGAGCGAATATAAATTCTAATTACGATAGACTTTACTATTAAATTAATACAACTAAAAAAATCAAACTACCGGCGTTACATACCATTCTATATCAATCATAATCGATAAGTTTATTAAATAAACGTGGTTTTGATTTTTCAAAGAAACCTAATTGGTAAATCAATTAATGAATAGAATGCTATAATAAGTTATAATATATATATGTATAAAGTAGTTTGTTACAGACCGTAATATTAAATGCGTGTTTAAGTTTTGAAGAGTGCTAATAATAAATTTAGAGGTAATAAATATAGTATTTTCGGCTTATTACTTTTAAATGAACGGTTAAATACAATAGCTTAATTAAATCGTAAAATAGTATTAATAGCGTTGTATAAACCTCAAATAAAATAATTAAACCGAATTATGACGCAAAGCATATTTAATATACAATATATTATCTATAAAAGCGATTTAGGCTACCCTGTTCTTCGTAAACTTTAAATATAAAGTAAACCAACGGTAACGACCTGATATAAAAGTATGTAGACCTAAAGTTAAGGTAAATATATCATATATATTTATGGCAAGTTTCAGGAAAAACTGGAGTTCATAAAGAAAAGAGAAGAGCAATACTACCTACCATATTATAAAGCTCGAAGGAACTTATTTTAAAGGAAGGGATATAACACTTTTCATACGTAATTTACGTATTAAAAGATTTAATAACAAGATAGACCCTAGCAAAGTAGGGTTTTCCAAAGTTAAAAATAAATATTAAAAATAACATTGAAATCAAAACTATTTAACATAATACGTTTACAGTTATACATTTTTATATTTTACTTTTAGAATCTGTATTACCGGCAAGTAAAATAAGTAAAAAAAGTAATAAAGAATAAACAAAAATACGATATAGAAAAGGCTTCAAATTTATAGTTTAAAAAATTTTACTAAAATATTAATTAATTTTGTTAGGATACCTAATAAAAAATAATCTTATAGGAACTAATAATAGACTTTAACCACCCGGATACACTAAAAGAATTCTACTTAGAGTATTTAAACCGATTAAAACTAATATAGGTAAAAAGAGTTATACTAAAGCCCTCATAAAGAATTAAATACTTTAACCTAGTAAAACCTCGACAGAAATCGAACCTACACCTTTAATGTAAAAGTCGACGTATAATATATTATATTATAAGGTTAATAAGTAAGAAGAAATTTAGATATAATTAAGGCTATGCGCTTTTATTACCCTAAAAAGTAAGAGGCCTACTACTAACGGTATTCTAAGCAATTAGAAAAGAAAGGACGGCTATATTAAATTCTAAGGAAAGATCGGAAGGCTAGTTAAAGCCTAGAGAAGGATCTAAAAAGGAGAAGTTGAAAGGGATAATAACGGAGGACTGCGCTACGGGACAGTCCTAAAGAAAAGCGAAACGAATAAACTATTCTTTACGCTTAACGCTTTTTAATTCTTTTACGTTACTAAAACTACGTGTCACAGACCAACCATATAGCAAGGCAGAGTGGAGACTGCAGCAGGCCGTGAGGGCCAATCAAGTAAGATGCAATGGCGGGGCTACAGGAAAACGGGGCGCTTACTTCTTGGCAGTGGTGAGCCGGGTACGGAGGTACCTGGAGGATTGAGGTCTATATATACAGAGGAACTGGCTGGTTGTCACAGTTATATTATTAACTTAATTATATAATATAACTAACTTAATTATATAATATTACTAACTTAATTATATAATATAACTAACTTAATTATATAATATTACTAACTTAATTATATAATATGTTAAAATATAGCTTTTGTTTGTGGATTTTACAGTGTATCTGAGCCCTGTATATTACAGGGCCTCAGAGGCAATACGATGGCTTGAATCAGCAGTGTTTAGGGACTGCGGATACCGGAGCGGAAGCCCGGCCTCCGGAAGCAATCCGAGGTCCCAGAAAGCCGAGCGCTAAGGCCGCTGCCCTGCAGTGGTCAAACGGTAGCGGTAACGTGGCCTGTAACGTGGCCCCTAACCTTATATTTGGTTAGCGCATTTGGCGGGCGTTCGGGCCCGGGAAACGCGCGTTTAGGCCCGGAAACACGCGTTCAGGCCCGGGAACGGAGTCACCCTCGGGGAGCGAGTAAAGCACCGATGGCCTATAAGACCTCTGCTTCACACCCTATCCACTGTGGTATTTTTTAGTCTACAAGGTTCAATCAATATACTGGTTCACCACACTCATCAGTGCCTCACAAGCCTATGTTACAGTGATTCTCTTCTATATATTACAGGGCGCCGCCCCTGTAATCCTCCTTCCTTCAGTGCCACGGCAACTGTCGAATGCTGCAGTCAAAGTCTTCTTCGCTCTTAGTGTACTGCGCCGATAGCTATTTGAGCCTATATTTACAGGCCTCAATAGCACCTATTTCAACATAATATAACTAACTTAATATCCAATTCTTATCCTGAGCTAAAACTGTGAGAAATTTTATTATAATTATATTTATTAATCTCCGTGAAGTTAATTATAAGACCGTCGGAACTGAATTACAAATTTAAATTAATATTTATTAAATGTTAAGTCACATGTATAGGTCTAAAGCCTTGTAACGGTAGTGTACTTTAGTGCTCACTGTGCAGCGGAAACTTGCGACACGATCGATACTAGGAGCTTACTTCCTAGTGTGCATAGGTCCCAGCATCTTAAAGCGCTGTTATAATAAAGTGATAGTGAGCGACCTTCTATATTTGTCGCTATAGCCTTCTGCAACTGCACCGTAATACTCTATAGTAGAGTTCGCACTCTACCTTTACCATATACTCCCAGGGGGCTCACAGAGCCTTGCACTTCCCCAACACGCAGATGTGTCAGAGTTTGACCTAGAAGTCGAAGATTTGGCTGCGGTTTGCTAAAACCGTGCTAACGCCTATATAAAACAGAGCAAAATCAGCTACCGGCCTACCCGTAAGTGCCGGTAGCTGTAGGTCTAGAGGGCCAAAATTTACATAGGGCAATTAGAGGGCCTTTAATAGCCTAAATCTAAAATTTAGGCCATTTTGGACCATTGAGCGTTGGAAGCAAGGCTTCGAAGTTGACGACGTACTCGGTGGATCTTCGGTTAGGGTGCCGGGTAGGTGCGTTGTGGGCCATGGTGCCGTATGCAACGGTTCCTTCAGAACTAACACCGCGTAATATCACAGCAGTAACCTACTGTAAAACACGGCTTACAGGGACCCATTTTAACAATAGTAATGCTTGTATAATTTTATAAACTTTAAAATAATCTTTACTAAGTCATCACCATTATGATGAAATAGTAATAATAATAATAATAATTAAGACAAGCCACTATCAAATATTATTTAACTATACCAAACTAGGATTATTTAAAAGTACTTTTTGCTAATATCCCTTTCAGAAATTCTAAATAGAGGTTCGTTATACGTTATATACTTACTCTAAATCTATTATATATAAATTAAAAGTATTTTTTTACTACTATAGCCAGACCTATAAATGTTTAGATAGGAGGCGTCCCGCCCGGCTTAAGTAGCGAGGGACCTTCTATTAGTACTCGACTTATACCTTTTACCGTAAAATAGATTATTAAGCGTCTTAAAAAACTCGAGGACGAGATTTAATAAACATAGAATTAAACTTTTGTTATTTCGATTATATTTAAATCAATTAAAAATTCCTATTACCGGAATACTATAAAGGAGCAAAAGTAAACTTAGAGAGTTCTTAATTTAATTTAAAACTTATTTTTATTGATTTTAAATTAATTTACTAATAAAAAATCGAAAATAATTTTCGCGGCTATTAAAGCTAAAAATAAAGTTTTCATATAATGTAACTTTATCCTTAATAATCATTATAAATAAGAGCCAAAGGACTAAAAGAAGATTACTATAAAATATTTCGAAAGTTATTATATTTTCGAAATCAACTGAAAGAGATATTTAAGAAATACGATAAAGTAAAGCGCGGATAGGAAAAGCTCGTAAACCTCTGTTAAACGCGTTTAACGGTTAATACATAGCTTTATTTAAAATCGATATCCTATATAATATTATTAACGATAAGGGATTAATATAAGTCTTCTATAATAACTTTAAAAAAAATAATAAAAAAATTATATAACTAATCGAGGCCCGATATTATCGATAAGTATATTACTATAATTATACGGATCGACAATCGGTAATTTTAGCGTTATATAAAAAAGAGAAGTAATAATCGAGATTATTATAGTAATAGTAATAAAGGATATTTTCGTAATAACTGTCTTAATAATAAACATAAGCGGAAATACATTAGTATTAATTATTCTGGTATTATATATTTAGGATTAATATATATTAGTACTATATAGTAATAAAGGCCGTAAGGCTGTAAGGCCGGAGCTAAGGCAGAAATAACTATAAGGTATTTAAACGGCTTAAATAAAAAAAATTATACTAATTATTATATCGAAGGGAGCGAAGGTTATAAAAATCATGATTATTAGGTATTAATAAAGTAAAGCGATACGTTTCGAAGAAAATTTTAATTAATATATCGAATAAAAAAATAAAGTTCTGAAATTTATAGCAAGTAAAAGAAAGTTTAAAGGAGGAGTAGGAAAAGAGAAATCTTTAAATATAGGTACTATATGATTAAATAGTACAATTTATTATAGAAATTACTACGGAAATCGCTAAAAATAATAACTCTATATAATAAGAAAGACTTACCTAGTGAACGATATTAAAGAGATAATATAATAAGTATAAATTATTATTTTATTAGGAAATATAATTTTTAAAGCTTATATGCAAGAAGTAAGAAAAATATTGAAAGGGTAAAAAAGTCGTTAACATTGAAATCCCGAAGTGATTAAGAAATATATCTTCGCTTACGAGGTATATATCCTGTAAAGGAAATACGGTATAACTTTATTTTAAGTATCCCGAATACCGGAAAGTACTTTAGTTATAATATATTATATATAGATAAATAGAAGTAAATAAAGAAGCTAAACTACGCTTAATTGAAAGGACTATAATAAAATAGGAAAGAGCATAAAAGAAACTGAACGACTATATTTTATAAAAGGTTTAGGGCTCAATTAAACTACAAAGTAATCTTTCAGTAGTATAATTTGCTTAAAAGTATAGAAAATACTTTCTCGAATAGATAAACGGTAAAAATATAAACTAATAATATAATTTTTAAGAAAAAAAATAATATTGAAATAGTACTTAGGCGCAAACTATATATTTTATTCATAGGAAAAGGTTAAGCGGTACAATTAAGTAACGGTACATAGGTCATCGATTAAATAAAAGAAGCGTTATCAGCTATAAATACAAGAAAATGTTGAAAAAAGTAAAAACGGAAAATAGAAAGAAGTTAGGCGTAAATAATTAGAAAACTTTATATTATTAAATAACCCGGAATAAAAAAACGTTTTAGAACAACATAACTATTTAAAAGATAAATAATAGCCCTTCGCGGAAGCCGATAACCTTTAACGGACTATAAACGGTATTTTTAAAAGTATTAGTGTAAAGCAAAAGTATATAATAATAATCTAATACTCGTTAGTAAAGTCGTTACTATATAAAGAAAAAGTAAAAAAAGAAACGTTTCTAGGTTATAAAATATTAAAAGGATACTTAAGCGGTAATATTAATAAATACAAAAATAAAAATGAATTTGATTTCAGTATAATTTAAATATTAAATTAAAATATTATAAAAAAGATTTGAATAAATCGTTATATAAAAATTGGTTTTAATATAAAAAAATTATAAAAAGTATTATTTTTAAATATTATAGTGAAAAGAAAAATAGATTTAATTTTCCTAGATACTATAAATATTAAACCCTCGAAGGATATAACCCCTAAAAAAACTATCATGTAAAAACTATAATTTAAATATCGATTATAGGGATAGTAAATACTTACGATTAAAAAATTTTAAAAATATTTAACTAACGATAGGAAAATAAGAATATATATAAACAAAGTATAGAATCAGTACCTGTTATAGTACTATCGTAGGGAACTTGAAAAGTACTAATATACTTCATCGATATAAATAATAAAATTGAAGAAATAAGCTTAACGACGTTAATAAAAATGCTAGAGGTTAATAAAGATATTTACTATAATAATGAAGAAAAAAGTTTAAAAAAAAGGTAGTACCGGTCAAATACTAAAGATACTTAGCCTTTACGGCTAAGTGTTAAACGGATTTTTAAAGTAAGGACCGTAAAACTATAAAATTAAATTTTCTAAAAAATTAAACTACAATTACCTAAAGTCTATTAGAGAAACAATAAATAAAATAAAGACTTAAAGAAATATTGAAACGAGAATTTAAAAAAAATATTAAGGAGTCTATATTAGTAATAAAATGCCTTATATTCTTCGTACCGAAAAAGAATAGTAATTTACGATTATATATAAATTACTATTAATTGAATAACGGAACGGTAAAAAATAATTATCCGCTACCATTAATATTTAAATGACGGAATTAATTAATTAGGGCGCGAAACTTTATATATTTAAATATATGTATCGGGTATGTTTATAAATAAATTAAGAAAATAAATAAATAAAAAGTGACGTTTCGTATACCTTATAACTTTTTTTAAATATTTCGTAATACTATTCGGGTTAACTAATATATTCGTAACGTTCTAATCTTTTATTAATTATATAATCCGGAAATAGCTCGATAAAATAATAAAATATTATCTCAACAATATTTTTATTCATTTACGTCCTTTAGAAAAATAAACGATATATACGAGAAATAATTAACCCGCTATATTAAACCGGATTTTCAAGTAATAAAAGGAAAACTAAGTTTTATATATGAAGCATAGTATATTTAACATATTTAATATTATTAAGTAAGGTTTATATAAATATTAGGGAAATACTATAATTCAAAACTAATTTATATTATAATAATAAATGTATACTATAGAATTTTTAAAATTTATAAATTTCTATTCAATATTTATTCGAAAATATATAAGTCTCGTACGCTTATTTAATTTTTTAAATTAGAAGGATATAAAGTTCCGTTAAGTTTTTTTTTAAAGAAATAAAAAAGTACGTTAGAACTACCCAATCTATAATACAAAGCACTTTTATTCTCGAAGCGTTTAAAAAGTAAAGATTATATTTTAATAGTATTAATTACGAAATCTAGGTCTAAACAGATTATAAAAACCTATAATATTCTATTACTACAAAAGTCCTTAACGTGTAATGAATATAATAATTAAAAAAGAATTTAAAAATTTAATTTTTAAACCAACTCTAGAAAGGGTTTGGAAAACACTAAAGTAAATATATTTAACCGGTAAACTAATTACAATAAAGATATACCTAAAAATTATTTTTACTATTTAAAAAAACGTTAAACAGTACTTTAATATATTTATTTTAGTTATTAATAAAGTATTATATAATGTATTATAGACAAATTACCTTTATTATATATGAAAAGAAGTTAAGTAACTATATTATAAAATACTACTGATAGGAAAAATTAAAGTTATGGAGTATTTTAAAGGATAATTGGGGAAGACTATAATATAAAAATTAAATATTAATAAAGCTAGCTAATAAAATATTATTAATAATAGAAACTTACGGATAGAAATTTGGAGGATATATTGGTATTATTAAAACTATAAAAAAAATTAAATAATACTTTAATCAACGAAAAATTAAAAATAAGGTTACGGGAGCAGTTTTATTATACTATATATAAAAAAGAATAAAGCTTATAAAGTATAAACCTTATAAATTTTAAAGCCATTTTTAAAAGCGGAATACCTATAAAATTTAATTATAATAAACTTTATTATTAATCTACTAAAATTCAAAGATACGGTAACTAGCGTTAAATATAATTATATATTAAAAGTAATCAAAAATTTATGAAATAAATATATTTCTTACATTATAAAAAAACCAGGTCGGTAAAGTATTAACGAATATAGTATTATACTATATTATAATAGAATATATATAACTAAAGGAATTTATTACGGACCGCGATATTAAATTCGTATCGAAATTTTAAAGAATATTTATAACCAACCTCAAGATAGTAAGTAAAATATTTTCGGTTTACTACCCCTAAATGAACGGTTAAACGGAACGGTTTAATTAAATTATATAATAATATCTATAGAATTATACTAATTTCGAGTAATATATTTAGATTAAACTATTATTGATAGTATAATTGATATATAATATATTACTAATAAGAATTACTAAAGGTATACCGTTTTTCGTAAACTTTAAATTCAAAATAAATCTACGAGAAAGATTATACGTAAAGGTACCTAGGGCTAAAATTAAAGTAAATAAATTATATATATTTATTGTCACTTTTTAAAATTATCAAAGTTTATAAAAGAAAAGATACGGAAATACTATAATATTAAAAGGCTCGAGGGACCTCGCCTTAAAGGGTTAAATTCAAAATTCTTGTTTATACGTAATTTACGTATTAGATGACCTAATAAGAAACTAAACTATAAGAGAGTAGGCTTATTTAAAGTTAAAAGAAAGATATCGGAAACGGTATTCGGATTAGAATTACTTAATACGATATATTTACGGTTATATATTTTTTATATTTTACTTTTAAAATCAGTACTTCTAAGAAGTAAAATTAATATATAAAAAGTAACGGAAAACGAAGCAGAAAAATATAATATAGAAAGGATATTAGATTTACGGTTTAATAAAAGTTAATTAGAATATTTAGTTAATTAACTAAGATATCTAGCTGTAATAATTTATAGGAACTAAAAGTAAATCTTTATTATTTAAATAAATAAATAAACTATACCAGTAATATTTATACCGACTAAAACCTAAATAAGTAAAAGTAGTTCCTAGATTTATAGTTTTCTTATAAATTTATATATTAAAGTACCTCGATAAGAATCGAACCGGACTTCCGATATGATACTCGACGTACTACGTACTATACTATAAGATTAATAAATACGAGGGAATCTAGGCGTATATACAAAAAAACTATTTTTTATTATGGAAAAACCAATTAAGATAGTAAATAACTAAACTAATATTAAACAAACACGATATTAACATAGTACTACTTTTAATTCCATTGTAAAAAAAACTTTTTACTTATTATGATGTCAAATTTTGATCTATTAAACATTATGTTATGTCAAAAGTTTTCTTGTATTATTATGCCAAAATACAAAGATTAATAGAGTTTAAAAATTGCATTACCTTAAAAATTAATAGGTGCATTATTAATGACTGACAAGTAAATATTCAATATTAAAAAATGGGCTAAATCTTTTATCAAAATTTAAATCAAGAATTTTAATACACTTCGCCGTTAAATAAAAAAAGTCCATAAAATTATGATTTAAAAGAATTCACAATAAATTTAAAATACACTTTTCGGAATGAACTAAGTAGGAAAACTTATACTACTTAATTATTGAGAATAATGAAAATATTTTATAATCCTAAACTGTTTCACTTTAATTCTTCTAAAGAAACTGGCTTTAAATAGGGACCTAACTAGTTAGCTCCCTATAAGTAAAAATTAATATAAGTAATGAAATTCTTTCAATTTATATTTTAAAATATCAAGAATTTTTTATTATCAATGAAGAATAGATTATCTTTCTTCAGGAATTATAAAAGTGTAATTATAAATAGTACAAGTAAAGTAGTAAGCAAATGACAGTTCTCCTTAATCCATTAAAAGAGGATAAAATTTAATATTCAGTAATTATTACTAATTACTTAGGTTTACTACTAATAGTAGATGTATATCCCGAAACACTATTTGGTTAAACTCTTTAGATTTAGCTTGTTAATATAGGGGAAAAATAATTATGATATTACTTATAAGTAAATATGCCAAGGTATTTAAAAATCTTCATAGTAATCTAGAAATACACATATTAAGTATATTAAATAGTATTTTTAGACTTATTGATGAAAAGAAGTACGAAAGTTTAATTTATTAGGGAGAAATTAATAGCAATACTAAGTTATTATTGTCAAGTTTATAATTAAGTAAATATAGACTAAGGTTGTTACAATAGAGAAAAATTGATGACTATGCAGTAGTTATTTAGGTAAAAAATTATATTTTATAATAAAGTTATACCTATTTCATAGTATTATTTTAGAAAATACAGTAAGGTGAACCATAATGAAAAGTAATAAGAAATTCTTAAGGAAAAGTACACAACTTTTAAAGGTATAAAAACTTTTGGAATTAACTCCTTTTTATTTAATATATACATAACTTTAATAATAAATAAAAAAGAAATAGGGGCTATTTTAAGGTAGTAAACTAATTTAAGTAGAGAATAAAAAAACAACATTAGAAAACCCTAATATGCCCTGCTTACCTTATCAAAATTAATAAACTGAATTTAATTAAAAGTAGAAAATTTATATAACCCTGAAATAAAAGTAATATATTTAGTACCCTTGCTTTTCTTCTTTTTGTATCTGAAACTCCAAATTATAGAAATAGCAAATTAATATTTATAATTTAGTTCCTCCGTTTGTATTTTCTTACTATTATTTATAAAATATAAACAATTAAAAATAGATTAAATACAGTTACCTTTATAATATTTAGCTTTACTTTTTAAACTACATTAACATTTTATCAAAATAAAACTAAACAAAAAACATTAACTAAATTATTTGTAATGATTTAATTTTTACTTTTAATTTTATGTTTCATTTTTTATTATTTATAGTTTTATTGTTAGGGCTTGACAGGTGAGTTCTGCGATAACTCAACAGTTATACCATACCAACTGATTTAATTGTAAGCTAAGAAAGAAAAAGAGAGGAAATTCCAACAGTGCTTGCAAAGCAAAGCTTTTTGACAGGGCAAAGCTTTGACAACTTGCTTTTGCTACCAGAGTCCCAAAGCCCCCATGGCCCGCACGTCCTTGGTATCCAGTCCGTTAGTGTCAGTGTCAAGCCAGTTCCGTGATTTATTTTTTACAGTATATAAAGTTACTATTAAAGTATATTTATATTGCTAGTATTCTCAATAGTTATTCTTCAAATTTAACTTGTATAAAGATAGCTAGAACATTAACATCTAGTTATTTTATAACTTGAAAAGATTTTTATAGAAATACTATCTACCTATATAGATTTAAGTTTTTAAAAATAGTGAAATATATCTAATATATCTTTTACAAATAAACTTCTAATTTTTGTAAGTACTTTTTAAAATTGTTAATTAAATTCTATATTTTCATAATCTGTTTCAAAATAGTATTCACTTAGAACTCTATACGATTTTTTCTAAAAAGAATTAATGGCTGAGGTTGCTATTAAACTTATTTTCGAAGCCTTCAACGTGTTTTCTTTATAGCTTTTTTCAGTGTTATCCCTTTCTTACCTATTTGTTCTGCTATGCTTTCTTCTGGCCCCTGATCGATAGACATTGTTCCTTTGTTACTGTTGCTTGCCCTTTTGCCTAGTGGTGGGTTCAGTTCTGAACCCCGAGCAACCGCTCCCCGCTTGACTTCGAATATAAGCCCATTTCTGCCTCAATCGGATATTACACTTTCCAGCACCACCCCCTCTTTTCTCACGGCACTTGTTATCAAACACTGGGAACTCAAATCACCGTCTATCCATAAAGAATGGAGCTGCTCCCGTCCCCGCCAGACCATGGCCGAGTACCACCGTTCTAAGTCATATTATCATCGACTTACCCATCTTAACAGAAGTCCTGCTTTGCTTTCTGTTACATTGACGATGCCTTCCACGAGTCACATCAACATCTGGGCTGTTCTTGCTGCCACAGTCCAACTAACTGCAGGCATTCCTTTGTCACCGGCCGCGACAGACTGCAACCGCGCCGTTCTGGCAGAGGCAGCAGACGCCTATGTTGCTAGCCAGAAAGCTGGCAGCCTGGCTCCCCTGCAAGAATTTGTTGCTAGTGGTTGGGAGTACGAGGAGAACAACGAGCGTATTGATGCAACGAAGTCCGTTCTGACACAAGGATTGGCCATTGACCACCGACGTACTATCTACGACCTCGTCGACTGTGCCACCTTCACCGAGCTCATTGCCGCAAACAACCCACAGCCACATGTGATTGGCACTCAAATCCGCCACGGTGCGGACGGCAAAGTAACCCTCATTGACAGTGTCGCCTCCACAACTGGGTCATGGCTCTTTAATGCTCAAAATACGCTCAAATACGCCCTTCAGGAGAAATGGGACATCATCCCTGAGGGAAAGCGGGACAGCAGAGAGAAGATCAAGGCGGCCGGCGACGCCTACATGTCGATGTGGGATGATGCCAAAGCTTCGAGCCTCGTTCCCTGGGGGGCGCCGTGTGCGAGGTTGGAGGGCGGCGCTTATACAGGCAGAGGTGATGAGGACACATGCAGGCAAGGAATCCCGACAAACAGTAGCCAGGCACCCAATACGCGCCGCCGCTATGTTATCGACGAGTCTATGGGGTCTGTCAATATTATTTGTGTTTGGGAGCACATGATGAACGCGGCCGACAGTCATGAATTCCGCCTTGAGAACGGAAAGGTACGATATATCCACACTATGACTGAGTGTGGAGGCCGAGTATGCAGGCTGTAGGGAGCAAATAGCGAACTGTAGAGGAGCAGCTATTATTCTGCTGAAGCATGTTCAAGGTCTTGTTAATCGATTGGTTTATGGTGTAAATTAGGTAGGCTTACGAAAAGCAAAAAAACCGAGATGCTCCAGGCTTTTAGAAAATCATGATGCTTAGTACCTGTGCTGTGGGAATCGGCTATTCTCATTGTCGAGAGGGGAAGCCCTTGAATATATGTGAAACCTCAAGGCGCATTTGGCATTTGTGTGATGGACCAAACCGGCCTTTCATTATTCCGTCCAACTACCAAGCAACGCCAGACAGATGCTGTCAAGACTGCTATTGTATATACACCACATAAGCATCACCCTCGTATCAGAGAGTCCCCCCAAGACCAGTATCATAAAACTGATACTACGCTAGATCCATACATGCACGCTCAAATAGTGACCAAAATAACTCACTGCCTTCTTAACACCCAAAGAAAGCCGATACATAGAGCTAAAACCTGCCCGAAATCAATCCATGTTTAAAGCCTCCCACTGACAGTGATAGCTACGAACAAAAACTGTGGCTGGACCTCACCAAAAGCTGCACCACCCTATATAGTGCTGGCAGAGATTCTCAAGCTTGGTAGCCTCAATGATCAGCTTATTAACCTGATCTTTAACAAGAAGCTCTTCGTTCGGCTTGAAATCACGACCCGTGAGTTTCTGGGAGACCCGGTCAAGCACTTCGACAGCCCGCGCATTTTGCACCTCCGCGATCTCGATGGGGCCATGGACACCGTCATCGGTTATGCTTGGGAGCGGAGCGGCGGATGAATTTGTACGCGCACGGCTACGCGCCCCGGTCAAGCCTTCGGGACCAGCTTGTGCTGCCAGGAACTCAGTCGGGGCCATCGGAGCTTCCAGTATGGAAGGCCGACGCACCCGTGCTGCCTGGGGCCCGGCAATAGCTTGCTCTCTCTCCGAATTGAAATGTGGTCCAGCGGGACTGGCCGGGTTGGTAAGACGCCACGTGAGTAGCGGGTCGTGAATGAACTAAAGTTACGAGTTAGTACAAGACACGATATGTGGCTATAGGTGGTTCAACTTACAGCCTCGAGAACGGCCATAACGCTCTCCTTATTGTCACGCAAGACTCTCATCACGTGTTCGCATGTAATCCGGAAGCTGCCCTCGATGTTGCTAACCTCCATGGCATAAGTAAGCATGCGGGTAAGCCTAAAAGGCACCCGCTCCGGGTACTTCTCACGCTTCATCGCCACCTCAAAGCAGTCGCCAAAGTCAATGTGAATGATCTTGCCCGTGATGCGGTCCAGCATCAGGTTGCTCGGATGACGGTCGCCCAAGCCCAGGATGTACCCGACCATCGACATGACGCCGAGGGAACGCGTGTAATTAGTTCGCCTGTCTAACCAGGCTTCAGAGCTCTTGCTCTTCAGCCACAAGACCCGGTACAGATCCTGACCCGTTGTGTTATCAAGGGCATACCCAAACACTTCCACCTTCTGCATGAGTGTGAGGTTATCGTAGTCGGGCGCCATCTGAAGCATGATCCGATGCTCGATGTTAAGGAGAATCTTTCTTGACTCCCGATAATCACGGATAAGCTGGTGGATCGTGTCGCTGTCTGGGACCCAGCCGAGAAGACCCGAGTTCTGCGACAGCGGAATAGCCGGGTAACGTTGGATGTTGAGATGGCGCTTGTAGCATTCCGAGTCGTTGGCCAAGAGCGTGTTGCAGAGGCCGAAGAGCTGCATGACACGCTCATCCTGCCTGATGTCCTCATGACCTTTGAGCAAGAAAGTGTACGTCTTACCGTCACTTCCAACAATGTCAAGTTTTCGCGGACGTTGCTTGCTGCTGATGACCGTAAAGGTGCCGTCAAAAGACATGATTCGGACAACCTCTTGGCCGCTGCGATACGTTCCCGGCACCGCGAGCTCCAGGTCCCTGGCCTGGAGCAGGTCCGGAGAGCAGTAGGTCAGCTCCAGTGTGGTCATCTGTGGAAGCTGTCGGCTGATACGACGGAAAACCTGGTAGTACAAGTCCCAGGCTTGGTTCAGGTCATTGACGTCCTCTGTTTCGCGATATTGCCGGCACCACTCGCGAGCCTCACCCAGATCACGGCCGAACGTCTGTGTAAATGAAACCTCCCGGAGGGTTTGAGGGCCCTTTTCGAGCAGGTCGTGAAGGGGCTCGAGGGCATCAAACATTCCCTTGATATTGTGATCGCCAAAGTAGAGCCGGGAAGCCTCCTCCAGACCCTCATGCCATAGCTCGTGCCAGAGGACCGCGGTCCTAATAAGCTCGCGGCTCACCGTCTCTGCCTGCTCGACCAGCTTATAACTGTGCTGACGGATTGCCTCCATAATGACGCTGGCGGTCTTGGACCTGCGCGTGCTTTGTCGCGACTTCATGGCAACCGTCAAGGGGTAGACTAACGCCTGGGGGTGCGCACGACCGACATCAGACAACAGACCATGGATCGACGCCTGAACCTTCTTGTTAGGTTGGGTAATGCGAGCGATCAACTGTGGAATGACCTCAAGCCAGGTATCGACGCTGACACGATTGAAGCCCTCTGTCACACCACTGGCAACATCGGGGTTGCCACCATATGTAAGCCAGAGCGTGAGCAAACGCAGCGTGTCTTGCAAAGAGCTTCCCGAAGAGAGCGAAATAGACTCGAAAAAGCCATGCACAGCAGGCACGGCATACTGGATGATGACGCCGCTGTCTAGGTCCTTGCGAGATCCTAGGGCCTGCACCACTTCGAAGTTGGCCAAGGCCCAGGCATGCCAGGCCTTGTACCAGCGGCGATGATAATAGGTGGCCTTGTAGTAGCAGGAGAGAATGTCTTTGCGCCGTGTGTATTGCCAATCGTCCTTGTTCAGGGCAATCATCCAATCGCCCTGGCGGAGGTAGCACTTGGCAAGCAGCACCGTTTGTTCTGTCCAGTGACGCTGCACATCCGGGCTGAGTAATGCCGCCTCGTCGAACTCGGAAAAGGTAGAGGCCTGATGTAAGCCGTCAATTGCACCGTTACCGGCCTGGGTGGAAGCGGCTAGTTGGTGTCTTGCGCTCTCTACCCTGTGGGCCGTCTCGTCAGTGAACTTGCGAAGGCAGTACAGCGTTCTCTCGGCGATGGTTCGGTCAGTGTTTCGCATCGCCGGCTGCAAACCGACCTCCCACTGGTACTTGAGTACTGCATACAGAACCGGAGACGCAAGTCTCTCGGCATCGGGGTCCATGGGGCGGTCGTGCCAGTGAGGGATCACTGTGTCCAGCGGCACATCCGACCCGATAAGCTGTCTCAGTGACTTCTCCGCCAAACCCATCCGTCCAGACTTGCGGCACAAGTTGGCGAACTTAGTCCACATGTGCATGTTCTCTGGTGGCGTGAGCACGAGCGACCGGAGTCGCAGCATGCGCTGCCATACCTCAACGTTTCGCTGGCACCCCTTGAGACGAGTCTCCCATGTTGCCCGCAAACTGGCTTGCTTTTCAGCATCGCACTGCTTGTAGATGATCAATTCTTCCAACTCTGCAAGCATCTGAACGCGCACAACAACTTGGTATGCCCTGTTGTAGGATTCGCTCACGAGGGCGCTCAGCTCTGTATCGAGACCTTCTCGAGCCTGGTCGATGCAGCCCAGGGCTTCTCGGAACTGATTGCGGTGGAGGGCTAAGATGGCGCCGAAGAAGGCGCGGTCTGGTGAGAATCGCTTCATAGACTGCAGGTAGTTATCCATAGAGTCCCATTTCCCGAGCCCCCAGGCAGCCGTGGTGGCAAGGCCTGCGATCATGCGTTGAACCTCTGGTGCCGAGTTTGACCATGTCTTGCCAGCCAGCGAGGCTAGCGAATCCCACTCGCCCAGCGCATGGTAGCAACGCATCTTGCCCATGACGATGTCGACCGGTGTGGGCTGGTCAGGCGGAAGCTCGCGTTCGCGTTGGCAGTAAAAGTTAAGCGCCTCATCCCAGCGCTCCAGCTTCTCGAACCAGCTTTCCCGCAGCGTGATCCCGTCCTTGTACGCCTTCACCTTAGTCAAGATACCAATGGCGGCATCAGACTGCTGCAACTGATTGTTGATCACAATCAGGGCTTCGACCGCGTGACTGTTGTGGTCCTGAAGAAACTCGAGTTCCTTGTAATGCAGCGCTTTGGCATAGGCATGACATCTTGCCGCCTCACGTCCCAAGGTTCGAATGTCGATTGGTAGGGCCTTATCATCATGTTCCATGAACTCGGCAAGGTTCAGCAAAAGACCCAGAAGATCAGGAGGCACATTCTCGGATTTGATTGTGTTTTCGATGTTGGTGATCAGTTCCTCCTGCACGAGCATTAGTAAACTTGCCGGGGGATCGCGGTAGCTCACTTCTTGGCCTACCTGAAATTGTTCGTACAGCTCGCTCCAGCATGAGACGAAGGCAGAGTTGAAGAGCTCCCTTGCCAGTGGCTGATAAGTGCTTGCCAAACTGGCGCAAGCTCGGAGTGAGTGATTCGGAGACTCGGAAAGTAACGTCGTGCTAAACTTGCGGAACCACTCGTGCCAGTCGTCTTTAGTAGACTTACCCTTGGTTTCCCAGGCTTGCCGTAAATGCATGGGGTTGAGATCCAATTTCTTGGGCGGGCTGTTTTCAGAGGCATGAAGCTCGACTGCATTGTCCTCGAAGCGCGGCGCGAGGTTAGGCGGTAATGTTTCCCCTTTCTTGAGCTTTTCGACGGCCTTGTCATAGTTGGAGTGTTGGAGGCCGTATGTTGAGATGGTTTTGTGGACGGTGTGTTCAAAGTGCAAATAATCACGCCCCAGTTGCAACATGAGGGCACATAGCGTGTCGAGGGCAGCCACTCTTAGACTTGGTTCGTGGCTGGCAAGGACCCGGGTGAGGGGGTGGATGATTTTGGACGCATAGTCGTTGAGATTCACCATGCTCGAGAGCTTGCCAATCGTTTCAATGGCAGACTTGCGCAGAAACATGGGTTGGGCCGAGTTGTCGAAGAGACGTACCAACACGGGGATGATGAGGTGCATATACTCCTCGGCGCTTGAGCCGAACACTAGGAAAGCATGAAAGATCTTTTCGGTCGGTTGCCGCTTGGTGGTGGTGTCCTTTTCCAGCAAGCCGAGCATCATCGGGAGGAGACTGGCAAGGTAGACCTTGAACTCGCCCTCTAGGGAGCGTGCAATGGACTCGATCAACGACATGATGGTGGTCTGGAGCGAATATGTCGTGTCCCAATACTCCTGGAGAACCTCGATGATGTCCGGGAGGTAGACCCTGATATGCTGACGGACAATTCCAACAAGCCTACTAAGGTGGTTGAAATAGAAGTCGAGTCGCGTTTGGCTCGAGGCGCGGATCACGGCGATAAAGGCAGGCACCACACGGTCGAGGAACTGGACACACTTGAGCCCAAGCGTGATGAAGATGCTCATGATGGCATCCACCACGTTTCCGTGCCACTGCACCAACGACTGGTCTTTGAGGATCTGGAGAAGGGCATTAATAACAACGGTTGGGTAGTAGTCCTCCTGTGAAGGGGTTAGTCCGCCCATCATGAGGGACACATCAGTTAGTTGGGTTGCTTCGGTTTGCTTCTGTGTGCGCGGCGCGCGATCTTCGACCTGCTGTTCTGGAGTTTTAGCCTTGTTTTTCGACGTTACTTTGCGCTTCTGCTTTTCAACCACTTCAGGAGGGGAGTACGGTCCGAGAAAGAGGGCGACGTTGTCGTTCTCGTCGTCCGAATCATCCGAGTCTTCCATGGTTGGAGTAGCAGAGGACAATGCGCTGAAATGGGCGTGGCGAAGGGGAACAAAAGAACAGTTGCGCTGTACCTGATATTTGTAGGGATCGAGTGCTCCCAGGATGCCCATCACCTTGATGGTTTCCTGTCGTAAAAGCCCGCGCTGAGGCTCGCCCCGGATGATGGACTGCAGGATCTCAAGAAGTTGGGGATACTCGAGGTAGGGTTTGATGACATAGCCTGTGTTACTGGCCAGCTGACCGAGGGTATGCAGGGCTGCCTCCCGTTTAACTGGTGCGCTTTGATCCTGCAATGCGTCAATGATGATGGGCATGAGATCCTTCTTGTAGTTTAGCATCTCTTCTCCACCAACGGTGCACAGTTCCCCGAGTGCTTGGAGGACAGTCGCAGCAACGGACGGGATCGGGTCGCGAGCTTTTGGCAGCAACACTTGGGTGATGGAGTTGACGTATGGTTTGACCAGCTCCTGAGCGTGCCGTGTGAGAAGACTGAGTAATCTTGAGCTTTCCTCCTTGCTCCGAGCCACATCTGTGTATTCAAGCTCTGTCAACATCTGAATGATGGTTTTTCGCAGCTGGGGGATAACATAGGCGGGATTGTGGCGAGCCAACCGGCCTATGATGGACACGGCCACCTCCCTGACGGCAAACTGTTCATCGTGGAGGGCGAAGAACAAGGTGCGTATATTCTCAGCCTTGGCGAGATGCTGGTCAAATCGCTCGTCAAGGGCTGCTAGCAACGTCTGCCGTATTTTGGGTTCGGGATCCGAAACACCCACAGTCAGGAGTCTCTCGATGACATCGGCGACCACCTGGAGGGCATGATAGCTTGTCTGGTTGACGATTGGGTCACGCACATAGAGCTGGCAGCAGGTAAGGGCAGCAGCCTCACGTGTTTCTGGGTCATCATCTTCGACGTATTTGATAGCGACGTCGCGGACGAATTCGTTCAAGACATGGCCTTGAAAATCAAAGCTGCCGAGCGTGTTGAGGGCCAACTTGACTTCATCCTTTGTCCGCTGGTGAGCAAGGGGGTCCTTTGGGTCTTTGGGAATATGAGGTATGGAAGCGAGCGAGTTTGGATGGGGTGCACCCAGAGGTCTGAAGGGTTCGCCGCAGAGAACTTTGCTCAGCATGTCCAACAGGCGCTCTTGAATGGTGGCTTTGACTGGGGGGATGTAGAACGCCATATCGACAAGGGCCTGTGTCAGTTTTGGCGTGAGCTCGCAGGCGAAGATGGGATCAAGAAGTGCCTCCATATACTTGCTCATTGTCTGACCCACGGCGACGGCCAATCGACTGATGCAGTCAAAAACAGGATCGACCGAGCTTCGTTTCCGGGACTGTACACTGAGACCCTCGCGAATATGGATGAGAACGCCGTCTAAATAGGGTGTGATTGCGCTCTTGACCGAGTTGGCGATGTTGCCAATGGCAAGAAAGGCGTCGTTGCGGTCCTTGTCCTTCTTCAGCATGCCCCCAAGATACACCATAAACATGTGCAAATAGCTCGCCGAGAACTCTGTCGGTGCATAGTTGGCCAGGTCCGGGATCAAAAGCACAACCGTCTTGCGGATGGCGGGATCGCGCGCGTCTTTGTGGCGGAAGACAATCTCACAGGCCTCTTGGTAGTGAGCCTGCATGTACATGCCACCCTGTTCAAGCAGCTCCTTGAGCACAAGAAGCGAGGCATGGATAAACTCAACCGTGTTGATCTTGAGCCCCTTGATCGCCTCGTTGAGCATCTTATCCATCCAGTCCTTCTTCAGCTCCTGGTCTCGCTCACGAATGATTTTGAAACAGGCGCTAACGGTCTCACTGGCAGTCTCGCGAATCAAGAGACGGGAGTCACGAAGGCCAATCCAAATCTGTTCAAAGACGTAGCCCACATAGTTGTACATCAACGTAGGCGTGTTTCTGGCCAGCTCGCGAAGCACCAAGACTGCTGAGTACCGCCGTTCCTCGATTCGGTCAGACTGTAGCCACTCAAGCGCTGTTTGAACTTCGGAATCGACCAGTTCGGAAATCAAGGAACCGCCTGGCTTGCATAGTTTTCCAAGGACGACAGCGGCCGGCTGCATAGAGTTGATATCGCGGCCACGCAGGATACTGCCAATGTAGTTCTGGAAGCGGGTGTACTTCAAGGCTGGTTCTATGCCGTCAAAATCGACCAACGCATCCAGGATGTAAATTCCACCAAGACGGTCATACGTATCGGGACCTTGTATCAATAGATTCGTACGCTGATTGACATTATCGAAGAAGCGCTGGAACTGTTCGGCACCCATCTCTAATATCTCATTAGTACCTAGAGTCACTCTTGTAACACAGACTTGGAAATAGCCTCACCCTGCTTGGCAGCATTGACCAGGTCTCTGATTTGGCGCGCGGCCCGTTTCCTTTGGTTTTCATCATAGTTTCTGCAATGCAAGCCAAACATTAGCAAGAAAGTAGCATGGAGCGCTCAGCAAACGCAAACACGAACCGATTCCTGATCTCCTTGATGTGCTGGTCCAGCGAGGTAGCTGTCTGATCTTTGACGGCGGACATCTTGTCCAGCCCTGGCGGTTTCTGCCGTTCTCCTCCTGAGGGTAGTGGATGGCCTCGACAAGCAAGCGCTACGCCGATCGCCGACAACCCATAGTCGGTCGACGAAGAGAGCCGCAAGAAGGGCCAGGTTTTTGGGCTGCGAGTCCGCTTCCAAAAGAGAGAACTTGGGAATGGCCGAGGGACTGTGGTCGTGAGACACGTCGCGGGAGGTCAGACTCGGGGTCTTTTGGGTGGAAGGCTGAGTGAGAGTATGGATGCTGGCGGGACGGGGACGGCGTCCAAGTTATGTATAGGGTGCCACAGCGAGAGGTAGAGAAGGAACTTCGTCGTTGGGGCCGGGCGCGCGTTGGGTTGAATAAATGCAGGCAGGGTTTTGAGACAAAGGTGGCTGGCTGGTTGAGAGGTGAGGTGAAATAATCCGCTGAGATGGCGTCGCAGGAGAGGCTGCATCACCTGCACCCTTCTAATGCTTGTCCAAACCAAGAAGCTTAGGTCGGACGGAGGACTGGGTGTCGTTGGTCGGCAGCGCAGTTGAGTTGCACTGGGACCCCACTCTTACAACGCTGTCACTAGGGCGAATGCATGCTAGTGCCCGTTTTGGCGTGCTGGGAAGACGGTACTGGTCTGCGGCAAACCTGCCATGCTGCACTCCTCAACACCAAGTATTCAGATCCTCAACTTCAACTTTCCACCACAGAAATCAAACCCACTAGCCTTGCGCTCTCAACGAACTTACTCTTAGACAGCTCTTACCATGGGAAACGATGGAGGCTCCATTCCCAAGAGGCGCGAATTGGTCAAAGACGCAGCCCGCGCGCCAACAGTAAGCGAGCTCAAAGCAACCGCACACGAGAGTCTCAACCACGCTTGGACTCATGATCCCCTCACCTCGGAGCTTCTGGATCTCGAAAATGCTGTGTCTGACTGGCGTGGCCGCCTCTACAACTACGAGTCCATTCTCAAGGGCCTGATGCCGGGCGACAGCGATGACACCAAAACCACCGAGTCAGCGAACGGCGAGTCCCCGGAGGCTACGTTCGCATCTACCGGTATCAAATCTCTTCGAGATATTGTTAAGCTTAAGGTCAAATGGTACACATCCCCTGGAACAAAGGAAAAGGGAATATGGGCCTGTCCGGTGACGCTAAAGGAGTTGGGGGCATCCACCAAATCTGTGTACCTTGTTCCATGTGGCCATGTCTTTGCCGAAACAGCCATCAAGCAGATACACGAAGAAGTCTGTCCCGAGTGTAGCGAGCCGTTTCACTCCGAGGACATCATCCCTATCTTGCCAACTGAGAAGTCCGACATGGAAAGACTAGCGGCAAGAAACGAAGCCCTCCGTGCGAAGGGCTTGACGCACAGTTTAAAGAAGGATAAATCATCCAGCAAAAAGAAACGCAAGGCCGACGAGGCCAATGGCACTCGCTCCGCAACAGGAGAAGAGGACACTGCGAAGGCAACGCCCAAGTCAGCCACCTCGCACCGGGTGAGTGGCATCAACAATGCCATGACAGCGTCGCTTACTGCCAAGGTGCTTGCTGAGCAAGAGGAACGCAACAAGCGGAGGAAACTGGTTGCTGCAGGGAACTAACAAACAATGTATCTTTCAATTGTGCTTTGCAAGTGTCGCTATACGTAATATACCCAAATAAATACAATTTCACTATACACGCGCCTGACCACACCCTCCCCCATCGTGTCTCTCTATAGCTCGTTTTTAATCGGCACGCCGGGCTCCTGAACATCTTCACAGGCAGCTGGGGAGCCGACCTCCATCCTGTACACGCACTTCTCAGCCTCTACCGTGCGCCAGACCTCGTCTGTCTCAGCACAGCCAAGGTAAACGTCGGTTCTCCTGTTGGGCCCGTTCCAGCACCCCTGCCCATTCTCATACCGCAAAACCAACCTCTGGCCCTTGCCCAGTCCCTTGCCGTCAAGTCTCTCTTCCTCATCCACAAACTCCTTGTCAATGCGCACAAAGTTGCCCATGTTGGTATTCCCATGGCCCTTCTTACTCTTTTGAGTGGTCTTGTCGAACCAGCAGAGCTCATAGTCATATTCGCCAGCCTCACCGCTGATGCACTTGCCCTTCAGGACACGGAAAACATCATCAGGGCCATAGTCCTTTTCGAGCTCCCGCTGCTCCTCTTCCAGCTGGCCCAGCTTTACCGAATGTGCATTCGTGGCAGAATCGCGGGCCTCCCTTGCGGCTGTGACCAAACGAGACTCTCCGCCACTGGTAGGGTTGTCAGCAAGGATGCCATTCTCGATCGCCCAAACCCGGAGGAGGTTGAGCTTCTGGTGAACATAGTCGCGGACTGGCACTGGAAGATAGGCCTCCCAGTTGTACACTACCGGTTGTTAGCTGAGCCTCCGTGTCTGAAAATTGTATGCAGGTTTGAACAACTTACCGACGTCAACATCGCTCGCCTCGCCAGTCTCAAACTCGGCCCAATTGATTCCAGATGTTTCACTATCCTCTTTTAGCACCTCCATAATATCGGAGTCGGCGAGGTCTCCCTTGGGCTCGCTGGGCTGTCCTGCAGCGTAATCCTCCCAGGCCTTGACCGCAGCCTTGACGCCCTCATCGTTGAAGTTAGGATTGTACTCCTCCTTGAGCTTGGTGAGGATGTCCTCCAGTTGGTCGACCTTGTCTTGAAGATCATCCCGCTGGTCCATGACCTTGTCCAACGTATTTCGCAACTCATTGACGCGGCTTTTGGCCAGACCAACGAGAACACCCAGCTTGCCGCCCTGGCCTTCACTCTTGACGACCTTTCCTCTTTCTGAGCGTTCCACCTCATCAAACTTGGCCTGCATTTCTGCCTTCTTGGCGTCAAGGTCTCGCACCTCTGTCTTGAGGTTCGCAATTTTAACCTCCACCCGTCGGCGCAGCTCACGGGACTCCTTGACCAACGTGCGCCTCTTCTTCACCGACCGCTCCTTGTTCTGTCTCCGTTGTTCTTCCAGACGTCGATATTCTTTCCCAATAGCATCGCAACGGTTTTCACACTGGACACCACCGGCATGAGTGTTCTCGTCGCTGCCATCGCAACACAGCTCGTAGTCGCAGACGCCATCGTTGACGTACATGAAGGGGAGGTAGCTTCCAACATGGCCGGCGTTGACGCACCAGAAGCCGGGGAGGGCGGCGGTTGTGTTGGTGGTGCCGGTTACGGAGCCTGGAAGTGGCTGTTCTGGAGATAGGGGGTCAATATTGGCGCAGGCGGCGGTCCCAGGTTCGTCCGAGCCATCGGGGCAGTCGCACGAGTTGTCATTGACCTGTGACGCCTTGAGGGTGATGGAGGGATTGCCGATGCATGTAAAGGTTGTTTTACTTTCGAAGAACTTGACAACTACGGCGGCACAAGACAGGTTGCTGTTAGCAGCAGCATCCCGACTGTAGCTAATGGAAGTGTCGACGAAGGGGACTTACACTCGGGTCCAACGCCCCGCGGCAAGCTCTCTGATGCAGCGAGACTGCCGTGAGCAATGGCGCCCAAAAGCGCCAATGCGCCTGTCCTGCGCATTGTTCGGGGCCTGAATTGGGTAACGGGTGACGGGGACTTGTTGCTACCTTTTTGCCCCAGGGATGTTGAAATCTCAAAGCCTCACTAGGTTATCAAGACTGGACGGAGCTGTGTCATCAAACTTGCAGTTCCAGCCTCGGACACAGGACAGCTTGCCAACTTCCCGCCCAGCCCCAGTTCAAGTTGCACTCGAGACACCTGGCAGCTGTCAGGGGAGGGGTGGCTGGTCACGTGAAAGGAGAACCTTGGGGGACAAGTTGCCTGCCGGAACTGTGCTTATCTCCTAAAGGCCCAAAACTTGGGGTAACCCCACAGAGATGGGCAAAAAACTCCAGCTCAAAGCTGCTGCCCCGCCATCTTCATCACGGACAACCCGCCGCTGACATTCTAGCTTCAACCGAAGTCGCAAGCAGCAGTCCCGTCTGTACATAGCTGTATTCTCTGTAGCGGCATCACATTTAGCATCATGCCGTCTTCCGGCGACGCTCTCGAAACACTCACCACCGTTGTGTCGGATGCGCTCACCCTCATCGGCCAACTTGAAGTAGTTGTTTCGGGTCTCAGCTCCCAGGAAATCAGTACCACAGCCTCCCCCGGAGTTCAGCAGTCGCCAGGAGGTGGTTCCCTCGATGCACTTTCATTGGCACACGATTCGGCTACCCTCATCAGAGCACACGCCACAAAGATCTCTCTTCTTATTATCAATGACCCCTTCACGCCAACAGCCATCACCAAAGTTGTACGAGAGCTTATAGCTGGTCCCCTTCCTGGTTTGGCAGCTTCTGCCCAAGAATGCACAGCCAGACGGTATACACGGGCAATTCAGAAGGATCTGGCTTGGAAGGTGGCCCGCGTGCTCAAGGAGCTCCGTGACCTGCTATCCCAGATTCCCAAGGACGGGAAAATCCTGAAAGATGGCAAAAAGAATGCAGCGGCTGGTGCAGCCGGCGGCAAGGGCAGCATTGCCGCTACTGGTCTGTTATGGGCTGCGTGCGACGACCTGATGGCATTTTGCAAGCGGGGATTCGGCGGCAACTTGGTCTACAAGGTCGACCAGTTACGTGAGACGCTAAAGGATGTTATGGAGGAGTTGAAAGAGTGGGGCGAGGAAACAGGAGACGACGGGGATGATGATGATGACGACGAGGGCGACGATGGTGTTGCAGGGATCACCAACAACCTTGGGTCTGCTTCCCTCTCTGCGAATGCAAGCACCCAGGCCATGTTGGACGACCTGATGAACTCTCAAAGTTACATCCCACGAGACGACCCACACAAAATCAGAGATCGTTTGGAATCATGTCTCAGGCGACTACGCCTGACCTCTTTACTTTACCAAGCTGCCGCTAAGCGCAGGCTCAAGCCATTGCCGCACACCCCTCCAACATCAGACTCCAATGTCCCTGCTCGCCTTGATGAAGTCTTGGCGCTTTTGAAGGGAATCCCAGAAAGATTTGGGAACCTTGCGATGGCTTTCTATGACCTTGATCCTGACGAGATTGACCGTCTAATGGACCAATGCTTCTTTGATGCATTTGCTGCCTCGGAGCTGCTCGTCAAACCATGGGATGGCCAAAAGGATGAATTCACCGACTGGGCCCTTATATTTCAGGTAGAGATAGAAAAAAGCTAGATATATTTGGCTGATGAACCACAACAAGTTGCCATCCTGTGTCTCGCCTTTTTAATTTGCATGGTATCTGGCCGTTGCCAGTCCTAAAGATTATTGTATTAAGGTAACAGAACACCAATTGTCAATCGATATATTAATTTTAGAACCTATCACATTCCGCTATACCATTCAACTGCGTGAGTTGTATTTTGAATCAGTAGTAGACCTTCCATCACGAAGTCGAGGAGCTTTGGTACAGGCATTGTCTTTGGGTTCTCATCTTGGACATCTTATCTTCTACATAATTCAAGTTTCTGAGACAAGGGAAAATAAAAAAAATATATGCTAGAGGTGTTGTTCTAAATTAGAGACCTTAATTATCGTGCTTATCCCCCAGGATTATGTTGATCGATGTTTGTTGTGTAAACAATCAGCCCCTAGGTCAGGGGCTGGTCTTGGCAGGGATAAAAAGACCCAAGGACTGCTTATACAAATGAAAGACATCCGCCACCAATTGCATGCTGGCCATTATCATTCCCACCATGACAATTTTGTTGCAGCCTCCGCATGACTGTTTGCACTTGTGGGTGAGCTGGCCTCCATGCCCTGGTGAAATTACGCTCCTTATATCACGAGCATGAAGATCACTAGATACCTGCCACATGTTGCAACAGTAAACCTTTGCAGAAGTTTGAGTGGGTCTGAAGTGAAATCACCCTCGATTTATTCCGAGAGTGTGTTATGAAAACACGAAGGTTGTCAAATCTGGAAGTTGTACTGCGATAAGTAGAACAGGCTGAAGTGTACCATGCAGTTCTTGTAAGGTATGCAGCAAGGCTCTGGGGGAAAGGATAGTTTATCTTGGACGTCTATCAAACTTGCTCCCCTGGTTTTGCTCGAAATAACTGGCTTAGTCGCTCAGCTGGATTGAGGGTCCATGTGTTATTCACCTGAAGAAGCCCCTCGCCTGATAGCCACATTGGAAGCTGCTAGACTCTGTGGTCGCGCATCATGTGTATGTCAATTCAAGACACCCCTTGCCTGATAGACGCATTTGAAGCTTTTGGACTCTGTAGTCGCGTACCGACAAGCTTTATACACCATAGCCGCGTATTAACAAGCCCTATACACCGTAGCCACGTATCACCAAGCCCTATCCACTCTCCCCACGTCTCACTTCTGGGGACCACAGGAATAACGCTTCGTTATAGTCCTCTACACAACCAGCGAGAAAGAGTTTCATATTTTCAACTTGCGGCTTCGAATTCTACCCCGAGACCGCCAGCTCTAGGGACCCTTCTTCGCATCTTCAGTTCCTCACAAGCTCTAACTCCATCTTCAAGTCTTCCTCTTCTTCTGATTTATTCCGGGTTCGATTCTCTGAGCTTCGATCGCCAGCTCATACACTCTCTGTCTGCCTTTAAACCCCTGAGCAGATACAGCTCCGAGGTCCGCGTACCAATCTTTCATTCAACTTGGGCAGCTCGAGAATCAAGAACCACAACAGCCAGCTTTGATCACACCATCCTACAACTTCTGTTTCTCTTTTGAGTCTCTGAATTGATTCAAGTCAGTAGCTGAGCGTTCACTTCCTCCTGAGTTTGTTCCCGAATCGAATCAGACTTCACATCTTAACCACCAGTTCTCACAGCTGCTACTCACCTTTCGATTTCACGGGCCCTTTTGATTCTACAAGCAGATAAAGTCTCTACTCAGCCTTCAATACGATCCTGAGTTTGAATTACCCGAATCCAAGCACTCCGAAGAGCACGTTTCTCCAGCATCGGAAGCATTTCGACTCCGGTCTTGAGCAGTTGAACGACTAGGATCAAGAGAAGCCAGCAGCAAGGACGATAGGAGCAAGAACTTACGAGACAATCAAACCAAAGATCTGAAGCTAAAGAGCCCAGTCCTCCACCCATCATCGACATCAGTTGGTGTGCTATTCCAACATCGATCTCAAGCAAGAACAACCCCCCAAAGAGATCAGCCATCAACCAGGAATCGGGTAAGCTTGAGCACCCAGCACTCCGCATTTCATCAACATTAGCCGGTGACAGCTGAGGCCAGTTCAATACTTAAAGTTCCTGTGCGTGCAGTGATTCGGATCTGATTTCATACACTTGTAAGCATCACAAGCAACTGGAGCTAACACAAAGTCCAACAACTTGAACCAAAAGAATGACAAACCAAGGGACACAGCGTGGCTAGAATCACGAGCCAGAGCAGTTTGAGATGACAGATATGGGTCGAGACAGATCCGATACCCATGGGGGTATTGGAATGGCGATTGGCAGCCACACCAACCGCCCCGTCATCGGTAAGTTGATGCTACAAGCTCAGACTAAATAAAACGAGGCAAGTTGTTAACCAACTGAGAAGCCTCCCAAAATCTCCAAGCGCCCGGCACCGCTGCTGGTGGCAGCAGCCGCGCCCCGAGCCCACTCGAGAAGTTATGGGCTGGCCGCGCGCAGGCGACCCGTGCTGCTGCTGGTGGCGCCCCCCCCAGGGCTTCAGCACGCGGTGCTGCCGCGCGCTCCCTCGCCAGCGATGGAGACTTTGTCTCCATCAGCCTTGGCGATTCCCCCAGTGGGAGCCAAGGCCTGGCGGCTGGCCAGGACTTCCGGGAGGGTCCCAGCCTCCGCCACCCCAGCGGCATCATCGCCTTCGATGGGAGGCACACCCGGGACTTGCCAAAGGCAACCAGGGTGCTCTGGAAGGGCGCCATGCGCCAGAGCTGGGGACGGCTGGTTGGGTGTGGGATCGCGGCGTTGCTCCTCTTTGCCAATATCTTCATGAGCGTTGGCTTAGCTCTCTGCCAAGCCAAGGGCAAAAAGGGGGTGGAAACTGGTGTGTGGGTTTGGCTCTGGGGAAGTTTGGGACTCTTCCTTCTTGTGCTGTTCGTTTTCGGGTTTCTTTGGTGGCGTGACGGCAAAGCCGTCAACAAGCTGGCAGAGAACGAAGCCTGGATAGGTGGGAAGGCGACGGGGGGCGTGGGTGCCAGTCAGGCTCTCACACTTTCCACGCCAGCCGAGACCTCTGCGGCCGCGGCGGAGGCAGAGCGGGGGAAGGGGGCGGCTGTCGGGGCTGGCAAGCGCGAGGGCGAGGGCAGGGGCAAGGGCAAAGGCAAGGAGGTGGTCAAGTCTGTGCCGCGCCGGTCGCTTCTCGAACTTGACTCGCTTGAGCATGGGAAGCCCGTGGAAAGCTCTGGTGAGGGAACCAGAGGCTTGGGTTGTCGTTCTGACACCCAGCACAGCATCTGGTCCGAGATGGGCACAACAGTGCCACAGCCGTATAGCCCATTCGGAGTTCACTACCAGGAGCCAACACGGCGCTGACCTGCCCTCGTGGGAAAGGGGAGAAGAAGGACAAGAAGAAGGACAAGAAGAAGGACAAGAAGAAGGACAAGAAGAAGGACAAGAAGGACGACGAGCTTGGGATAGGAGAAGTTCAGGATGAAGAAGGGGACGCTGGGGCGTGGTGTCGAAACCCTCAACGCTGAGGCTGGCAGATGATTAGAATGGGACGGAAGATAACCCCCGGTGTTGAATTTGTGTTTGTTTACTTGGGATTGGATCATGAAAGGGGGTGATGTAACATAATGTAAAGTAGCAGGCCAAAGCGCCTCGGTTGTTGATTTGTCTTGTCTTCCAATCTTGTGATTATTATGAACGCTTGCTATATATAGGCCATCCGAGATCTTCGAGTATAACTATCAGATAGCTCGCGCCATCCGAGCTCTATTCTCTCTATACCTCTTCTCCTTCCCAGCTGTCTTCCTTCTCTTTTTCCAAGATCTGTTGAGGTCACCACGATTTTCCCAGAACCATTTTTGAAAATCACTGGCAGGCTTGTCGCCTTCCGGTACACCCGACCGATTAGTGGATGCACCGGGCTGCTCGTTGCCTTCACGGAGAGAGTCCTCATGACCACCATCGTCCTCCATATCCTCATCATCGTCATCCCATGGCTTAAACCGACCGCCTGTTGGGTGTGCCGTATCTGGAGTAGGCGCTGCGCTGCGGATGCCCCTAATCTCGAAGTCTTGGCGTGTAAAAGGAGTCATGGGGATCTGGAGCCCATCTGCAGCTGCACCAGCATCCTCATTGTCATTGTCCCCATCGCCACCGCCAAAGAAGCTGAAGCCCTTTGACTCGGTTCCCCCCTCGGCTGTCTCACCGTCGGTATGCTGAGAACGCTTGTACAATGCTTCCAGAGGGTGTATTGTCTTGGGCTCGCTCGGGGTAGCAGGGGGGATTTTGATAGCCAAGCTCTTGACCGAACTTGACGATTTAGGTCTAGAAAGCTCAGGGCTGAGTGTTGATGGTAAGGGTGAACTGTTGTGTTGTGGTGTTGGGCTAGGTTTTGGTTGCGTTTTGTGGTTGGGGGTTGATGCTGCTTTTGTGGGCGAAGAGGGGCTGTCAGACTCGCTGTCGCTGTCTGACTCCTCACCACTCCTACTGTCGTTGCTGCTCGACTCGCTCTTACTCTCGCTCTGCTCCACCTTCTTAGGAGCTGAGATCCTGAATGTTGGAGGGGGCGGGGTCACGGTCACAGCCTCAACCACATTGCCGTCCTCGTCCACCCATCCCTTACCCTCGGCAAACTCCAAAGGTGGTTTTGAAGGGCCGGATGACACTGTCGTCTTGAGAAAGTTCGGGAATTTCGTTGTATTTTCGAACTCGTGAACAACTACTTCGCGAAATTTGCCCTTCTTCTTCCTCTTGGATCCGGTGTCGTCTTCAGCCGATGGTACGGCATTCGCAGGCAGGATCGTCTTGACCAGACATTCGGCATGATCCGTGTATTTTGATCGCTCCTGTTTCTTCTTTTTGTCCTTGCTGTCCTTCTTGTCCTTCTTCGACCTCTTTTCCTTGGGCTCGTCGGCAGTGGTCCATCCCCTCTTGACCTTCCTGTCGTTGTCGAAAACAATGCCGCTGATTTCGTCATTGTCGCGCTTTCTCTTTTTGGAATTGTCTTTTGCTGGGTGCGCGTCGTCCTTGACCCTCTTGTCCTTCTGTTCTTTGGCCATTGCCTCGTCGCCGAGAGGTTCTGGGATCCTGGAGGGCTTTGCACGCTCGATGCGAATCTTGACGCCCCGCAGAATCGAGCCGTTGAGTTTCTTCCTGAGTTTGTCGGCGTCTTCGCTTGGCAGCTCCAGATAACCGTACCGCTTGTCGGGAAAAGTGTCGAGGGTGTGGTAGGAGATGTTGCGTGCCTTTGGAAGGAGCGCTGACGAGAGGAATACTTTCAGCAGGTCGGCGTCCAGCGGCGTAACGTGTAACCGTACATACGGTGGCGCCTGGTCGAGGGCTGGCTGAGTTGATGGTGTTTGTGAGCCACCGATTGCTGTCATGGCCGTCGGATGTCCAAAGCCCGAGTACTGGGAGGGAGGTCGTCGAACTATGGCGGTTGGGCAAAAAAAGGACGGGAATGCGCTCGGTTTGCGAATGCGCAGAGAGCAACCTCTCTCTCAATCTTTCTCTTGCCCAAAAATAATTCAATGGATCTGCAGTTCACCGCTTTGAGAGACCCACAGCTGCCAACCAGCTGTGGTGGCTTGGCACTGGCTCACACCAGCAATATCCTTTTTCAGACATCTCTCAGCGAGCCACAGCTTCCAAATAATGCCTGTGTACCAACTGCCCTTTCCACCGGAGACAATGATGCGAGACCGTGATCTCCAAAAGGAGGAGGCACGAAGGTGACAATAAACGTCATGACACTCATGAAATCAAATACTAGGAAGGAGGGCAACGGGACCCAACATGTCTACTTTAAATATCCCTTTCCTCCAGGCCCCAAACTCCCACTCTTCTCGTCTCCCAAGCATACTTCCAAATTTTGGACCAGCTATTCTCAAGCAATAAGATCAGTAATACACACACACTCTTACGCTGACTTCTCGATTCGGCACCATCGCCCTCAACATCCTCACATTCTGCGTTCCTACACTCATTCCCCTACCGCCCTCACAGTCTCTTGCCCTCGGCAGAAGGAGACTGTCTCGCCCCCAACCGTCGATTACTCAAGTCTTCACCGTCACCGGCCATCAAGTACCATGGATCAGTCCTACGCTGCTGCTTGCTCCAAAAGCCCCTCAGCCTGTTCCGATGGCGACAAGGTTAAGAAGGCCGACGATGCCTCTAGCTACAGCTGCCCGTCCACTACCAATGCCCCTGTCAACACCGAATGTGATGTCTCGTCGCCCCCAGGCGTGAATCAAGACCGGACTCTCAGTGTTGCCACCGAAGACTCTCGCCGTACCAGCACCGGCGATGTCGATGAGCCGACCAAACCTGCTTGCGAGAAGAAGGCTGCGTGTGATGCCGAGACTGCGTGACAGAAGGAGAGTTCACCCGATGATAAACCTGATGATAAGCCCGATGAT
This sequence comes from Podospora pseudoanserina, assembly GCF_035222485.1. Lineage (NCBI taxonomy): Eukaryota > Fungi > Ascomycota > Sordariomycetes > Sordariales > Podosporaceae > Podospora > Podospora pseudoanserina. Next base: position 1,267,316 of record NC_085923.1, read on the forward strand.
GGGCCTGATGATGTGCCCCATTGCCTTTGAGGAGCAATTTGAGCATTTTGCATTGATAATTGGACCGGTGGTTAAAGATTTTGTATCCTGAGGGGGGAATCTGTGGTGGCGTGGTACTGCTTTAGAACGCTGATGACTAGGAGTAGCACCTGTTGGAGGCATTGATGGTTATTGGCATTCTGGCCGCTAGAGTATTGTTAAACTAGATGAGTTCCGTCGTTAAAATTCTAAGTTTCAATATCGAAGGTCCGATGCCTGTCTTTTGACTCCCTATGTTGGTAAATACCTGTGAGTATAGAGAACGAAATCTGTAGCCAAAAAAGTATATTTGTCATGACACACGTGATTATTTATCATACAACAACAGAAGACGAATGTTTTCTACATGCAGGAGAAGGGAGTGGAAACAATGCAAACCTCGAAAGGGAAAAAGACAGATTGACGAACCCTGTTCCGTTGTCCCTTTGCGCCGCCCAGTGTAACGCCCAGTTCCGACCTGCCAATCTCTGACCGGACACTCTATCCAAGAGGAGTACGGCCAATGCATTACAACCGTGCGTTCTTCTTTTCTTCCCTAACCTCGGACCCGGAGGCCTTCCACCAGACGTCACCGCCCCAACGCATGAGGCGCTCCACAGCTGCTGTTGGGGTTACGGCAGGCCGAACGTCCAGATAGAAGACAGGCTCACCTGTGGGCTCTGGTGGCCCCGAGTAGAAGTCAATGACATACCTGACCTCCTTCTGCTGCCCGTTCACATTGCGCGAAACGAACCAATCATGGCGATCAAAGGGAGGCTCGGTGCTGGAAAAAGACGAAAGATGTTAGTGAACCTGCTATGACAATTCACAGACCGATCGAAGAGCGCAAAACGTACCCAAACTTGGAAGGATACACCCGTCCCAACATCTGCAGAATAGCCGCCTTGGGCGTCATCTCCTTGGGCCTCCCCTGGAACCTGATCAGGGTAGGTTGTTCCCGTCCGCCCTCCTGAGCCTCCAAGCGCCTCAGTTCGATGTCGGCATTGTCCTCCCCACGCTTGCTGACCTCCCAACCGCGCAGCAAGCCCTTGCCGAACCGGCGCTCCCACTCCACAATCTCCCCCCACGCACCCTCGTTGAGAAAGTTGTGAACCGCAACCATGCTCTCGACGGCCGTCACGTCGGTGTCTGTGTAACCCTTGCGTAGCAAAGCATTGTACATCTGCTGGGGGGAAGGGTATTCCCAGTTTCCGTCTCCAGTACCCTTGGGAATGGATGATTCGTCTCTGGATGTTGGGAGCGCATGAGTCTGGTTCGGGGCTCTCTCCTGCGAGATAGAGTGGAACATGTAGTTTAGGGGATTCAATTTCGAGAGAAACGACTGTTGGTTATCGGCTGTGGGCTCAGGGGCGCTACCGTGAGGAACCGGGCATGATGATAACGCCGCATCTGCGGAAGGGTTACTGTGCGGGACGGGGCATCCAGAAGCGGGCGGCGTGGGAGCAGGAGCGGCGGCGGGGGTTGGAGCAGCGGAGGCGAAGGTATCAACGGTCTTCTTGTTGTGCATAGGGCATCCAGGCTCAAAATGCTGTCAGATACGACCTGCGGTGCAGAAAAGGGGGAAATGTAACTCGTGAGCTACTTACAGGAGGGGCAGCATCGCCGCCGCTCTGAGGATGGTTGAGAGGCTTCGAAACCGCCGGAGCGGCAGGCGTGGCATCGGCCCAAAACCAACCCATGGTAACTGGTTGTATGTGGTGCTTTATCGGAAAATCTACTGGTCGATCCAAGGTCAATGTGGACTGGCAAACCGACGAAGATCGTGCGAGCAAGTCTTGGATTCAAGCACTGATTAGATTTCTCGGATGGAGATAAGGGAAAAAACGGCCCCAATTTTCGGCCTAGGCTGTTGAAGAGAAAAAAGCCCACCAAGGATGACGCGCATTTTACAGATCTTTCGGTCCCGCGCTGCCAAGACCCATCTCTCCACTGCCGCCGGCCCCACAGGCGATCGTTCCATCGCGCCCCACGTTGCGGACAAAATACCTGGCACTGCGAAACACTGAACCAGGCCTCGAAACATAGCTAATAGGCCTTAAAAGATAATCAACAGGCTTTAAACATAGTAAAGAGGTTTAAGATTAGTCAAGAGGCCTTGAAAATGATCAAAAAGCCTAAAGAATCGTTAAAAGGCCTGTTTTTAAAGATACCAGTTATTCTGTTTGCAACGTCGTCCGCTTCACCAACCACAGTGTCACGATTGCAGAAAGCATATCCGGGTCCACAGTAGAGTACAATATGTATTAGGAGTTGTGTATAAATCATGGCAGAATCGTACGATGCTGTTCCGGTGTGAAAAAGGGCATCTTTTGCTGGTTTGCCCTAGACATTGGGTGACAAAAGGTCATATTTGACACATCGTTCAACCTACGGATACCGGGGCTGTTAGTACTACGTCACACTGATCAAGCAGTGGAACGAAACTCACATCTTCAATACTGGCCTGCATAAACCTTCTTGTTTCCAGGCCCACCCATACCATCAACATGGAGAAGTCGCCTTCCTTTACCATATCCTTCCCGCTCTGAGCACCCAACTGTCTCAAGATGGGAAGCGAGCTGCTCAGCAGGTCAACATCGGGGTTGAGGCTCCGACCAATACCCTCGAGCAGCAGTATACTAATGACGACATTGACAAAGTCTCCCTCTAGGCGGACATGATGCTGCCGCACCATGTTCAGGACTTCTTGCAGGATATCACCAATCTTGACGTTTCCCAGAGCCAAAGTACGGCTCTTGACACCAAGTACCAAGTGTTGCATCTTCAGCGCAAACACCTCCTTGTCCAAAACGGCATCTGGCTGCCGACACCGCTCGCACATCAAGTGGCCAGCCTTGTAGCCATCGAATTCAGCAACGGCGCGGAACAGGTCCAGGAAGTTGCGTCGGTTCGTCTCGTTGAGCTCCGTCACTAGGCCCGTATCGATAAATATCAGGTGCGGCCGGAAACCCTCTCTGTCCATCTTGCTTAGTTCTGCTACCCATTGCTCCTTGTTGTTTCGGAATGGACGCAGGCGAGCCAGGACCTGCTCTGTCACGTCCCCTTCAGATTGAGGTTCATGGCTATCGTGCATCTGGCGCAAACGTAGGCTCGGCCGCTCCGTCTCGTAGAAGCGCACCATGATGTTTCCAGGGTGCAAGTCAGCGTGGACAAAGTTGTCCAACAGCAGCATCCGCAGGAAAGCGTCGAGGCCTTCCGAGGCGATGGCTTGCTGGAAAACCCCGCCACCATTCGCCATAAAGTCAGCCAAGGGGATACCATGCGCAAACTCCTCGATCAGCACATTTCTGGTGCAGAATTCGGCATATGGGAACGGGAAAGAGGCCGTCGTCCTCTCTTTGAAATTCTTGCGAAATCTGGAAAGGTTGGCAGCCTCGATGCGCAAATCTAACTGTAGCTTCATCATCTCCCCAAACTGGTCCACCTCGTCGGGAAGCGAGAGCCACTCAATGGTGGGTATTGAGTTCAAAATGGTGGCGAAAAACCACATGATGCGTAGGTCCCGCCGGACAGTTCGTTCGACTCCGGGATGTAGGACTTTGACGGCCACATAAGACGAAGGAACCCGTTTTGGCGATAACTTGAGAACGCTTTCTACATTCTTGTAGACGTGCCGGCGGAGGTCTTCAGGAGTGTCCCCTTCATCCACATCGACAGGGACAGTAAGGCCAGGCTTTAGCTTGGCCCTGTACACCTGCGCAATTGCACCAACACCGAGAGGCTTGTCGTCGAACTCTTCAAAAATCTCCTCAAATTCGCAGCCACCGAAAGCAGCTCGAACAATTTGTTTGGTAGCATGGAAGGAATGGGCTGGCGCATCCGCGTGGAGTTTCGACATGATCGCACACAGTTCGTCGGGGAAGACATCAGACCTGGAAGCAGCCCATTGCCCAAGCTATCCAGAGCTGTCAGTGGTAGATCTCAGACTATGGACTTCAGAAAGAATGGCAAGAGACCAGGACTCAAACCTACCTTGATGAAGGCTGGGCCTGCCCATTCCATAGCCTGCACCAGAAATCCGTACCACCAAAGCGTACCTGTCCGTTCATTGTCACGATCGGCCCGTCGGTTGCCAATCCAGATCGCTGGCACAGTCAAAATGACTGGAACAAAGATAGTAACAAGCTGAAGGAAGCGGAAGCCGGTGCAAATTGGCTCCCATATATATAGATCGAGGAACAACACAATCTGGTGTCGCATACGCGTTAGTCCAGTGTCGCTGTCCGAGATCTTCTTCTTGATTTCATCACGAGAGACCTCGAGCATGCGCTTTTCTCCGGTATCCCGCGGTCCTTCGTTGTCCTTCTCTGACAATTCGACAAATGCTGCAGCGGCCAAGCCGCTGGCACCAGCTGAAGCTAGCTTTGGAGAGTGAGGACGTTGTCGCCATGAACGATGACGGTATTGTCCCAGACGTAATGGGGACTGTGTATGCGAAGAAAATGTACGGGAAGGTGGGTGTGATGATCGTATACAGCCGTGCAGAAGATTAGAAGGACAGCCGGCACATCTTAAAGCCTCCGCGCGGCGGGAAAGGCGGCCAAGGGTGAGAAGCACACTCATGTCGTCACAAAGCCGCCGAGAGAAAACAGATTGGTGTCGAGCAGGTCGCCAAGAGCATGGTCATACCGTCTTCGTCGCAACTGAAAGGGCACTGTTATTCCTGGCGACATGGACGCGCATAGAGGTTTCGAGACCTTTGGCGGCTTCGAGGAGCTGGGACGGAAGATGCAGGACCAGCTGTGACGTCGTTGACCCGCGCACAGACAGGGGACGCAAAGGGTTCCCGAGGATCCCGATCCACAAGCGGGACCCGACATTTGCACCCTTAACACAAAACAATTGACACAAAAGTAGGTTAACCCATATTATATTGTAAACCATACCTTGAAGAATAATGATTAGGCCTTTCTCTAAAGATAGTCAACATGTTTTTAGAGATATTTAAAAGGCCTATCAATCTGTTTTTGGAGCATAGTTTACATATGGTATAGGCTAACTTACTTTTGCTATGCCAATTACACTATTTTGTGGGGAGGGTGATTTGTTCCAATTCCCTATCCATTATCCAATATTTGTATTTCTTCTAGACTTCTACTAAATCCTATTTTCCCAAAGCTGCAAAATTAAATGTCAACATGCTTTTCAATCAACCCAAACTCCAAAATCACCCAGCCGATAGTTGCCTATCACTCTCCTCAAAGCCGAATCACAATCGAGTTGAAATGCATCTGGGGGATATAATCAGCATCGTGTACCTAGCAGAAGGTTGGTGGTGGTACTCACCCTGCCCTCGTGGCATTCATTCGTTATTGAGGGACCCTCGACGGTTTTGCCGTTCATGGCAATTGTGACAGGCCCGGTGGCGCTGCCATCAAACGGAATCTCAAAATAGGAAAGGGGGCTGTCGATTCTGGTGCCCACACTCTTCCAGCGGCTGCCGATTGCGACGGTGATGTTGGTTGGGACCTTGACCAACGCCATAACCGAAACGACGTCTCTTGCCCCTTGGGACGCCGGTATCTCACCGCCCTGGCCCCAGGTGGTGCCTGCCCAAAGTCAGTCATACACTCTCTCAACTAGTTAATTCCCAGCTAGTTGATTCCCGACTTACCGCAACCCTCTCCCGCACTTGCCGGAGTTGTTCGGTACCAGGCAATGACCGTGTCTTCTGGAAAATCCACAAGACGAGAACCAGACTTATATGCAGCAATAAAATATGGGAGGACGGCTCGGAAGGCTGAGTGCGAGTAGCCATTGACGTATTCTTCTGCGCCTTCTACAACTTGCGCTGGCACAGTATCGCAGATGTAACTTGACTCGCCAAAGTCATTCCCTTTGAAAACCGAAGTCAGCAATGGCCCGTTTCGGCCCTTGGGTAAAACTCACATGTGATGATCTGAACAAAGTCAGGCAATACATCAAGTACTTGTTGCCATCGATCATGCCACAGACTCTCGCTTGAGCAGTACCAGTTCTTGTTCCATTGCGGCAAGTCTGTTTGATTAGTTTTCGTGTCACCACTATGCTGGAGGCGCATGACTCACTCGTATAGAAGTATGGGCTAACACCCATCATGTATTTCTTGCCCTTGAGGTTGTCACAGTACAAGAGATCTTCGTTGATGTTCATCTGATTTTGACCAGCTTTGGGCCAGGCGTCCCACGAAACTGGAATCGAATTAGCACTCATGAGAGATATGAATCCAGCACAGCATGGCTTACAAGCTCCGTCGATGACATCCAGTTTCTCAGAAATTCCATATGGGCCAAGGCTAGACCAATCAGGAACAAGAAAGATGTTGCCTGTCTGTTCCCGAACTGAAATCCAATTTTCAGCCCAACCTGGACCCTCGAAAGTTGAAACCAAAGGTCGCCCGTCCACAATGAACTGTGCGCTTGATTCCCTGAAGCGGTTGATGAGGTCAACAACCTGTGAAACTGACCACTCTCCGCAGGCCATACTATGATGAAAAAGAGTCAGTTCGCTACACACCGCCATTTGGCCCATCTTGTATCGTCAAGGTGTGTTGCTGAACAAGGACCTAGGCAGACATACTCGAAAGAAATAAACATGACAAACTCACCCAGCTCCTCAGCCTCGTGATAGGCATGAGAGAGTTGAGTCTCTGTCCACGGGTCGGAAGGCCCAATGTTGAGAGCAAAGCCATCGATACCGGCCTCCTTGGCAGTCTTGATATCGTGGACCCATTGCTCGACAGTTTGGTGACATGTCAGGCCAACCTGAATTCGACTGTTAGATAATGGTCTTGACAGCTACCTGGCTGGGGGGGAAGCGGGCTGGGGAATTGCGAACCATGTAGTGGGCGAAGACTTTTCGGTCATCGTTGGTCTCAGGCTCCTTTTCACCTTCGATCCTGTCCTCGATCTTTTCGAGCAGGCGTTTGAACTTGGTCTTTAAATAGCCCATGGTGTGACACTTGCCGTTTGTATGATATGGGAGCCGGTTGAAGACGGATGGAACCTGATCAAGTTCACTTCAGTCAAAAGAACAGCCAATCAAGTATGTATGCGGCCAAGGAGAGCAGGGAGTTGATCTGGCTGAACCCGAAAAAGGGGCCATGCCCAACAGGCCCACTCAATTATAGCGTGCCATCTCCACCCCCAGCCAATATTGGATTTGGCCTTGCGGCCAGTTGACCGCCAAGAGTGATAATCCCCCCCATGGTTCGATCACCCAAGGTCTTGGGTCGATGGGAGACGGATGTCAAGAATGAGCTGAGAGCTGAATTCTATCTGATAACTTCTTGGAGGATCGTGGTGTATTTTGCTCGGGGATGCTCCCTAGGCGTCAGCGAGAAACCCACGAAGGAAGATCCCGGCAACGAGCAGCAAACGTCCCTGTGTGTCACATTTGAAATCGGCAAATGCTATTGGTTGACGGGCTTCGAGAAGCCATGGCTGCCGAAGTTCCAGCAGACCAGGCTAGCAGACAATATAAATTCAAGATTGACCCGTCTGTGGGATCAGTCCAAGCGATTTTGCTGACCCAGCAGGCTGGAAAATGTCCGGTGGATTGCAGCTTTAAAAGATGGCCACTGCCGGGCTGGCTGATGGGAAGCAAGCCCTGCCGGCCGCGGGGCCCATGTCGCCCATAGCGCAAATTCACCTGGCACCCCACATTTAGGTCTTTCCCCACAATAAAAGACCAGGCACACACAACAGCTTCCGGGACGGAAATATTAAATTCCTGGCAACCCTGCGATTTTTGGCTCCGCACAACTGAATCTACGGAAATTTCGCAAACCGCTAACCACCTTCTGCACACGATTTGGCGACCGATTTTCCACGCGTCACTCATCAATCAGTCGCAAAAATGGATTCCTCCAAGGCTCCCGTCAAGCTCGTCAAGGTCACCCGCGTTTTGGGCAGAACCGGTATGCGAAAAACCCCCGCCCTCCGAGACCGAATTTCGATTTCGACCCCTCCGATTCCTGTGGCCGATTGAACAGCATGCTGATAATTTTGGTGGAATTCAGGCTCCCGTGGTGGTGTCACTCAGGTTCGCGTTGAGTTCATGGACGATACCACTCGTTCCATCATCCGCAACGTCAAGGGTCCTGGTATGTTCAGATCCGCTGCCTTCGGCTTCCATGTGTGGGCGAGGGTTGGCAGCTAACATTTCTGCCTGTTTTACAGTCCGCGAGGATGATATCCTTGTCCTTCTCGAATCCGAGCGCGAGGCTCGCCGCCTCAGATAAGTGGGAGGCATTCCGAAGTTGGGGGAAGGGAGCGTGGCAGCGGCTTCTAGCTACCTGGTCTGCCTGATTGGCAAGATCATTGTCGTATCCTGCGGCGACAAGAACAGGGACGGAATGTCAAGGATGGGCGTTCGGTAGAACGAGATCATGCATGATTATTGCTTTCCCCAAAATACACGGCGCTGAAGGCTGGTTCTGCGGATATCACATTTGCTTTGGTTGGGGGGTCATGCAGCAGGGCATCATGGGTGGTTTTGGGCGTCAATCAACAAGAATCTTTCCCGAACAGCACTTCGAGCTCAGTACCTGTGCTTGACAAGGACATTCCAATACATATGCCGATTCCCTCCCTCCGCAAGTTGACCCAAAACCCACCGACCGTGCTGCTTATGATTCGATCCATCGTGGAGGACTCGGCTTGGTATTATATGCTGGGAATGATTCTGATCTGGAAGAGGGCACTACAAGCTACCGTTGTGACTGACAGATGATGCAGACAAGCTTTTCTAAACCCGTTACGGCCTCTTGGAAAGTTGCCAATGCAATGCCCAGTGTTATTTTAAGCATGCACACACTTGCAATAGCAATTAGAAGCACAAACATCCAATATGCCTGCTTAACCGGACTGGCAACAGGTTCACAAACTCAACTAGGCAGTGCACAGCGGACTGGCTGTGTCGACATCCTTGTGATATAGATTTAGAATGCTCGAAAACCTACACTTCAGCGCAATTAGCAACAGTCAACTAGTTCCGGCAAACCCCGGTGACACCCAAAATGGACTCGATACGCAAGCTAGAAATGGTTGTCCCCTACTGCTGTCCAGACAGTATAAAACCATCCATCATCGGACCAAGTCCCGGAACTCGAAACCGGAGCGGCAGCAATGCCACCGTCTTGGCGTCGCCCCAAAACACGGGAAATGCCCGGATGAGCAGCCTCGCTCCGCCAAATACAACCTTTGAGTTGCTTTTCCTCCGTTGGTAGTGGTCCAGGACGCATCATGCCCCGGATTCTATCATCAGTGGCGGAGACAAGCATTGTCATTCCGCCAATAAGGTGTCATAGACAGACGACTAGCCGACTTGGCAGAACAGCTTGCGATGCAGAAACCGAGATCGCAGGCGACGACGTCAAGGGTTAAAGGGGTCACGACTGTTGCTCAATGGATATCAACATTCCATGCCGCTCTTCTAGGGATGTATATACCACCCACTGTGCTGAGCGTTCCTCGTCCCCGGAAGCAGCCCGAAAACCTGCGTTCACGGCACCGAGCGCTCTAGGTTTTCAATATGGAGCCCAAGTCGGTCTTCCAGCTTGCTGTCCTCTCACTGCTGTCTTTGTTTTCGGGTGCTTACGCCGCTTTTGGTTACACTTCTTCTGGGGGCAATTATGTCGTCGACGCCGGTTCCGCCAACCCGCTCATCTTTTCCGTGAGCCAGTCCAACTGCGATATCAGGTCGATCAAGTATAGAGGCACCGAGCTCCAGTATGGAAGCCAGTTCACCCATATCAACTCCGGCCTCGGATCCGCGACCGTCTCGATCAGTCAGATCAACGGATCGAACAAGTACATCAAAGTTACTTGTGTGACGTCGACTTTGACCCACTACATCGTGGTCCGCGCAGGCGATAGCAGTATGTTCTTGGCCACTTATATTACCGCCCAGCCTTCCATTGGCGAGTTGCGATGGATTGCTCGTCTTCTGCCCGACAAGCTTCCTGGAGAATATCCCTATGGCGAAGTCTCCAACACCCAAAGCTCCGCTTCCACTGTTGAGGGCTCCGACGTCTTCGTGGTGAACGGCCAGACCCGGTCCAAGTTCTATTCGTCAACGAGGTTCATCGACGAGGATTCCCACTGTGTATTTGGTGGTAGCGACTTGATGCATGTCTGCATCATGACACCGCAGCAAGAGTCGTCTTCAGGTGGCCCGTTCTTCCGAGACATCAATTCGAACAACGCTGGTGCCTCTACCAATCTCTACAACTACATGAACAGCGGTCATGTGCAGACGGAGCCGTACCGAATGGGACTTCATGGACCATACATCATGCAGTTCTCGCGCTCTGGAATCCCAAGTGTCAAGAACGTGGACGTCTCGTGGTTTGGCGAGGTTGGTGTGACAGGATGGGTCCCTCCTTCGGGTCGTGGAAGGGTCACAGGCACCGCCTCCGGTGTACAGAGCGGAATGGAAGGTGTGGTTCACTGGTTCAACAGCGCTGCTCAGTACTGGGCCAGAACCTCCTCCAATGGGGCCTTCACCTCCCCTTTGATGAAGCCGGGCACGTACACCATGGTTCTGTACCAGACCGAATTCAAGATTGCGACATCTACCGTCACTGTCACGGCCGGACAGACCAGATCGCAGAATATTGCCGGCACCTTCAACACCTCCCGCAATACCCTCTGGCAAATTGGTCAATACGATGGGCAGCCAACTGGTTTCCGCAACGCTGACAAGTTCCTTCGCATGCATCCCTCTGACAGCCGCATGAGCAACTGGGGTCCTCTGACATACAAGGTCGGCAGCTCGCCACTCACCGATTTCCCCATGGCGGTCTTCCAGTCTGTCAACAACCCTGTGATGATCCGGTTCAACTTGGGAAGCGCACCGGGAGCTGCCACGTTGAGGATTGCCACAACCCTCAGCTTCGCGGGTAGTCGTCCGCAAATCAATGTGAACGGGTGGTCTGGCCCAGCACCAAGCGCCCCAGCCAAAATTGATAGCCGCGGCGTGACTCGCGGTGCGTACCGTGGCCATGGTGAAGTCTATACCGTAGCCATCCCAGCTGGCAAATTGGTTGCAGGAAGTAACACCATCACCATCAGCTCCATCAGTGGCAGCAGTGGGACAACGTTCTTGAGCCCCAACTTTGTAAGTAATTTGATTCTGTGGCTCGCACACGCTTGATTTGCGAAAGGAGCGGAAGAGGCTAACCAAAAGACAACAGATTTTCGACGCTGTCGAGTTGTTCCAGTAAACTAAGCCTGGGACGGTTGTGGTGTTGTGATTAATCAAAGGTCGAAATGCGTTGGAAAAGAACCCCGACTACCTAATGCCAGTGCCCAGGCCTGCCCGAGGGACGGGGGCACACCTGAGCCGATAGAAGCACCGCTAGAACAATTCCATATGCAAGAATAGATGAACAGGGAAAAGCTTATCGGATCCAGCCTTGTTCCCGTCGGTAGTTGGACAGTGAACCAACCACCCATCCGACACGGCCACACATGCGCATCATCCCGAGGGCCTTGTCATACCTTATCAACACCGTTCTATTGAGATCTAGAACCCGGACCTTCCTTCCCTGGATATGCCCACGCCGCATGTGAATATCGATACTGTTCTAATGGCCATACTCTGCAGTATTACGAGAGAATAACTGAAATTGCCATCCAGCACAGGCGACCCATATCTTGTATCTTGCTTTCCCCTCCTTCGAGAAGCTGTGGCGCGCAGCGGGCGGAATCGAAGTCGCAACCACTAGACGCTCTCAGCTTGCATGGACCTCCCTATCAGAGTTAGGGGGGCCCGTTGAATGGCGCAATGAATGGCAGTTTCTAAGCTCGTGTGCCCCTCCTCCTATTTACGATCTCACTCCCTTTCCTGCTGATGGCATTGGCAGGCACACAAACCCCCCACCACGAAGTGAGGAGATGAGGCCTTTTCAGTGCCGCTTCTGTCCGTCCACTCAGACGATCAGGTAGCCCACAACAGCCTTCGGTATACCTACCTCAAATCAAAAAGTTGATCCAGAATGGAAGCGTGTGTGGTGGGGTGGGGGTGAAAAAGGTGAAATCGCCAATCCCAAAAGGGGGCGGCCGTGACACTATGCCCGTTACGGCAGCTCCAAGTAACGACTGATCGCCCAAAGGCCGAGGCCAGCGCGATAACACAATGTGATACAGGCGGGTACCTGCCCAATACAGGGGTCCGAACCGCCGCACGGCGTCTTCATGCTCCTCAATCAGGAAGCCCATCCCGTGCGGCATAACCGGCTGTTCAGGTTTCAGTCTAAGCACCTACCTACCTTTACCAGATGGTGAATCTGGAGAAGCTGTCCATTGTCTTGTATGGGGGATGGGGTCTCACGATGGGGTTTAGCCTACTGGATGGCGTCAGTTCAACCCCAGCTGGCCATGAGTAACGAGGTAGCCGTAGAGTATTAAAAGGAATCCAGCGGGACATCAACTACCGAGTCCTTCCTCCCTTCTCAGTCTTGAGTACCCCCAGTCCTGACTCCCCCTTGGTCTTCCATCCTCCCAAGACACCATCACAAAAAGCCAAGATGAAGACTCAAGCGCTCCTGGCCCTGTTGGCCGCCTCCATCTGCTCTGTGGCTGCCGTGCCCTCTCCCCAGGACGCGGCCAACAGAAAGGCCGGCCTCCGTCTGATCAAGACTTCCCCCAAGGGTGCCCCAAAGTGGATCTCTGAGGAGGAAAAGATCGTTCAGTATGCGGCGCACGAGATCGGTTTCGTGGATATCACCGATATCACAGTAAGTACTATGCCACTGTCACTCATCCCTTTTCCAGCTTGCAGCAGGGAATGATTGACCAATTCTTTCAGGATTCCCAAGTCCTCAGGGCCCTGTCTGCCGATGAGGATGAGGATGTCTTCCAAGCTCGGGCCGTCACCTACCCTACTGCCGTGAGCAAGCAGGCCCAGGCCAATCCCCTCATCAACCTCGTCTCCACTACCCAACCCCAAAGCTGGATGACGACCCTCACCAACTATCACAACCGTTACTACAGGGCCACCTACGGCACCCAAGCCGGTACTTGGCTCTACAACACCCTCGTCAGCCTCGTTGCTGTCAACCCAGCCATCACCGTCACCAGGTTTACACACTCCTTCAACCAGCCCTCCATCATCGTCAAGATTCCCGGAAACTCCACTGACCTCGTCATCGTTTCCGCTCACTATGATTCCACCGCCGGCTCGACCACCGCACGTGCTCCCGGCGCTGATGACAACGCCTCCGGTGTTGTCGTCCTCATGGAGGCGCTCCGTGTCCTGGCCAACAACAAGTTCAAGGGCAAGGACACCCTCGAGTTCCACTTCTACGGCGGTGAGGAGGGTGGTCTCCTTGGCTCTGCTGCTGTCTTTGCCAACTACAAGTCCACCGGCAAGACCGTCCTCGCTGTTGTGAACCAGGACATGGCCGGCTACTCCCCCAGCGGGAAGATATCCATCTACACCGATTACGTTGACAGCGCTCTTACTGCGTACGTCCGTGTGGTTGCTACCGCTTACACTGGCACTACTACCGCCGATAAGTGCGGCTACGGATGCTCCGATCACGCTTCGGCCCGCTCCAACGGTTTCCGTATGCTCCCCCCCCTTATCACTTTTATCCCCCTTTTGAGCTTTCCTGGTGTATTGAATAAGTACTAACATGGATGTAAACAGCCGCCGCCTACGTTTGCGATGAAGTTATGAAGACTGCCACTCCTTACATTCACACCGCCAACGATGCCCTCTCCACCATCATGTGGCCCGCCATCCTTCGCCACACCAAGTTCACCGTTGCCTTCCTCGTCGAGGCTTCATACTTGTAAGGATGCAATAATAATCTAGCGGTGGTCTCAAATGGGCACTTCCTGCACAAACAGACCATCATTCTCTGTTCATATTAGTGTTTGCTTTGAGAACAAACATTGTACATAGACGCAATAGTCAAAAACACACATGTTCAAACTTGATTCCTGCTTTGGCGTTTCCCGATTTTCAATCCCTCCAGAATCCCCCATCAATTGGACTTCCCCTTCTCCTTGGGCCTTGATCATCGTCTTCATCCTCCCCGTCAGCCAATAGGTGCTCTGACGAGACACATGGGTCGTGTCCCCCAAATAGCACATCCATATCTTCCAGAGCGCGCCCTTTCGTTTCTGGAAAGAAGATGTAAATGATGGGAACTGATACTAGGTTGATGATCATGAAAAAGAAGTAGATCTTGGAGCCGAGAGCCGCGATTCCAATGGGCCATATCTGGGTGACGATGATGGAGCCTATGGCGCCGCACGAAGCGGCAAAGCTGAGGCCCCGTGCTCGGACGGCGGTTGGGAAAATCTAGGTAAGTTAGGTAGGTAAGGTTAGTCCGAGTAATGTTCTAGTGAATATTTGTGCTTTGTTCACGGGTAAGTAAAGATCTTACCTCGGAACCATACACCCAGGCAGCTGGACCAAATCCCATTGAGTATCCCAATGAGTAGATGAAAACAAAGACCACACAGGCATAATCTGCTGCGGTGTTGGAGTTATTTGGATAAATCAAAGGCAAAGTGCCGTTGATCTGGCAGTGTAGTCAGTACGGTCTGGCCCTCGTAAACAGAATTAGAGTACTTACCAGCAAGGAGAACGCCATAATAACAGCTCCAATAACAAGTGTCAGCCTTCGTCCAACTCTATCAATGATAAACATCTCCAGCACATTGCACCCGATCTTAAGGGTGCTTTCAATCCCCCCTGCGAGTAGAGACACTCGATGGCTCAAGCCTAGAGCTCTAAAGAGAGCAGGAAGGTAGTATTTCATAGCCGTAGCACCGCACATCTGCGCCAGGAACTGCAAAAGTGCCGATCGCCACATGCGAGCAAAGAGACTTCTGTCGGCGAACATAGATGTCCAAACAAGGCCAGTGACTCTGAAAGAAGCTACAGAGCGTTCGATGTCGTCAAGCTCGTCGTAGATTTCATCGGATGTGTAATACCCTTCGCGGTAGTACTGAAGCGTGGTGAAGGCCTCATCAATCTTTCCATGCTCTACGAGCCACCGGGGTCTAATCAAGAAGTTGAGTTTCAAAGGTAGGCGAGTAGCGACCAAGGGATATGACTTACGAATCATGCATGAACGGCAGGCCAACTAAGAAGAAGAAAGCCGGGACAAAAGACACGGAGAGAGAATAACGCCATGCCACCTGGAGACCTCGTTCGCTATCCCAAAATGTCATCCCATAACCAACCCTGGAATTTGGTTAGGCTAGCTTTGTCAGAAAAAGGGGCGGTAGACATACCAAAACCCAGAGGCAAGCCCTGCGATGAATCCGATATGATTCATCACAACAAACCTGCCACGATGCTTGGATGGCGCAATCTCGCTTTGATAAACGGACAGTCAGCCACCCAGTCAGTCCATCACTTCTAACCACCCTGTCACACAACATACCTTTGGTACAAGGGAACACTAGTTGAAATTATCCCGGTGCCTACTCCTGCTATGATTCTCCCAACAATCACCATCCCCAAAGCCTGTGCAGCTGATCCCGTGGCGCCGACCTGAAGCGCCTGACCAACACAGGTTACCCCCATCCCCACGGAGGCAGCATGGCGCCGGCCAAGCTTGTCTGCTGCCGGATGAGCAAAGAAAAGGTAGCTGGTGAAAGTGCCGAGGTAGTAGATGGCCGTGATGAGCCCGCTCAAAGAGGCATCTGGCCTGTGGAGGGTCTTTTTGAAACCGGGGTGGACGAGTACCGAGGCGAGGACGCCAACATTATATCTACATTGGAGTATGTAAGTCCAGGGTTACCAGTAGGGAACTGTGATGAGATTTGAAAAAAAGTATCTCACTTACCCCCAGATAAACGACCCCAGTGCAAGAAACAAACAAAACGAATGTAGGCGCTGTGAGGCTTTTGTAAAGCGTGTTCCTCCCATTTGCATAAAAGGATCATGCGGCCATCGAATATCTCGAAGCACTTGGTGTGAGACCGAGACCTGAAGAAGTCTTGTTTGGAATTGCAGTGTGAATGAGGACACAGAGGTCCCAGGCCCCGCTCGCCGGCACATGGCACATGGGGACAACGTGGGTTGGGAGTGCTTGCTCTATTTGGAGAGAATTGCGACGGCACTTGGCTGCAGTGAAACACTACTTGAAAACCAGCCAATAGTGTTTGTTTATTTCTTATAGCTCCCCAGCAAATCCGAATTTGTAATAGTGATGAATATCAAGGTGGTCGTCTATAAACCTTTCCCTGGGATTCCAGAGCGACTCTCTCTATTTCAAAATATGGTCTTTTGATGACTCGTGGCCAATGTAGCCTGACAACTTGGTCATCCTTCTTTTCCAAGATGACCTACCCCACGCCAAGTATGAATCCGGGGCAAGACACGCCGACACCATGACCAATTCGCTCAGCTAGGCCAAGTCCTAGTCCAAATAAAAAGAAAGGGATAGTCAGCCCATATATATTCTTTGTACATACAGCAGGTTCTTTAACAACGTCTGTTTTACATCTAAAGCAGAAGTCCATCCTATCCACCCTCCCCAATCCTCTAGGTATACATACACCTAAAGCTGCTCAATCTTGGACGCAAAGTCAGCATTCTTGGCCTGGGTACCGAGAGAAAACACGGGGTGGCCCAAGCTGTCGTGAATACCAAAGGTGGATGAAGGGTCCTCCGGCGTGTCGACGGGGTAGTCTCCATAGGCGAAAGCGAGTGTGCTGTCATACTCGGGATCTAACTCAGTGAAGCCAATGTCTTCATCACCCCATCTCGAACAGCCCGTGCAAACAGCCGTGATTTGAAAGTGAGTGGCGTTGACATGGGTGCCGGTCTTGACGATTCTGTATTCGGCGTTGGGATACTCGGGAGGGCTGTAGTAACCACTGTAGGAAATGAATGTTAGCATCAATGGCCAGACAGTTGCTGCCGAGCCACCGAAGGGGACACGAACTAGGCGATCCTGGACGAAAGAACGACGTCGTTGCCGTTGGGCCAAACGATAGTTAAGGGATTATAGGTCATGTGGCCACCCCAGGCGAACCCAGCCCAGCCAACATCGATGGGTGCCTCAACCTGCAATACAGTGTCGAAGATCTTGTCACCCTCCGGGATGTCCTCTGGGATAGCCACACGCCAGGAGATGCCACGAGCACTGGTGTAAGAAGAGAAGTTCAAGCCGGTGTCCGGATCCTCATAGGCAATCGAGTCGGGCTCAAAGGCGAACTGTCTAGTAACGGGGGCCGCTAGAAGAGAAAGATATGTCAATATACAAGTTGGCAGCACGGGGCCGTGGGATTCCATACTGAGACCTAAGAATGCAGCAGCGCGAGCAGCAACTTCAGAGAAGAGCATTTTGACTGATGGTGGCACAAGACAAAAAGACGAAACGAAGCAGGAGATGGGTCTACCAGCATGGTATCCGGGGAGGACACTTTTATAAGAAGGCCCCTACCAAGGGCGTTCATCCGGGGGCTACATTCCTTGCATCCTAGAGCGTCAGCCAATAATTCCACACATGTAATGTGTATTGGCAATATAAGCGCCGCGTGGTTGAGCTTGGTGATCCGGGCCGTCACTACGCTCCAGAAGACACGCACCGTATCCAGGGGTCACTTTCATACCAAGTGGTCATCACTCTTCGGTCGATTCCGGTTGGTCCGTTGCTGGCGTGGTGCTCCGGAAGCTCGTGGTGAAGAAACGCCCATTCTGGTGGTCTGATGCCACCTTAATAAACCAAACAGGGACTTGGTGATGCAAGGAAGGACCTGGAAAACACTTGGTTCCCACCAGCCAGCGACGATCATAAGTCGTTGATTGGAAGGATAAAGCGAGGTGATCTATGAGATAGATGAAATGGTCGTTGATGCGGGGTGCGGTGGAATATGAAGCGGAACGGGACGGAGGGAAAAGATTGGGCGGTTGGCTGGGGACAAGCATTGAGCAGGAAACGAGATGGTGAGAGAGGCTGATATGGCCCGTGGAGGCAGAACCACGACCCTCTTTAGCCTAATCGTAGCGCAACCTCAACTTGTCCGAATAGATGAGTTCCTGCGGGGATGCAAGGGCCCGTCATGGCAAGGCCTTCGCTTACTTTTCGAGTGAAGGACAACTTCTTGAAAGTTAAGCCTTGTTTGCTGACAACAAAGGTTGGTCGAAGGGGAGGCAAAGGACAAGTCAAATCCAAGATCTCTCCGGATCAATAGCCAAAACCAGGAGGACTCTCGACCCATTAAGCACAGGCTTTTTTTTTTCTACCAGAGAATCTGGTATGAGTTAAATGGTCGATTAAAATACGGAGCAGAGTCTGAATGTGATGGTCTGTCGAATTAATTGTACGGGCAGGAGAGTCGACGGATGTCTGTAGGTTACGGGGACAGTATGGTGGGGTGGGTGCTTGTGCCAAGGGGTGTGCCTGACCTCATCTGGTTCCGATGCTTGGCGAGGGCTCATCCAGAATCCTGGGATCTGCTCATTTAAAACACAAGCCTCTCATTTTTCTGATGCTTCAAGAGAGAGGTGTGCCAAACGATCCGAGATATCTTCGACCCATGTTGAGAAGCTTGGGCCACCCAATTCAGGGTTTCCCCACGCTGAGCTTTCCCCGCATGTTCAGGGTTGTGCCTGCAGTTTGCACATCCCCACTCCAAAACGCCCCTCTTTCTGTGACGGCATTGATCAGCAGCAGAGCAAGCCACAATGTTGATTATGCACCAAGATCGGCACTGATAAGATGCTTTCCCATCAATGATCTCTGGTTCGGCACCACAATCGACATCGACAACATATCCCCCCCCCTCCCATACCCGTGTCGACGCATGTTGAATTCGTAATGTTGCAATATACAACCCCTCTTGCATCACCCGCCCTGTGCCATGGATAAGGGCTGAACTTCTGCACCCCACCTTCTCAACGGCCATGACCCGCTCGTCGCCGCACACGAATTGAAAGCCTCACATTCCAGTCCGCGACAATCCCCGAGCCCCGCCTCACCTTACCTCCAAACCACCGCTTGACATATTCGGTGACACCACCACAAGTCACCGCCAACCTCCAGCCAACCATGGCACCCCCCAAACCTCACCCTCCTATCTCTACCACCCTGCCCCCACTCCTCCTCGGCACCGCAACCTTCAACCACCAATATGTCTCGGACCCCCTGGCCATGCCCTACCGCGACATCGTCTCCCGCGCCATCTCCCTCGGCGTCAAAGCCTTCGACACATCCCCCTACTACGGCCCTTCCGAAGTCCTCCTCGGCACCGCCCTCGACAGCCTCATGAACCCCACCGCCTCGGCCTCCAACCCCCTCCCCATCCCCCTCGAGCGCGAGTCCATCTTCCTCGTCACAAAAGCAGGGAGGATAGCTGGCGACGAGTTCGACTACTCCCCCACCTGGATCAGATACTCCATCCTGCGAAGTCTTCAGCGCCTGCACACCGAGTACCTCGACCTCGTGTATATGCACGACGTCGAGTTTGTCTCCCCAGACGAGGTCCTAGAAGCGGTGAAGGAGCTCCGGAGGTTGCGAGACGAGGAAGGGCTGGTTCGGTACGTGGGCATCAGCGGGTTTCCAGCCCATGTGTTGGCCAGCTTGGCCGAGATGATTCTGGACAAGACCGGGGAGCCGTTGGATGCGGTGCTAAGTTATGGCCACTTTACGGTGCAGAATCGCAAGTTGGCGTTGCCTTGGGTGGCCGGGCAGACGAGACCAGAAGAGTCATTCTCATCGCCGTTGGCGAGGCTAAAGAGGGCTGGTGTCGAGGTGGTGTTGAATGCGAGCATGCTGGGCATGGGCTTGCTCACCAACCGGGGCATCCCCCTTGATGAGAGGAGCGAGGCCTCTCCGCTGGCGAAGTGGCATCCTTCACTTCCTGAGCTCCGGGGGGCGTGTAAGGAGTTGGCGGGGATTACTGGCACAGCTGGCGAGCGTTTGGAGTCGGTGGCGATTCGGTGGTCGTTGCAGGAGTGGGCGCGCATAGGGGCTGCTGCTGGCGTTGGTGTGCAGGTCCCATCAACTGCTTCCGGCAACGATACCGCCAAAGTGGGTGCTACCGTGTGCGGTGTATCGTCCATTAGCGAGCTTGAAGAGACAGTCGCGGAGTGGAAGGGGGTTCTGTCCAGTCTCGGCCATGCCGTTGACGGGAAGATCGATCCTGCATATGGTAAAGAACGGCAGGACAAGGTACTGCGACTGGTTCAAAACCAGCTGTGGCCAGCGCTTGGTAGATGGATAGATTATGCTTGGGCAAGTCCCGGTCCTGGCTATGTCAACACTCGTCCGGAGGAAGACAAAGGTCGGGTACCGTCTGATTCTATAATGATTGCATACCAGCAACGCCTGGCCACCAGGTCAACCGGAGATGCACAGCCGAAGTAGCACAATCTGATCAGTCTCTTCTTCACGATTGCATCCAGCGAAACCTGGTACATCGGTGGTCTCCAAAAAGGACCTTGTCATTGCTCGTCTACCTGCCGCGTGAGAATACAATGCTTCCAAAAAATGTGAATCCTAGACGAAAACAGCCCCTAAAAGATCAGGTGCTCCAGACTCCATTCCATCACTGACGCCCACTTCCAGTCTGATGCCATAGCAAAAAATGAAAACCCATTCTTTGTGAATGGAAGTTCGCTGACATTGCGAAACGTAACGGGAAAAGGTACAAAGAGGGGGCTAAAAAGGGGCAAACGATGGGTGGGAGAGAAGACGGTGTATGCACAAAAGAAATCCAACACACAGTGTCGCCTCTTCTTCATCTCCCGTTGATGTGTTCTAGGAACCTGCGTCAGCTGCCTCTGGTCGCAGGAGGCCACACCGAATCAGACCGCATAACTATTGCGTGAGTTGGTGAGTGCGCTCCACAGTCGTTGTCTGGTAGCCAAGTTGCTTCGAATCCTCGCCAATCTCGACTGCGGGAGTGTCGGGTGTAACCATCACCTTAGGTGGAAGCGACGGATCCGAAGTGCTGGGCGCTTCTAGGTGCAGTAGCTCCCTCTCGATTTCTTCCCCAGTTTGCTTCTGAGCAGCTCCATTCTGTGCTGCTTCGGCCAACAAGTTTCCTCCGGCTTGTTCTGTCGTAGTCGCCTTTTGTTGGGGCTCTTCCGAGAGTTTGCTCTTCTCCAACTCGATTTGACTCAGTCGCCTTCCGGCGTTCTCGCCCTCTAGACTGACCCCGACCACTTCCGCTAGACTTCTGAAGTTGAGCAAGGGCTCAGTGCTGGCGCTAGGATCACGGTCCCTCTCTTGGCACTCGCCTTCCTCGGTGGCAGAACGACTTTCAAGACTAAGACCGCTTCCGCGCGGATCTTGAGCGGTGGATGGCGATGTAAAGCTGCTAGGTTGGCTGTCAAGGATAGAGGAAGAGATTGAGGAGGCACTGCTCATTTGGCTGAGGTGGGATGGGCCTGCAGGTTGGTGAGTCGCCAGGGCTGGTCGGGAGGCAGCGGTGGCGGAAGAACCATCAGAAGTGATGGGTGTATTGCGGTCTACGGCCTTGCCCTTGTCCTTGGTGTTATCATCACCTGCTGAACCTGACGCAGCTGCAGCAGTCGTTGCCAGCGCATTTGTGACGCTGGCCTCCACACGAAGGTTGCTAGAAGCACTGTTTCCTCGCTTCCTCTCCACGCTCAGACTACTTGCGCTTGCTTGGCTGTTTCCTGCACCGTCATCATAAGGCCCGCCACCCACCTGTGTTGGCTTATTCTCTTCTTTTGTTTTTTGCTTGGCCTTCTCAAGCTCTTCTTTCCGTTTCCGCTCCTCTTCTTCGGCGAGCGACAAACGGATAGCCTCCATGACC